>NC_087343.1:23680000-24305000 GCF_030014295.1 Loxodonta africana
TGATGTTGGAAATTTAATATTAAGTATATCTCGTGTTTCAGCTTCTTTAGATTATATAATAATAATGAGAATTTTAACTACCAATCTTTTGGTTAGTAGTTGCATGCAACCATTTGTGCCACCCAGGGATCAATAATACCAGCTGCAAAAGCTTATTGAGTTCTTATCATGTAGTCAAGAACTGTGAGGGGTATGAGATATTACTCTGCTATTAAGCTAACTTGCCAGAGGTTCAGAAATGCTGGCATAATACAGGAGGCTCCTGGCTCAGAGACAAAGAAGTTTATTACTCAGGACACAGCAGGCAGCATGGACTTCGTGCTCACATTAGTTCTCCTTGCCCTCAAAGTGCCATGAACGACATTTGAAGCAATCCAAGTGCATGTAGCTCATGCAGTAGGTTTGTTTCACAGTGGACGAAACTCATCTTAGAAAATCCCAACCTTTTAAAGGTAGTACCTGGAGAGCATGTCCAACATTTGCCAAGGAAGCAGACATTATCTTTATTGTATTAGTCAAGAAACAAACCTGTCCTTTGCCCTGCAGGAAATAAGATCTCTATCTTCCAAGACTATTTGCTCTTATGAACATCCCTGGATTAACGGTTTTGGCTAAGATGCCAATATCTCTTGCTCAGGAGGCACACAGAAACATGAGAGACTCATAGACAGTTATCTCCCAACACATGTACCAATTATGCTAAACAGTTTATATGTAATAATTAGTTATCGCCCCACAATACTCTTGCCATCAAGTTGATTCCAACTCATAGCGAACCTATAGGACAAAGTAGACTGACCCATAGAGTTTCAGAGGAGCAGCTGGTGGATTCGGACTGCCAACCTTCTGGTTAGCAGTTGAGCTCTTAACCACTGGCAATACTCTACAAGGTAGTTTTACTGCTATGCTCACTTTACCGATGAGGGTAAGTGGCTTTCCAAGGTTGTTGTTGTTGTTAGGTGCCATTGACTTGGTTCTGACTCATAGCCACCCAGCATACAACAGAACGAAACACTGCCCAGTCCTGCACCATCCTCACAATCGTTGTTATGTTTGAGCCCCTTGTGGCAGCCACTGTGTCAATCCATATCATTGAGGGTTAAAACTGCAAGGTTAAAGGACTACAAAATGATAGAGCCTTGAGTTGAACTTAGTAAGGTTCCAACTCCGGATACTGAATTCTTAGCCATTATATTCTATGGACTCTTTAAATACATAAATATAGGCAGTACTTTACTACTATTATTTCTGCTACTACTACTACATAAGTAACAATATTTCTTTTCATTTTGTAGATGTGTGATTTTCTAAAAAAAGCATGACAAGACATAAGAAACATTATTGTCATATATGATATTGTGATATGCTGTTATTGTTGCCAAGTGCTGTTGAGTCAGTTCCAACTCAGAGTGACCTTATGTACAACAGAATGAAAGACTGCCTGGTCCTATGCCATCCTCACAATTGTTGCTATGTTTTAGTCCATTGTCGTAGCCAATACATACATTCATATTTTAATGAATACCACTGCATGTGAGCTCTTTCTAATAAAAAATACAGGAATGCAATTGTTTCACGATTGTGTATTTTAAAGAAATCTGTTTCTTAGGGAAAAAAAATCTAAATCTAACATGGATGAGGAAAAGCTTATGAAAATGGGTCTCGATTAATCCCTAGAATACTGAATAGCTTATGTGATGTATGCATTCAGTTATTGAGATTGTAAAATAAATTGCAACCTTCTGTTTTGACTCTGATCCAGAAGATAGCATGACTTTTCTAAATTGTGCCTTATTGTCAATCTGAGCTGTTAGGCAGAGAATTTGGTCACTAAGCCTCGAAGAGATTTCATATCTATTAAATCCATTCTATTTTATTTGTGTTTTTTGAGATAAATCTATTTACCCACCTTGTTCTTTGCTCATGCAGAGCTCCTAACAACACAGCAAGGCAGGCCCTGTGCTGCATAATTCATTGCCATGGAGAAGCTCAAGTGATACCCAAACACTGAGAGGTGGACAATGGATTCTCTAGACTCCCTGCAAAGGAACCCCATGGCTTCCAAAGTCTGCTGGCCAAGAGCACTTAAACAAAATTAAATTGCATCTAAACACCTAGAACAAACATTATTGAAACTGGACTCTACTAAATATGTGACTCACCAACGTAGTATTTGTTTCTCCAGTACTAGAAACTATTGATATCAGTGAATTAATGTTTGAAGCACTTAGAATGGTACCCAATATACCAAAAGCACTGTATACAAGCCTTATGAAAAGTTGTTAAACGAAATAAAATCGGGAATCCTAGACATGGACATTGTGTCTGATTTGAAATTTGTCAAGCATATATACATTCCAAGTAGAAAAATTAACTATTTTCCTAAAAGCTCTGTCAGAATGTAGATTGTAGCTTGCCTAAATCCACAATACTTGTGTGTAAGCTATAGGATCTTTTTAAACAGAGAAATGGACAATGGCAGTGGCCAAAAACTGCAAAAATAAATAAAATAAAAGAAAATAAAAGTCAAAGCACTGAAAAGAGACACAGGAATGGACCTCAGAAGGTAAGAGCCTGAAGCTAATACTGCAATGAAACATCCATCAGATGAATGCTAACCTTGAACCTCAGGTTCTGGTAAATAACTTATTGACTGCTCACTGAATGTCAAGGACTGCCAGCTCTTTACATACATTACCTTGTTTGGCCCTCACAGCAACCTTCTAAGTGGGGACTAATATCCTTCCATTTTACAGCTGAAGAAATTCAGGCCTGGGCAATCCCAGCAACTGTATTGGAAGACACAGTATTTTTCTTCTTTGTTTTTCAGGTTTCAGCCACACATACATTTTCCATCCTTAGCTTCCATAAAATTACTTGGGAGTTCATTCAATATCATAAAATAAAACACCTTTTAACTTTTTTAAAAAATCTCTGGAATGACAAAGTACACATATGCCCATGTTTCTATAATCAAGTGGAGAAGGAAACTGCCCCCAACCCAACTCTGTGGCAAATGATCTCATAAATACAGTTAGGAGTCACCATTTTTTCCTCTCATCCAGTCCTAAACAACTCAAAATTCTGGTCCTTTCATCAAAACACTTGATCACATGGTCTTAGTTGAGCATCAAACATAGCTATTAATAACACGTAAATGCTCCATGCACCATAGGAACTAAACAGTGCTGCTCTCCACAGGGACACAACGGGCATTAGGAAAGAGACTGACTCCTCAGAATTGGCTCAGAGTTTTTCTAGGGGAAATGGAAGTAAGCAATAAAAAAAGAGGAGACACTAGCCTAAAAGAGGTCCCAGGGCAACCAGTAAATACAAGGTGGAGTAAGGATGATTATGTAGGTGGCAACAGCCTACCAGAAGCAGTAGGCATGTGGACAATGTTTGGGCATCCTTTGTGCATTTATAATTTCCTTGTCACCCAATTCTTAAATTTTGGTGCATATATATTATGCCTCTATAAATATGCCATGAGATTCAAGGTTTCAAGGAATCCAATTGCTAATTGGCCTAGGGTAGGTATGCACTATCACTGCTGATGTCAGATGGATCATGGCTGAAAGCAGAGAATACCAGAAAGATGTTCACCTGTGTTTTATTGACTGTGCAAAGGCATTCGACTGTGTGAATCATAAAAAATTATGGATAACATTGCAAAGAATAGGAATTCCACAACACTTAATTGTGCTCATGAGGAACCTTTACATAGATCAAGAGGCAGTTGTTTGAACAGAACAAGGCATACAGTGTGGTTTAAAGTCAAGAAAGGTGTGTATCAAAGTTGTATCCTTTCACCATACTTAATCAATCTGTATGCTGTATCCAAGGAGCTGGACTATATGAAGAAGAATGGGGCATCAGGTTTGGAGGGAGGCTTATTAACAGCTTGTGATATGCAGATCACACAACCTTGCTTGATGAAAATGAAGAGGACTGGAAAAGCATTTACTGATGAAGATGGAAGGCCACAGCCTTCAATATGGATTATACATCAACATAAAGAAAACAAAAATCCTCACAACTGGACCAATAAGCAACATTGTGACAAATGGGGAAAACCTGAAGTTGTCAAGGATTTCATTTTACTTGCATCCACATTTAACACCCATGGAAGCAGGAGTCAAGAAACCAAAGGACATATTGCATCAAGCAAATCTGCTGCAAAAGACCTCTTTAAAGTGTTAAAAGGCGAATATGTCATTTTAAAGACTAAAGTGAGCCTGACCCAAGCCATCCAGTTGCTTCACATACATGTGGAAGCTGGACAATGAATAAGGAAGATCAAAGAATTGAATTATGGTGTTGGCGAAGAATATTGAATATACCATGGACTGCCAGAAAAATAAACAAATCTGTCTTCGAGGAAGTACAGCCAGAATGCTCATTAGAAGTGAGAACGGTGAATCTTTGTCTCTCATTCTTTGGACATATTATCAAGGGGACCAGTTCCTGGAGAAGGACATCATGCTTGATAAAGAAGTGGGTCAGGGAAAAAGAGGAAGATCCTCAGAGATGAATTGACACAGTGACTGCAACAATGGGCTCAAGCATAATGACTGTGAGGATGGCTTAGGACCAGACAGTGTTTCTTTTTGTTGTACATGGGGATGTTATGAATGGGAACTGACTCGAAGGCACCTAACAACAAGGCACACACTAGTTGTTATTGCTAGTCGCCATAGAGTCATCTCTGGCTTGTGGCTACCTTAGGTATAACAGGAGGAAATATTGCCCCATTGTACTAGTTACTCACTGAATAAATGAGTGGAGGAATGTATTAACAAAGAAGTGAATGTCTTGAATATTTCTCATCATTGTTCTCCTGGTTTTTGAAACCCAGAACTTGAGAATCATCTGTATGGTCTTTAATCTATGACTTACAAAGACCTTTAACTCAAAAATGACCCTAGAACATCAGAGTCTAAAATCTTGGTGTGCAAATGTGACTACTTTAAGCCAAATTTTGTAACTTAGGCCCTACCTCTTGTCTGCATATCTTCTACTGTACATGGCATCAGCCACATTTATTTTTCTGTATGAATTTTCATGTTATATCCATAAGTGTTCATCTCAGGATTCCCACATTTCCAATAATTCACTGAAAATAAAAGCACACTGGTTTTCTGGGGCAAGGATAATGTTATTAGACCTCTACATCTCCTCATTGAGATGTAGTGGTTGAAGTAGAAACTTAGATGGGAAAAACAGTTTCTAATGTTTTGAGAATAACAGAGTGGAAAGCAAGAATGATGGCTACCACCTATTGAGTAAAGTTTTAGTGTATGCTAGGCAATATTCGCCTTGGTGGCAACGTTGTTAAGAGCTCAGGTTGCTAACAAAAACTTCAGCAGTCGGAATCTACCAGCCACTCCTTGGGAACCCTAAGGGGCAGCTCTGTTCTGTCCTATACGGTCGCTATGAGTCGAAATCAACTCGACAGCACACAACAGCAACAAAACAACAGCAATATTCAAAGCTTTTTGCTGAGATTAGTACATTTAGTCCCCATATAGCCATAGGGTCACGTTCTAGAATTATCACTCTCAGCACATGGAGGTGGAAGCGAAACACAGAGAGGTTAAGTGACTTGCCACCATCGATGACACACAGACATGTGTACACGCATGCACACAAACACACGCACAGGCATATGAGCGCTCCTGATAATTAGCAATGCTGGGATTCCAACTTAGAGAACCTAGTACCACGGTGTACATTCTTAATCACTATTGAAATCTGCTTTTTGAACGTGTTAAACAGATAAATGTAGGGAAAGAAAAGGGGGAACGCAGACACACACAAGCACACTACAGAAGCGGAGTTGGGACATAGGAGTAAAGGAAAAAAAAAGAAAAGGGAAAAAAAGAATAATATGAAACCCAAAACACCGACGACTGAAAAGCCCCTCCTACATTTTCCACAATAGTATTTCCTGTTCTACAATCATATCAATCAAGTAGGAAATATTGATCAGATGGCTACCATCTGCAAGGTCTTGCAAAGCTCTTGGGGATACTTGTGCATGAGAAGAGAAATCAAAGGGTAAGGTAGTAAGTGCTAAGTGTTCAGAGCAGCTCAACAACCAGAGGCCCAGTGTGCTGCCAAGGGAAGAGGCTGCTTGAAAACCAATCATAAACCCTATATCTGAGTTTCTAGAACTGGGTTTGCTTGTATGGGCTATGATATATAACATACTTAAAGAAGAACATTACTGTCATTGGTTACAAGTTAAAAAAAAAACAAAAAACCTAAAGCCATCACACAAAGAGAAACATCCACACATTTAAGAGGTCTCTGCAGTTTAATAACAAAAACCTAATCCACAGCATATGATAAGGAACATGACATCTTTGTAAGTCCCAGAACAGAACTGTGATCAAGACTTTGTCACGTATTACATCTGAACAGATATAATTCAAGCGTGTACTATATTCATGGGTTGGTTTACTATGTACACAAAATACTGAAATACTCAAGTACACAAATGGTATTATACATATCATACCAATAGAGTCACTCTAAGTGTGGCATTTAAAAAAATTATATCACTAATTTTGTCATATATAAGAATGACTTAAGAATGTCATAATCCTTCCAAGATTTGATTAGTAACATCATTTATTCCTCTTTCTTCAAATACAAAATTCTTCAATGATAATGCTATGTCTTCTGAAGCTCATCTCAGTTGCAGATTTCATCTGTCAAAATAACTTCAGCTTAGTTAAAATGCTAACACATGTCTACAGCTAACGTTTGTATCTCTCAGTTTTACATGTCTTTTGGGAAAAAAAAAATCACTTTTCACCCTAGAAATGAAATTTTATTTTTCACCGAAATTAACATGTATTTTAAAAATTAGAATGAATATTTTACCCATTAATATGATTAAAATTTAGACATAGATATTAGAACTATTGCTGTTATTACCAAATGCCGTATTTTTTCTGCTTTCAATATAAGCACTAGCTCCTTCAGTCTTTTAGAGACACAACATTTTAGAGTAGAAAATCTAAAAATGTTGTTGGTAGTGTCCGTCTACAGATCAGATACAATAGTTGACTTATTAATATTGGTTTGTGGACAAGAACCTGAGGAATGATAACGTTTTATGTATGCAATTGGAAAAATGCCACATGACTAGTATTTTTAGTTGAATGCTAAAGTATGAGAATGTTATATTATTAAAAAATCTCCCTTTCTCTAAGCCTTTGTTTCTCTGCTTTTCTACTAACCCTTGTGCCCATCTCCTTCTTTGACTGTGTGCCTCTGTTAACCACCTCTCAATGTTTATCTCCCTATAGGCATGTATCTCTATCTCCCTGTCATTCTCAAGTTTTATTTTCCCCTTCTCTCTCATTCTGCCCTCTAACTTATGGTACTTCTCTTTTTTAAAAAACAAGGACTACTCCAAATTCCAGACTCTGTCCTCTTTACCCCGTCTGTCTTTCAGACTATTAAAGTATTGGAAGCTGAATTTCTGGGCAAACGCAGGACTAGAGTATACCACTTTCCACACCAATAACAATGTACTGCGCATAAGACAAAAACGCTAGGAATATGTCAGTGTTTTCACAGTCAGAAAAATATTGGCATCCTTTTGAAACAGAAAAGACTGTTTCATACCCACATGCAGAGATATTTTGCAGACAATCTTAATTTATTGAATAATGCATATTTAGGTAACTCCTGATTTTTTTAAATCCTGACTTAGTACTCATTTTCTACAACAATCTTATCATAATCCTACATAGTCTGATCTTCAGTTAATACCCCATATCTCTAGTCTTCTGACAGCGTAATTTCTGGAGTTATCTAGAGTCCTTCTTTCCATTTTGCCTCCTTTTTCCCCCCGTTTTGTACCAATTTCAGTTAGCAATTTATTGTCTGAACTCCACTGAAAGCATTCTTGCAAAATCAGTCACCTCCACAGTGTTAAATTCAATAATCAGTTCTTGGACTCACCCTCTTGAGCAAGCTGCAGCATTTAAATGGTTGATCACTCATTCCTCCTGGAAATCTCTCCCTTTTTTGGCTTCCAAGACTTAGTCTCCTGGATTTCCTCCCAACTTGCTGACACTTCTTCTCAGCCTCCTTTTTTAATGCCTCTTCCTTATCTTTAAAATTTTGAAGAGGGCCAGTTTTGGGACCTTTTCTCTTTTTTCTCATCTGGTCTCATGGTTTTAAATACCAAACATATGTTATTGCTTCCCAAAATTTTGGCCATATCTGTAACTCTGAAGTAATAGAGCTAGTTTCAAAAAGGATATAAGTATCCCAGACATTGTATTCATGTTTGGGAAGGTGAGGCACAGTCACAAAGGAAATGAGGAATAATTCTAATACAACTCTATATTCGGACTAAGTATTAAACTGTATCAGTTATATTCCTGTCATATCAACATGTCATCTGCATTTCAATAGGAGTAGAAGTTATGTATTCCAATATGAGTGGCGGGTGTTTAGTCTAGGGTCTGTATGACAATTTAACGTGTATGTGTTGAGTGTTCGCAACATGATAGCAAACCAAGGTGCGCTGACTTTCAAGCAACAAGAACACTGGACTGGCTATTTATGCCCCAGTCTTCACTTTCTATCAGGCAGGGGAGGCTGTAACAGATGGATGGTTCCGTAAAGATTTCTGCTAACAGTGAAGCCTGAAGCACGCCAGAGGAAATGCTTAAAGATTTTCTTTTTTAAATACAGGTTTTTACTTCTATTTCATAATAACTAAAAAAGAATGTTCATATGCATAGACAGTATTGACTAGAGGGGATTTCATTGGAGAATGTGGCTTTGAGGCTAGGATACAGGAGATGTTGGGTTACGTTTGCAAAACACTCTGTGGTAACATGTAGGACAATTTTTATTTACGTAGGCTTTATTTATCCTTTTGCAAATGTTTAAACTATAATTTCCTTGTATTAATTTTTTTAACCTTGCACAGAATAGTAAGGATAGGATCAAAAGGCTCAAGGTTAATCAAAGTGGGTTTGTTCAAAACCCCACTTGGCTTTTATTTTCCTGTTATATTTTATCCTAAGATCCATAGTGCTTTATCCAGCTCCTCCCAGATAAAAAGGGAGGGAGATCCGTAATATTCTGAAATTAGCGAGTGTATTTCCCCATGCTTAAAGAGCAAACTTTCAAAGACAGTTTGTTTTCTTGGCCTATAGTTATTTTCCTAGCTTCAAACAGCACTTCTAGTTTGGAAGTGGAGAAAGAGAAATTAACTTGTTATACTAAGGGGTGTACTTTGCTTGCTTGCTCTTTGTCCAGCCCCTCCAGAAGGGAGCTCCCTCCAAAATTTAAAGGACTTGCACAGTTTTTTGGCAACATACTTCTTCGTTGTATTTCAAGGATGATTTCACATTTAATTGTCCTAACCCGGAAAGATAGGTATTGGAAGACACTGGTTTGTCAGCTTTTAGTATAAAAAGTATAGGTCCCTTTATTTGCTATAAAAACCAAATAAAACTCATTGCCTTCCTGTCAATTCCAACCCTACAGGACAGAGTAGAACTGCCTCATGGGGTTTCCAAGGCTGTAAACTTTATGGAAGCAGACTGCCACATCCTTCTTCCATGGAATGACGTGTGGGTTTGAACCACTGACCTTTCAGTCAGGAGCCAAGTGCTTTAACAACTGTGCCACCAGGGCTCTAAATTCTCCAGTCCAAACCCCAAAGCAAATTCATTGCTTTCAAGTCAATTCCAACTCACAGTGACCCTGTAGGATAGAGTAAAGCTGTCCCACAATGTTTCCCAGGAGCGGCTGGTGGATTTGAACTGCCAACCTTTTGGTTGGCAGCCAAGATCTTGACCACTGTATCACCAGGGCTCCCAGCTCTCCCCTAGAGCCTCTAAAAAGTAATGTATTCCTGTAGATACCTTGATTTTAGCTCAGTTGAGGCCTGTGTCAGACTTTTGACCTAAAGAACTATAAGATGATAACTTTGTGGTGTTTTAAGCTACTAATCTGTGGTAAACTGTTATAATAGAAATAGAAAATTGATACAGCTAGAATAGTCAGATTTAGCAAGTTCTGACTTCTTTATAAATAACACATGTTTTGAACTTTCTAAAGAGAAAGATATAAATATTATTGAATATGTAATAATTTTATTATTAATCTGAGATTACTATATTTTTCCACATTCAATTGATGGGAAAATCATATCAAACCTGAAAGAGGTTAGTATCTTAAAAGAGAGTATGAGGTAAAATTATTCATAATGAATGAAAATAATTTAGCCTACCCAATGTGACCTTTTTTGTCCCCAGTAATTATATTGTACTGCTATTTATATGAGTTTATTGGAGTTTTGGTTCCTGTGTCCAAACGTGGTTAAATATATATTGAATTATTTTGTACAGCTGTGTTAGACAGAATATTCATTTACGTAACTATGCAAACAATAAGAAATAAAGTAAAATACGACATCTGGCAAAATAAACAGATAATCCCCTCACTTCCTTTCTTTGTTTTGTAGTACACGAAACATTTACTCAACTTCTGAGCTACACAATTACAAACAAACAAATAACAACAACAAAACAAAAACAGTACAAAAACATAACCTGGTATGATTAAGGAAAAACTTGGTGGCATAGTACTTAAGAGCTACAGCTGCTAACAAAAAGGTCTGCAGTTTGAATCCACCAGGTACTCCTTGGAAACGATATGGGGCAGTTCTACTCTGTTCTATAGAGTCGCTATGAGTCGGAATTGACTCGATTGCAATGCGTTTGGTTTTTGGTTTTGGTATGATTAATAAAGATGGATTTAGAATGATAATACAGAAATTCATATTCTTTCCCTGATCTAATCACATTTTAAATAAGTGACTTTGGGATGTTGCTTAACCTTCTCAAAACTGTTAAATGGCAAAAATATTTACTAATCCTCCCAGCTGAAATTTTTTCTCTAATGTTTAAATCATAACATTTATGAGAATGTTCATAGAAAAACACTGAACAAATTTTAAATATGTATGTAATTAAAAGAACAAAATAAGATAATTCATCTAATAATTTCAAAATGAAACCCACTGCCATTGAGTCTATTCTGATTCATAGGGACCCTACAGGACAGAGGAGAACTACTCCATAGGATTCCCAAGGCTGTACATTTTTAGGGAAGCAGACTGCCACATCTTTCTCATAGAAGCAGCTGGTGGGTTGGAGCTGGTTAGCAACAGGGCGCTTAACTACTACGCTACCAGGGTGGCCCGTATTTCATATGCACATTCTTAACTAGGCTAGGCTATTTGAATTATTTGAGGACTTTTTTTTTTAGTAAGAGAAAGAAAGACTCTTATTGTATCTCTTATTATTAAACACTGAGCTAGGTTTTTTTTGTTTTTTGTTTATTGTATTTTAGATGAAGATTCACAGAACTAGCTTCTCATTAAAAAATTAGTACACATACTGTTTCATGACATTGGTTACCAACCCCATGACATGTCAACACTCTCCCTTCTCAATTCTGGGTTCCCTATTACCAGCTTTCCTGTCCCCTCCTGCCTTCTAGTCCTTGCCTATGGGTTGGTGTGCCCCTTTAGTCTCGTTTTGTTTTATGGGCCTGTTCAATCTTTGGCTAAAGAGTGAGTCTCAGGAGTAATTGTAAATAGTGATATGATATTTGGAGCCCTGGTGGCAGAATGGTTAAGCAGCTGGCTGCTAATCAAAAGGTCAGCAGTTCAAATTCACCATTTGCTCCTTGGAAACCCTATGGGGCAGTTCTACTCTGTCCTACAGGGTCATTGTGCATCAGAATCGACTCAACTGCAATGGATTTTGTTTTGTTTTGTTTTTATATGATACATAGTTACTGTTCTGAATAGAATTGTGTCCCCCCCAAATTATGTTAAGTCCTAACCCCTATACCTGCAAATATGATCTTGTTTGGAAATAGGATCTTTGAATGTGTTATAAATTATCGTGAGGTCATACCAGAGCAGGGTGGGTCCTAATTCATCTGAGTGGTGTCCTAATAAAAAAGGAGAGCAGACGCAGAGAGACACACGGGGGAAGACAGCCATGTGGAGATTTATCTAGAAACCAAGGAAAACTAAGACACACCTAAGGCTACAAGAAACCTGAAGAGACAGGAAAGTCCATGCCCCTAGAGCATTAGAAGAGAATATAGTTCTGCCAATACCCTGAATTCCGATTACTTGCCTCCAGAACTGTGAGAAAATACATTTCCGTCCTTAGAAGCCACTCAAGTTGTACCTTATTATTATGACAGCCCTAGAAAACGAACACCATTTCTGTAAATTAATGGTTTAACTCATTCTTTGAGAAATAATTTTTTTTTGTAGATTATCTACTAGTTTAAAACAGCATAGAAGTTTAGGAAAATAATCATGATGTACATCAAGGTTCTAAATGCCCATAATTGTCACACTGAGGGGCAGACATTTGAAGAACTGAAGCTGGGAGTGTCTATTCTAACAATGTAATTGGGGTTCCAGAAAAGGGTCAATTCTGGATGCTCATCACTCATCCGGTAAAAGGCAGTTCATCTTTCAGTCTGTATAGTAATCTCTCTTGAGCACTCGCTATGCAATAGGAGCTGGCATTAACAAGATATTACCATGGAGCTGTTGTTAGAGAGCAGGAGTGAAGATGCAATTTATCTAAGGGCCTGATGCATGTGAAGCATGACTGAATAGGTTTTGCTGACTACCAATATGGAAATTAAACAAACACATTGCCGTTGATTTGATTCTGACTTATAGCCACCCTGTAGGAATAGAGACCCTGAATAATGTAGTCAGAAAAGAAATGTATATCAAAACAGTGTTTTATTTCTTCTTCTTCTTTTTTTTTTTTTTCTGGCTAAAAACACTTCTTATATTGCAAGCCAGTACATAACATATATACTCCAATATACACCTAGAGATACACAACATACAACTTCAAGAAAAGTGTTACTAATAAATACTTATATTCACTGCGGAGAGGGCACATTTGCTATTCTATTTCAAATCAAGCACATTAGTAACTAGTTATCTCAAGAATATACCCTTCTATTATTCTGTCTATCTGTCTGTCTGTCTATCATCTATCATCATCATTTATCTACCTTAGTTACTAAGTTACATAGCTATGACTCTTCATGTCACACTTTGATTGTTTATGAATCAATTTTCAGGGCATAATATGTAAACCTAGGAATATTAATATGATATTAGCTAAACTTTGAGAAAAATAAACATCCCTGCCTACAATATGCCTTTTTAAGTTAAATAGTTACTCCATTTAAAGATATGTTCTCATTTTTTAAAATTCACCACTGGATTTAAACGATGATTGTGATATTTAATGTATTTAAACACATTTTGAGCATGTTTTCTGTATAGAAAAAATTTTGGAGTTAAAATTAGGGTTAAAGTACAATGGCTCCTTGTTATATACCAAAAAAAAGCAATAGACTTTTAAAGGATAGGAAGAATAATTTCAGATAAAAGCAAGTTCATTTATGAAATTTCACAGTTGATCTTTTTCAGTAAGAATCAAAAGATTTGCCAGTAAAATAAGTTTGAAATGGGCTTTTCACAAGCAATCCAAAACAAATTTTTCCTCCTTTCTTCTCAAATCTACCAGTAATAAAGAGCAAAGATTTTTGCAAATTTAGGGAAATGATTTGAAATGTGATTCATGATTTTAGACTCTCTGCCACGTATGAAATGCAATAAAATGTGTTTACCTTTCTTAAAATTATACAAATCAATGAAGTTAGGCTAATTTTTAGTATTTTGTACAAATATGTCTATTTTCCTAGAATATAACTCATATCTGTTTTTAACCTCAAAAGTGGCCTTACCGTTGCATCACTAACGGAGAAGTGTCTCATTTTGTTTTATCATTAAGTATACAAGAAGCAGAGACTCAATTTTTAATATGATTTCTGTAATAAGTATATTGTAACTGTATTTGCTAATTATGAATCAAAGCAGAATGCTAGAAAATTATTTTGCCCCTTAAAGGATGATTAGACCTAAGATGTTTCCTTTCTATTATTGCAATGAGATGCAGAATTATACATAGAAAAACATAAAACAAATCTTTCACTTCGAGTTACTGAATAGTATGTTATTAGTGATCATTTTTATTTGGTAAATGTAGGACTCTGAAAAAAAGCTAACAACATCATAAAATTTCCATTAGTTTGTGGACTGTAAAACACCGTATTCAGAAAAGGGAGGGCTTTTATTTAACTTAAGCTTCTTATATCATATTTTTATGAGATAGTAAAAAATATTAATAGACTTAATAAATTTAGTAAGTCTTTTTTTCTATTCACATTACTTACGTCAGTTGTCAAAGCAACAAAACAAAACTCTTATTTCCTTGACAAGTTTTGGGTGATTGATTAGGCAAGAATTGCAGATAGTTTTCAACTTTTGCATTTTTGAATATCAACCCAGCACTCTTTTCTTATTTGTTTATGTAGAGACCAGTGCTCTTTTATATTTGTACCACCATTCCTGCAAAGGGGAACCCTGGTGGCATAGTGGTTAAGTGCTACAGCTGCTAACCAAAAGGTGGGCAGTTTGAATCCACTAACCTTCCTTAGAAATCTGCTCTGTCCTATAGGGTTGTTATGAGTCAGAATGAACTCAAAGGCAATGTTTGTTTGTTTTTAATGGAAATAATTGTGATGGTTAAGGTTGTATGTCAACTTGGCTGGGCCATAATTCTCAGTGGTTTGGCAGTTTTGATGTAGTCTGGCAGCCTTCTGATGTTGTGTTCACTTCCATGATGAGATTTGATATAATGGGATCACCTCCCTGTTGGGATCTGCTGTGAGTAGCCGATCAGTTGAAAGGGAGTTTCCTCAGGCATGTGGACTACACTGAATATATGTGGACATTCTGGCAAGTCTGGTAGGCTTGCTCTGGATCCTGCAGCTGGTTCCTGTTTGTCTGACCTCCAGTTCTTGGGACCTGAGCTAGTAGCTCACCTTATGTCTTCCCTGTGGATCTTAGGATTCAACAACCTTCACAGCCTGTGAACAAGAGCCCTGCTTTTGGAACTGCCGATCTTGGGTTCACCAGCCGCTGAGGTGATGTGAATCAGGAGAAGCTTCTATCCTGACCCTCGGATTTGGGACATTCCAGCCTCTACAACCATATAAGCCATTTTCTTGATATAAATCTCTTTCTGTATTTATATGCTTTACTAGTTTTGCTTCTCTAGAGAACCTAGCCTAAGACAGTAACCAAACCAAAAAACCTGTTGCCCATTGAGTCAATTTCAACTCATAGCGACCCTATAGGACAGAGTAGAGCTGCCTCACAGGGTTTCCAGGAGCAGCTGGTGGATTTGAAATACCAACCTTTTGGTTAGCAGCTGAGCCCTTAACCGCTGTGTCAATAGGGCTTCTTATGAAAGTAAACAGAAGGTTATAATTTTATTTAAATTCTTGAAGATGAAGTATCTTGTTGATATGATAACCAATCAATATTAAACATCAAGTAGGTATTAACAGTGTTAATAATATAATTATATATATATTAAGTATAATATAAATTATAAATATTATAAAAATACAGCTTAAATACATCTCCATCTCTACTGGCATCCTTCTAGTCTAAACCAGCATTTTCTCTGCCCTAGCTCAATGCATTATTCTACTAACTAATCTTTGGTCTTCAGATATTGACACATCCCGTTCTCTGCACATCAACCAGATCACTATTTTTATAATGTCTATTAGATGGCATCACAGCAATTTGAGAGTTCCTGCACTTAGAAAAAAATCCAGATTTTTTATCAGGTATTAAATAGTTCTGTATAAACCAATTCCTGAGTAATACTCCATGTTTATCTCTTACTATCTGTGCTTTACTTACCCAAGCTTCTTGTTCATTTGTTTGCTTTTGTTTGATTGTTTTTGTTTGTTTTCAGTGCCTGCAACCTACCAAGAGGCTTACTGAACTCTGCACTTACTGCTCTATGGATCTAGGGGATTCTTTCCCAATTCCTTCTGAGTTTTTATGGAGCACTTCAACAGCATCTCCTGAGAAAGGGGTCTCTAACTACCCTGCTTCAAATGGGGTCCCTCCCCTAGTATCTCCTCTTCAAGCACCTATTTTTTTTTTCCTTCATAACATTTGCCAACAACAACAAAAAATTCCAATTACTTTGTATATTTTATTTGCTTATTGTTCCCCCAGGAAATTTAAGATGGAGAATGAATGGGCTTTACTTTTTCTTGTTTCCAATGCCTAATGCAGAGATCAATAAATTGTCCTTATGTTAAGGATAAGCAGAGGTTTAGAAAGAGTAAACAATTTGGCCAAGGTCATACAACCAGCATTTATTTGAGACAGGATTTGAGCACAGACAGTCTAACTTTATTGCCAAAGATCTGAATATCTACTCTGAGCTGCCCCTAATTATTTTTAAGAGCTTCCTTAATCATCCTGCCTTATTCTTTGTTTTTACAGGTGAGGAAAGAAGCTAATTAGCTGACATATTTGCCTAAAATCCTATTATCAAGCTTGTAGAGAAGAAACTGAGACTAGGGCCAATACTCTATTTTTCAGGTCATACTTATTTCATTACATTATCCTATTTCCTTTCAACCAGAACTCTCAGAATTTCCTAGTAGCCTGGAAATGGCAGTTATGTTCAAGTCCAGGGAAGAAAGACACAAACAGGACTGTGGACATCAAATAGGAAACAAGAAACAGAAGGAAGTTAAACAGAAGTTCAGCATCAAGAAGTATATAATCAGGGGTCAAGATTATTAAGGTCTGCAGGGGTACAGCTCAACCCCCAACCAGTAACAAAATTCCAGAAGAAAATTCACAGGCTTTGGTGATGTCATTTCCTCTGAATTAAAGCAGATGTGATTTCTCTTCAACAGATTCTAACCCTTTCCTGGAGTATGCTATATCAGACCCATGGCCCGTGAAAATAAATGGAACCTACTTCAGCCACTGAATTGTGGACAGCTGAATAAAGAATGCTGCCATTTAGATGAGACTCTCTGGCCCTAGTTTGGTGTACAAATAAAATATCTTTGTGCTTTTTATCTGGGGAGTTATATTTCCATAAAGTTTTCATATTTGCCCAGGAAAATTTGCCCTTCATTTTAAAACTCTCTAGAAGGCAACTTTGATCTTTGATTTCTGGCTTTCAGTCTGCCATTTTATTCACAGTTTTCCTGAAACAAGTCAACCGCTAGGTTGAGTCCTGCCAAATAGGTTCCACAAAGCTGGAAAAAGTCACCCTTCTTGCTTACTTTTGACCCATCTCCTTTGAGACTTGCTGGAGGCAGATTAAGAATTGGAACATTGGTTTGACATCAGGTAAAAGCCAGAGCAAATATCGAGCAGAACACAGAGGTCATAGAAGGTAGAAGTGTGAGACAAACTTCCAGTGAGAGACCATTTCAAGAAGTGTCCTGATCCTCAAGATGTGGCCATCAGGGCAACAGATACTCAATATCAAGGACATGTTCTCATTTTAAAAACTCACAGATTTACTACGGGCGAGGCTTGATTCACAGCACACATCAAACTCAGGACTCGGAGATGGAACTAAACGATCCATGACACAGAAGACAATTCTCTCTCTCTACATCATCTCTGCTAGGTGACCCTCATGCATCATATCATGATGCCTTGTCAAGCTTAGTTTTAGCTAACTATGTGTTCATTGTAAACAAGAGCAATTTTAGTAACAATGACATTGATACCACTAATTTTAAGATTCTGTATAATTTACCAAGTGCTTTAACTTCATTTCTTCTCCTCTTAATTCCCACAACCAGACTGGACAGTACATGGGGCAAAAATGATTATAATACTCTTTTTTTTTTTTCTTGTCACTATGGAATGTGAGAACAAGAGAGGTTAAAAAATTTGACAAATACATACAGTATTATACAGTACAGTTGCTATAAGGAGCCCTGGTGGCAGAGTGGTTAAGAGCTTGGCTGCTAACCAAAAGGTCAGCAGTTTGAATCTGCCAGCTGCTCCTTGGAAACCCTATGGGGCAGTTTTACTCTGTCCTATAGGGCTCTATGAGTAGGAATTGACTTGATGGCAACAGGTTTATTATTTTTTTCTATATGCTGAAGTCAGAATTCAAACGCAGTCTCTTGAATCCAAATGCCATTTTCATTGCACGATACCCTATCCATCTAAGTAATTCAGTTCTCAAAGTGAATTGGGAGGAAACATGAAGCTAAATGTAATATTTCAAGGAGATATAGAATGAATCCAAACATATGAATCCTGAGATAGAGCTGAGATTGTAAATAACCAATCTTGTCAAGATATGAAAACCATTCCAAGCTCTAAGCTGAGATGTGATTTAAATGTCATGTTTGAATAACAGCTCTCTGACGCATCATCAGTTGTAAATTTTAGGACCTAATTCTAGAGAAAATGAAAACAAACAAGTTAACCCCATCTTCACACTAATATATAAAAGTTTATAATAGCATATGATCTTTAAAAGAGAATCAGTACCTGTTACAGTGAATAGTTTTAAAACATTTTAATTTCATGACACTTGACTTTTTAGAGAATTATGATGATCTAGTTGCAATTAAATCTTTACATAAAAATAAAACAACACAAATATTTAAGCCTTTTTCTTAAAGAAAAATATCCAGTGATGTGCTATTTGTGATAATTTATTTATTTGTTAATTCAAAATTTACAAGAAATGGAATACAGGCAGGTTTTTTTGCTTGTTGGTTTTTTTAAGTTATTTTGTCTTACTAACAAGCCGTTGTTACATGTACTTATTCTGACTCACAAATCCCAATGACAACTATGATAAAAACTAGGTTAACTAATTCAACAAATAATATGAAAACAAAATGACATCCACTTATAAAGAGCTAAGTGTGGTAAAGAGGTGGGATAAAAGCACCTCCTTGACATCTTTTCCTTTTTAGTTGTAATATATTTCTTATAGTTGCTAGATGACTGCTCTGATTTCCCACAACACCTGCAAATGAGTAATGCAATTCCCAATAACACATTTGTTATCGAGTTTTGTTTTGTTTTTACCTAGAAGTCTAACTGTCCCATATCCTTTATATAAGGATATTTGAAAAGAAATAGGAAAAAGGTAATGCCCATCTACTCAACCATGAATTAGGAGTAGGGAAATAAATAAATAAATAAATAACTGCATACTTAACTAGATGAAATTTAAAACTCAGGAAAATCTGAGTTGTTACAGTGTGCAGAGAATTTATTAAAGGTACCAAGTTCATTAGGGGACCCGGTGGTACAGTCGTTAACAGTTCAACTGCTACCAAAAAGTCAACAGTTCCAGTCCACCAGGCACACCTTGTAAACCCTATGGGGCAGTTCTTCTCTGTCCTATAGGATCACTGTAAGTCAGAATCGACTCGAGGGTAATGGATTTGTTTTTTTATTTTTTCGGTTTTAGATTCATCAATTCTAAGATTTTGCCTCTAGTGGTAAAAGCTTAGTACGATGGATTTAGAAGATAGAGATATCTGAACCAACCTCACTTTTCCATGTTTTACAAACGTGGATAACGCATTGTCCTTTATAGAGGTAACTGGTTTGTGAAGTTCATCTTTCTGTCCTTTACCTGTTCTACTCAATGCCTTTGTTGCAAATGTACTGCCTGATTTACTAAGAGTTATTTGTTAAGCATGGAGCTCTGGTGTCACAGTGGTTAAGTGTTCGCCTGCTAACCAAAAGGTCAACAGATCGAATCCACCAGCCACTCCTTGGAAACTCTATCGGGCAGCTCTAATCTTTCCTACAGGGTCACTATGAATTGGAGTTGAATTGATCACAATGGGTTTGTTGGAGCCTTGGTGGCACAATTGTTAAATGTTTGGCTGCTAACCAAAAGGTCAGAAGTTGAAATTTACCAGATTCTCCTTGGAAACCCTATGGGGGCAGTTCTATTCTGTTCTATAGGGTTGCTATAAGTCAGAATTGACTCAATGCAATGTCTTTTGTATTTAATGTTAAGCTGGTGCACTATGACATGGATAGATATATGCTATGGACATTCCCTCAAAACGTATTACACATGCTCAGATAAGATATCATAGATTCAGTTTTCCCTGCTCCTCCCCTCTGAATAAAACTCAGTGCCCTGGAAATAATTCAGTTGACAAATACAAAAAGATTCCAAGTGCTGGAAAGAAGAAGGGGGCTAGGCTAGCCACCTCAAGACTCAAGGAAAAACACCAGGGTGATTTGCCTGATTTGTGTGTGTGCGTGTGTGTGTGTGTAAGTGCACATGTGTTTGGTTTGGTGTTGTTTTGTTCCCCCTCCTCCCTCATATATCCCAGATTGGGCACCAGAGAAGCCTGCAAACCAGAACCGTCAACATCAACACAAGAAAAGTATATCTCTCTGACCAAGTGATCATAAGAAGAGGTCAACAGACATTAGCGGCAAGTCCTAACCTCTGCTCCAATCCTGGACAGTGGTGGAACTCATCTTTCCATAGTGGCAGCAGAGCCAAACATCTCTAGGTCTTCCACTCAGTGGTATAAGGGAACCCAGGCTGGGAGTCTGACATCCCTCCACCACCAGTACAAATTTGAATCAGGCACAGTGTCTTCTTCCTACATCCCATATCCCTACTGCATAAGGTGGTCAGTAAAAGCTGTTTAACCCTCCAGGCAGCATCAGCAGGTATCAAGCAGGGGCCTTAGCAGTACCAGAAAAATGAAGCAGACCAGGATAGCATTGAAAAGGCTCTAAAAATCAAATTGTCTTTGGAACTGCATTCCACAAAAATAGGCCAAAACCTACACAATAAACAGAGTGAGTGACTATTGAAATAGATTATTTAAATAGGATCAAGAATCTACCAACAAACCATCCAAAATGTCCAGAATACAATTAAAAATCTTTCATCATACTAAGAAAAAAGCAATCATGATTTGTAATGAAAAAAAAATCAATATGTCACAGATTATGGCCTAATGTTAAAGCAGTAATAAAAGGGAAATTTATAGCACTGAATGCTTACATTAGAATAGAGACTAAGTCTCAAATCAATAATTTAATTTCCTAGCTCAAGAAATTAGGGGAAAAAAAATGTAGTGAAATAAACCCAAAGGAAGCAAAAGGCAGGGAATAATAAAGAAAGCAGACATTAATGAAAGTGAAAAGATGAAACAATAGAGAATATATATATTTAAAAAAAATTGTTATCCCATTTGCAAGAATGACAAATTAAAAAGGAGGAGACACACATCATCATCAATAACAAAAACAAAATAGGAGATAAGCACCACTGAAAAAAACTGATAAAGCGGTCATTATTATGAGAAAAATAGTATACTACAAACAATTTTACATTCCTAAATTTAACATCTTAGAAGAAATGGACTGATTCTTTGAAAACCATAAACTGGAAAACTCAACAACCCTTTCCCTCCAAAATAGACAGCCTGTATAGCACTATAACCATTACAGATATTTAATTTGTAATTAAAATTTGCCTGAAAAAAATTTCCAAGCCCAGATGGTTTCACTTGAGAATTCACCAAGCATTTAAAGAAGAGTTGGCATCAATTTTACACAATATCTTCCAGAACATAGAAGAGGAGGGAACACTTTACAACATATCTTATTTGGCCAGTATTGCACTGATTCCAAAAATATAGACAGTACAAAACAAGAAAACTACAGACCAATATAACTCATGAACCTTGATGCAAAAATCTTCAAGAAAATATTAGCACATCAAATTCAGCAATACATGAAAAGAATTATATATCATAACCAAGAATTTATTCAAGGTATGCAAGGCTAGTTAAATATTCAAAAATCAATCATTGTAATCCACCATATAAACAGGCTACAGAAGAAAAAAAAAATCAAATGATCATATCAATTCAACCAGAAAAGCATTCAAAAAATTCAACAACAGCCATTAATTATAAAATGTTTAAAAAAAATTAAAAAAAAAAATTATGATTAGAGGGTACTTACTCTGCTTGATAAAGTAAATCTACCAAAAAATAAATAAATAAACTATAGCTAACTTTATACTTAGTACAAGACTGAACACTTTCTTCCTAAGCTCAGGAACAAAGCAAGGATATTTGCTCTCATTACTCTTATTCATTACAGTACTAGAAGATTTAGCCACAGCAATAAGACAAGAAAAGAAATCGGTAACATATATCAGAAACAATCAAAACCTAACACCTTATATGAAAATTAATTCAAAACTAACCAGGGATCTTTAACCACTTATATATAAACATAAAATTACAAAATTATAAAACAAACACAAAAAATATTAGGGATAAATATATATATATAGCCCTGGTGATGCAGTGGTTAAGAGCTTGGCTGCTAACCAAAACGTCAACAGTTCAACTCCACTGGCTGCTCTTTGGAAACCCTATGAGACAGTTCTGCTCTGTCCTGTAGGTTCCGCAGGAGTCAGAATCAACTCGGCAGCAATAGGTTGGGTTTTATATGTATTCCTTACACTTGACAACATGTACAAAATCCATAAAATGAAAAATAAATAAATTTGATCTTATCAAATGAAAAACTATTGCTTTGTCAAAGACTCTATTAATGGCTGAAAAGACAAATTACAATAAAATAATTGCAAATTACTTATCTTACATAGGACTTGTATCTAGATATACAAAAACGCTCAAAACACAACTGTTAATAAACACACATTTCACTGAAGAAGATAAACAGTAAATAGATGTGCCACATCATTAGCCATTAAAAAGAAAATAGCCATTAAAAATAAAATAAAATAAAATTTTCAATGTGATATCACTAATCAACTATCAGAATGGCATATACACACACACATCTATGAATCCATACTTCAAGGATGTGGATCACTCTCTTTGAAACTGGACCATTCATGTATTGCTGGTGGGGATATAAAATGATAAAGTGGTATAGCCACATACGAAGGTTTGTTTAAACTATAAATGTACTTATTATAGAAAGCAACAATTTTATTCTTGAACATTCATTCCAGAGAAATGAAAACTTTTGTTCATCCAAAAACCTGAAATGTTCATATTGACTTTATTCATAATAACAAAGTAGTGAAAAACAAAAACAAATGTCTTTCGGTGGATGAATGATTAAATAAATTGTGGGTCAAGCATATTATGGATTACTAATAAAAAGGAATGACTAATTAATATATGCAACCACCTGGATAAACATCAAGGAAATTGTGTGACATTCTTGAAATAATTTAATTATAAAGGTAGAAAACATATCAGTGACTGCAAAGGATAAGGATTTGGGGGGTGGCTCTAAAGGAGACAGAATGAAGGAGTCTTGTGATGGAACAATTCTACATCTTTGTAAAAATGGCAATTACACAAAGTTATACATGTGATAAAGTTGCTTTGAACTACACACACACACACACACACACACACACATACACACATGTTCGGCCACTTCAGAAGGCAGCATATGAGGAAAAACTGATGGTACTGAAGAAAGAAGTCCAAGCTGCACCGAAGGCATTGGTGAAAACAAGGCCCCAGGAATTGTTGGAATACCAATCGAGATGTTTCAACAAATGGATGCAGCGCTGGAAGCCCTCATTCATCTATGCCAAGAAATTTGGAAGACAGTTACCTGGGCTACCAATTGGAAAAGATTTAAACAGGTGCCTATTTCAAAGAAAGGTGATTCAACAGAATACAGAAATTATTGACCAATATCATTAATATCACATGCAAATAAAATTATGCTGAAGAAAATTAAAAAATGGTTGCAGCAGTACATTGATAGAGAACAGCCCAGAATTCAAGGTACGTTCAGAAGAGGACTTGGAACAAGGGGATATCATTGCTGATGTCAGATGGATCTTGGCTGAAAGCAAAGAATATCAGAAAAAATGTTTACCAATGTTTTATTGACTATGCAAAGGCATTCGACCATGTGCATCATAAAAAAAATATGGATAACATTTTGAAGAATGGAAATTCCAGAATACTTAATTGTACTTATGTGGAAACTGTCCATAGACCAAGACACAGTTGTTTGCACAGAATAAGGGGGTACTGAATGGTTTAAAATCAGGAAAGTTGCGTATCAGGGTTGTATCCTTTCACCATACTTATTCAATCTGTTTGCTGAGAAAATATTCTGAGAATCTGGCTTATATGAAGAAGAACGCAGCATAAGAGTTGGAGGAAGGCTCATTAGCAACCTGCAATATGCAGATGATGCAACCCTGCTTGCTGAAAGCGAAAAGGACTTAAAGCACTTACTGATGAAGATCAAAGACTTTAGTATGGATTAGACCTCAACATTCAGAAAGCAAAAATCCTTACTACTGGACCAATAAACAACATGGTGACAAATGTAGAAAATATTAAAGTTGTCAAAGTTTCATTTTACTTGGATTCACAATCAATACCCATGGAAGCAGTAGTCCAGAAACCAAACAACATATTGTGTTGGGCAAATCTGCTACAAAAGACCTCTTTAAAGTGTTAAAAAGCAAAGATCTCACTTTGAAGACTAAGGTACACCTGACCCGTGGCATGGTATTTTCAATTGTTTCATATGCATGTGAAAACTGGACAATGAATAGGGAAGACTGAAGAAGAATTGACACCTTTAAAATATGGTGTTGGTGAAGGATACTGAATATACCATGGACTGCCAGAAGGAAGAATAAATCTATCTGGAAAGAATACAGCCAGTATGCTGTTTAGAATCGAGGATGGTGAGACTTTGTCTCAAGTGCTTTGGACATGTTATATAAAGGGAGAAGGATGCCATGCTTTATAAAGAAGAGTGTTAATGAAAAAGAGGAAGACACTCAATGAGATGGACTGACACAGTGGCTGCAAAGATGGGCTCAAACTAGCAAAAATTGTGAGGATGGTACAGGACTGGGAAGTGTTCTGTTTTGATGTACATAGGGCCACTGTAAGTCGCAACAGACTTGATGGAACGTAACAACAACAACAACACACACACACGAATGTATATATAAAAAAAAATTAAATCTAAGCTTTGTGGACTGTACAAATGAAAATTTCATGGTGTTAGTATTTTACAACATTGATGCAAAATAACAACATTGGAAGAGAAGGGGGAAAGAGTACACATTACTTCCTTGTACATTTTTCAACAGAAAATTGCATAAATCTGCAATTATTGGAAAATAAAATTTTAAAGATAATGCATTATATGTGCCTAACGTTTGCTTAGGAACTTCAGCAAATTAAAGAATGCTATCATTTTTTTTTTTTTTTATCAAATTTTAGAAAATTTTATCTGTATTAATGTGGTCAAGATTGCTTTTCTCATACCTATGTCTAAACAATCCATCTGTTTAAGCTTTGCGTATTTACACATGAATGGATGGCTGATCTGATTTATAATCATAAGGAAGTATTTGAACAATAAAATTAAGCATAACTGCACGTGTTCAATCAAAGATAATAGTAGTCATTATCAAATTATATTTTCTCAGAATGTCTTCCCCCACCACAAAATAAAAAAAAAAACACAAAATCCACTTCTGGTGGTTAATTTTATGTGTCAGTTTTCCTAGGCTATGATTCCTAGCTTGGTAAAAACACTAGTCTATTTGAAGTTTTGAAGTAGTTACATGTGATTAAGTCTGTTGGCCTTAAGTAGAGCAATTATCTTCCATAATATGGGTGGGCCTCAACCAATCCATTGAAGGCATTAAGAGCAAAAAGGGAGCTTCTGTAGGGTGCATTCTGTCTCCAGACTATAAATAAACATTTCCTTAGAACTTCCTCACTCTTCATTCTTCCCGCCACCTGATCTATCGATTTTCAACTTGCAAGCCCTCCACAATTGTGTGAGCCAATTTCTTGAAGTACTTCAGTTTCTCTCTTCTGTGTGTGGGTATGTGGGTGTGTACGTGTGTGTATATATATATATATATATATATATATATATATATATATATATATGTGCGTGTGTATTTGAGCCCTGGTGGCACAATGGCTAAGAGCTCAGCTGCTAACCAAAAGGTCAGCTGTTCAAATCCAACAGTTTCTCCTTGGAAACCCTATGGGGCAGTTGTACTTTGTCCTATGGGGTCGCTATGAGTTGAAATCAACTTGATGGCACATAACAACAACAATATGAACATATATATACATACAAATACATATATGTATTTGTATTTACATACGTATTTTTATTTACATTTACTACATTTATATAAAAAGAGTGTGCTCCTCTAGAAAACCCTAAGACATTATTCTTAATATCTCTTCAAAGATTGTATTTTAAAGTAGGCATTACCTTGTTATATGCCTCTCATATTTCAAATAAGAAAAGCAAGTTTTTAGGTATATGTATTTCAAGCCTTTCAAGTCTTCATAACAAAAGCCCCTCTACATATCTGACAGATTTGCAGCTCTGGCAGCACAGTGGTTAAGAGCTTGGCCGCTAACCTAAAATGTCGGCTGTTCAAAACCACCAGCCGCTCTTTGGAAACCCTATGGAGCAGTTCTACTCTGCCCTATAGAACCGCTGTGAGTTGGAATCAACTTAACGGCCACAGGTTTGGGGTCACGGCCACTTCCCTGTTTTCTGACATAATTTTACACATAGAGGCACATGTGTGTAATATAGCACTCCAATATTAAAGTACATAAATATATATATGCTACATCTGCACTGTCATGGTTCAGTCTTGTCCATTTATAATCCATGTATAGATTTTGAATATAAATAATATTCTTTGAAATTTCCAAGGAGAATATAAGACAGGCAAATTATTTTTCTTTATAGAGTTAGGCTGGGGAGAAAATTTAAAGAAGTACATAATCATTTTTATCATTGATTCCCTTTGTTCTAATTTTGCCAGGGAATAGGAAATTATTATTATTATTTTTTACTAAACTAGAATGAATTGACTTTCCTTGTCATTATTGTTGTTAGGTGCCATCCAGTCAGTTCCAGCTTGCAGTGACCCTATGCACAACAGCACGAAACACTGCCCAGTCCTGCGCCTGCGCCATCCTCACAATAGTTGCTATGCTTGAGTCTACTGTTGCAGCCAGTGGGTCAATCCATCTCATTGAAGGTCTTCCTCTTTTTCGCTGGCCCTCTGCTTTACCTGGCATGATGTCCTTCTCCAGGGACTGATCCCTCCTGGTAACATGTCCAAAGTGTGTGAGACATAGTCTTGTCGACTTTCCTTAGTGGATAAAATATGGTTACAAACTATGTGATCAGTTTTGATCCACTAATTGCTTCCTGAAAAATGTTCAATGTTATCATGTTTGTTAAAACAGAACTATCACAATAAATCTATTTCATGATATGTGGAAAGCATTCAGTGAAACCATGAAAATCTTTTGTGCCTAAATATTTTCTCATTGTTTTGAAATCACTCTCTGGATTTATGTTATCAGATGAACAATACAAAGTTGATATCAAAAAACCTCTCAGTGCATTTAATCATAAAATAAAGAATCTTATCACAAATATCTACTGAAAAAAAAACAAATATTGATTTTAGTGTATTATTTTACAATAAATATAAATATTAATAAATAGAAAGTAAAATTAACTTTACTATAAGGTTTAAAATATTTAACAAAGGTTTATCAACCCACAAAAATATATTTTTAAACCCATTCGCCTCTACTAAAATCTTATCACTAAGAACTAAATAAAATGATCATGATTCTTTCCCCTCTTGAATTAGGTTACCCATTGCTTTGTTTCAGTGGCACCGATGGGCTATTTTAAAAATGAATTGGTTTAACTCATGCTTTTGTGGATCAAGTGTACTTGATTGGATTTGGGGTGACTAGGTTTCAACTTCAGTGTCTGATCCAGTCAACTGCTGCAGCAGCCTGGAGTAGAGCTTTGAGAATTCTAAGGTTCAGCGGGAAAGATTAGCGACGACTTGCAAGTGTGTGAGACCAAGAGTGTCCTGAGACACAAGCTAAGTATTTTTCTCTTTGGTGAGACATTTTAATGCTATTAAGATAAATGAGAATGAAAGTTTGCATGTCTGACATATCAAAACAACACAAAACAAAACAAAAAAACCTGTTGCCGTTGAGTCGATTCCCACTCACAGTGACCCTATAGGACAGAGTAGAACTGCCCCATAGGGTTTCCAAGGAGCACCTGGTAGATTCGAACTGCGAGCCTTTTGGTTAGTAGCTGAGCTCTTAGCCACAGCACCACCAGGGCTGTGGATAGTAAACTTTATTTTATATGTTTATTAATTGTACATAAATCATAAAACTAGAACAAGTTTAGCTCTGTTTAAGAGATTATTATTCCATAAGCTTCAGTCTTTGCGTTTTCTCCAGTATTCATTTTTTTCTTTTAAATTATATCTTAGTAATGGACATCACGTATTTGAAATGAGGGTAGTTTAGTTTTAACAATATCTCCAGGAATCTAGAAAGCATTTGGAAGTAACGTATCTAATCTGGATCTGAAAAGACTTGTTGGGATGTGAAATCATAAAAATGAGTTAATTATGGCACCTTTTTTTTTACAGTATACTCTAACTCTGGGACTAAATAGATATATTTCTCCTAAAGGTGTTAAATTAAAAAAAAAAAATTTTTTTTTTTTTTAAGAAAATGTAGACTTTTTACATTAGAATACGTCCACATTTGTGCTTTAGGAGACACACTTGTGTCTGTTTCTCAACAATGTAGGTGGGAGGAGACAAGGTTCGAGTTGTTTGTTATTGTTATTCTATTTTGCTTCTGTCTTCTGGCTATTCAGAGCTAGCCAGATGGCTATAAATATTTAGGAATCTGAGGCATTGCCAAGTCGGGAAATATGTTGCCTTCTAACTACAAAAGCAACTCACTAATTCTCTCATCACTAATCTGGCAATCTAGAACCACATCATCAAAACAACCGCGTATCTGAAAGGATTCTTAATTATCTTGTCATATGATCATCCATATTATATTTTTCTAATTTCAGCCTGCAACAGACCCGGAATTTCAACCTAGCAATTCTACCTCCAGGTTTGCGCATGGGCCAAGGCCCCTTGTGGTTAAGAGATCCCTTTGTTTCTGCATTGCTCTGCCACCAATCTGTAGCCAAAGTGCATGTGAGATGGGTAAACACCCTCGGGGCCAGGGCCTTATTCATCTGTCCCATTATGCTCTGCAGTCAGGATTAGCACATACAATCTCTTCTTCAGTTTTCTTTCATGGAATAGGCACACATTAATAGACTTCAAAATTAAAGTATTTTCCTCAAGTACCTTGTGAAATTATACTTCACTGCATTTTGAAGCTATCAGCATTTTTGCAATCTACAGAGCAGGCCCCTACATGGCAAACTTAGCATAATTCCATAACCCAGAATGCTCGATTATACTCAAACCCCACACATTTCTGTATATAGGAACAATTTCCAAGAAACTTCTGACATGGAGAAATGAAGACATGTCACAGTAGTGAAATGTAATTATAAGGCTGCTGATGGCTTAGAATTTGAGCTCGAAAACAGGAAAATAAATAAAACTAAAAAAATTCTGAATTGAATCACATGTATTTTTTTTTTTTCCTATTTTCATTCTCTGACAGGGAAATAAGATTGGTGAACACATGTTTAGCTATATTATTATGAGAAACAAACACTTGGGCTATATTTTGAAAGAATCATCTGCTGAGAAAGCATTTGGTGTAAGCTGCTATGCTCGAAATATCCTTTGTTGGGCTCCAAGGCCAAGAAATATGCACAATACAGTTAGCTTTGCTCTGATAGAACATTAAATTTTGTCTGG
The DNA here is from genome assembly GCF_030014295.1 of Loxodonta africana. Lineage (NCBI taxonomy): Eukaryota > Metazoa > Chordata > Mammalia > Proboscidea > Elephantidae > Loxodonta > Loxodonta africana. The sequence continues at coordinate 23,709,781 of NC_087343.1, forward strand.
GTCCTAAACTAGTAGAATATCTGAATAAAAAACAAAATTCTGAATAGCCTACAAATTATTTAAAATGAGAGTATAGTTAAATATAACAAAAATACATGAAGTCTGACCACATAATCAATACTGAGTATGTTAAGACCAAATAATAAATGAGTTTAATACCCACAAGAAGAAATACTCATTAGTCAATTAATGAATTGGAGTACTGTTTATAGTCTCTCTATTGAATTACCTTATGTTGATTTCATACAGTAGATTGTAGCCATGAATAATCCTTAGAACTTCTCTGGTTTGTTAGTTATACTTGTACAGTTCACTGATAGAACGTATTGGGAGACAGAGAACTTCTATTCAAATAAAAAGTAAAATGATTACAGTTAGAGATAATTACAGATAACATCATAACTAATGGATATGAAATATATTCTTTTCTGCCAGAAAAATGAATCTACTTCACTGTTCATCCTTAGCTTTGACATAGTGATATATACTTTATTTCCTGGTTTAGACTTAATGGTATAGATTATTTTGCAGAGTAGAAAACAGCACAGAAAAAAACAGTATGTTGCTTTATGTCAGCCTGACATAGCTTTTTGTAATGCTCCCAAAGCTGAACTGAAACTTTCGATTCTGGTCGAAATATGACAAGCTTGATTGCTTTGGATTTTTACTTTGTGTGTGTATTTGCATTTTTGGGGGGTGGGGTAAGAATGAGGGGTTAAACAGAAAATTATGTCATCAAACCAGTTATTGGAGTCCTTTTTCTTTTTTCCTTAGGAAGGATATCTTTAAAAAGAGAGAGGATTTAAAAAAAAAAAATAATACAAGCTATTAAATTGAAAGCTATATAATTTAAAATATTTTAGGAGATGATAATTAATGATTTCATGTAACTTGATTCTCACATCTTTTCATTAATTTCATTCAGGCCCTATTACAGTATCCTGAACTTAATAAATATTCTAAAAATGCCACTTAAATCTAGAATATGGATCATTTATGATTCTGAATTAATCTATATAAACAATATATACTGTTTTTTCAAAAAGCTACAGTTAATCATGTACTACCACTATGTTGATTTTTGTTGTTGTTGTTAATTTAACTAATTTAACCTTAGTAAAAGGGAAGATGAAAAGGCTGCAAACAATATGAAACTTGTTTTTGTTTAGTTTTGTAGATGTGTGTCTTAATGCCATGAATAAAAAAGGAGCAATTAGGATTTAACCATGAAAAAGTATATTTGACATAAAAGTTGAGAACAAAGCTCGACACGTCCATCTGTATTTGGAAGGTAATAATGTTCTTATTAGGTAAAATTTAAAAATATTGTAGATTTGGGCTGACATATTGGGGAAGCAGCCCTATATGACAGCACATAAAACCTTACAGAGATTTATATTAAACATGTCCTTAATCATACATAGTTAGACCAACAAAAATCACCAGACTTCTAAAGAATACACACAACAGCGGAAAAAAAAAAAAAAAGATCAAGAAGAACAATCTGAACAGGTATTAAGAGTGTGTGTGCGTGATGTGTTCAGGCACACACACACATATCAGAATTCTCAAAGATGTTTGAAAATTACATCAAAACAAAACAGAAGTATCTATTAGGAAAAATATCAGAAAAAGGAAGAATTGCTGTCTTTAAGCATATGATCACAGAGTGAGGAGGAGTAAACCCTACAGATAGTGAGCTAAAGTGCTCCTGATTTCATGATACTGTCAAAAGATGCTAGTAAAGAAAAAGAAGTATCAGAATCTATTGTAGTGTTATAGAAATAAGCAACAGAGAAGCCAAATGCAAAAATAATGGCTATTTTAACAATTGGGGATCTGGTGAAGATAGTGAGATAATTATTTTAACTCTTATCCAGCTCTACACTGGTTGCATTTATTGTAACATGGACTTATAATAATTTTAAAGAATTTTTTAATATAAAAAAAGGAATGGCCCAAAAGATAAGCCCTTTTCCTAATTTTAGATTGCACAGAGCACAGGGAAAGCTTGAAAATGAGGCAGCGAGTAACGCTACAATTGTATAGCACATAATGGGTATTCCAAGTTGCTAAAAAAATTGATAAAATATATAGGTAGCAAAATTAAAGTTTTAAAATATTGTGATGGTTAATGTTATGTATCAACTTGGCTAGGCTATGATACATAGTGGTTTGGCAGACATTTTACTGTGCTCTTCCTTAATGCAATATGATGTAGTCACTTCCTTGGTGTGATTTGATGAGATCAGTGAATCAGTTTGAAAAGGTAGTTTCCTTGGCGGTGTGGCCTGCCTCCAGTATATCAATGGATGTTCAGGCAACGCTTGCCCTCTCTCTCAGCCCTGCACTCTTCTTGTCGTCCGACCTCTAGTTCTTGGACTTAAGTCTGCAGAAGTCTTCAGCCTGACCTGCTGATTTTGAATTTGCCAGCTCCAGCAACCCCGTGAGCCAGTGGAGGCCTCCAGCCTGCTACCTAGCCTGCAGGTTTTGGGTTTGTCAGCCCCTCCAATCAAGTGAACCAGCAGAAGTCTTCAGCCTGCCTTCTGACCGATGGATTTGGGACACGTCAGCCCCCACAAAAACTGCCTCACTGGCTTCGCTTTTCTAGAGAACCCAGACTAAGACAAATATTAAAGTACGATGTGAGAAAATTTAAGATTAAATGGGGAAAACAATAAACCACAAATGCCTACTTATGATTTAACAAGTTTCTGGAAATTATTTGTAGGATGTAAGAGTGTACCCACAAGTTTATGGACACATCCATCTAGCCAATAAACTTGCTGTCCATGATAATATTCTCTCCAAGAAAATATGTCAGTTGGAGATGTATATTTTTATGGAACATTCAGTCATAAGAAATGAAATATACATCTATGTTTCAGATAACCAAAGATGGATATACTGCTTTATTTATTCTCAAAATATCAAATCCTGAACACTGAATTATGCCTCTTGGTATATTTAGATAAGGGCATTTCTATAATTAAAACAAAATGCCCACCTCAGAGCAACAGGCTAATTCCATCATAATTAGTTGAAAATTGGATGTGTAGTAACTTTATTTATATGATTTAAGACATGCTGTTGTTGTCAGGTACCACTGAGTCAGTTCCAACTCATAACAACCCTATGTACAAGGGAACAAAACACCACCCAGTCCTGACCCATCCTCACAATTGTTATACTTGAGCTGACTGTTACAGCCACGGTGTCAATCCATCTCCTTAAGGGTCTTCTTTTTCGCTGAGCCTCTACTTTATCAAGTGTGATGTCCTTCTCCAGGCAATGATCCCTCCTGATAACATGTCCAAATTATGTGAGATGAAGTCTCACTACCCTCACTTCTAAGGATTACTTTGGCTGCACTTCTTCCAAGACAGATGTGTTTGTTCTTCTGGCAGTCCGTGGTATATTCAATATTCTTCAGCACCATAATTCAAATGCATGATTCTTCTTCCATCTTCCTTATTCATTGTCCAGCTTACACCTGCACATGAGATGACTGAAAATACCATGACTTGGATCACGCACACCTTAATCCTCGAAGTGATATTCTGACTTTTTATTACTTTAAAAGGTCTTTTGCAGCAGCTTTGCCAATGCAATATATAGTTTGATTTGCTGCCTGCTGCTATAAATATTCTTCCATTTGCTTTAGCTACTCCGTGTTCAGGATCTAGCTCCATGGTTTCTTCTGACATCCATTTTCGTCTTCTCATTCTTTCCTGTCTTTTTAACGACCTCTTGTTTTCTTTGTGTATGATGTCCTTCATGTCATTCCACAACTCGTCTTTGGTCATCGGTGTTTAATGACCAACATGCGTCTGCCACTTTTTTGTGCTCTGGGGGCTTGCGTTTTAGAGTGATACCAGAAGCTTTGCTGCCAGTATTTCAAATACCAGTAGCATCATCCTTGGTGGACAGGTTTCAGCTAAGCTTCCAGACTAAGACTGACTAGGAAGAAGGACTTGGCAATTTACTTCTGAAAAATTGACCGGTGAAAACCTTATGAATAGCAGTGGAACACTGTTGATGTAATGCCAGAAGATAAGTCCCTCAGGTTGGAAGGAACTCAAAATCCAACTGGGGAAGAGTCGTGTTCTCAAAGTAGAGCAGACCTTAATGATGAGAATGGAATCAATCTTTCAGGACCTTCATTTGCTGATGTGGCAAGACTCAAAATGAGAAGAAATAGCTGCAAACATCCATTAAAAAATCAGAGCTTGCAATGTAAGAAGCATGAATCTAGGAAAATTGGAAACCATCAAAAATGAGATGAAATGCATGACCATTGATATCCTAGGTATAAGTGAGCTGAAATGGATTGGCACTGGCCATTTTGAATCAGACAATCATATGATCTACTATGCTGGGAATGACAAATTGAAGAGGAATGGTTCATCATCAAAAAGATCATTTCAAGGCCTATCCTGAAGTAAAACACTGTCAATGACAGGATAATATCCGTATGCCTACAAGGAAGACAGTTAATACAATTATTCAAACTTACACACCAACCACTAAGGCCAAAGATGAAGACATTGAAGATTTTTACCAACTTCTGCAGTCTGAAATTGATCAAACATGCAATCAAGTTACATTGATAATTACTGGTGATTGGAATGGAAAGTTGGAAACAAAGAAGAAGGATTGATAGCTGGAAAATAAGGCCTTGGTGATAGAAACGACCCCAGAGTTTGCATGACAGAATTCTGCAAGACCAACAACTTCTTCATTGCAAAAACCTTTTGTCAACAATATAAATGGCAACTATACAAATGGACCTCACCAGATGGGATACACAGGAATCAAATCGACTACATCTGTAGAAAGAGATGATGTAAAAGACCAATGTCATCAGTCAGAACAAGGCCGGGGGTGACTGCGGAACAGACCATCAATTGCTCATAAGCAAGTTCAAACCGAAGTTCAAGAAAATTAGAACCAGTCCACAAGAGCCAAAGTAAGACCTTGAGTATATCCCACCTGAATTTAGAGACCATCTCAAAAATAGATTTGAGGAATCAAACACAAATGGCTGAAGACCAAACGAGTTGTGGTTTAAGACATACAAAAACAAAACAAAAAAATTTTGCCATAATTTCGATTATTTTCAAAGAGCTAAGTATTATTCAAATGAATGAACAAATCAAAAGATATAATTGCAAATGCATATTTTCATTCTGCTGTTGAAAGAAAATCATTTTTAAACTATAATTTAGATATCAAATTGACATGACCCTTAGCTAACTCCTCCCACATACTCTCTTACTAGTAAAACCTGTTCCAAATGATTTATACAAGGATAAAATACATGCTCAGTTTTGATCTTTTTGATATGTCTACCACCTAAATAGTAATTTATGTGCAGGTGAAAATTCTAAAGATAGCACTTTGATCACATTTCTTAGGCTTGAAGAGCAGGTCATAATACTTTTTAATCATAGCAGTTGGCATTATATATATCTACTAGTGGTAAAATTTTGTTTAATTCCAAAGTAAACCTCTATAATTTTTGCACAAGATCTATAGTAAAAGTGTCTTATAATATGTGCTGATAGTAATCTTCAGTGCTGGGTGATTTTAAAATTATCATTATTAACAAACCATTAGGTAATAAACTGTTGTTGTTATTAGTTGTCATTGAGTCAGCTCCCACTCGTGGGGACCCCATATACAAAAGAACAAAATATTGCCTAGTCCTGCACCATCTTCATGATCATTGGTATGCTCAAGTCCGTTTTTTCAGCCATTTTGTATTTTTAGCGACTTTCAACCTAGGAGTTTCATTTTTGGGCCCTATATAGGAAAATATTCTATTGTGTACCATAAGGTTTTTATTGGTTAATTTTTGAAAGTAAATTGCCAGGTCTTTCTTCCTTGTCTTAGTCTGAAAACTCTGCTGAAACCTACCCACTACAGAGTTTCCCTCTGGTATTTGAAATCTGATGTAGCTTCCAGATTCAGGGCAACACACAAGGCACCAGACACAGTATGGCGAACAAACAGATGGGTGATATAGTTAGCAATATAGTAGTCTTTTGTAATAGGAATCATTATTGCTTAATGTTTAGTGTTTAGGAAATTTCATTTTTCATACTTCCTTAAAATGGAATATCTGATATATAATCCACTTGCTGTGTTAGTGCTCAGCAGCTAACTGAAACGTTAGTGGTTTGAACCACTCAGCTGCTCCTCAGGAGAAAGACTTAGCAATCTGCTCCCATAATGATTGCAGCCTAGAAAACTCTATGGGCAAGTCCTACTCTATAACATGGGGTTGCTATGAGTTGGAATCAACTTGATGGCAACCAACAAAAACAACAACTATATACATACATATGTGTCTGTGTGTGTTTTGGGGGGTTGTACTACTCAGGGTTTCCCCATGTGTTGTAAGAAATGAGCCCCCAAATTCCTGAGCTGGAGAAAAAGAAGGTTTGTCTATCCGTTTGAATGCTCTAGGTCAATGGTGGAGGGTATTTGCTCTGTGTCCGTCATTTAGGGATTCAGGGCACCTGAAGCTTTATCGTCCAAATGTTCTGGTGGCTTCTTCTCCCTGCACTTCACTATCCAGTCTGCTGAAGGGGCAAGAGCACTGAAGTTCACAACTGGAACGTTTTTAAGAACGAGCCAATCAGTCACCTCGCCATCCCTAGATGCAAAGGCTGCTGGCAAACACAGTCAAGTTGTGAGCTGAGAAAGGAGAGAAATAGACTTACCTGGTAAAGAGTCAACTGTGTATACTAGAACTTGTCTTAAAATGGGCTCACCAATTAATAGTTTGGGCATCATGATCAACGACAGATTTTTTTTTTTTCCTCCTTTTCAGTTATCCACAGATCACGTGGCAATTGAAAATGACTTTTTAATAAAAATACAGATTTTAATTTCTTAGAAGATTGTTTTATTATTTCTCTAATAAAAACAAGTGATGCTTTAAGGTACATCAGCTTACAATTATAACAGATGATGAGACAAAAGAAAAAAAAGGAATGTGTAATATTTTTCCAATATACAGAGAATAAAGCCATTGTCTCCACAGTAATACACTGCAGACAAAATTTTAACTAAAAATCGAATACTAGATTACTGGAGATTTGTTGGCACTGTCTTTCTAAATATAGCCAACTTTGCTATATTCAAGTGAGAAACAAAACTAGAACAGCTCCATATATCTAAAGAGAAATAATTTTGTCATTGCTGGATGCAATAAACACCTTAAAGTTCCAGGAGACTATTCAAAGACTGTGTATATATTTTTAAATATACCTTTCTGTGTACATGGTATATATATGTACATAACATATAATTTATAGATAAATTATTTTCCTCTTGTTAAAATACTTTTCTTTAACCTAGTTACTATATATATTTATATTTCTTGATATCTGAGATCATTTGAAACTCTAGAAAGTACTCTCCTCTTCATGCTTGCTCAAATTAAATGCAGACTCCCTGGAGTAGTGATAATTCTTTAAAATGGTCAGTAAAAAAGGCCAGAGAGACTCCATTTCTATAGCATGAGAAATATAAAGAAAGGATTTCACAACACTTTACCAAACTGAGGAACAGGTTTTACTTTTCCCCAGAATATTCTAAACACGTACTAGGGCAGACATAGCTAGAGCCCAGTTAAACAGCATAGCATACCTAATTTTAATTTTATATATGAACAAATGTCAATTTTATTTAATAAATGATCCACTAGATTTAGATGCACCTTTACTGCTAGGGATTTTTTTAAGGTATTCCTAGTTCACAGCTTTCTGCTCTCGAGATTCTTATATGAATTATGTATAACAATTGAAAACAAGAAGAGCTGAAGTGTGAAAATTTCAGAGAAGCATTAACATCCACAAGTAGTCTGATGATAAAGCTGCATGTGATTGTCTCATCTACATCAATATTTATGATATTTGTTAAGGGTATAAAACTCCATGATATTTAATGACAAATGGGCTTCACTTCAAAATATAGCAGCTCTTTTGAAAAATGCCCTGATACCTGTCAATGATGGGTTTCTACTACATTGGAAGTGAAACGCAAGGGACCTGCAAACTGCGAATAGTACATTTCCAAGCGACTCTAACCTCCCTGAGGCCAGGGTCAGGTCATTATTCTTACTCTATTTTGAGGAATTTAGCAACGTCTGTATGTGGTCTTTCTACTAATCTGAGCCTGCGGTTCATACTTGCTTACTAGAGTGTCATGCAGAAGAAGAAAAGAGAAAGATATCAGTGAACTGGGATGTGAAAGCAAGGACAAAGGCACACAAGGAAGGGAAAAGTGAATGAGGGAGGGAAGAACAAAATGAAAAGTAAATAATGGAGAGATGAAGGAAAGAAACGGAGGTCATTATTCACATAATCTAGAATTGTTGCAGAAAAGCATTTTCAAGTTTTTGAAGACTTCACTTCTTTTTTTTAAGAAATCTTAGAGTTGCATTTCAGAATATATACAATAAAAATGTATAAAAATTTTGTGTCTATCACCATACAACAGGCTGAAAAATTCATTTGGAAACAGAAAAGAATCTGCTTGCAAGACATTAGAGTAACAGTATGTGCTAGGAACATTACCACTAGAAGAAAAAAAAAAACCAATACGTGCTCACGCACCTTCTTCACATGTGTCGGTATGCGTGTGAAACAGCTATTTAATTTTTTTTTAGGTTTTATTTAGAAAAAAACGCACTCTTAGAAGAGTTACATTGAAGCACAGGACATTTTAAGTACAGAGAAGCTGTTTTGCACGATACTCGGCATTATGCATTTTTCAAAATCCGTAGGACTATGCAACCCAAGGAAACCCTGGTGGCCTAGTGGTTAAGTACTATGGCTGCTAACCAAGAGGTTGGAGGTCTGAATCCACCAGGAGCTCCTTGGGAACTCTATAGGGCAGTTCTACTCTGTCCTGTAGGGTCGCTATGAGTTGGAATTGACTTGATGGCAGTTTTTTGTTTTTTTTTTTTAATGCAACCCAAAGAGTAAACTCTCAGGTAAACTATGGACTTTAACTTATAATAATATATCAATATTCGTTCATCAGTTGTAAGAAATGCACCACATTAATGCAAGATGTTAATAATAAGAGAGAATGTGTGTGAGAAGGGGAGGGATTATATGGGAACTCTTTATATTTCCTGTGTAATTTTTCTATACATCTAAAAAATAAAGTTTATTAATTAAAATAAAGGAGTTATTTAGTTATAAGAATTTTAAAAATGTACATAAAAGTGGGTGCCAAAGTCAAAATAGCAATGTTTCCTGTGCATGTGTATATAGTTGTAATTATATTGGGTTTATAATTTGTTTTTTTCCTACCTGTTAAACCTTTTTCTTCTGCTAATCTAAGAAAACACATTTTGTGATTTGTGATTGTAACAGTCCATCTTGTGAACTTTATGTAACAATGATAAATACTATTGAACATTTAGATTATTCAGTGTTTGGTTATTATAAATGCATGTGCTTTAAACATACATTTTCCAATATCTTGGAGTATTTCTTGAGGATGGGTTTCCAAAAGTAGAAAGGGAGAACAAAATTATACATGCATTACATTTCTTGTAATATCAGTCATAAAATTGCCTGTGAAAAGGTTCAAACCAACTTACAGAGCAGCTAGTAAAGTAGGAGGGAGTCCACTTCAAAACATTGTCACCAGCACTGTGTTTTCCAAATATTTGTTTCAAATTTAAACTCAGAAAAATGATCTTATCCCTAGCATAATTTTTATTATTCTTATATTGTGTAAGTTTGGAATTCATTGTGATTAAATAAGTCCTTTAATATGTTTTTACCCAACTGCCTTTTCGGATTCTTTTAATTTTAATGTTTCTATGCATACTTTATATAATGTTATTTTTTAGTCCTGATTATAGCTTATGAGATCTACCAAGTTTTCATTATTATGAAATAATAGAATTGTGGGCCCTTCATCAAGTTTGCAATAAAAATTTTATTAGTCTTCTTTCTTTTTCATTCCTTAGGAACCTAACTTTATATTCTTTCAAACTTAACAATTTTTCCTTTGCAGTATATTTTCTAAAATGTATAAACCTGTCTTAAACTTCCCTTCCATAGATAAATATTTTTATGAAAATTCTTTCCAGTTTTATATGATTTTATTTTGTTTTTTGTAATTGATTCCCTAGTAAATTGTTATTTTATTTGGGGAGTAACGATTTTAACTGAATTTCCCCAATATTTCCAAAATTTATGATAGGATGCTTTCTTTAACCTTGATTTATGATATCACTTGAATTGTGTAATAAATGCTTACATATAAAATTATTTCTTTCTGGAATATTCCCTTACTTTGATTTGTCTCTCTCACCTTAAATCAGTGTCCTATTTTAATTTTCAATTTAATTTTTGGAAACCCTGGTGGTGTAGTGGTTAAGTGTTAAAACTGCTAACCAAAAAGTAGGCAGTTCAAATCCACCAGGCACTCCCTGGAGACTCTACAGGGCAGTTCTACTCTGCCCTATAGGGTCGCTATGAGTAGGGGTTGGCTTGATGGCAATGGGTTCTTTTTGGTTTATTTTACTTTTATAGGGAATAACCCACCCACTGCAGTCGAGTTGATTCCGACTCATAGCAACCCTATAGGACAGAGTAGGACTGCCCAGTAGAGTTTCCAAGAAGCGCCTGGCCAATTCAAACCGCCAACCTTTTGGTTAGCAGCCTTAGCACTTACCCACTACGCCACCAGGGCTTCCTTATAAGGAATACAACATATATTTGCAATTTGGATTTATTATTTTCAAATATTTACTAAGATAAATTAAAGAGATAATATGAAATAGACAAGTGATAATCAATTCCATAAATTAGAAAATGCATTAAAAACAAAAAAATCAGAAAAAAGTGTTCTTTTTTAGATTACTTGACATATTTAGGTCTAGTACCAAATTCTAGGTCAGACTGCATTATCTGGTATTCTCTGGGAAAACCTTAAGGAGACTCTGTAGAATGCTTGCATTTCATAGAACTCTGAAGTATTCATTATGTATAATCCATTTAAAACGATATGACTTCCCATCTAATGTATGAAGGCAGGAAAGACATTAGTGAGCTTATTATCCCTTCTATTTTGTGTCTCACAGACACTATACAATGACACAAGAATATACCATATTTTCTTGGACAGTAGATTTTTAAAATTTACTTCTAAAATCAAGTTTAATGTTAACCCAGAATTACTGCTACTAAGTGGCCTGAGGAGGACAACAAAATAATGTCTAAATTTCCATTAATTTCATTGAGATCACACAGATCCTCACACGAAGTCATGGGTTTACGCTATTCTACTTCATGGAGGTGTGTTTTTTAAACTGGTTTGTTTCTTGCGCTTCTGTAGTAATTTTTCATATTGCCTTTTATGCATTCCTTAAAAATTCTTAAAGGGATAAAAATTATTATTAAGCACCTTTAATTTCAATTCAACTTTTCACTTGTAGATATAAAATTAAATTACCGTTGGAAAGTGATAATAGTGGTGTGGAAGAAAGCAAAACATAAAACCCAGACTCCCCAAATACTTAAAAAGCCTAACATGTGACTAAAAATTTTGAGAACTAGAACATCATATTATGGGAAAGAGATTTAAAAAGAATTAGTTCCTAATGTATGCCGTTTTATAAAATATATTTAGCTAGCTGGGCACTCGATGGCAATACACGAAAATGGCTAGTCATACAGACAGGTTGATGAGTACTAGAATAAGAATTGTGAAATATAATATGGAACTATTTATTATGAGACTGAATATTCATGTTTTTAAAAATAATTTCATTTGTAGGAATTAAGCCAAAAATAATGAGATTTTTTTTTTAATTGAACAAATATAACCATAATATGTTAGTGTATCTGCTGCTTTTGAGTCAGCTCTGGCTCATATTGACCCTATAGGATGGAGGAGAACTGTGTCATAGGGTTTCCAAGGCTGTAATCTTTATGGAAACAGACTGCCACATCTTTCTCCCAAAAAGCAGCTGACCTTTCAGTTAGCAGCCAAGAGCTTAACCACTGTGCCACCGGGGATCCTTAATATGCTGGTAATAGCAAAAGAAATAAACTAGAGAGCCAACCACAACAGTTTTATTAAATGCATTTTGATATATCCATTCAACAGATAAAGTCATTACAATTATATCAAAATATGGAAGGTTATGGAAATGTCCAAGAATGCATTACTTGGTTCAAAACCGAGTTAAAAAGCCATCTATCTGCAATATACAAGATGATAAAATGATTCTACTTATATGGGCTTTGAAGAATACTCACCCACTGTTTACAGAGGTTACCGCTAAGGGATGGGATTACAGAGTTTTTATCGTTATCTATGCATTTTCTACACTCACATTTTAAACAATCAATCTGCATTGCTTTATGTATTACAATAAAAATGAATGATACAACTACAACTTTGTACCTATTCTATAAAAATAGAAGAGTTTCAGTCCTCTGGGAATTTACAATAAATAATAAATCTTGTATGAACAAATGTAAGCATATCTAACTAAATGGGAATATAAAAGGATACCAATGTAATGGCACTCCCGAATCATCTGGGCTTTTCTCCGCAATCTGACAAACAAAAAAAAAAAAAAAAAAAGAAAAGAAAACAAACAAGGGAGACTCTAAATCTGAACTCTGTTGAATACACATCTGTGTAGGTGGCCTTGATGCATTTAGGTGGGCTATGTTTGCTCTTGCCGTATTTTTAAAGATCTGGTAACATACTGTTCAGATACAAACAAACAACACAACCAAAAATAAATGAGTACCTTGAATAAACAGTATTATATTTTAGCAAAAAAAAAAAAAAAAATCTACTGAAGCTGAATCAGTGAGTGACTTAAATTTATTTTACTCTATTTTTTTTTTTTTTAAGCCTAAGTACAAAATAAATAGAGGATATCATCAGTTTCACTGTAATCTAGGCTTTATTTCTTCACATGGCTAAATTTAAGGGATCGGGGTGGAAAAAAAAGAGAGAGAAAGAAGGCTTATGCTGTTATTTTTGGGGAGTAGAGTGTTACTGAAAAAATAACAGAATTTCTTAATGTATTGTCCTGCCATGTCAATAAACAGCTAAATCTGTCTCGGTGACATTTACGTGATAGAGAAGGTATGCACACAACACAAAGGAACACACAAATTTGTTTTCTTTTTCTACGGTGACAACAACCTGTAGTAAATACTGAACAGATGGTATGTAGCTATCATAAAAAAAAAAAAAAAAAGAAAGCAAACAAATGCAATGTTTCCAGGAAAGAAAGGGAATTGATTTCATTTGGTGAGTTTGGACTACACATTCTAATTGGATTTATATATAAAAAGAGAATTTGTTTACAAGCATGGAAGGAAGAAGACAGAAAGATGACTGCTGAAACCTGGTATATCTGTGGAGATTACTGGTCATTAAAACATAGTTTGTGCTTATTTCTGGGTAGCAGTTTTGTCCTGACTACTTAATCCAATTATTAAGTGACCATAAAGAATATATCAAACAATGCTGTTATTCAGAGAGAAAAAAACATGTGCTAATTTCTTGGCAATTAGTTAGCTTTTCAATCTTTAATTATTGAAAAAAAGTCACCTGGTAGAAGATTATGAGCTCATACACCTGGATAAGAAAGGAATAAGTTTATCATATTTTTAGATATCCACATTACTTTATATTTCACTTGGGTACTATATACTTATTTATTTATATATATTATTCTCAAATCATGGAAAAGAATATATTTAGAAAATCTAGATATTTACCAACTGTCTAAAAAATGTGTCAAAACTGATACATAATTAAATAGGAATAACAGTCCCTGTGTTTTTGTTTGTTTTTTTAAGAGATTGTAGCTATGGAATATTTTGTTGATTAAAATAAAGTTGAACAAAACCTGGCTTTTGGGAATAAGCTTTCTTTTCTGTTAATAAATGACAAGCTATTAACCTCAAGAGTTGTGTTGCATACATGTTCACATATCATAATGAAGAAATAAATGAGTGTAATTCATATCATTAATAATTCTTGTGAGCTATTTTAAAGTCATTTCAGAATATTCTCACATTTTCATAGAGGGAATTTTAAAAGAAAAAATACCTAGACAACATGAAAGTACAGTTTTATTGAGTATGCGTCAGACCTAAATGCCAAACATTAATGGAAAAAGGTATTAATGCCTACCAACCAATTAAAATTTACACCATCTATACAATATACTTGTTGTCATGCCCAGTTCTGAGTCACGTATAAAATATATTAATAATGTGATCTTTGCCCTCAAGCATTTTATAGTAACCCAAGACTGTAAAAAATAATGAAGAAAAAAAAATGAGGAGGATGCAATAAGAGCCACTGTAAACCAAATAGGAGATTTATGTGCTAGTCATTGAAATATAAAAGATTTGATGTTATCTACAAGACACATTGATGATAAATATCGACAGAATTGGAAACAGACTAGAAAAGAAATTTTCAACTATTATTTTAGACTTTCAGCCTTAAATAAAAGAAGCATGGCGCCACCAATGTTATAAACAGAAAAATAAATTAAAAAAAAACAAACCCATTGCTGTGGAGTCAATTCCAACTCATAGGGACCCTAGAGTTTGCAAGGAGCGGTTAATAGATTCAAACTGCCGACCTTTTGGATAGCAGCCAAATGCCTAACCACTGGGTCACCAGGGCTCCAATTAAAAACAAACAAACCATTGCTGTTGAATCAATTCCAACTCATGGCGACCCTAAGGACAGAGTAGAACTAATGCAGAGTTTCTAAGCAATGCCTGGTGGATTTGAACTGACGACCTTTTGGTCAGCAGACATAGTTCTTAACCACTATGCCACCAGGGCTCCAATAAAGAAGATTAAATCAATTAGGTAGAACAGAAAAGATGATGAAGACCTATGCTTTACCAAGCGACTTCTTTATGCTTGATACTGTGCTCTGTGCTAGAAATGTATATATTTTAATCTTCTCAGTATCATACATATATTAACCCAATCAGTCTTCAAAATAATTTGCGTAACTCTAAATCCCATGCTCTTTACATGCCACTGTTTTGAACTCAGAACAATGAAAGGATACATAGCACATATTATTTTTATTTATATTATTATATCAGAAAAGAGGGTGCTCTCAAAATTTTATAAATGAATGCCATATTAAAGTAATTTAATCATTTAACGTTCCAATGAGTGCTACATAATAAGTAAGTGTGAGGCAAACCCAGCGGAAAGAGTCTGTTGATTGCTAGAAATAAAAGACCAGTTCAGAGGTTAAAGGATAGAGCTGGATATATGGAGTCATAAAATTACGTGAATGATAACCATGAAAGCTGATTAACTGAACAAGGGAGTGAGAATTTACATAGAGAAGCAGATGGTCAATAAAAGAAAACACCTGGGAGGATACCTATGATCCAGGGTGGCAAGAATAAAATTGACTTGAGGATGAGATAGATGGGAAGAAGCAAATCAATTAAGGAATAAATACTAATAAATTATAGTACATTTTGTAAGTAAATAACACAACAAACTTAAACCTAAATGTAACAAAAAATTACTTTTCCTAAAAACAATAACTGGTATTGTCATGGTCCAGTAGTTTATATATTTGTAATACGATATTGATAAATATTATGCATTTACATATTTTAAATTACATTTATAAATAAGATATTCTTATGTTCCGAAAGCTATTTTAAACATTTTATTCGTACATAATAAGTCTTTAAAATTTCAGAAGTAAAAAGTGTGATTTTAAAATGCAAAAAAAAAAACCATAAAATTGTATATAGTTAGGCAAAACCCTCAAAATTATTATGCTCTGCTTTTGAAAGTAATACTCTAGTACTTTCTTTTTTAAAAGGTTTTGTAGTACTCTGGATAGAATGATGCTAAGTATAAAAGATCTAACTGAATAAATATTAAAATGCTAAGCTTACTAGGCTCATGGGAATACAATCCAAAACAATATTTAAAAAATTAACAGGGAAATAAAATTTTTATATATTTATTTACAATTTAAAATCATTTTTAAACTTGACCGATGCCTGTTAGCATGTTGAAATCCCATTTGCTCCGCCATTCAAGATAAACTTAGGTATTTTCAATAGCAGTAAAAATAGCCCAAATTAGAGTTTCTAGTGAAGATTTATATTTTGTACTTATACAGGTAACACAACAACATTTTATAACAGATGGTTAAGGATATTTCCACTAAAAATGGGGTTACAGAACAATCAAATAGCTTATTATTGATGATGCAATAATCTCATATATCTTCCCTAACTGCTAGACAATTGTCTTATTTTTAAATTTCATTCTAAAAGAAATGTATTTTAACATGATTTTAAAGTAACAAATCCAGTTAAAGCAGAGAATGTTATTGACTGAAAGTCTATCAGAAACAATACTTCTGATAACTACAATATATAAATAAATATGTAAATATCCAAAACTGCTTGTTCACAGGTAAGCATCTTAAAACAATCTCTTCCCAATATAACAAAGCCACTAAATGTGTATTTCCCAATAATGGTTGATAGTTTCTCATTCACTCCAGAGCTGGGGTATAGGGATGAATCACACATACTACATTAAAAAAAAAAATCAAGGAAGAAAAAAAAAAAAATATTCCCCAGCAAAGATTTTTTTCTTTTCAGTGTCCAGTGAAGCTTCATAAGCAAGGTGCAAATATTTGGCTTCATTAGGGTCCTGATTATGCCAATAAACATTTTAAAAAAGGAAAAGAAGGAACAGTGTTTAAGTTAAAAAAAAAAATTGCTTCTTGGAGTCACAACTACCATCCTTTAGCGGTTTAATAAAGATCTTTGTTCCAATTAATGAGGGAAGATCCAAAGAAAAGACAACATTCTTCTTGTGTTCCTATGTTGCATTCTTTACAAATGGCATTTCAAGCCTGATTCAAATTTTAAATATGATGGACAGAATGAATGTATTTATTTTTAGCATGGCCTTTGTTCTCATTTCTATATTATCTTTACCAGGTTACAAAATATAATTTGTTTTTCTAGCCTCTGAAATAAATATACTTAGGGCATCATATTTATGTGGCACTCTACCATTCTGCTTGGGAAAATGTTAAAGTAAATCAAGAAAACGTTCAGTGAATGTCAAAAATGCTAAGCCTATAAATTCAGAAAGCCTTTCAATTTGAATCACTAGAAGTCTGAATCTAGACATACTTCCAAATATTCAGAAAAAACAGAGATGGTCAGTGATCAATAAAGCAAACAAGGCAAATAAAAACGATGGATAATTTCAATTGAAAGACACAAACGTTCACTGCATTTTTTTTTTTTAAATCTGTAGTTTTAAAGATAAGAAAAAAAAGCTTGGGGAAGAACACAGTGAGGTACCATTATATACATAGCAGAATAGCTATACTTAAAAAGATTGACAATACCAAGATTAATTCTCATACATGGATGGTGAGAGTGTAAATCGGTCCAAACACTTTAGGAAGCTATTTGGCAGTGTCCATTAAAGCTGAACGTACGCATGACCTGTAACCCAGCAACTCCACTTCCAGTGTAAATCGAAAAGAAATGCCTACCTATGTTCTACAAAAGTGAAATACAGGAATGTTCTAGTTGCAAGAATTGTAACAGACCATAACAAAGAAACAAACCAAATGTCCTTCAATAGCAGAATGGGTAACTTGTGGTAGTCATAAGATCGAATACAGCAACGGAAATGAATAAACTACGGACTCACTCAACAACAACAGGGATGATTTTTACAAAATTAATGTTGAGACATCAAACACATGTGATTCCAATATATAAAATAGAATAGTGCAAATTAATCTATTTTGTTAGAAGTCGGGATAAAGGGGTCGCTTCTGGAGAAGAGGGAAGGGCTAGGCCAGTGCCCAACAAAGGACTGCAAGTAATATTCTATTTTATCTAATCTAATGCATACTTTCCTTCTATTATGTATTCCAAGATAAGCTTTCCAATTTTTGCCATGTCCCAGGTATATTTTAAACACTGGCGATCCAAATGTGAATGAGTGGACAAGATCCCAACTCAAGTAGGGTCCACATTCTAGCCAAAGATGGGAATAAATATATAAACTAACAAATAAACGGTATCACTGGAGAGCATTAAAAATATTCTGGTGTTACAGAGACTACTTTAGGGAAAAAAGCATATTTTAATGGGATGAGATTAAGCATGGATTATAAGAAGGAGACAGTCATAGAAAATCATGGGGAAAAAAAAAAAGACATTTTAGACCGGAGAAACAGCAAGTTTAAATGCCCTAAGGAAGTCTGAATGCATTTGAGAACGGGTAAGGATTTTTTTTTTTTTTTTTTTTTTAAGGATAAAACGTAGCCGGTAAGTGAAAGTGGGAAGGTTTGAGAGGGTGCTAGGTGAGTTCACACAGGAACACAGAGGCCGTGGTTAGAAGGTGGTATTTCACTCTATATAATCAGGAACCAATGAAGAGTCTTTGAAGAGAGGAACAGCATCTACTGATTTACATTTCAAAGAAATTTCTTCTGACTGATACGTGGAAAATGATACAAGGAGGGTATCAGCTGATGCAAGCAGACTGGCAGAACCTTTGTAGGAAAAAAAAAAAAACTCATGGTGATTTGGACTAAGGTGGTGGCAACAGGAATGGAAAGTAAGAAACATATTTTAGATACATTTCATGGGTAGAATCTACAAAACTTGGTCAAGGTGTGAGGAGTAAGGATGAGAAAGGTGTAAAGGATATCTCTAAGTTTTCTTAGTTGTGGAAGTAGTGGTATCATTTCCTGAGATGGCTAAACCCTGTTAAATCTGTGTAAAGTAAATAGGTATGGGGTTCTGAGGTTTTTCTTTTTTTTCTGACATGAGCGATATTAGAACACATTTTACGTATTATTTAATGATCCAGCAGATTAAGGGTAGGTATTAGGATGGATATGAGGAGAGAACCCTGAGAACAAGGGGCGGATAATAGTAGGGATCTTAATACATTATAAACAGAAATAAGGTATTGGAGTATAGATGCTAATTCACGTTCAGCTTTGGTGGAGTTGACATAAGATAATTCCTGTCCCATTGCTTTTAGAAGTTTTAAAATTGAAATAGGAGGCAGTGTCATCAGCTGAGATCCAGGAAAGATGTAATGGAGAGACACGACAGAAGGCAGTAGATAAAACATTCCTGGTTCTGATTAGCTACTATTAAGCCGCAACCTAAGGCAAGTCTTTGGATTTCTATGACTTCAGTTTACTCTTAAACAAAATGAAGTTAATACCTGAGATTTCATACAGAAAAATAATTAGTATTTTTGGGAATATTGGAGAAAAGACTTAGGGTTTAAAATGACTAAGTAGCACACACAAATTTGCTCTTTCTAGTATTTGCCTTTGAGCTACAACTGAAATTACAGCTCTCTGGCACTGGGTGGGTCTGGGAATCTGGTGGCATAGCAGTTAAGAGCTTGGCTACTAACCAATTTTGCAAGCTGGAATTCACCAGCAGCTCCTTTGAAACCCTATGGGGCAGTTCTGCTCTGTCCTATAGGGTCACTTTGAGTCAGAATTGCCTTGATGGCAATGAGTTTGTTTCTTTGTTTTTAAGTAAATTAGGAGGCCCATAAACAAAACAAAACAAAGCCATTCCCATGGAGTCAATTGCAACTCTTAGTGGCCCTATAGGACAGAGTAGAACTGCCCCATAGGGTTTCCAAGGAGCTGCTGGTGGATTCCAGCTGCCACTCTTTTGGTTAGCAGCCAGAGCTTTTAACAACTAAGCCACCAGGGGTCCAGGAGGCCTCTAGAGAGCAGAAAAACAAAGAAGTCTCTCAGCAAACTTTTGATAGAAGTGAAGGAAGGAAAAAGGAGGGGGGATGGGAGAAAGGAAAGGAAGATGAAGTAAGGAAGGAAACTCTCTCCACATTTACAGAAGAAAAGGCATCAGACAACCCATTTTCTGCCTACCCACCTCACTTCACCACACCTACAAGCTTACTGCTAACTTCAGCATGGGTTCCATAATTTTTTAGTATTTTCACTTATTAAGGTAATGGTGATTCTCTATTAAGTTCAGTATGTATGAATCAAATTCTAAGACTCACAAACTTTTCTTAATGGTCTTCACTGTCAATATTCCTAAGCTCACTAAATACAATTTTATGTACGCGATCTTCCATCCCATTTTATTCAGCATACCTTCCTTTCATTTGTTCTTAACATTGTCCATATCTGTATCACTACTAATAGTAATAATCCAGTATTCGGAAAATAACACCTTATTTAAACATTATTTATATCTCCCAGGCTTTCATCACTCAACTTTTAGACAATGCATTTTTCATCTATGCCAATTCTGTCTTTTTTTTTTTCGCTTTCTGAAATTTCAGAGCCATGTTTAAAATTACGAGGAAGGAATCGAATTTTAAAATTAAATAAACCAATAAATAGACTACAATTTGAGCTCAATGCATATTTTATTAAGTAACTTTTCTGAAATTTCTCAGTATACCATGCCTCCATCCTGTACTTGAAAGAAAAATATTGAATTAAATTCAGTCACATCTTTTTTTGGACATTGAAACACATCTTTTGCTGAACTGTGGTATTATATTTTATGCAATTGCTATTATTTTCCACACACAGTTATTTTTAAATACAATAAACTTTGACAAAATAAATTGGATTAAGGGATTAATTATATTAAAAATTAATAGGAAGAAAAGTAAATTGTGAAACTTGCAAGAATAATGTGTACTTCAATAAACACATGAGTGAATGTATTTTCAGTAAAAGGGAGTCTCTGGGTCGAGCATCTGGATAGAGCAGAAAGATCAATAACAAACAATCTGATGGAAGCAATTCTTATTTTAAATATTTTATGTCTCTCAGAAAGCCAGATTTTTACAAATGTTTTCTATTTCTTTTTTTCATTCTTTCTTTTTTTTAAAATAAATTAGGGACATAAATCGATTAGAACAATCGAGACTTTTCATTCAGTTATTCTATTTCTTTTTCATTTCAAATATTTAGCACCTCATTTAGGAAAAGACTAGATATCATTCCCAGGATTCTGACAAGAGTGTCCTAGTTTACTTCTTTCTGAAAGCCACAATTTTACACTTGGAGGAGTCAGCACTTCCAGGATGCTAATACAAAATTTATGTGTTAAAAATATCCTTTTTGCATACACATGAAATCCTTCTTAGTGCTGGACTGGCAACGGAGTACAATGTTTTCCAGGAGAAATGACAAGTTATTCATACTGCTACGTATCTCCAGAGTCACACACAGCATTGCTTTTGAAGTTGGTGATGATATCACGTCTGAAAGGGTGAGTCACACTACTGGAATTTCAAAACATCTATACTCATGTACTACTTACTCTTTTCATTTTATTGTTTAAGTTTTATTTATTTATTGTCATTTACCTCATTTATTTCTTAGGTGAGTATTAAAATACTCATAGTAAAATTTTCCTTAATGAAATTTCCAGAAATTCTGTTAAAGAATCCAGAACAAATGATTATAAATTCTACTTTAAATAATATATCTGCAACATTCAGAAAAAAAGTGACCTTTTGATATTAAAGATAATACAATAATTTTGGAAATAATATCCCAAATAATATAATCTCACAGATGATTTTGGAAGTTTACATAATTGTAGAAAATAGATGTTGAGGGAAAATGATATATAGCCTCTTCTTGCATAAGGAGCAATATATATATTATATATAAATTTATATACATATATGTATATATATATAAATGGGTATATATATATCCATTGAATCTTTTCTGATTCATGGTGACCCCATGTGTTACAAAGTAGAACTTAGTTCCGTAGGGTTTTCTTCGCTGTTATCTTTATGGAAGCAGATCACCAGGTCTTTCTTCCTTAGGGGGCTTAAATCACCAAACTTTCGGTTAGTTGTTACTGTTGTTACCTGTTGAGTTGCACAAACTGTTGGCACCACCTAGGGACCCTATATGTGTGTGTGTGTATATATAATCTAAAATTTGTTCTTTCAATATAGTCTGGGCACAGTATTCAAATGACATTCATGACCTTTAAAGCATCTTGAAGAATGTCATACTTGATGACTGTCACCTGTGGCATTTCAGGGACGGAGTGTAGACTTAGTCTTTATTGTTGAGGGGTGAAGAACAGGTGGCTATAATATTCAGGCATATTTTTTAGGAGCCATATAAAGTGGATTGGCATTAGGGAAAGAGGGTGAGTGAAGACTGGAGGCAGTTAGGTAGACTGGGAAGATTGGAAGAATCAAGAATAGCAGAGGGAGAAAAAAGAAATGTAAACAACAACAACAATGAGTTAAAAAGAGAAAACAGAAGAAGGAGAAATCGAATTTAGGAGGGATAAGACTGAAGAGCAACAAAAGATGAAATACAGCAAGACAAAGAAACAGTTGAAAATAAGTTGAGACAACAAAAGAAAGGAGATTTAGATTGATATAATGACTTATAGAC
Organism: Loxodonta africana; assembly: GCF_030014295.1. Taxonomy (NCBI): domain Eukaryota; kingdom Metazoa; phylum Chordata; class Mammalia; order Proboscidea; family Elephantidae; genus Loxodonta; species Loxodonta africana. Next base: position 23,732,294 of record NC_087343.1, read on the forward strand.
ATACCTATGAGCTAATATTAAGTAAAGACGTGTAGGAATATGGATAAAATGATACATTTAATGTAAAACAAACAAAAAAGTATATGTGTATCATAGTATATAGTCATATAGAACATACATATGTATACTGTATAGGTGTATAAAGTAAGGTGCAGATGGGTAAATAACTTGTGTTTTATTGTCTATTTCACTTGTATGGGGATTGAATAAAGGGAAATGAAAGTTATTAATCTTTCTTACCATTTGACTTGCTACAATGAATACCTATCACTTAAGGAATTGATAGCATAAAAACAGTAAGTCAGAAAATCAAGGCAAAGAAAAAAAAAAACACAAAATAGCCCTTGATTATGTTTGAGGGATGGACACAGCCCTCAGGGTCGGTGCCTGACTCGGGATGCCCAGCCATGATCTTTGTATGCAGATCTGATCTGATACAATCTCAGTATCCATAGACTCTGAGTTTAGCTGGAGTGACCCTCCAAAGCCCTGGCTCACTTGGACATTTCTTATTATAAGAAATTCAAATCTTTGAATGGGAGACTCAGCTCAAAAACATGGAAGCACAGTTGGACAATTTCTTCCAGTGCCTCCAAGGCCACCAACAAGCCGGATCAGGTACCTGGTTCATCTTACCCCATTTGGGTTCTTCATCTTGACCAGGATTGGCTCATGTGTAGGTGGGCAGCTCTTATTATTGCTGTTAGAACCAAGTGCTAAAAGGGCTTTTAGAACTAGGTGTGAGGAAACAATTCCCATGGACATTTTGATGACTGAAATAAAATGATAGTTAAGTAGTATTAGAAGCAACCTTGGTGGTTAAAAGCTGGGCTGCTAACCGAAAGGTAGGCAGTTCCAAATCACCAGTCATTCCACAGCAGAAAGATGTGGCAGTCTGCTTTCGTAAAGATCTACAGCCTTGGAAACCCTATGGGACAGTTCTACCCTGTCCTATAGGGTCACTATGCATTGGAATCGACTTGAGGGCACTGGGGTTTTTGGTTTAAGCTATAAGATGCTTTATCATAACTACCTTTGCTTTTATTATTATTATTCTTGTATAGCTCAAAAGTTGAATAAATATTTCAGGTACTGCAAAAGGAAAAAGGGAAGGAGGTGAGGAGATTATCTGTTTATTTTGCCAAATATGTATTTTTCTTTGTTGTTTACATAGTTACATAAATGAATATTCTGTCTAACACAGCTATACAAAATAATTCAATATATTTTTAGCATTTGGACACAGGAACTAGAAGTCCAATAAACTCATATAAATAGCAGTACAATAGAATTACTGGGGACAATAAAGGTCATATTAGGTAGGATGAATTATTTTTATTCATTATGAATAATTACAGCTTATGTTCTCTTTTAGGAAAATAATTTCCTTTAGGTTTGACATGATTTTCCCATCAATTTAATATTGAACAATATAGCAATCTCGTGTTAATAGTATAATTATTACATATTCAATAATATACCTTTGTTCTTAGAAAATTCAAAATATTAGTTGTTTATAAAAAAAAGTCAGAAAGGGCTAAATCTGAATACCCAGAACCCAGTGCCATTCTTGCTATATCAGTCTTCTGTTGCTTGTATAAAAGATTACACAGATTTAGTAGTTTAAAGTACCACGAAGTTATTATCTTACAGTTCTTTAGGTCAGAAATCTGACACAGGCCTCCACTGAGCTAAAATCAAGTTATTCACAGGGCTGCACTGCTTTTTAGAGACTCTAGGGGAGAATTACGAGTCCTGGTGGTGTTGGGGCAGTTGTACTCTGTCCTATAGGGTCGCTATGAGTAGGAATAGACTCGACAGCAACGGGACGGGGGTGGTGTTAGGGGACCTTAGAGGTTGAGAAACCTAATTAATTAGTACCCCGTCAGACTATCAGGCCAGAGCCCAGTCACGTCCCTTGCTAGTTACTCACTTCCTTCAAGTTGTTTTTCAGGCCCTCTAGAAAGTCCCAGCCAAACCAGTTCAAACTGGCCCAAAGTGGTAAAGCACACACAAAACTGATGCAAACGACGGGCAAGTGACCCGGAGGAATCCCTGGCCTCAGTGCAAGCCCTGTGACAGAAATTCAGTGGAACCGTCAAACTAAATCCCCGTATAGGTCTTCTGGATTTCACGGACCTTTATTCCTCAAACACTTCCGTTGTGCTTGCCTACTATAATAAAAATTGCCTGTACCGTTAATTCGAGGCGAGCAAAGCATTAGCTAATCATTAACAACTAACCCACCCCTTATCAACCCTTATATGAATATGTATAACTACCAGAGGTAAAGAGAAGACCTATAAAATGTGAATGTTCTTTCAAGTCGGGGAACTCAATCTGCTTTCTAGCCTAGGAAATAAACTCTTCCTCTCAAAACAGAGTCTGAGAGTTGGGCTTCTTGCACGCTGGCTACGGACGCATTGGTCCAGTTTTAGTGGTGCAGTGGTTAATTGCTTGACTGCTAACCAAGATTGACGGTTCGGACCCACTAGCCATTCTGCAAGAGAAAGATGTGGTAGTCTGTATTTGTAAAGATTTACAGCCTTGGAAACCCTATGGGGCTGCCCTACTCTGTACTGTAGGCTTGCTATGGGTCATAATTGACTCAGCATCAATGGGTTTAGGGAAGAAATAATTTCCTTTTCCAGCTTTCAGAAGCCACCCACATTCCTAGGTACTTGGCTCTCTTGCTCCATATTCAAATCTAGCATATTTTGTTGAGTCTTTCTCACGTGGCATCACTCTGAAATCCTTAATGATTTTTCTGGCATAGCTCATCAGCAGTATGAACAAGTAATTTGAGTATTTGCTAGACAAAATGTTCCATATCGGGTCTACTTTCCTTTTATTATGATCATTTGTAGAATAATTTTGGGCTGACAGGTAGTAAATTTTTTTTAAAGATTTAACAAATGAATCGGATTTGGAAAACAATAATTGCAGCATCAGACTTCGGGTAATGCCAACAAACAAGTTAGAAAACAGGGCTATACTAATGCATGGAATTCACAGATTATTAAATCACTAATTTTGTGGCAATATTTTCTTGCACGACATCATTAAATCATCTAGATTGTCCTACTACCAGGCTTACATTGAACCTAAAAAGATTACTATAAACGGAGAGAAGTCAACAAAAAGTAAGTAACAGTGACAAACAAGGTCCTTCAAAGATGACTGTTTAAAAGAAAGAGTTTAAGGAAATGGAATCTTTATACCCTAAAATAAAAACATCCCTAATGTGCATGGTGAATACATGTTTATATATGTTTGAGAATTTCCTTTTCAATATTTTAAAATGTTTTTCAAGACAGTCTCCCCCTTGACATCCATTTTCCTCTACCTTCCAAGACAGTTCATTAACCTTGGTTTTCTCCTCCCTCTCTGCCTGATCCTTCTCAGCCACTTATGTTGATTCTTCCTCATCTTCTCACCTTATAGGATTGGTTGCTCTCAGTCCTGGCTCTTGTTTTTTTTTTTTTTTTTTTCTCTTCACACTCATTCAGACTTTTGGAATTCAATGCAATCTATGAGTGATGACTCCTGAGTTAATATCAGTAACACAGATTTCTCCCCTGACTCCAGATGTGTGGATTCAGCTGCCTGTCTGACATTGCTTACTTGGATCTCACAATCTATAAATGTCCATCACCTCATTCTTTTTAATCTACTGTCTGCCCTTCTTCCCATGCCAAATCTGCCTCTCCTCAAGTCTTTCCCTTCTTAAGGAATAATAACTCCATCCTTCTGACTGCTCAGGATAAAACAACAAAAAGCACCCTCTATGCTTCCTTTTTCCCAACACCCTTATATCCTACACAACATCAAGTCCTGTCAGCTTTATCTGCAAGATAGATACACAATCCAACCTCCTTTCACCACCTCCACTGCTGCCACTCTGGTCCAAGTAACCATTATTTGTCTTCAGAACGATTAGAATATTTTCCTAACTGGACTTTCTATTTCTGTCCTTGGTCCTGGCCATGGATTGAATTAAGTCCCCCCCAAAAAAGGGTGGATCAGTTGGGCTGGGCCATGATTTCTGGTATTCTGTGATTTTCCTATATGTTGTAAATCCTGCCTCTATGATGTTAATGAGGGAGGATGGGTAGCAGTTGTGTTAGTGAGGCAGGGCTCAACCTTCAAGATTGGATTGTGTCTTGAGGCAATCTCTTGAGATATAAAAGAGAGAAGGGAGCAGAGAGACAGGGGGACCTCATACCACCAAGAAAGCAGTACTAGGATTAGAGTGCATCCCTTTGGACCTGGGGTCTCTGTGTGGAGAAACTCCTAGTCTGGGATAAGATGGATGAGAAGGCCGACAGAGAGACTTGGAGTTGATGCCCTGAATTTGGACTTTTAGCCTACTTTACTGTAAAAAAATAAATTTCTCTTTGTTAAAGCCATCCACGTGTGGTATTTCTGTTACAGCAGCACTAGATGACTAAGACAGTCCTGTTCTCTCTAACTGCAATACAGTGGCCAGTGTCTAGTTATGCTATAAATTAGATCACATCATGCCTATGCTCATAAATACCTAACACCGGCCCAACTGTCTCAGGAAATTCTTTAGTCCTTGCACAAACCTACTGGATCCCCGCATGATCTGGTTAATTACTGTTATGTCCTCTAATTCTCCCTTTCTACTCCTTTACTACAGTCACTGGCCTTCTCACTATTCCTCCAACAGGTCAGGCATGCTCATTCCCCAGGATGTCTGCACTGTCTTCTCACTCTCCCCGGAACATGATTTCTATATAGTAATACCATATGTGCTCCCACTCCCTCTAACTTTTATTCAAAATCATCTCAGTGAAGGCTTCCTAGGCCTCCTAGTTAAAATATCATAGTATCCTGGCCACCAACTATCCCTACAAAAGTTTTGTTTCCACATCCCTGTATTATTTTTTCACTAATAATGATCATTTTCTGCAAATATTATAAAATATTAATTATTGGCCTAGTTTACAGCCTCTCTCCTCATGTACAATGCAGTGGCTATGAATGAATGAATACAAAATTCAGATTTAATATTTAATATAATAATATATAATTTAATATTTAATTGGGCTTTATTTCTATTTAAAAATTATGTAATGAATTCCCTGAAAGTAGAATTTCTACCGCTAGAATTGGAAATCTTATAGGAGTCTTTAGGAATTTATTTACTTTGTGATTTCAACAATATTGTTTTTTAAAAATTATATCATTGTTCCACCAACATCACATTCCACCCACTGCCTCAAGTCAATTCCGATTCATAGCCGCCCTGTAAGACAGAGTAGAACTGCCTCAAAGAGTTTCCAAGACAGTAAATCTTTATGGAAGGAGATTGTTACATCTTTCTTCCACAATCCAACTGGTGGGTTCGAATCTCTGAACTTTGGTTAGCAGCTGGGCTCTTTAACCACTGCACCACCTAGGCTTCCCTATATTAATTGTTAACAATAATAATAAAACAAACCTGTTGCTATCGAGTTGATTCCAACTCTTGGTGATCTCATGTGTTACAGAGCAGAGCTGCTCCATAGGGTTTTCTTGACTGTAATCTTTATGGAAACAGATTGCCAAGCCTTTCTTCCATAGTGTAACTATGTAGGTTTGAAACACTAACTTTTAGGTTAGGAGCCAATTGCAAAGTATTCATCTAATGCTAAATTAAATTAAACCAATAGGTCAATAAGTGGGGTCTCCACAAAAGCAGCAAAGTTATATAAGTAAAATATCTTTTGGTTTAAATTGTCACTGCTCACTTAAGTAATATCCTATATTGCAGTTAAAAAATAGTAATACCTGTTTTAAAAAAAAAAATATATAAACAACATAGAAAAACTAGGGCACAGGTCAGATTTTTGTCTGAATGCCTTGCCCAGTTAAATAGGTTTTCTTAAATACTTTTGAAAATCATAGTGTAGGCCATTCTAACTTAGAGCTGAAGCCACTTCCGGAGATCACTTTTCAGCCACATAAAAGACAGGCCTAAAACGTGAACAATAACTGCTGGGAGGGATGTGCTGCTCAGAACAATCAACTATGCGAGACCAAAAGGGCAGCATTTGTTCAAAAGCAAAGTTAAAGAGGTAGGAAGAGGCAGGAAAACTGGGCAAACAGAAGCGGGGAGCCCAAGGTAAAAATGGGGAGATTGTTGACACATTGTGGGGATAGCAACCATTGTCAGGGAAAAATCTATGTATAAATTACTGAATGAGAAACCAATTTTCTCTGTAAACTTTCACCTAAACCACAAGAAAAAAAAAAAAAAAAAAGAACACCTTTAAAAAAAGAAAATCACAGCATTCAAAATTTTTATACAGTTTTAATGTTTAAAAAAAGGACCCTTGATGGTACAATGGTTAAAGTGCTCAGCTGCTAACCAAAAGGGTCGGTGGTTCAACCCGCCAGCCACTCAGCAGGAGAAGGACGTGGCAGTGTACTTCAGTAAAGATTTACAGACTTGGAAACCCTAGGGGGAAATTCTATCTGTCCTATAAGGTCACTATGAGTCAGAATCGACTCGATGGCAGTGGGTTTTAATATATTAAAGACAATTTCCATACATTTATCATTCTTTATATTGATTCAAGTTTTTCCAAGACTTACCTCAGTACCGCCAAGGAACCTAGTTTATATTTATATAGTTTGGATTATGTTTTAATTATTTATTTCCAGAAGTTGTATATGAGGAAAGCTGCCCTTTCTTGTCTCTGGGAGTGGATTGCAAATTGTTTTTCAAAACTAGTATATTAAATTTTACTTACGCTAGGAATAATTGTAAGTACTATTTTTATCACACTTGTGCCAACCTTGGTTTTAATAAATTCTTTATAATATAATGATTGTAGAGGTAAAAATGATGGCATCTTGCCATCATTTATATCTCTTTAAATAACTGTGGGTTTAGTATATATATATCCATGTAATTTTTTTTCTTTTTTAAAAAAGGTAGACTGACTGAAAGTATTTAGATTAAATGAAATTGTTAGTCACATCTGATTGTACCAAACTCATATGTAAGTACCCTAAAGGTCAAAATACAATGACAAAAAATATCTATTTGAGGGTTCTTACAGTCAATCATCAAAGGAGCCATGGTGTTGCAGTGGTGAAGTGTTCCTTACTAACCAAAAAGTTGGTGGTTCAAATCCACTAGCCCCTCCATAGAAGAAAGATGTGGCAGTCTACTTCCATAAAGATTATAAGCTTGGAAACCATATTGGACAGTTCTACATTGTCCAGTAGGGTCGCTATGAGTTGGAATCAACTATCCTGAAATACAATGCTGTCAGTGATACAGTGATAGGATAATATTCATATGCCTACAAGGAAACTGAGTTAATAAGACTATTCAAATTTATACACCAACCACAAATGAGAAAGATGAAGAAATTGAAAATTTTTACCAAGTTCTACAGTCAGAGATTGATCAAACATGCAATCAAGATTCAATGATATTGCAGCACTGTTTACAATAGCAAAAAGATGGAGGCAACCAAGGTGCCCATCAACGGATGAAAGGATAAATAAATTATGATATAGTCACACGATGGAATACTATGCATCGATAAAGAACAGTGACGAATCTGTGAAACATTTCATAACATGGAGGAACCTGGAAGGCATTATGCTGAGTGAAATTAGTCAGTTGCAAAAGGACAAATATTGTATAAGACCACTATTATAAGAACTTGAGAAATAGTTTAAATGGAAAAGAAAACATTCTCTTTTGTAGTTACGAGAGAGGGGAGGGAGGTAGAGTGGGAGAGAGGTATTCACTATTAGATAGTAGATAAGAACTACTTTAGGTGAAGGGAAAGACAACATACAACATACAACACAGGGGAGGTCAGCACAACTGGGCTAAACCAAAAGCAAAGAAGTTTCCTGAATAAACTGAATGCTTCGAAGGCTAGCATAGCAAGGGCAGGGGTTTGGGGCCATGGTTTCAGGGGACATCTAAGTCAATTGGCATAATAAAATCTATTTAAGACCCCAGACGCCTTGAAGAGTGGTGTCTGGGGTCTTAAATGCTAGCAAACAGCCATCTAAGATGCATCAATGAGTCTCAACCTACCTGGATCAAAGAGGAATGAAGAACACCAAGGACACAAGGTAATTACGAGCCCAAGAGACAGAAAGGGCCACATGAACCAGAGACTACATTATCCTGAGACCAGAAGAACTAGATGGTGCCCAGCTACAACCAATGACTGCCCTGACAGGGAACACAACAGAGAACCCCTGAGGGAGCAGGAGACCAGTGGGATGCAGAATCCAAATTCTCATAAAAAGACCAGACTTAATGGTCTGACTGAGACTAGAAGGACCCCGGTGGTCATGGCACCCAGGCCTTCTGTTGGCCCAGGACAGGAACCATTCCTGGAGCCAACTCTTCAGACATGGATTGGACTAAACAATGGGTTGGAGAGGGATGCTGGTGAGGAGTGAGCTATTTGCATCAGGTAGATAATTGAGACTATGTTGGTATTTCCTGCCTGTAGGGGAGATGAGAGGGTAGAGGGGGTTATAAGCTGGTGAAATGGATACAAAAAGAGAGAGTGGAGGCAGGGAGAGGGCTGTCTCATTAGGGGGAGAGTAATTGGGAGTATGTACAAGGTGTATATAAGTTTTTGTGTGAGAGTCTGACTTGTACACTTTCACTTAAAGCACAATAAAAATTATATATATATATATATATATATATAAAGATTCAATGATAATTACTGGTGATTGGAATGTGAATGTTGGAAACCAAGAAGAAGGATCAGTTGTTGGAAAATATGGCCTCAATGACAGAAACAACATGAGCGATCTCATGACAGAATTTTATAAGATCAATGACTTATTCATCAGAGATACCTTTTTTCAGCAACATAAATGGGACTATACACATGGACTACACCAGGTGGAATACACAAAAATCAAACTGGCTTCATCTGTGGAAAGAGACAATGAAGGAGCTCAACATCATCAGTCACAAAAAGGCCAGGGTGTGACTGCAGAACAGACCATTAATTGTTCATATTATAGTTCAAGGTGAAGCTGAAGAAAACAAGAAAAAAATTCTATGAAAGCCAAAATACAACATTGACTTTAGAGACCATCCCAAGTATAGATTGATGCACTGAACATTAATGACCTAAGACCAGAACAGTTACGAGATGACATCAAGAACATAATATGTGAAGAAAGCAAAAAGGCATTAAAAAGACAAGAAAGAATGAGAAAACTAAAATGTATGTCAGAAGAGACTCTGAAACTTGCTCTTGAATGTAGAGTAGCTAAAGTGAATGGAAGAAGTGATAATGTAAAAGAGCTGAACAAAAGATTTCTAAGGATGGCTTGAGAAGACAAAGTAAAATATAATAACAAATATAATAAATATTTACATTTACGAAGACCCGGAGTTAGAAAACCAAAAGGGAAAAACACACTCGGCATTTCTCAAGTTGAAAGAACTGAAGGAAAAATTCAAGACTTGAGTTGAAATACTGAAGAATTCTATGGGCAACTTGACCAATAAACAAGATTATAATACCAAACTTGTCAAGGATCTCGTTTTACTTGGATCCACAATCAACACCCAAGGAAGCAGCAGTCGAAAAATCAAACGACTTATTGCACTGGGCAAATTTGCTGAAAAAAGACCTCTTTAAAGTGTTGAAAAGCAAAGATGTCACTTTGAAGACTAAGGTGCGCCTACCCCAAGCCATGGTATTTTCAATCACCTCATAGAAATGTGAAATCTGGACAATGAGTAAGGAAGACCAAAGAAGAATTAATTCCTTTGAATTACAGTGTTGGCAATGAATAATGAATATCCCTTGACTTCCAGAAGAATGAACAAGTCTGTGTTGGTAGAAGTACAGCCAGAATGCTCCATGGAAGGAAGGATGGTGAGACTTCATCTCACATACTTTGGACATATTATGAGGAAAGACCAGTCCTTGGAGACGGACATAACACTTGGTAAGTTAGAGGGTCAGGGAAAAAAAGAGGAGGACTCTTGATGAGAGAGATTGAAGCAGTGGCTGCAACAATGGGCTCAAATAGCAAACATTGCGAGAATGGCGTAGGATCCGGTAGTGCTTAGTTCTGTTGTACATAGGTATACTATGAGTTGGAACCAAGTTGATGGCACCTAGCAACAACAACAACAACATGGGCAGAATATTGAACAATGCAGGAAGCATCAAAAGAAGATTGAGGAATACACAGAGTCACTGTACCAAAAAAGAACTGGTCGCCATTCAACCATTTCAAGAGGTAGCATGTAATGAAGAACCAATGCTACTGAAGATAGAAGTCCAAGCTGTAATGATGGCATTGGTGAACAAAAAGGCTCCAGGAATTGATGGAATACCAACTGAGATGTTTCAATTAACAGATGCAGTGCTGGAGGTATTCACTAATCTATGCTAAGAAATTTGGAAGACAGCTACCTGGCCAACTAACTGGAAGAGATCCGTATTTGTACCCATTCCAAATAAAGGTGATCCAACAGAATGTGGAAATTATCAAACAATATCATTAATATCACACACGAGTAAAAATTTGTTGGAGATCATTCAAAAGCAACTTCAGCAGTATATCAACAGGGAACTGACAGAAATCCAAGCCAGATTCAGAAGAGGTCATAGAACAAGGGATATCATTGCTGATGTCAGACGGACCTTGGCTGAAAGCAGAGAATACCAGAAAAAATGTTTACCTGTGTAAACAAAGGCATTCAACTGTGTGGAAAATAACAAAGTATAGATAACATCACAAAGAATGGGAATTCCAGAACACCTAATTGTGCTCATGTGGAACCCGTACATACACAAAGAGGCAGTCAGAGCAGAACAAGGGGATAATACATGGTTTAAAATCAGGAAAGGTGTGTGTCAGTGTTGTATCCTTTCACCAGACTTATTCAACCTGTATGTGGAGCAATTAGTTCGTGAAGCTGCACTATACAAAGAATAACACAGCATCAGAATTTGAGAAAGACTCATTAACAACCCATGATATTCAGATGACACAACCTTGCTTGCTGAAAGTCAAAAGGACTTGAAGCACTTAGTGATGAAGATCAAAGACTACAGCCTTCAGTAGCGATTACACATCAATATAAAATAAACAAAAATCCTCACAACTGGACCAATAAGCAACATCAGGATAAATGGAGAAAAATACTGAAGTTGTTAGGGATGGAAAATTATTCATTATTTTCTCAGATTACCAGTAAGTTTCCAAAATTGTAGCTTAGCAATGTGGAAATTTATGTATCAGAATTTTCTGCTATCTACAGAAGCAACATTTTGGCATAACTATGCACAATAAAACAAATGTTCCCCTTCTACCTGCTCCTACATTTCCCCCAGTGGAGAATATTTTAGCAAACTTCCTTCTATCCATTTATTTTCTTGTAAATATCTGCCTGGGATATGTACGATTCTTAAAAATCAAAACGCTATCAAAAGTGATAAAGATACTGAGTTATTTACTTTGTGGTAGCCTACGCTTTATCTTCATAAAACTGCATATTAACAGGGAATTACTTAAATGATGATAGTATATACATACAATCGTATAAAACCAAAACTAAACCCACTGCCATCGAGTGGATTCTGGCTCATAGTGACCCTAAAGGGCAGAGTAGAACTGCCCCACAGAGTTTCCAAGGAGCACCTGGTAGATTCAAACTGCCAAACTTTTGGTTAGCAGCCATAGCACTTAACCACTACGCCACCAGGGTTTCCATACAATTACATATGATAATCAAAATGCTCAACAGTCAAAAGAGCAGGGATGACACCCACCAAGACAAAAACGAGAAAAGAGAGCTTTAAACCAATATATGCCCCCGCACAGTAATAAAGCTTAATATCAGACCTGTGCATGATTACAAACCAAATTATTTTAAAAAGCTTTGAATTAGCTATTTATGCATTTGAAAGAAAATCCACACTCTACTATCAGTTGCATATATCATCAAATTGTGTTTACTTTATATGTTTGTGTATGCACACATTATGTAAATGTATGCATTTCTACCTATATACCTACATATTTAACTTTAAAGCTATATTTACTTTTATAATATTGATATCCATAATGAATATAGTCTTAAAAAAATCAAAAGATATTCTAATAATAATGGTTACTACCCAAAAGTGAATTTCAAGGTAAATTTTTTGTTCTATATTTTATGACAAATTAGAACTATGAATGATATGGAGAAGGATGGAAATGAGACTAAAAAAATGAGATCTATCTAGTATCTTATATCACACATTTCAAATTAAAGGTGTTCACTTTTGTTCATTTTAAAATATTATACTATCATTTCTTGTGGTTGACTTTTAACCATTTTAGAATACCTGGAAGATTTAGTGTCTCAATCAGATCTCACCAAACCCCCAAACATATGTTGATGGTAATTAACATTAGTGTAATTTGTAATCCATTTGTAAACCTCGTATTATTTGGTTCTTACACTCCCTTTTAACTGAGGAAGAAAATAGAAAGCAAAAATTGTGAATAACATAAGTAATCTGTGGCAGGATCCATGTTCTACTACATCTTCAAATTATTAAACTCAATCTTTTTTTTTCCCCCATTGTGCTACACATCACCATGAATTGAGAACCTTTCATTTCAAATCAAGATGTTTTCCTTTTACTCCTGGAGCAGTTGAACACTATGAATCAAGCATATAGTATTACCAGAGAAAACACCCTTCTCACTTACCACCTTTCATATATACATACTCCAAAAAAAAATTGGTGAAAGCCACTGAAGGCAGAAAGAATCAGTACTTTTCATTTATTCATTTTTTGTATTAAAGGAAAAAACAAATAGACGTTAGTCAAATTTATCTTTAGCCTCAACATCTATATTGTCCTTTCCTCAGTATTTATTTCCTCTTATTTCCCAAAATGTCATATGATAATACAACCCTAGTCAAACATACCAACGACCATGAAAACAGCACAGGACCCAACAGCATTTCATTCTGTTATACACAAGGTTACCATGAATTGGAGCCAACTCAGTTGCAACTAACAACAACAAGTCTCTCAGTTAATCTAAATATGGTATTCCTAAACTCTTCAATAATACTGTGTTAGGGACTTAATGAGACACCTGAAAGTTGAAAATCAGTAGCAAAGCAAGAGGAGTAGGGCCATTCCTAGGGGAAAAAAAAAAGGTAAGGCAGCCTGAATTACACATGTGCAATTAGTTGCCAACTCAAACTAATTGACTACAAATTCAAACAGCGTGTGCATGACCCTGCTCTATGGTTTTGCCTAGAACAGTGGTTACCAATGGGAGAGGGTCGCAGTTTTGCCCTGGCCCCCCAGCCTCAGAGGACATTTAACAATTTTGGGAGACATTTTTGGTTCTATCAATTTGGGGGTGCTGCTATTGGCACCTAGTAGGTAGAGATCAGGGTGCTGTTAAACACCCTACAATGCACAAAACAGCCCACCATGACAAAGATTTATCCACCCCATAATATTAATAGCACCAAAATTAAAATGGTTACGACTAGATAAACCTGTCACTCACATTTTCCATCCCTGGTGGTGTATTTGAGCCACTTTAGTAAGTTCTGGGGTTGTGGTGAATACTGGGGAAAGTGCCTAAAAAACAAGAAAGTTGAGAGCTATTTTCGAGTGTTGAGCACCATTCGTATGCGGGGACATTTCCCAGAGTAGTGATTGTGTGGAACTTTTGTGTCTTTTGGCTTCTGCACAGGAAGACAAGGCTTGCAAGTATGTTTACTATTTTCTTTGTGTTATTGAGAAGGTATGGTTAACAGCATTTGGAAATATTCAAGTAGATGAGTTATTTTTTTGGGTGGAAACAGCTTGCGACGTACTTCCTGGGTCACAGTTCCAATATGTATGGCATGTGTGATATGTTTCATGGAACATGGTACCAATATGGCCCACTCTAAATCAAACTGCTAACAATTATGTGCAGCAAGTACAATGTTTATTTGGTATTTTATGCATATTCATGGAAAGCTAAGTAAGATTTTTTATGGATTGAGCGTAACTAGGAAGTGTGATATACTTCCTGGGCTATAGTACCAACAGGTAATGCCTGTGTGATGTGCTTCATGGAACATGGCACTGATATGGGCCTGCTTGCAATTGGAACCCTATTTTTTCAAATCATAAAAAAATTACCAGCAACGATGATTCAGCGTTCATGCCATTAATGAAAAAATATGGCATCGCCCAAAAATTACAATCATAATAATTCATCCATGAATGGGTTAAGAAGCCATAATCTAGAGTGTAGCTCTATAGACATTTATAAGGCAACTGTAATGAGGGCATGTGATTAAGCAAATTGAAGAGTTAGAAGTGCACTATTTATTAGAAAAAAGCAAAAGAACACCTTACACACTCTTTGCCTTTACTCTCAATCTCTTTATCTCTTCCTCTTCACTTTTGACCATACCGTATCAGATACATGGGTTCCAGATAAGTAACTTTTTCCTTAGGTCAGTAAGTTGAGTATGTTTTAACCTAGATCTGCTGAAGTCTACGTACATGTTTAGATTCCAAAGGAAAATGAAACCCAGCTGTAAATGCAAATATATAAGGTAAACCTAGGTCTCCTAACCAACAAGCCAGTTCATAACAGGTGAGTCACACAAAGCTGTAAACATGGTGTTTAGATTCATCAGACCACAAAAATCAATACAAAGCACAATGTGATATTCATATCAGCCATGGGGGGGGAAGTACTTTATATTTACTATATATAATACACTACATCTAAAAAATTCATAAAGTTGGACTAAGTGACTCATTTATTCTCATGGCTGCACTAAATCCATTTGAAATAGGTCATTAGCAGGTACAAACCTATTGCCGTCGAGTTGATTCCAACTCATAGCGACTCTATACGCCAGAGTAGAACTGCCCCATAGAGTTTCCAAGGAACACGTGGTGGATTCGAACTGCTGACCTTCTGGTTAGTAGCTGTAGCACTTAACCACTATGCCACCAAGGTTTAATGATTTTCAATTTGCACGGAAAATGGAATTTATTCAAGCACAGTTTGCTATTGCCCATGTTTGCAACTGCTATAGCCAATCGTATTGAACATTCACAGGCTACAGTTACAGCTAGAGTTACCATTTAGTTATATTCCTTCACTATTAGATTCCCCTTTGCTATTGGGCCATATTCATTTGGACACGTATGTTGCATTTAAAATAGCAAAATCCTCATTTTCTTTTACTGTTTTCAGAATAGCAAAGGAACGAAATCAAATTTGAACACTGAGATTATTTTATGTTTTTTGTTTGTTTTCCCCCTTAAGTTAGCTACCTCTTCAAAAAGCATCAGAACTATAGTTTATAAAATGCTTATCCATCAAGGCCCATGCCTAATTATGTGAATAAATGGCTGGACCTATACTAGTTGAATTTATTAGCAGGATACCTGGAATTAAACACATAACAGGAGGCTTGAAGGAAACTGAAATGATGATTGGTCCTTGGATCAGAGTGTTGGGCTACAGAACTAATTCTCTACCAAACCCACACAGTCCTCCCTGCCTCCTCCCACAGCTGCCAAGCTACATATGAAATCTATTCTGGAGCTCAAACTCTTGCTTTAGATTTAAATATTTTCTCTGGTAAGACAAGTACACTAAAACAGAGGAGAACAATTACTGCCGAAGAAAAGTCCCCTGCTTTGAAAAATCTGTGGGTGATCCCAGAGTAGAAAATAAAGGTTTGGAAACACAGTCAGAGCCTGTAGTTTTTTTTTTTTTTGGCTGCATAACAAAATCTTCCTCTGATCTGTCTCTCGGCTAAAAGCAATGATGCCATCACCTGAGCAAACAGAAGACCATCATAATTTTAGCTCAGGTTGTTTTATTTTTTCGTGTTTTCCATCAGGGGTAAAGCATGGAGTTTTAACTCTTTAATAAACTAAAATCTCATTAAATACTGCAAACATTGGAAGAAAAGATTTTTATAACCCTAGCTAATAAATTTTTTTCACCTGTTACTTGTGAAAGGTTCCCCTAGTTCCACATCTATACACACAATACACACATATAAACACACACACACACACAAACATGCATAAGGCATAATTTTCCCTTGTTCGTAAGACATGACTATTAAGACAGAAAAATAGTTATTTCCTCACTGAAATCAGTTCAGGAAGTTAACAAGGGGAAATGAAGCAGAGTTAACAAACATCAGGGCATATACTAAATAAAGGGTATCTCCAGTCACAGGAGGCTAGCCAATTTCTTTTCATGCATCATTTATGATGCCCTTTAAAATAAGTAAAAGTTTCATCTTAAGGCTTAATAAGCATTCATAGAAGAGATCCATGGGGGGGAAAAAAGGTAAGAAAGGAGAAGAGAAAGAAGCCTTGTTCTGCTGCAGTTTCAGGGCTCAGATAACACGTAATCTTAGAGGATACTGGAAAGGCAATAATTAAAAAGCACTATCGAGATTTCAATTCAACGTCCCTGTTTTTATTCTGACGCTGCTTCCCCTCACTTCTACAGATAGGCATACATGACAGTTTATTTTGATGCCATCACGATTCAAACATGCCTCGCAGAGTATCCTTCCAACTTCTTCAGGGGCCGGGCAGGTAAGAGCACATCCAGAGATAAACATCAACTGAGATCTGCAGGGTTCGGAGACGCACATTCCAGAGGCTCTACTGCAACATTCCTCGGTAAGACAATACAAATGTATACTAGCAACCAAGCTCCCGGCATTAGCTACAACTTTCCTATTAGCCCTAGATCCTGTAAAATCAATCCGAGAGAACGATTTCACCAAATAACTGTTTTGACTCAGAACTGGGTAAGCAGCCCCATTGCACAACACATCTTAATGTCACTACAGAGTAAAGTGTCATTGATTGAAGCCTTACCTTGGCTGACTTGCCCTAACTGGTGGAAAAAGGAACTTAATTTATGAGAAGCAAAGAGGGGACTTTGCCAGTGCTCAGGGCAGAGGTGCTCCAGGTCCTCAGAGAGCCCC
Organism: Loxodonta africana; assembly: GCF_030014295.1. Taxonomy (NCBI): domain Eukaryota; kingdom Metazoa; phylum Chordata; class Mammalia; order Proboscidea; family Elephantidae; genus Loxodonta; species Loxodonta africana. The sequence goes on from NC_087343.1 coordinate 23,749,320, forward strand.
AGACTCCAGCTCCGCGCACCTCCAGCCCCGGGCTCCGAGGCTCCGGCTTCTGCAGCTCCCGAGCCCGCCTCTCATTGGCTGGCTCAGCCTGTCTGCCTGATCCTCGCCTCTCCCTGTCTCTCCTCCTTCCTCTCCTCCCTGGCTCTTCTGTCCGCGGTCCGCTCCCTTTCCCTTCTGCCTCTCCCCCCCGCCCCCCATCTTACAGACTTTGGGAGCTGCACACAACCTATAGCACAGAAACGGACACCCTGTAGCCCTCTTAGCAAGGTCATGGGAAAAGCAATCTTACTAATAAGGAGAAAGAAAAAAAAAAGAAAAACACCCTGGTCCAAGGCATCGTCTTTAGTGCTCTTGAAAAATGAGGGCCAGGACTCCGTGACAGTTTAGCCCATCAATTCTCTGCAGGGGAGGGGAAGCCGGGGAAAGAGAAGGGGTTTGACTGTCAGATGGGATGGGAGGACACATCCGGAGGGCTCAAGAAGCAGCAGGCAGGGCAAGCACTGATGTGGCAAGCTGGTAATCAATTTTCTTCTTTCCGTGCAAAGTCGTCACAGCCTGCTAAACATTCAACTGCTGGCTCATTCATCAGTGATCCATGGTCCGGTGGTAGCCCTGAGATGTAGCTTGAGGAATGCCCTTTAAGGTCTTATCCCAAAGTACTCAAGACATGGAGGGTTTATAGTAGGTAGATCTTCCCCTTGGAGGTCAGCATCATATTTGTAAAGATGAATAGGAGCTGCAATGCCTTTCCAACTCCCTTTGCTTGTGCCAGTGAAAACTCTAACAACACACACACACACACAGACACACACACGAGCCTCTCATCTCCATATTGCTCCTGAATAAATGAAAACAATTTGTAATGCACACAACATTTGATAACAGAGATTGGGGGCCTGATGGGCTGTAGGCAGAATTGATGGGAGCAGCAGAAATAACTTCAGCACTTTCTCTCAACACGAAGTTATCCACACTGGCTGATTGAGAACATCAAGCATTCCCATTTAAAGTAGTGCCGTAAACAAGTGTAGGAGTTTATCTAAACTGAATGACTGTTCCAAGGGTCCCTTGGCAGATATATTCAGAATTATGCAAGAACCACTGTCATTGCAACCACTGAAGGGAGTAGCATTGCTCACTCTGGTTAGTGGATAAAACTATAACTGTCCAGGTTAAGAGGTTCAAAGGAAGCAAAAGGACTTCTGATTAAGTGAAGCAATGTGATAGAGGGGCCAAGCCCTGTAACAGGCCAGAAGACATAGGTTCAAATCCTGATCTGACTTTCCTTGCATGCCTGAATCTGTGTAAGCTATTTCAAGTCTTTGAGCCTCAGGAAGCTTCTCTATAAAATCTAGATGGTAATCCACACTTCTGAGGGACTCTGTGAGGATTAAATGTCCATCTATATAATTGTGCCTATTCCATGGTAAGCTTTAGTTAATAAAGGTTGGTTAACTTGTAATCATTCCCCTCTTTTCTTCTATCATGAGAAAGATCAAAAGAGGCTAAAAAAGTAAGCTAAGCAATATTTCAAGGAAATGTAAAGTGTCCAAAAGGGAGTGTTTTGAATCACTTGAAGTTACCTTTGACGACTCTTGCACATGTGACAATGTGGAAAGATTTAATTTAGTTCCAAGTCTTGGTATGATTAAACAAACCGACAGAAACAATAAAGGAAGCACTTCAATTGGATTATGTCTAATTGTGAAGGAATTGCACAGGTAAGTGCTTAGTTGCTATTAAGGAAGTTGTTAGGAGTCAATTAGAATTTGGAAACCTCCAAAATCTAGGCTTCCAGAGAAAAGTGCAGCAGAAACTGTAGCATTGGGAATAAAGCGTCAATATTTTATCTTACTCTCGGTATCCTCACCTGTGCAGCTTCTAATATTAATGAGGGATCTTCCCTACTTAGGGTCCAGACTCAAATGAGTATTCATTTTTAGTTATTGAAAGAGATGGTAAAAAGGATCCATTTCAAATCTGTCTGTGTTGATGAAGCACTGAGAGTACAAAGAGGAGGCATAGTCATGTCACACAAAGGGGACGTAGAGAGGGATTTTGTTCTGCAAGAGGCCATGTAGTTCAATTTTTGTACTTCAGATTATGACATTCTCCAGAGAAGCCCGACTGTTTATATTGTTGCCTCTACTTTAATGAAATAAAGTGTTTGTTTGCCAGCTTGCCACTGAAGCATTTGCTGAGACACCAGCAATGAGCATCCTAGGGACACACTTGAAAACAAAATGTGTGTTTGCAACCTGTGCTCGGTGGTTTTTCCTGGATAAGACTGTAATAACCACAACCAGTGGACAGTCATAATGGAAGTCAACAGGCACTTATTCCTAAGTGGCATGGCACTAAGCGGGTATTGTCAGCATTACCAAACCATGCAATCCATTTCTAGATAAAGAATACATTCACCAAGGGAGGATTTATATCCATGAGACTGCACGCAGAATTAAGGGCTCTAGATTCTCCACAGACCCAATGATACAACATACACTGGATTTAAATGGTTTCCGAAGGTTGATATTCTGAAACTGAGCCCACTTTTTCTAGCCATGGAAAAGCAAACCAGTCAGCCACTTAGTGCCACTCTTGTATTTTCCGGTTAAAAAGAAGCAAGCAAGTGAACCAATGCAGAATGTGCTGCTTGGGGAAAGCTAGGTGGTAGGCAGGTGCTTGTTTTCTCCTTATGTCAAAGATTACTTCAAAAGAAGTGGACAATGTATCAGTCAGCAGAATTTATTTACAGCGCTGATCTCTGATACTGAAAGCGCAGACGTTTCTGATACTGAGTGCCCACTTACGTTACCTTGGGAGAGTTATAAGAATCATTTTAGCTAGTGACAGAGAAGCATCCACCGGACGATTGATGCTGGTCAGGCTATAGAAACTGGAAAGATAAAATTGTAATGCTAAACTGTGATCATTTACTGAGAGACAGGCTCAGGAAATTGTCTCTCTAGATGTCATCTCATGCTCAATTTTGCTCTGGAAATGCGTGAGGCTATGCAAAGTTTTCAAACAAAATAAAGAGTGTGAAGGAAATTCAGAGATACTCCTATTATAATTCCACAGTTAGAAGAGTCAGCTGCACAGAGGGGTGCCTTGGTCAATTTTTTAACTGGGATGATTATTATAAATACAATAATAACATTAAAATAAGTGATTATTACATAAAGAAAAGCAGCTGGTAATAATATGAAGCAGTACACTATTTTGCAGCTCTTAATGTTATGTGCTCAGGCAACAAGTACAAAAGTCTATATACTTTTGTTAAAGAACAAAAAGAAAACATATATTGATAAAAATAATGTCTAGAATAGCATTAATTTTTGATGACTCGATAAAGTTAAACTTTAATCACTGTTATCACACTTCAGATTAAGAATTGCAGGGCACTAGAAAAATATTGATGCAGAAAAATGAAGAAGAGAGATTCATAAAAAAATATTTCAAAGGTAGCTAAATGTGCAATTAATTTTAAAAATCAGTGTCTTTCTTACTCAATAATTAAATCAAAGAAAGTATTTTTTTTTTTAGTTTTGTTCAGTGCATATAAAACATCAAAGATACAATAAGCATGTTTGAATCTAATGGGATCAAATTGATAATTGATAAAGAAGAGAGTAAAATCTCTTAACTTCTATTTTTTATACACTTCATTTATAATAAATAGATAATTGTTGCACTATAAGTTAATAGAAAGAGGGTGCTGAGTTCCATGAGAAGTGAAAACATACTAAAAGATGGACCCAAATTTTAAGTAATTTAATGCTTTTGGACATAAATCACATAAAATATATGCCAGAATTATAAAACAAAACAAAACTGAAATACTGTCAATAACCTTTGAGGATTTGGTGAGAATGAAGTGGTTCAGTAAGAATAGAGGCAAGCAGATATTTTCCTATCTTGCAAAACTTGAGTGTGGACTCTATAAATGAGAGATTTCTGAACCAAATGTGAGATCTAGCAAAGTTAAAAGGTAATTTATAAAGAGATGAACCAGACCTCTAAGAGGAAAAAATGGTGGGATCACTCATCTTTTCACATTAGCAAACAAGTCATTTCAGAATAATCCCATTCCTTTTTGGGACACACATGCTAGACTGGGAATTGGGAAAATGTATTTGACATGTGCTTTCTGTATGTCTTTTTCTGTATTTTTCTGTATGTTATTGGTATGGATTAAATTGTGCCCCCCCCCAAAAAAAAATTGTTGAAGCCCAAATCCCTGTGAATGTGACTCTGTCTGGAATTGGGGTTTTCTTTCTTACGTTAATGGAGTCGTACCAGAGTAGGTTAGGCTCAGACCTAATCCCTCAGGATTCATACCTTATAAAAAGGGAAAGCTGACAAAGACTCACCCATGCAGAGGAAGGCTCCGTGTGAGAATCCACCTACAAGGCAAGAAATGCCAAGAAAGGCCCCAGGCTACAGAAGTGGAAAAAGACTAGAATCTTCCTCTAGAGCTAGCAGAGAAAGAGAGCCTCACCCTGCAGACACCCTGAATTCTGACTTCTAGCCACAAAAACTGTGGGGAAACAAATTCCTGTTCTTTAAAACAACCCACGTCGGGTATTTTCTGTTATGGCAGCACTACAAAGGCGGAAAAGGTACCTGGTGGTAAGCAGCAGAGTTTTGTCTTTGAACTTCCCCAATCATAGGTTTTTGCAAAGCACTAAATAACCAAAGTGATGTGTAGCAATACATTTGGATGAAGAACTGGAAATTAATTTAAACGGTCTTGAAAAATTTAAGTGATAACGCACATCTAGCAAAAAAAAAGAAAAAGAAGCTGTGAGTGTATTAAATAATTGGTAGGAGAGACGTCTTAGAGCCAAAACTTGTGAATAAGACTTGAGATTTTTACTGACAATAACTTCAGTATAAATCGATTCTCTGCTATGATTTTCAAAAATGTAAATACATGTTTCAGCCCCCTAAATAAAAGCAAAGTGTCACAATAAGGATGGTGACTGTTATGGATTCAATTGTGTCCCCTAAAAATGTGTATCAGTTTGGCTAGGCCATGATTCCCAGTATCGTGTGATTGTCCACCATTTTGTCATCTGACCTTCCTATGTGTTATAAATCCTACTTCTGTGATGTTAATGACATAGTGGTTAAGTGCTACTGGTGCTAATCAAAATGTTGATGTTGGCAGTTCGAATCCACTAGGTAATCCTTGGAAACTATGGGGCAGTTCCTCTCTGTCCTACAGGGTCCCTATGAGTTAGAATCAACTCACGGCAGTGGGAATTTTTTGTTTATGATGTTAATGAGGCATGAGTAGAGGCAGTTACGTTAATGAGCCAGGACTCCATCTACAAGAAAATATTATGTCGTGAGTCTTATACCTCTTTTGAGATATAAGAGAGAGAAGGCATCAGAGAGATGGGGGGAGCAGAGACCTCCTACCATCGAGAAAGCAGAGCCAGAAGCAGACAGTGTCCTTTGGACCCAGGGTTCCTGTGCTGAGAAGCTTCCAAGACTAGGGTAAGATTGATAAAAAGGACCTTCTTCCAGAACCTACAGAAAAAGACTTCCCCTGGAGCTGGCACCCTGAATTAGGACTTCTAGCCTATTAGACTGTGAGAGAATAAACTTTTGTTTGTTAAAGCCATCCACTTGTGGTATTTCTGTTATAGCAACACTGGATAACTAAGACAGTGATGATCTTATCTCTAAAATATTGAGACTTCACCTGGAATATTGCATTTTAAGAAAACTATAGGTAATTCTGGTCCTTTATTATTTATTATTTTTTGTTAATAACATTGTATTACATTCATTCAGTTGTCAAAACTAAGATTATCCCTAAATTCTCTTTTCCTTAGTCATGGAATGATCCTTGCTCCCTTCTCTCCATGTTAGCCTCCATGCCTTTATCTGTCCTTCATGGAGCAGAACAAAGGTCACATCTTCTGGGAAAGTATCTTGCTCCAACAGGTATGAATAGTATCTCTATTTTTTGATGTGAAAAAATTACTTTCTAAATTCTTCCAATATAGTATGTGACTTTAACAAAGTGTGTTATATTAGAAGCAACATTACGTAGTGGTTAAGAGCAAAGAACCCAGAGCCAAAAAAATCTGGAAAAGTTAAGCAAATAATATGATTAGTTTTCTCTTCAGTAAAATGACCATAACAATATTTCCTAGTGGTTAAGAGTTTGGTGGATGACCAAAAGGTCAGCAGTTGAATTCACCAGCCACTCCTTGGAAACCCAATGGGGTAGTTCTACTCCGTCCTGTAGGGTTGTTATGACTCGGATTCGACTAGACAGCAACTAATTTGGTGTTTTGCTTATGGTTCCCAGGAAGATTAAATATATTAAAATATACAAAATACTTAGAACAGTACTAGGCATTTAGTCAGTTTTATATAAACTCGCTCCTTTGATCATTGTACTTTGAAATATTTGTCTCTTAATTGAACCCAAGTTATTAGATATACGCCTAGTGAGCTTGGCTGTTAACCAAAAGGTTGGCAGTTGAAATCCACCAGCGACTCATTGGAATCCCTATGAGGCATTTCTATTGTGTCCTATTGGGTTAAAATCAAATCGAAGGCAACTTTTTTATTGTTGTTGGACAGGCTCTATCTAAACGCAGCTTGGCATAACGTACGAAACTCTACATTGCGGTTGGGAGACCAAGGATCAAGCTATATATTTGCCGCTCATATGAAAAACACAGAGGTAGTTCCCTGCTTACAATGGGGCTCTGAGATACGTGAAATACCTCATCTTTTTTTTTTAGTTTTCATTATTATTATCTTTATAAATCTGATCCTTATTTGTCTTTGAGGGTTGAGATGACAATGATAACATCAGCAAATTACACACTACAACATTGTATGCAGTATATATTAATAATGATTAAAAAAAAAAAAAAAAGGCCATGGTCAGTCAGCCAGGACTACCTATAGTTGTTTAATCAGGTTGTTTTACTCTCTGGCCATGCTACCTGAGTTGTAAACTGTGAAGCCACCCTCACTTGAGAGAGCTGTTGCAAACCTTAAAGGATTTACACTCACACAAGGGCCCAGCACAGCCCTTGCCATAGAGATGGCTCTGTGTTTATTAAATAAATCATATTTGCTTCCTGTGTTCCATTTGTAGCAGAAAGAGGCAAATCACAAATAAACTCTTACCTGGGAGCCTTTTATTAAAAAAAGAAAATATAGCTTCCATGAATCTCCTGGGGACAGCACTCACTCAGCTCAACCTCCCTCTGATTTACCTTTTAGGTGCTATATAATGAAAATTGACATGTAGATGACCCTGAGGCATCGTTAGATTTAACCATCAAAGAAATATTATATTGCATTCAGGATACAATATTTGCCATACCAAAAAAGAGGCAACTGCTTAAAACCATGTTTGCAGCCCTGACTTTATAAAAATAAAAAGCATTTCATTAATTTTCAACTAATTAGAACTTCTGGTTTAAAATCACCAATCTTTCAAAACTATGTTCACTTTTCTAACGTGCATTTGTGGTCATTCCAGAAAAGTCAGTAGTATATACCAGAAATCACAACTAAACCTGTTGAGGTCCAGTGAATTCTGACTCATAATGACTCTATGGGACAGGGTAGACCTGCCCCATACAGTTTCCCAGAAGTGGATGGTGGATTGGAACTGCCGACCTTTTAGTTAGCAGCTGAGTTCTTTACACTACACGTATTGTTTTCCCTAAGAACATCTTATGTGATTCTTTAAGAAATGAGGCATATATCCGCCGAGGCATATATATTGCTTTTTAATTTTTAATATATCCAATTTTCCTGTGTCATTAAAAATTCTATTCCTCTTTAAATAAATTATCAGCATTATATTTTATAGTATAAGTGTAGTATACTTTATTTCATCACTCAGGGCAGCGGTTAAGAGTTTGGCTGCTAACCAAAAGGTCGGCTGCTGGAATCTACTAGCCACTCCTTGGAAACCCTATGGGGGCAGTTTTACTCCGTCTTATAGGGTCGCTATGAGTCGGAATTGACTCCAAGGCAATAGGCTTGGTTTGTTTGGTTGGTTGGTTTTCGTATTCATATGAGTGATGAAATAAGGTATACCACTCATTCTCAAAGAGACCCTGTAGGACAGAGTAGAATTGTCCCTTAGGGTTTTCCTGGCTGTAAATCTTTATGGAAATGGACTGCCACATCCTTCTCCTGAGGAGCTGCTGATGGGTTTGAACCACCTACCTTTTGGTTAGCAGGTGAGTTCTTAACCATTGTGCCACCAGTTCTCCCTTAAAGGGTCACTGTGAGTTGGAATCAACTCAATAGCACTGGGTTAGAATTTATTTAACCTTTTCCCTATCTCTGAACATTAATGTCATTTCCAAGTTTTTGATATAAGTAATGCTCCAATGAATGTCTGTTTTTAGAGCTCTTCGCTGGATCTCTGACAATTGCATGTAATAGACTCCTGATGCAGAATTATTACATTAAATATATAAGCATTTTCAAAACGCATGAAGTTTTGCCTTGTTCCTCCCAATACCAAGAGAGAAGAGTGAAAGATTAATTGGTCCTTACTATTCTTCAGTAATAACAAACTTTTTAAATTTGCATATCTGCTAGCTGAAAATTAGAATCGCATTGTTTCCATATCTATTAATGTGATTGCTCGAAAGTTTATTGACCATTTCCTTGTTTTCTTTTCATAACTTTTCTGTCTGTATCCATTCCCCTAGCATGTAATTGCTAATTGAGTAATATAATGGACTTAAATTGCTTCAATGCTCAATCAGAAGGCATACTAGAAAATGGAGTTCAGTGGATGTTTGTATAGTTTTTCCTCATTCCTAGTCTAAGAAATATATACTTTTTTTCTGAATAAGTCTATTCATATATTGTATATATGAATAGATTTATTCAGAAAATACATGCAGAGCACTATATGAAAAGCATTGCTGTAGGTTCCATGAGGATGAAAAGAGAAGAAATCACTATAATGCAATGTAACATCATAAATTTCATTAATTATATATGGAAATGATTCTTCATTAAAAAACCACCAAATGTATTGCCATAGAGTTGATTTCAACTCATAGCAACCCAATGGGACATAGTAGAACTGCCCCATAGTGTTTCCAAGGAAAGCCTGGTGGATCCAAACTGCCCACCTTTTGGTTAGCAGCCAACTCTTAACCAGTTAATACACTCCTTTCATTAGTTCCTTGTTTGATATGGGATAGGTGGAATAGAATTGGTAAAGAGCTCTTGGGAGAGATAGAATTGGAGGTGGAGTTTGATAATGAGGTGCCTTAAAGCAGAAATTGATGGACTGGAGAAACATTTAAAAAATAAATATTTCAAATAGCAAATGCTTTCACTTCTTTACAGGCCTGTTCAACCAAAAATTCAGATTGGAATCCAAGCATTTGCATATTGCAAAGTTCCACAGAAGATTCTGGATGAACACTGTTCTAGAATACAGAGTGCATCAAATGCATGGCTTTTATTTTATTTTCATGTTTAGATTTCCTTTTAAGACCCCACTGACAGATTTATTGCAGATCTCAGGTATATGAAAAGATGAAAAAATAAATACAAAATTTACAAATTTTGTATCATTTTCTGAATGATTTCTGGATAATCCAAAATAGCGTTAATAACTCCTGAATCTAGGCTTCCAACAGTACATTTTTAACCTGTAGTAATGATTGAACACAGCATAATGTTCTTTGTCTATTACCATATCCTTATACTGAGATAAACACTAAACTCTTTGAGGAACGATGGAAAGTGTATTTTATAGCTTTCTATCCCAGCATCTGATTCAGTTGTGTGCAGCTCAACCTAAGTGCAAGGTTTGTGGAATGCAAAGATGGTTAAGGTTATCATCCATTCTTCAAGAAACTTACAATAGAGTACACATAAAAATAAACATTTAATTATAATGCAATACTGTGATAAAGGCATGCATACTGTGTAGGGAAAGCACAGAAGTGTTATTTAGTTTATTGTGAGTATTTAGGGAATATTTCCTGGTAGAGCTGAGGGGGACAATGATGAGAATTTATCCAGAAAAAAACAGAAGGAGAGAAAGAGAGCGAGAGGGGAGCCACAACTTCATAAAACCTTGTATATAATGAGCAAGACACATAAACCTTGTATATAGGAGCAAAACGCAAAGATGGAAAGGAAAGTAGGGGCAAAGAGATCATGGACAAGTCATATTCCAGTTAAGGAGTCTGGGCTTTATTATCTATGGGGGAATAATGAATTATTTTTAAAGGGATCATGAAATGGAGATACGTAATCTCAAAACTGAGTCTCCACACAGCTACCAAAATGTTACCAAAATAAAGGAGTCAAACTACATACATGGGTACCAGTTTGGAAGTTATTAAAATAATCTAAATTGATTATTATGAGTTTGTAGATTACATCAGTTATATAAGAAAATGGGAGGACGTGTTTAAGAAATGTTTAGAAAACAAAGATGATTTTACAGCAGGTTGGACATGATGACTAAGGGAGAATTCTATCAGGGTTCTCCTGATTCTACTCAGAGAGTTTATAGAGTTAGGGAGGCCATGGCCAAAAGAAAACCACTTTGAGGGAAACATGTAATAAATTGATTTGGGGTCACGTTAACTTTGAGGCCCCGTCATCATATCTTTATTTCTGTCCCTACCTACCTACCTACCCACCCACCCACCCACCTACCTACCACCTACCTACCTACTTACCTACCTACCTACTATCTATCTATCATCTATCATCTGTCTATCTATCTATCTATAAGTGGTTCTGTTTCTTTAGAGAACCCTGACTATTCGGGGGATAACTGTAAAAGGTATTATTTTAAAGTATTGGGGAAAGAGACTGTTAACGTATTGGGTGATGTCTCTTGAGTACACAAAAGGCATCGCAGCAAGATCCCTGAACTGCTTCTCCTTTAAGACTTCTCAAATTAGTGAGGGGACTGTCATTCACCTTGTGCCACTCCCTCTACTCTTTTCCTCACCACAAGGACCATCTAGATAATTTGAGGAGAAGTGCAATATGAAAATGTAGGGACCTTTGTTAAAAAATAATTAAGAATTTCTAGATGGCAAAAGCGGAACATTATAAAAGGAAGAACAGCCCCTATTTGAGTGTAGGGGCACGTGGGACCGTACAGATCACATATCCATGAAGCCCAACCTACTCACTACCACTACCCAGTCAATCAATCAACTTTGAATCACTTTGCTTCTTTGATAATCCACAAATCATCCACTGTGCTCCTTCTCAAGTTCCTCCACCTTCATATAGCTCACCACATTCCATCATCATCTCTTGCCTGGATTTTTGCTGATTGGAGAGATAGTGTTATTGTCAAGCAAGAGGAGTGCTTAAATTCCATGATATTACAGTGCTATCTAACCACTTAGTAGTGGTGGTAGAGAGGGGAGTACGGTATTTTTACAGCTCAGATACAGAAACAAAGAAATCCAAAACAGGAGTCCAATGCAAGGATGGGGTCGGCCTGCTCGGGACACTGTCCATAATTTCCAAGACTTTTAAAATTAAGCAAGATTTGTTGGCTGAATGCTCAGTGGTTGATTATCACTCTGTGTATTGAAGTGCATGACTGAAAAAAAAAAAGTGGAAAATTTACGGTTATAATCTACAAAGATATAATGAATGCCTTTAACTAGGTATAAAAATAGAAAAGAGAAAGAGAAAGGCATTTGGGGGCATTTAGAGGGAAAACTGTAACATAGTAGAGCTACGAATGGAATCAACATATTCAAGCATGGCCCTGAAAAAATGACATTGTCATTAGTTAAAAGAGGGAAGGAACTAGTAATGCATTGTTTAGGAATACAATAGATTTAATATTGGAATAAGCTGATGCTGACAAGTTAGATACATTTGTTGAGGAGATATATAGGAGTTAATTGACAATATGAGATTAAAGCTTGGGAAATAGTTTTGAGTGAGAGACAGAAAATAATATTGATAATAATAAAATGTGTGATAGCCTCTAATAGACAAGGAAAAAAAATCTCGAGGATAATTGATAAAGCCAGGCTAGAAAAAACTAGAAGAGATTGGAGGAGATGGCAAGAGAGAAAATGGGAGAGATAGGACTGAAAAGAAGTCAGAAGAGATAATCAGAAGACACTACTAAGTCTTAAGTTGATGTGATCAATAAACCAACTTTTTAGTAATTTAAAACCTTATATTACCTAAAGGTAAGCAAAATTTGTCTTGCATTTGCAAAGTTTGGCAAGGTAAAAATATGGAAACTCAATGATAAGGTTTAACACTGTGGAAAAAAATAATGTCTGACTAAAAATAGATCAAATTAACTTAGTATAGTAGAAAATTTGCATACTCTACAGCATGCAAAATTTTCAAACGAAATCTCATAATTTCTTTTTATTTTAATGCGTGAGAAGCTTGATCTTCATTTGAGAATGTGTGATTAGCTATACTTTGCCATTTCCTTGCTTATTCAGAGTTGCTTTATAGGATTTTCTTGTAGTGAGCACGTACAATTATTCATGGAGGAAATTAAAGATTGTATTGACAGCAGGAAATTCAAGCGTGAACCCTATACCACCTTTGCTTTCTCTGACTGGATAGGTTTGTATAGGTGTGTGAGTCCACAATAGTAAGGGTAGCTGCTTTATATTAAAGGTTACTTATATTACTACTTTGAAAGAAAACTTGGATCATGACATAAACCCTGATTATTTTTACTTGCAAAAATTTATAGAGACTGTCAACCTCAAAAAGAACAGAACAGGCTAAAAAGAGAACAGTTCCTCTGAAGAAATGTCTAGAAAGTGTGCCCAAAATACAGTTCATACCAACAGTGTTAATTTGAGACTCTAGGAAGATTGGTTAAATCAAAAGGGATTTCATTCACCTATATCTCAGGATGCCTTATGTTATTTTTCTGCCCCCTTTTTATTGCAAGTCAATTGTTTGTGTTGCACAGAAATAATTTCTCTTTAGGATGTCTGTGTTGCATAAGCCCAGTTTTTTTTCAGTCACCATAGACTGTAAGAATTACATGGCTGGCTCAAGAGAACGGTGAAAATCCAGGCTTTAAATTCATTGTCCAGCTCAGCAGTAGGGTCTCAGAGTGGCAACATTAAAGTACAGGTAGGTTTGTTATTTCCGGAATACTGCATTCATACTGAAATGTATATATGCCTCTAGTCATTGCCAGAAAGGAACTCCCATTGCCCTTCTTTGTCTATCTAAAGATTCCTCAAACCACCAATATTCATATAGTATGGTTGGCAGTTTTATACACATTGTCCCTAAGTATATGTTCTGCCCGTCATTACTAACTTGTCATTATTGACATTGATGGTTTTCACAGCACAGCCTTCAAGACAGAATCTCTTCTTTCCAATATCCTCAAAATCTTGCTAGTACAATTCTAGTATGTTTTGAATTTTGCTCCATATGTTATGGGGGATCTAATGCATATAACTTTTGTATTAAAACAGCATCAATCTCATTTAATTGAACAATTCTGAAATTACCCTGGGACTTTAATTAATATATTAAAGAACCTAATGCTTTGCTGTCCAATTGTTATGCCCCCCATCCCACCAAGGGAAGTTGAAAACAACTGCTTATAAATTGGATTGAGATAAATTTGGATTTGAATCCTGGCATGGTCACTAATTTGACATGGTATCTTTAATAACCACTGGCTCTCAGTTTCCTCTCATTTGGTTTAAGAGCACATTTCTGAAAGAGAAGTCATGATGATTACACAAAATGAATGATATGGTTCATGTAATTCACCTAGTATCATACCTGGTGGACAGGATATACTTAATAAATAGCAGTTATAACAACTTCAGTTATGATTATGATTTTACCAAAAAAATCACTATGAGTGGGAATTGACTTGATGGCAACACATTTGGTTTTGGGGTTAAATGTGTATAAATGACATCTTCCTAAATGCGACTAAGTCTTTAGTTACTGTGCAAAAGAAATCACATTACAAGAGAAAAACGGGATTATTTGGGACAATAGCAATAAGGTCCATTTGTTGACATCTTGTGCTAGTGAGACTACCCACTTTATTGTAAGTGAAAGGCAAGTAAAGAAGGGATCCACAGCAATCCACAATCTGCTCAGGAAAGACATAGATTCTCTCTATTTCAGAGTTCCAGAGGACAAAATTCAGAGCCCAGAGATAAAGGGGATTGGTTTGCCAATCACAGAACCTGTAGAGCACAACACTGAGTGTGTGAAACAGAGAAAAAGTCAGAAAAGGAACCCAACCAAAATGCAACAATTCACCTGTTCAGTGTGTTTCCTGCTCAATTGCTGCTATTTACATGCAAGTCCATTATCTCTATCGGGTCGACCTATCAATTATTTTAGGACATTATCAGTGCTTTTTTTGTTGTTCCCACCAAATTTTGGCTGCTTCTGTTTTAAATCAATTAGAAACAGCATGCATTAGGAAGTGAAAAGAAAGATCAATGTACATTACACTGTTTTAGAGGATACAAACCATGGATTTTGCCATGTTTAGAAAGTTGAAAAGGTACTCTAAGGGTCACAAAAGCAGTGCAAATATGTGAGATTGAGTTTTATTAAAATTGAGACATACAAGTCTCAAAATGTGCCTCTGTGTGTGTGTGTGTGTGTGTGTGTGTTAGAGGTGTTAGAGGGTCCCCTCACTATCAGTGGGTGGCTTTATAGCAATGTAATTTATAAAATAGAGTTAATAACGAAAGTGTCATTTTTCTTCTTGTCATAAGATCTAGGAAACTATCCAATATATTATAAAAAGATAATATAGAAATATATTAATACAATATATATATATATCATCATATAATACATGTAAAATAATGCATATATTACAAATATGTAATACCATTATAAACTCATATACTTAGTCTTGCCTCATGTTGCATTGATAAGTGTGCTTTTATCTAAAGCCAACCACTTTGCCTATGCTCTCCATTCAGTTGTTAAGGATGGATGATCTTTGATGCCCCACTTTTCATCATCTCTTAATTTTAATGCATCAGCAAGTCTACAACATGTTTGAATCTGGTCCTCACTTATCAGACTCCTGTAATAGCCCGCTAAATAGTCTCCTGTTTCACACAAAGCAAGAAGAATGACCATTTTAGGTGGTTACACTGGAACAAAGTCCTCCTTACTTTGGCAATTGAGCCAGTCCCTCACCAATCTGTTAGTTTTTTGAGCATGCAAACTAAAATAAGGTCTAAACATGATAGTATGCCATTCATTTACTATATAATTCCTGTAGTCAGCCTTCACAAACTGACTGGAGAAGTAGAATGGAGACAAAAGGAATGTATGCCACCTAATGCTTTATGCATTCACCTTCCTAGATTTATTTTTTAATAAATATAAATAGACAAAACAATGATATCAAACATTGGAGAAAAACCAAAAGCAGGAAAGAGGAAACCTTAGATGTAATAAATAGCAACCCGTAACTACAGGAAGGAATAGATATAACTCTGAGATAGGAGGAGATGTTAGTATTCTTATAAAGGTTTAAGGGAATTAAAAAAAAAAAAAAAAACTGGTATAAGTATGCCAGTATAATACTTTATGTATTTTTTTTGAAAAATTGAAAAGATGACGAATATTTTTTAAAAGTTGCTAGATGGGCTTAATAATAAAATAACCATACTAAATAATAACTTTAATTAGAAGAAAAGCTTAAGAAATATTGTAGAAGAGCCTATGAAGAGATAAATTATATGAGTATTAAAATGAACAGGAGCTATACCAAATTCCAATATCTACCTATAAAGATTTAGAGAAACTAAGAAGAGAAAAAATACATAATCTAAGAATGAATCAGAAGTGCATAATTTCCTTATGATTAAGGGAAAATATAAATCTTTAAGTTTAATTACCCCACCAAGTTTTAAAGGAAAATAATGAAAAAAAGAAGCCAAAATTTCTTTAGAATTTTCTAAAGACTCCCAGGCACGGAGGAAAAAAAAAAAAAAAAAAAGGTAGATTATGTATTAAGGATTAAATACCTGACCGGCATTAGATTTCTTAGCAGCAGCCTTGTATGCTGGAAGACATTATAATCTGAACAGATGTTTGAACGTAGCATACTATAGCTTGCTCTGCTATCAAAGATAATGGCAAAGTAAACATATTTGAACATGCAAAACTGCAAAAATGTGCTTCACAATAGTTATATATATATATAAATATATATACATAAAATTGTATTATTGTTAGGTATTGTTGAGTAGGTTCCAACTGATAGCAACCCTATGTACAACAGAACAAAACACTGCCTGGTCCTGCACCATCCTCACAATTTTTTTTATGTTTGAGCCCATTGTTGCAGCAATTATGTCAATCCATCTTGTTGAGGGTCTTTCACTTTTTCACTGACCCTCTACTTTACTAAGCATGATGGTCTTCTCCAGGGACTGGTCCCTCCTGATATTATGTCCAAAGTATGTGAGATGTAGTCTTGCCATCCTTGCTTCTTAAAGAGCATTCTGGCTGCACTTCTTCCGTGACAGATTTGTTCATTATTTTGGCAGTCCATGGTATATTCAATATTCTTCACCAAAACTGTAATTCAAAGGCATCAATTCTTCTTTGGTTTTCTATGTTTAATTTCTTTATATATATAGATAAAAAAGAGAAATATATGTATTTTCAAGTGGTTTGAGAAGGTACTAAAACCAACTGAGAAGGACGGAAGAAAAGAAGGGAAGAAGGATGGTAGGAGGGAAGGAAGGAGGTAGGGAAGGCAGGAGGAAGAAAGAAAAACAAGAAAGACACAGAAATATTGATCAGAGAGTAGATCCAAAGGAACTTTTGAGTCAGTTTTTCCCACTCTTGCCTGATTATAAGAATAATCTTGGCTCTTAGATCAATTAATCAGTGTGAATGCCTAGGAATCTGTGTATTTCACAACCTTTCATGAGTTGATTCTTAAATTAGGCAAATATGGGAAAGGATCATTAAACACTGGTGCTGTGAGTGGTACTTCCAAAGAAATAGGATTTTACAAGTGGACTAAAACTGTTCATGGTTTCACCTTTTAATGAACTCAGAAATCATGGAAAAATAAATATATGATAAATCAATGTTATATCAAATAACATATATATGCATAGTTGTAATATGACTAACAAAATTGGAGAGGCGAGATGGAAAGTTGTATATATATAGAAGTTGCGTAAGCTTTGTGAAGGATAAGTCACCAATAGATACATCCAGTGCCGTCGAGTCGATTCCGACTCATAGCAACCCTATAGGACAGAGTAGAACTGCCCCATAGAGTTTCCAAGGAGTGCCTGGAGGATTCAAACTGCGGACCCTTTGGTTAGCAGCCGTAGCACTTAACCACTACGCCACCAGGGTTTCCCACCAATAGATAGCAACTATATTTGGAAAATCACAAAAAATGACAGCTTTAAGTTTTCTTTAAAAGGCATAAAAATATAAATTAGAAGAATTAAGAGTAGAAATGGAAGAGGCTGGGAAGAAATAGATGGAATAAATGTGTTAAAATTCCTTATCTTTAAAGTGTGGAGTTACTAGATAAAAACAATTAAAAAATAAAATTATATGCACAATAGGTATATTCATAGTAACGTCATTTACAAGAAGAATTGAATTTAGAAATTCCTCTGGGGAGTGGGACTTGGAGGGAAATCTTTTCATTTTATTTGAACATTTTGAAACTTTGACATGTCTAACCAATAAAATACCTATAATTTCAATAATAACAGCAACCTAAACAACTGTTAAAAATGAAAATTAGAAGCCAATAATCGTTTACGTTCATACTGGTGGATATAAATTTATTTTTAATTTTCCCATTTTTGCTTTTCTGTATTTCCAGATTTTCTTCAATTAATATGCAATATTTCATTATTAAAAAAGTTAACTAGTGTGTGTCTGAAGGTTACCCACTACTATGATTGTAAAGATATAATGTTGATTTAGACATTTCCCCATGAAAACACAATAATTAGTTGATATTTGCTTGATAACTCTGTTGAAGAGATCACTGATTTTGTAAAATATGATATATCTCAAGTGAAAACAATGACAAAATTAATGCAACAGAGTTACTTTTTAAAATCACAAGAATGTCATATAAATGAAGTTAACTTATTAAGAAATGGTTTTCATTTATAAGGAAAAAGTACAAAAATTTTAAAAGGGCAAACAAGAGACATATCACTCACTTTTAGATGAGAACACTAAGTGTTTCAATTTCCAGATAAATTTTCTCAAGACTTTATACAACCACAACCAAAATTTAAATGGAATTTCTTTTTGAACTTGGCAGTGATATGAATTTCACTTCAACTACAGTTACCAAGACAATTTTGAGGAAAGAAAAGTCATTTTGAGTTGACCTATAAACTTCAAATATATTTCTAAAGTAAGTCTTCAAAAATATAGCTTATACATAAGTAGAGAAACAATTCAATGCAGTAAAGAGCAATTCAGAAATAGATACCAGTAGATATATTAGCAAAGTGCTGTTCCAAACTATAAAAGAAGATGAATCATTAAATTAATTGTAAAGGGTCAATTGGTTAGCCATTTGTAACAACACAAAACAGAAAACTAAAAATCAATTCTGATCTAACACATACAAAATATACATTCCAAAAGTAATACCGACTTAAAGCAAACAAAAAATAAACACATGAAAATGCTAAGGAAAAAAAATGGGTAAATGTCTATAAAATCTTTGCAGGTAGAAGGAATTTTTAAGCATGACTCAAAAGGGAACAACAATGCAGTGCAGGTGTTCATGGGAGAGAAAAAAGCAGACAATAACTGTAACTAGGGCAGAATGAGCAAAGCACAAAGTGGCAGGAGTCAGGATCCGAGATGTTATCGAATAGTTTCAAGTATGGTGTAGTATCTTAGTGCAATCTAAAAGTGTGTGTGTATACCAGGGCTCTGCAAAATACAGCCTGAAGGCCAAACCTGAATTGTCACCTTTTTGTAAGTCATAAGAGCTAAGAGTATTTTTTACGTGTTTTAAATGCTTAGGAAAAAAAAAGACAATTAAAAGAAGACTATTTAATGACAGGTTAAGATTGTATACATGCATTTCAAGTTGCAGTATCCATAAATAAATATTTATGGGAACACAATCAAATCCATTTGATTATGTCTTATCTGTGGCTGCTTTCATGTCACAAATGTAGAACTGAGTAGTTGTGATAGTGACCTTACGGCCTGCAAAGGCTAACACATTTACTATCTGGAATTTTCAAAAAACCTTGGCTGACCCCTGGTGTAGATCTATCACTTGAGAGTTCTTCATTTTGTACCATATATTTGTTCTATGAACTCACTAGGTCAGCCCTAACCAATTTTCATGTATATTATTCTAAACGTTAGATGCATTTTGCCTATATAACATCTTTTGCTGACAACACACAGCTTGTTTGGGGGATTGTGCAACATACGAGCTAATTACATTTGTGCATTTCAAAAATAGATACATGTAGAAAATCACTAATACATGGTTTTGAGATACATAATCAATCACGTTTGCTATTTTGTGGGCTGTGTTGAATTTCTCTGAACAGGGCTTTATTTTCCATTTTAATTAAGCTAAACATTTAATTACATTTCCACTCTTCTGTCAGCAGAAACAAATCTATAAATGTGGAAAGGAAAATTATGAAAGCAGGTCTTTAATATCCCATCACAAACAGAGCACGTTATGGGCAATCTGTTCTTTGAGGGTATGTAACAACCATGTTTCATATGAATGTTAATTTTGTTAAGCATTCAACTGTAGTAAGACACTTTTTATTTTCAGCTAATATCTACCAGTTACAGCCCAGGATCTTGGAAGAATATCTTATATTTACCATAATTTCCTTGCCCTTCAGTGTCTTGACCATGAGCACATCAGAATTCAATAAATGAATAGATTAAAAAAAAAAAAATTAGCGCATACCAAATACAATCGTTTGGTGCCAAGCAAAGTATGCCCTGCTTATGCTCAAATTCACATCAATAAAATTACACAAACACCTAAAATTTTATTTTATTTTCAGCAGCCAATATGTCTGGGGCAATTTACTAGGTGCTAGGGAAAATAAATGATATCCACCCACAAAGTAATTATGATGATCCAGATGGTATATAAGACTTATACATGTAAAAATAGAAATAAGGAAAACCCCATATCCAATGACAAAAGCTAGTACAAAGGGATATATCTTATCAGATGGACCAAGGTTTTCTTCCATGGCTGTTCTAGAGCTTTGAAATTAGCCTGGATTCCAAAATCTATTCCTAAGGCCAACAAACTCAGAAATTTCATCCTGTTATTGACTAAGAATAAGTCCATTTCTCAAGACCAAATTGAAGTATGTATCAAGACTTCATTTCTCCCACTGACTGAGCAGTGTTCCATTCTATGTATGTACCAGATTTTGTTTATTCATTAATCTGTTGATAAGTACTTAGGTTGTTTACATCTTTGGCTATTGTGAATAGTGCTGCAATGAACATTGGCGTATGAGTCTTTTTTCAGCCACATCTTACACAAAAACAAATTCAAAATGGATTGAGGGTCTTTAAAAAAAAAAAAAAATGTGCAAACTAAAACCATAAAATTCTCAGAAGAAAATGCAAGGGCAGTGCTATCCCTCCTAGCTTTTAACAATGGATTATCTAATATAATAACAAAAGCACAAACAGCAAAAGTCAAAATAAATAAATGTGACCTCATAAAAATTAAAAACTTTTGTTCATCAAAAGACTTTACCAAAATGTGAAAAGACAAGCAACCAACTGGGAGAATATCTTTGGAAACCATATATCTGATAAAAATCTAATAACCAAAATAGATTCAATACTTCAACAACTTAACAACAAAAAATCCTCAAATAACTGAATTATAATATGGTTAAAGGACTAGAATAGACATTTCACCAAAGAGGGGATTCAGATGGCACCAGGCATATGAAAAGATGCTCAGTGTCTTTAGCCATCAGAGAGATGCAAATCAAAACCACAAAGAAATGCCATTTCACTCTCAGTAAGATGGCTAAGATTAAAAAAAAAGAAAAAAGTAAAGAACAAACGTTGATGATGTGGGGAAATTAGAACCTTTATCCATTGCTGGTGGGGTTGCAAAATGGTACAGCTGCGGTAGAAAATAGTGTGGTGGTTTCTCAAAAAACTAAAAACAGAACTACCATATCGCATCCTCGGTCCCCAGACATCTAGTACATCATTCCACACTATCATTTTGCCTCACAAATAGCTTTTTCATTCTATTCCCCATTTTATATCCCAACTGTCTCTTTTCTTGTCCAATTTACCTCCACCTCTCCCCTAAGTAACAGAATAGCCTCCTGATGGGTCACTGCAAATCAACTATTATCCCTGTTCAGGTCATTCTCCCCACGACATCAGAGTGATTTTTTAAGTATAAATCTGATGCTTGTGGACTCTCCCATTACCATTCTTTAGTGATTCAAGTACTCTTAGAAAAAACAAAGACATCCTTACTTGGCATTCAAGGCCAAACATTTACTTATTGTTTGTTAAAAGTCTGAAATGTGCCTAGGAACGTGAGAATTAAGTATTTATTTATATTTGCTGAGTGAACATCAAAATCTGTCTAAATGAAATACATCCTGAAAAGAAGTAGTTTTTAATTCTAAACAAAGGAATAAAAAATGACTTCAAAGAAAAGCTGAAATAGGAAAGACGAGAATTTTGTTCTGAAAACAAATTGGAGAAGGAATTTTTGGCTACGAAGTGGGAACATGAGCAAAAGTACAGTTAGCACTGTAAAACTTCTTTTGGTGTGGGGGCGAGGAGGAATCAGAAGCCATGGTGGCGCAGTGGTTAAGAGGTTGGCTGTTTACCCAAAGGTTGGCAGTTCGAACCTGCCAACTGCTCCTTGGAAACTCCACGGGACAGGTCTACTCTGTCCATAGGGTCATTAGGAGTTGGAATCGACTCGATGACAATGGGTTTTTTGCTTTTTGTTTTTTTTAGGAGGAATCAAGACTGAGCATAAAATCAGAAAAATCACATTTGCAGGTTTCTTATCTAACCATTCCTGTGCTTGTCACCAAATCTCTCTTACTAAAGCAAATTCTTTTTGCTGCTTTGTAATAACATAACAGTACTCCTCTGTAGGCATCAATATAGGTCCCAGAAGAAAGGGCAAATTAAAAACAGACATAATTCTCTACCTTGGGAAACACATGGAGAGCCTTGCCATGGAGACTACAATCGATTCTGAAATCCCATTTGTATAATCTAAGAATATCTCATATTCTATTGTTGTTAGGTGCCATCGAGTCGGTTCTGACTCGCAGTGACCTATGTACAACAGAATGAAATAATGCCACTCCTACATCATCCTCATAATCATTGCTACGAATGAGTCCATTGCTGCAGCCACTGTGTCAATCCATCTCCTTGAGGGTCTTCCTCTTTTTCTCTGACCCTCTACATCACCAAGCAGGTTGTCCTTCTCCAGGGACTGGCCTCTCCTGATAACCCATCCAAAGTATATGACTTGTACTAGCCATCCTCACTTTTAAGGGTCATTCTGACTGCACTTCTTCCAAGACAGATTTATTCATTTTTCTGGCAGTCCATGGTATATTCAATATTCTCTGTCAATGCCATAATTCAAATGCATCAATTCTTCTTTGGTGTTCTTTATTCATTGTTCAGTTTTCACACACATATGACACGATTGAAAATACCATGGCTTGGGCCGGGTGCACCTTAGTCTTCAAGGTGACATCCTTGCTTTTCAACACTTTGAAGGAGTCTTTTGCAGCAGATTTGCCCAATGTAATATGTCATTTGATTTCTTGAGTGTTTCTTCCATGTGTGTGGATTCTGGATGTGAGTAAAATGAAATCCTTGACAACTTCAATCTATTCTGTATTACTAATAAGATTCCTCATTAAAGTAGATAATAAATACTGGAGTAAATATTTGAATAAAACAATGTCAAAATGACAGATAATAATTTTGCTAAACTGTAAGACATATCTTATATGTTAAAAATGTGTGTTACATAACCATACTACATAATTCTTACCTTTGTCAATAAAACAGTACCTCAATAGTGAAAAAAATAAAAAACATCCCTACGAGCTTTGAGTGTATGTGTGTTTGATCAATGTGTGTTTTGGTTTTCGATGTCAATGTTTATTGTACAATCTGTATTTTGAGAAAAATGTGGTTTGAAATACATGCCCAGCTTTATTAAAATTATTGCTTTTAATTATTGGAAGTTATGGCTTGACTTATCAAACCAGATACAAGGAAAGGTGGAACCCATTCTGAATTGGAGAGTAATCCAAAGGTAATGAAACATTTTATTAGTCACTGGAACTAATGTTATTTCAAGACACTAATCGATGAGCTACCTCATGATAGATATGAGTTGAGCCTTCTCCAAGGTGTGTTTGTGTGTGTGTGTGTGTTTAAGTTGAGTTATATTGTTTTGGGGCAACAGGAAATACTGAAAAACTACCACACATGGCCCTCACCATCTCAAATAATATCAAGCTGATATCAGGTATTTTATTTCCATTTTCCAAAATGAATGCCCTATTCTCAATGCTTTTGTATTGTTCCTAAAAAGATACACTTCATAAAATTAAGTATGATTTCCATAATCAGAAAATATTGCAGTAGTCATTTGGAACTGTTTCCATAATAGTCTGAGGTTTTTTTTAAATTCTGTATCTGAATTACAAGATATAGATAACAAATAGGCTTTTGAAAAACACTTTTACAATCTTATCATGCTGAAATATTGTTAGAACTTTATTAATATAGTCTACTTATAGGAAGCATTATCTATTTTTAATAAATACTTCTAAAAATGGAAAACTTTAACAATTTATCAACTTTCACATGTTGTACTTCATGTATGCATTATATACATATGAACTTCCTTTCATTTTGCACAGTTATAATACTGCTCCTTTTGCAAAGACAAGCTATACAGGAATGGTGAGGGTGCATTTGAACTACTATTGCTCTTAGAATAAATAGAGGCATCCTTAATTTGACATTCAAATACCAAATGTGGTATAATACTGTCACTAGGAGCCCTGGTACACCCTGGGGAATACACTCCCTGCAACTTTGTGTCATTAGGCTATTTTTTTTTTTTTAATGGGTCCTTCTCTTGCTGGGCCCATCTCCATACTTCTAAGGATGGCCTATATTAATGGGTTGACAGTAATGACTCTGATAAGTTCCCCTGCATATTTTGAAAATAGGACTTGACTTATTAGATTGATGACTAACCAACTTTAAAAAGTCTTTGAGCTTTTTTTTTTTTTGGCTAGGACATTAGGGAAAAGAAAGATTATTTTCGATGCCTCTTGGTATCTGATTCCATTTATTTCTATATTTGTATTGACTGGCTAAAGTCCTGGTGAATTTTATATATAGATACTACCCATCTGAGAAGTAGGCCTCTATGTCATCATTTCCTCAATTTAGACTTATGCAGGTTAACATGGATATTAAAAACAAATATCAGGATCTATCACAGATATTTAAATTCACACCTACCGAACTACTTTTACATACTAAATCTTAAGGGAACCAAAAAGCCCTTTTGTAACCACATTATTATAGCTATATTTGAGACCTAAAATTAGAATGTCACTTTGTTTTATACAGCCAAGTGTATTTTTGATGCACTTCCCCCAAATGCTGTTAACAGCAAGGAAAGTTGTTTATGGTGAGATCTAAAATATTTTTAGATTGCATATTTAAGTCAATAGATATCCTGCTGCTTAATGTGCCATTTTAGAGAACGCATACCACTGTGGTCATACAAAACAGCAATGACAGGATATTCACAACATGTCTCTGGTACTTATAGAGGCTAAGAGTAGGGGTTCTCCAAATAGGCCAGAGAAGCACAGGTCTACTGCATTTGGAAATTCAATGAGGTCAATCAAGTCCAATCGTAACTAACTACTTTTCAAAATATTTTCAAGAGAAGCCTCTGTAATAGGTACTACTGGGAGACAGGGAAGAAAATTACATAGTCTCTACTTGCAGTCATCTAGTCTATTGGAGAAAAGTGAGAAATGAAAGTTGAAAATTTAATACTTGCTGTATTATAAGTAAGGAGCCCTGGTGGTACAGGGGTTAAGTGCTAGGCTACTAAGGAAAGGTCAGTGGTTCGAACCCACCAGCCACTTAAAGGGAGAAAGATATGAGAATCTGCTTTTGTAAAGATTTCAGCTTTAGAAACACAATGGGGCAGTTCTACTTTGTCCTATAACGTCACAATGAATCAATTAGACAGCAACGAATTTTTTTTTGGAATGTGGTAATACTACCACTACTTGTCTGTAAGTTTGCCATACTACAATGGCTTGCATGTTGCTGTGATGCTGGAAGCTATGACCCCAGTAGTACAAATACCAACAGGGTCACCCATGGTGGACAGGTATCACTGAAGCTTCCAGACTAAGTCAGACTGGGAAGAAGGACTTGGTGATCTACAGGTTAAAAAACTGGCCAATGAAATCCTTATGGATAGCAGAAAACATTGATATATTACCAGAAGACAAGACGCTCATGTTGGAAGGCACTTAGAATAAGACTGAGGAAGAGTACCTCTTCAAGGTAGAGTCAGCTTTATGACATGGATGAAGTCAAGGTTTCAGGACCTTCATCTTCTGACTGTGGCATGACTCAAAATGATAAGAAACAGCTGCAAACATCCACTAATAACCTGCATCCAGAATATACGAAGCATGAATCTAGGAAAATTTGAAGTCATGAAAAATGAAATGGAACACATAAGCATTGATACCCTAGGCATTAATTAGTTGAAATGGTCTGGTATTGGCCATTTTGAATCAGACAATCACATGGTCTACAACGCCAGGAAAGACAAATTGAAAAGAAATGCCATCATGTTCATCGTCAGAAAGGACATTTCAAGATCTATTCTGAAGTACAACACTGTCAGTGATAGGATAATATTTGTAGGTCTACAAGGAAGACCAGTTAATAAGACTATTATTCAGGTTTATGTACCAACGACTAAGGCCAAAGATGAAGAAATTGAAGATTCTTACCAACTTCTGCAGTAAGAAACTGATCAAATGTAACCAAGATGCATTGAGAACTACTGACGATTGGTATGTGAAAGAAACAAAGAAGAAGGATTAGTAGTTGAAAAATATGGCCTTGGTGATAGAAATTATACCAGAGATGGCATGATAGAATTTTGTAAGACCAACTACTTGAAGAAAAGTAGAACAAGTTGACAAGAGCCAAAGTAGGACCTTGAGTAATGTCCTACCTAAATTTAGAGACCATCTCAAGAATAAATTTGACACATTGAACACCAATGACTGAAGATCAGATGAGTTATGAAATGACATCAAAGACATCATATGTGAAGAAAGAAAGAGGTCATTAAAAAGACAGGAAAGACAGAAAAGACCAAAATGAATGTCAGAAGAGACTCTGAAAGTTGCTCTTGAACGTCAAGTAGCTAAAGCAAAAGGAAGAAATGATGAAGTAAAAAAGCTGAACAGAAAATTTCAAAGGGTGGCTGGAGAAGACAAAGTAAAGTATTATAATGGCATGTGCAAATACCTGGAGATAGAAAACCAAAAGGAAGAACACGCTCAACATTTCTAAAGCTGAAAGAACCTGGCCAACTGACTGGAAGAGATCCATATCTGTACTCATTCAAAAGAAAGAGTGCAGAAATTATTGAAAAATATCAATATCACACACAAGTAAAATTTTGCTAAAGATCATTCAAAAGTAGTTTCTGCCTTACATTGACAGTGAACTTCCAGAAATTCAAGCCAGATTCAGAGTAGGGCGTGGAACAACAGATCATTGCTGATGTCAGATGGATCTCGGGTGCAAGCAGAAAATACCAGAAAGATGTTTACCTGTGTTTTATTGACTACGTAAAGGCATTCGACTGTGTGGATCATAACATATTATGGATAACATTGCAAAGAACAGGAATTCCGGAACACTTTGTCATGCTCATGAGGAACTTGTACATAGACCAAGACACAGTTGTTTGGACAGAACAAGGGGATACTGTATGGTTTAAAATCCAGAAAGGTGTATATCAGGGTTGTATCCTTTCACCATCCATATTCCTTCTGTATGCTAAGCATATAATCAGAGAAGCTGGACTATATGAAAAAGAATACAGCATCAGGATTGGAGGAAGGGAAAGTAGATCTAAATTTTAGCTGAGCAGTAAGAAAATAAAGAATACAAATACTCTTTTGTGTAGTTAAAGACCGAAGTCTAAGTGTAAGAAAACAAGATTCAGTTGTCTTCCTGGAAAGTCATTTTTCTCTAACACTAAACAAGATTAAAGCTTTGTGGATTGTGGAAGGGGGATATGGTAGGATTGTGAATCCAGAAATTTGGAGTCTCTGACTGAGTAAGCACCATTCAGGGACAGTTACAGGGAGCCAGCTAGAGACAAGACAGCATCAGGTTATCTGTTTTATTTGCCAACTGGGGAAGTATTTGATGGTAATGAAATCTTAAACTGGTCATGGGAGATATTTGTCTGAGCTGTTTTGCTCAACTCAGTCTCTCTTTTCATGTACAAATCACTTCTCCAACTGGGTGCTGGTTATGACACAATATATCAAGGAAGATGGGGATAGATGGTCAATTGTCTAATTTTCATGCAAACAGTCCAGTATCTAGCCTTTGTTCCAGGAGGAATAAACAAAAACAATTTTATCTTTGACTTTTTGTAAAGCTTTAGATATAGGTTGAGGACTTCTAGTTTAATGCATAAGCTCTTTTGGTACATTTTGGTTTTTACCTCTATAGGCCATGCCCCAAGAGCCAGGTATTTGTAGTTTCCAATTTACATTAGAATTGCCTACTGGCAAAGAGAAAACAACAATTAATAATTTATGAGTATTTTAATAATACTGCCCCTTTTGTGGGTTCCTGTTTCTCATGTCTCACAGACCTTTTTTCAAGTAAATGGCTTTGTCAAAAGAAGGCTGACCACCTTAAGTCAAGCATTTAAAAAAAATTAAAATGTATTTTCAAAAATTCCTCAGGGAAAGAAAATGAAGTTTTTTTTTAAATTGAAATTCTCACTAAAAATGTCAAAGAATAATTTTTTATTCTGTATGATCAATACCTTTACTTGTGAAGGACTAAATATGTACAGAAGAAACTTCAAATATTTAAGGCAATATTTTCATGAGAAAGTAGACTCTGGTTAATCAAGAGGAATCTCCTTTATCTTAAATTTAGGTCTGTTTATTGCTGTTGATTGGAATTGATTTGATGGCAATAGCTTTTTTTAATTGCCATTATGAGAGGAAAATAAGAGACCTCTCCCAATTCTATTTAGAAAAATATTGGGGAGAAAAAATCAAATTTGCTATCTTCAGTTAGGTATTCTACCTCTCTTCCTTTCCTTGTAGAGGCAAGGAATGCCATTGCCATGGATAACTTTGGAGTAATGTCCCAAAAAATCATGTGAAAATGATTTAAAGGTAAATCTTCATTATTTAAATGGAAAAAAAAAAGTTTCAAAAATAAATTGAGAGAATCCACCTAATATAAAAATTAAGATTTTGTGAATTAAAATTCCCTTAAAACAGATAATGCGAATGGCTGAATTATGTTGAAAGAGAGAACTATGGTGTCATATCCATGGCCAGCAATTTGTGCAATATATCAGAAGGACTAAGTCCTTTCTCTGGACTCTCTTGGCACAAGCAGTTAAGCACTTGACTACGAGCCGAAAGGTTGGTGGTTGGAACCAACCCAGAGACATGCTTAAATCTGCTTCCAAAAGATCACAACCTTGAAAACCCTATGGAGCACACTTCTATTCTGACACACATGGATGGGGTCACCATAAGTCGGAATCAACTTGATGACAACTAACAACAAAACTTCTTTCTATAGATACAGTTTGGTGAAGACATAATGCTTAAGAAAGTAGTCTGATGGAAGGGGATAAGCAAGGACCAGAAAAAAATAAAATCCATTGCCAACGAGTCCATTCTGACTCATAGTGACCCTACAGGACAGAGTAGAACTATCCTGCAGGGTTTCCAAGGAGTGGCTGTTGGATTCCAACTGCGACCTTTTGGTTAGCAGCTAAGTACTTAACCACTGCCCCACCAGGGCTCCAAGCAAAGACCAAGGTTTAATAATAGGAGTTTTGAAGCAAGAAGTGGCCATCTCTTGGTAGGCCTTAAAATGTAAATACGGAAAAAAAAAATGAGGCAGAATAGGATACCAATTGAATGGAAGCTTTTAGCCACACTGCTGAAGATTTATCACAGTTCTTGTTGTTGCTGTGCTAGGTGCAGTCCAGTTGGCTCCGACTCATAGCGACTCTATAAGACAGAGTAGAACTGCCCCACAGGGTTTCCAGAAAATGACTGGTGGATTCAAACTACCTGCCTTTTTGGTTAGCAACCATAGCTCACCATAGATTTTAGCCACTGCACCACCAGGGCTCCATCACCGTCCTTAGTGAACAGGAACTGGGTTCAATACCTTTTTCTTTTTAATGTTTGTTATAGAAAAGTATGTGCAATAAATTATTATGTAGGTCTCTATGCACTTTTGGAGGAGCCCTGGTAGCGCAGTGGTTAAGTGCTTGGCTGCTAACCAAAAGGTCAGCAGTTTGAATCCACCAGCCGCTTCTGGGGAGAAAGATGTGGCAGTCAACTACTGTAAATATTTACAGACTTCAAAACCCACTGGGGCAGGTCTTCTCTGTCCTGTAGGGTCACTGAGAGTCAGACTTGACTCATGGCGACAGGTTTGGTTTTGGTTTATGCAGTTTTTGAGTTTCACATTCTCAAAAATATCTTGATATCAGGATTGATTCTAAGGAAAGAGGCAGAGAGAGGGGGAAAAAAAAAAAAAGAGAGAGAAAGAGGTTTAACTAATTGGTAACATTTGTAAGTATTAAGGATGTGCCAGGCACATTTCAAAGCTCTTTAGGATATTTAAGATTTCATCTTCATAACAATGAGATGATAAAGGTACCATTAATATCTTGTTTGTTTGGATGGAACTGAGTCATTGTAAATTTAAATAACTTGCCAAGGTCACAAGAGCAAGAGGTGGGCCCAAATGGCCAATTTAGGTATTATAGATCCAAAGCTTATGTGCTTAACCACTATCTTATTGGGCTGATATTTCCTCGATACATGTAGTGGTATATTTAGATAGTTCTAGAGATAAACATGCAAAATTATAAGCTAAGTTAGGTCCAAACATCAACATAGAAATAGATATTTTAGGCTCCTTGATCACTGTATGCCTTTTTGAAACAAGATTCTGCTGCCCCGAGTAGAACAACAAAGGAAAGCATTACCACTTAGAGGCTTTTTTCTTATCGAACTTTACCTGTGATTAGCTTTGGTACACAGTGTATGTACCTATGTAAAGAATATTTAATATTTTGGGTATGAGGAATCTTATGAAAATAAAATGAATGATTTATTTGTGATATGTTGAATTTTTTTTATAGAATAGGATTCCTAAAACTGTACAGTAAGGTCATAGATACAATTAATAAAACACTGCTAGTTAAAAGAATCATCCCCCCCCCACCTCCCAAAACTCATGGAAAAAAAAAAAAAGATAACTGGAATATTATAATCAAGCAAAAATAAAATCTGGACACTTTTTATAGATATAGATAAAAGACCATTAAAGTTAGTCCTCTGAGAATAGGGACTTGATAGAGATAGATAGATAGATGGATAGACAGGTGGATAGACAGACAGACAGACAGACAGATAGATAGATAGATAGACGATAGATATAAGACCACTAAAGTGAATCCTCTGAGATTAGTCATCCTTATTTAACTTGAGGCAGTGAGTGTACTTTGGTATTTTCATGGTTTTTGGCACTAGGAAAATATCACCAAACAAGGATTCAGTATAGTACTGGTTATAGCTAGACAAAAAATTAAGAATGATAATGTCACATGAAGCACAATATAGAGTAGCTAATGTTGAGGGACCCTTGCTCAAAATTGACATAGATGGATGACTGCTGAAATGAGCTGTGTTTACATACTTTTTAATGATGATATTTTGTTACAGAGAGTCCTTTTAAAATAGCACATAATTCCTATAAGCTTTTTAATAGAATGAGAATATTGGGAAATTATATAAAATATTATGCAAGACATTTAGATACAAATACAATGATTTTTTTTTTTTTTTAATTTTTCAATAGGCAAGACCCATGGACATCAAAGATGCCAAGTCATTTGCCATGGAGTCAGCTCCAGCTCATGGTGTCCACATGTGTGTTAGAGTAGGACTGTGCTGCATAGACTTCCAGTGGCTGATTTTTTGAAAATAGATTGCCTTGATTCCAAGGTTACTCTGGATGGACTTTAACATCCAGCCTTATGGTTAACAGCAAAGCTCTTTAGTCATTTGTACCACCTAGGGACTCAACCATGGACACAGTCATTGGTAAATACTTGCTTAAGAAAAATAGTATAGCATATTTTTACACAACTAATGTGTGCCTTCTACATTTGTTTGTCAACTGTGTCCTTCCCCCGAAAGGTATTTTCCTAAATGCTGCTGTAACAATTACTTTTTACGTATTGCTGTAAAAAAATTAGCACAGCTCACTTATGAAAATACCTTGTGGGAGGAGGGTCTGACTGGCAAACAGACATAGAAGATGCAAATTATTTGTGCAAAAAATATGGTAGTTAATTCTGTCTCTAGAAAACAACCACCTTATAGATATCTCAGTGCCCATGGTTTTTATAGCTCACTTCACTACATAAAAACAATTCTGTTTTGCGAAGGAGTAGTCACAAAGCGATGATGGGTATTGATTGCTTCACTGAGTTCATATTTAGCAAGGACCTGTTATTTCTCTGTTGTTGCATCATATGTACATCACATAGTGGTTTTAGTGAAATGATTCAATGAAGATGACACTAAGGAAGGATCTAGTAAGCCTTGGGAGCTAATTTGCTGGTGCAAGTATTATGAAATACATTGCTTGTGCAAAATCAAGTAAAACTTATTTTCTTTCTACTTCAACATGTAGAAGAATGATATTGCTTTTTGCTCTTTAAGGGACCACAGGAATAGTAAAAAGTCCTTAGGCAATGCCCATGGTTGGTGATCGACTATTAACCTAAATGTTGGTGGTTTGAACCAACCCAGTGACACTGTGGAAGAAAAGTCCTGGTGATCTGCTTCCATTAAGATTACTGCCCAAAAAGCCCAATGGAGCAGTTCTACCTGTAACACATGGGGTAGCCATGAGCCAGAATCAATTGTATGGCAACTAACAACAACAAAGGGATAATAAAGACATGCACATATACACTAGTCCCTGACTTACCATGTATTCAAGAGGAACCACACTTATGACCATCCATTTTTTTTTTGTACATCTTAACATTAGTAATGTCTTACACAACTTTTTTTTTTTACACAAAATGTTGTAGCACATAATTTACTGATGTTATCATTGTCAGATGCTCACTGACCAGATGTTCAGTTTTATGATTTACTGTTGAACACACTGCCATATAGCAAGCTATGGCTTGGCCTACAGCGAAGTCAGTGTTGGGAGTCATAACAGATAGAAAGTTGGGCAATGTTCAACTCTAATGACATATGCCAATTGAACTGTGCAAATACCTCACAGCCATTATGACTCTGACTTCAACTGTTACAACACTGGCTCTGACTTCACTGTAGACCAGGCCTACAGCATGATGTTATTTGTTGTTCCATAATGTAAAAAAGCATCAGTTGTTAATTTGAATTTGAGTTGTTCAAATTTCTCTAACTGTAACACCTTTGCTGTTTAAACCCCAGCAATATGTCTAGCAAAAGAAGTCATGATACTGAAAGTTCTAATCCTAAAAAAGAAGGTGAGGAAGGCTCTAGATATGGATGTAAAGATGAAAATCATCAAAACTAATGACAATGGAAAGAAAGCTGGTGAAATGCTAGGTAAGGAAGGACTATCTCATTTGACTGTATCGACAGTCATTAAGGATCAGAATAGAATATTGGAGGTAGCAAAAGGAATAATTGGCATAAAATTGACAATTTTAACAAGAAGAGGCAAGGGCCAATCCACGAGACAGAGAAGATATTGATGATTGGGATAGAAGAAAATCCAGAAAAAGATTCCTATGAGTTTACTGAGGATTTAAACAAAAGCATGCAGACTTTTTGAAAACCTCATGAAATAGCAAGCAGAAGACTACCATGAGTAGTATAATGAGGAAAATGAATTAGACAAGTTATCGAAAAATTTTTACAGAGAAAGGATTAGCTAAAGTTCTTTCTAAACTAAATCAAGGCCCTCAGTTGCTTGAAAACTTGGATCCAAATCCTCATTGCTTGGCTGAAGTCAATAGGTAGATTTGGGATGTGGTGAGATGTTGCCGTGAAATATATGAAGAAAAAAAGAAAAGGACCATACAGAAAATGCTTGCTAATTTCCTAATTAGAAACTCCATCATCATTCCTGGGGATAAGCCAGCTGAACCATAACCTTCCAGAAGTGTAATTATTACTACAACTGACAAAAATACCAATATCGGCCAAGTCTTCTTCATTGGCTGAATAAATTTTTATAATTTGTGTATTTATATACATATGTGGAAACCTTGGTGGTGTAGTGGTTAATTGCTAAGGCTGCTAACCATAAAGGTCAGTAGTCCAAATCCACCAGATGCTCCTTGGAAACTTTATAGGGCAGTTCTACTCTGTCCTACAGGGTCGCTAGGAGTCAGAATCGACTCGAGGGCAGTGGGTTTTTTTTTTTTTTTATGTATATGCGTATATATTCATGTATTAAATATATCTGTAAGTTCATATGCAATTTTTCCAACTTCTAAAGACAAATAAAGACTGTCTTTATAAAGACACTGATATTAAAAGGTAATAATAATAAAAAATTTTAAAACGAGGTATTTAACTTATGACAGAAATGACTTACTAGGGAGTCATTGGAATGGGGCCACATCATAAGTTGGAGACTACCTCTATATATACATATAAAGTGTATTATTTAGTACATATAAGCCCTGGTGATGTAGCGATTAAGAGCTCAGTTGCTAACCAAAGAGTTGGCAGTTTGAATCCACCAGCCACTCCTTGGAAACCCTATGGGGCAGCCCTACTCTGTACTGTAGAGTCGCTATTAGCCAGAATTGACTGGACAACAACAGGTTCTGATTTTTTGGTTATATATATTATATATATAATTATAAAAAGTTTGATTACTGACAATTATCTTAAATTATCAAAAATATCATTAATATCACAACAAAGAAAATTTTGCTGAAGATAATTCAAAAATGGTTGCAGTGGTACATTGATAGGGAATGACCAGAAATTCAAGCTGGATTTAGAAGAGGGCTTGAAACAAAGATTATCATTGCTGAGGTCAGATGGGTCTTGATTGAAAGCAAAGAATACCAGAAAGATGTTTAGTTGTATTTTATTGACTATGCAAAGACATTCAACTGTGTGGGTAATGACAAATTATGGATAACATTGTGAAGGATGGGAATTCCAGAACATTTAATTGTGCCCATGCAGAACCTGGACACAGATCAAGGGACAGTCATTGGAACAGAACAAGGAGATTCCATGTGGTTTAAAATCAGAAAAGGTGTGCAACAGGGCTGTATCCTTTCACCATTCTTATTCAATCTATATGCTGAACAAATAACCCGAAAAGCTGGAATATATGAAGAAGAACATGGCATTAGGACTGGAGGAAGACTCAGTAACAACCTGTCATATGCAGATGACACAACCTAGCTTGCTGAAAACAAAGAGAGCTTGAAGCACTTACTGATAAAGATCAAGGACTACAGCCTTCTGTATGGATTACACCTCAACATAAAGTAAACAAAAATTCTCACAACTGGACCAATAGACAATATCATGATAAATGGAGAAAAGATGGAAATTATCAAGGATTTCATTTACCTGGATCCACAATCATTATCTGTGGAAGCAGCAGTCAAGAAATCAAACAACAAATCTGCTATAAAAGACCTCTTTAAAGTGTTAAAAAGCAAGATATCAAGTTGAGGAGTAAGATACATGTGCCTGACCCACCAAACCGATCCCACTGCGATTGAGTCAACTCTGACTCATAGAGACCCTATAGGACAGATTACAAATCCCCAATAGAATTTCCAAGGCTGTAATCTTTACAGAAGCAGGCTGCAACATCTTTCTCCCATGGAGGCACTGGTTGGTTTGAACTTTCTACCTTTTGGTTAGTAGCTGAGTGCTTAACCACTGTGGCACTAGGATTGCTGTGCCAGACCCGAGCCCTGGTATTTTCAATTACTTCCAATGTATGTGAAAGCTGTACAATGAATGAGGAAGAATGAAGAAGAATTGATGGCTTTGAGTTATGGTATTGAAGAGGAATATTGAATACACCACAGACTGCCAGAAGAACAAACAGATCTGTCTTGGAAGAAATGAAGCCAGTATACTGCTTGGAAGCAAGAATGGTGAGACTTCATCTCACGTACTTTGAACATATTATCAAGAGGGAACAGTCCCTGGAGGAGGACATCATGCTTGGTAAAGTAGAGGGTCCGTGAAAAAGAGGAAGGCCCTCAATAAGATGGATTGACATAGTGGCTGAAAGGACAGGCTCAAACATAGCAACAATAGTGAAGGTGGTGATGGACCTGGTAGTGTTTTGTTCTGTTGTACATATAGTCGCTATGAGTCGAAACTGACTCATTGGCACCTAACAACGACAAAAGCGATGTATATATGAAATATACATATATCAAAAAAACCAAAACCATTGCCATCGAGTTGATTCCAACTCATAGTGACCCTAAAGGATGGTGTAGAACTGCCCCATAGACTTTCCAAGGAGCTCCTGGTGTATTCTAACTGCTGACCTTTTGGTTAGCAGCCATAACACTTAACCACTACACCACCAGAGTTTCCATATATACATATTTAAAGTTTATTAAGACCTTAAATAAATACACAAGATTTGAAAATAATCCTTCTATAAAACAAAAGACATTCTTTGCTACATATTTTAACAAGATTCAGATCTCTACCATAAAGGGACAATTAGCTAGCTAGCTAGCCTCCTCCAAATATTTTCCTTAAAATGATTTTATAGTATAAAAATAGTGATTCCCTTAGGAGAGAGTTGTAACAATTTAATCAAATCCCTTTTTTTTAAATCAAAAGACACCAAAGTTTTACACCATAGGTAATTTGCTTCATATTTTTCTGATTGTTATTAACAAGATAGAACTCTAGTTCAAGTCTGTTTTTAATTTAGAAAAGAAAACTATCATCCATACATAGTTGACTAATAATTTTCCAATGAGTGTTTATTTATAATCAAATTTAAAATAATACTATCTTTTATCATCTTTTATAGTGCTTCGAGAGATAGATAGCTACTGTCTAGTGGATTTGACTCTTCACCTCATGGTGACTTTATATACAGAACAAAATTCTTCCTGTTCTTGCATTATGCTCACAATCTCCTGCATGTTTGAGTCCATCATTGAGGCATTTGTGCTAATCTATTCCCTTGCCCTTACTGGCCCCCTACTTCACCAAACATGATATCTTCCTCCAACTGTTGATCCCTGCTGAGGACATGTCCAAGGCAAGCAGGTCGGACAATGTTCTGTTGTGATTCATGATGTTATCATTGGCTAACATTCAGAAGTAGATTACCATGCCTTTCTTTCTAGTCTGGAATCTGTGCTGAATCCTGTCGACTATGGGTATCTTAGGCTGGGTTTTCTAGAGAAGCAAAACCAGTAAAGTGTATAAATATATATAGAGAGAGAGAAATTTATTTCAAGGAAATGGCTCACACAGTCATAAAGGCTGTGACGTCCCAAGTCCATGGGTCAGGAAAGCAGCTTCTCCTGATTCACATTGTGGCAGGGGCTGGTGAACCCAAGATCAACAGGGTGGAGAGCAGAGCTGCTGCTCCCAGACTGTGAAGATCAACAAATCCCAAGATCGGCAAGCAAGACCACAGGCAAGCTGCTATCTCAAGTTCCAAGAACCAGAGTCAGAAGAACAGGAACCAGCTGCAGGAACCAGAATGAGCAAGAGCCCACAAGCCCTGACTGTAGATCCACCCAAATGCTAAATGCAGGCCATGCACACAAGGATACTCCTCTTCAACTGACTGGCTACTCACAGCAGATCCCATCATGGGTGTGATCACATATCAAATCTCAACAGGGAAGTGGTTACAACATTATATGACTGCCAAAACAGTGAGAATCGTGGCCTAGCCAAGTTGACACACAATCTTAACCATCACAATGGGTGATCCTGCTGGTATTTGAAATGCTGGTGGCATAGCTTCCAGTATCACAACAGACAAGCTACCACAGTATGACAAAGTGACAGACAGGGGTGGTTTTTTTTTTTTTTTTTGCTAAAGGGGGTTGAGAGCCATTGGAGGAGTTTGAGCATAGAGGTTAACATACATTTTGTCTGTGAGTATTGTGGGGCCTAGACTAAAATGTGGTGAGGCTAAAGCCATGGAGAACACTTAGAAGACATTGTTCTAAGATAAGATCCAAATCTAGGCCATTGACTTGGCTGTAGAAAAGAGCCAGTGCTTTGTAAACAAATGAAGATGTAGTATGAGGACTTGCATGGACTCCAGCTTATGAATTATTTTTCCTCTCACACTGCAGCGATTCTGCACAATTGCCTTTCTTGGGATACATCTTTTGCTTCAAGTTTTTCTAAATTCTCTTCCCTTTGCCTGGAATAGCTTTTTACCTCTTCTCTGTTTTCTATCTAATAAAATCCAGTTAAAAAAAGACTTTGCTTTGTAAATCTTCCTGAACAACCTGAAGCAGTGATGGGCCTTCCCTGTTTACTTCATGAAGAATTCTACCTTCTTTCCTAAATAAATATACAAATCTTCGGATACTGTATCTGTTTGGATCGCTCCCACTTGGCTATGAGATTCTAGGGGACAGAGACTGCTTAATTTCTTGTGGAATACAGCAGAACTTTAACAAATGCAAAAATTCATATAAATTAATGAACAGTGCACATAATTTTCTTCTCGGTCAGGATACACAGAGAACCTAAGAAGAACATCAAAACGATTAACATGTCAGAATAGTATCATCTTTTCTACATTCTTTTTATGCTTGTTTGGTCATGTTCCCATTTAGGGAATATTGAATTAAAACATATAAAACGGATTTTATGTACTTTCAAACTAGTGGGTTTGAAAGTTAGTACAGTTTAATCATTTGGTTAATTAACAAGCCAAATCATCGTTTTATTTTAGCCTTTCGTCCAACCTGACCAGTTTGTGTTCCCCAAATATGATTTTCACTTACTTTCAACAGAATAATACTGTCTGGTGAAAGTCCAGGTCATTTTTAATGACTGTAATTCCCTTAATCAGCTTTCTTGTCTCAAGCCTTGTTTTCCTTTAATCAGTTCAGGCATTCCCCATTGTTATTCCCGATTCAAAATTATAATGTTCAAGCCTGTTTTCTAAGCGAGCCACCCAGAGAATTCTTTTTATATCACAAATTCCTTCACATACTTTTTCCATTCCTATGCATTTATCACTTGGTCTCTTTTCCTTTGCAATTATCTCTGACTGGAAATATGTTCTATTTAATATCCACCAAACACAAAGTCTAACACAAATAGTATTTTCGAATCATTATCCTTAAAGAATACTTAAAGTCTTCTTAAATATTTTTTTTTCCTTTTATATGCTTTTTTTATGCTTTCCACAAAATAAACTTATTTATGTACCACTCATTTCTAAGTAAAAAACCTGTTGCTGTTGAATCAAATTCCAATTCGTAGCAACCCTATGAACCCTGGTGCTACAGTGGTTAAGAGCTCTGGCTGCTAATTAAAAGGTTGGCAGTTCAATTCACCAGCTGCTCCTCGGAAACCCTATGGGGTAAAAGTTCTGCTCTATTCTATAGTGTTACTATGAGTTGGAATTGACTTGACAGCAATGGATTCTCTTTCCTAAGGATCTTAATATTTTTGGTACATATTGGCAATCAGACCTGAGATTGGTATGAGAAAAATATTTAAAGAAAACAGTGTCTTTTCAACTAGGAGACAATATCAAAACACCTTGCTGTATGAGAAAATGCACAGGAGCCAGCTACAGGATCCAGAATGAGCAAGAGCAGATCTTGGACAGGCAGGTCTCATCTGGGGTCAAATAATGGTTTTGTCAATGTATTGCTCTGTGTCCACTGACAAATTTCACAGAGTTCCTAAGCTTTCCTTTCCTCAAATGTGAAAAAAAAAGATAATCTCTGTCTTACAGATTTTTTTGTGAAATTAAGAAATAATTTATGAGTAGAATTTAATTTAAGACTAGAAAATGTATTTAGTGAACCTAAAATCTATTCCATAATACATGTTAGGTGCATGTATGTATATGTGAGAACGGTAACTGTAGTTTTCTGCCATGTAGCAAATATAAATTTCTTTATTTTCTAGCATTAATTCTTCTGATAGACAGCCATATCTGGATAAAAATCAAGCATATATTTAACCATATTTAGTAGTAGCCCACAGCAGGTAAAAAAAAAAAAAAAATTAACATGATCTGTTGGAAATAAAATATAAATTTTACCTAAAAAATATAGCTTTACATAATAGAAACTGGACATGAATATTGGAACCACAAAGCACAATTATCTTTGGTGGAAATAATGCTAGTTTCTCAAACTGCATTTATAGATGAGTGAAACTATAAACTTTGTATGTATGATTAAAGTATGATCTACCAGTTTGTTGTTCTGTGGTGGCTTTCACGTTGCTGTGATGTAGAAGTTCTGCCACCAGTATTTCAAATCCCATCAGGGTCAGCCATGATGGGCAGATTACAGTGAAACCTCCAGAATAAAACAGACTAGGAAAAAAGACTTAGTGATATTCTTCCAAAAAATTAAGAAAAAAAAAATACGGATCATGAGATATTATTGTCCACTGGGCTTGCTTTGGACAAGTCATCAGGAGGGATGAATCAATAGAGAAGAACGTCATGTTTAATAAAGTGCTGAGCCAATGAGTGAGGGGAAGTCCCTTGGTTAGATGGATTGGCAACAAAAGATTCAAATATGTTGGTGATTGCAAGGATGACACAGGATTGAGCCTTTTTTTACTCTGCTGTACATAAAGTTGCCATGAGCCAGAGTAGACTGGATGGCAGCTGTCATGGATTGAATTACGTCCCCCCCAAATACCTGTCACCTTGCCTAGGTCATGATTGTCTACCATTTTGTCATCTGATGTGATTTCCCTATGTGTTGTAAATCATATCACTGTATGTAATGAGACGGATTAGTGGCAGTTATATTGATGAGACCTACAAGATTAGATAGTGTCTTAAGGCAATCTCTTTGGAGATATAAAAAAGACAAGTGAGCAGAGAGACAGAGGGACCTCACACTGCCCAGAAAGCAGTGCCAAGAGCAGAAAGTGTCCTTTGGGCCTGAGATTCCTACACAGAGAAGTTCTTAGGCCAACGGAAGATTGGTGACATGAACCTTCCTCCAGAGCCAACAAAGAAAGCCTTCCTCTGAAGCTGACGCCATGAATTTGGACTTGTACTACTAGACTATGAGAGAATTAATTTGTTGAAGCCATCCACTTGTGGTACTTCTGTTATAGCAGCATTAGCTGTCTAAGATAGCAACTAACAACAGTCATGTTATCTAAAGATCATCCATGGTGGAGTTTTATGTTAATATTAAAAAAAAAAAAAAGCCAAACCCACTGCCGTCGAGTCGATTCCGACTCATAATGACCCTATAGGACAGAGTAGAACTGCCCGATAGAGTTTCCAAGGACAGCCTGGCAGATTTGAACTGCTGACCTCTTGGTTAGCAGCCATAGCACTTAACCACTATGCCACCAGGGTTTTCATGTTAATATATAATACAACACAAAGAGTAATTTTGCACAAAGTATGATATATACATATATGCTAATATTATCCATTTTGATAAATAGCTTT
Organism: Loxodonta africana; assembly: GCF_030014295.1. NCBI lineage: Eukaryota > Metazoa > Chordata > Mammalia > Proboscidea > Elephantidae > Loxodonta > Loxodonta africana. The sequence continues at coordinate 23,790,408 of NC_087343.1, forward strand.
AAGTTTAAATGCATGGTAATGAAAAACAATAATAAGTTTAGTGGGAAAAGGGGGAAAGAAGTTTAATGTTTATTGAGAACATATTGCCTACCAGATAAAATGTTGCTTGTTTTATTTAAATTAATTGATGGACTCTGCACAGTACTACTGTGACAGGCAGAGTTACTTCCATTTTACATAGAAGACAATGAAACTCTGTGAAGTAAAGAAGTTTTGCTGTAATAATGTGAGTCGTAAGTGGTAACATTGAGTCTCGATCTTGTCTGCTTGACTCTAATATTGTCCTCTCGTTTGGGAGTTTAGTTTAATATTTTTGACTTAAAATATGCTTCATATTTTCCTATTGTGTTCTTGAAAGAAAGGTAGCTGGACAAATGTGATTTAAGATAGAGTTGCTAAAGACTCAATAATTTGTAAATTAAGGTAATTGAATTATTTCCCTTTGGGGAAGTTTAGATTAATATCTGTGATCTCCGTTTTTATAGTAATATGTAATTAATTGTCATCAAATATTTACATCATTAGTGACAATTTATTTCAAATGTAATGATACTAATCTACCTAGGGGTATTTTGAGATCCTGCAATAAAGAAATAGTTTCTTATACCTTTGTTTTAGACATATGAAAACAACAGGTAGATATGATTTTGTAAGCTGATTAGTAACTGTAATGAAACCCTTCTGAATTATCATAAATTTATTGACATAATATCAAGAAAGATAAACATGTATTTGTCTGCTACTCCTTGAGAATAGTTCCCTCTTCTCTACAACAAAGCTAAGGTATTTAGCATATTTTTCAGAATCATGCTAAATGAAAAGAGATTAAATTTAAGAAAAGATACTACAGAAATTCCACACACTCCTTTCTATTATATTCTATTTGAGATTATATATATATATATCATATATATATATATATATATACACACATATATACATATATATGTATATATACATATATATCCTTCATGTGTCTGTCAGTTTGTTGTACTGTGGGGGCATGCATGTTGCTGTGATGCTGGAAGCTATGCCACCGGTATTCAGATACCAGCAGGGTCACCCATGGAGGACAGGTTTCAGCTGAGCTTCCAGACTAAGACAGACTAGGAAGAAGGACCCGGCAGTCTACTTCTGAAAAGCATTACCCAGTGAAAACCTTACCGAATAGCGGTGGAGCATTGTCTGACACATAGTACTGGAAGATGAGTCTCCCAGGTTGGAAGGCACTCAAAAGATAACAGGGGAAGAGCTGCCTCCTCAAAATACAGTCGACCTTAATGACCTTAATGACAAGGATGGAGTAGTAAAGTTTTCGGGACCTTCATTCGCTGGTGTGGCACGACTCAAAATGAGAAAAAACAGCTGCAAACATTCATTAATAATTGGAACCTGGAATGTACGAAGTATGAATCAAGGAAAATTGGAAATGATCAAAGATGAAATGGAACGCATAAACATCAATATCCTAGAATTAGTGAGCTGAAATGGACTGGTATTGGCCATTTTGAATTGGACAATCATATAGTCTACTATGCTGGGAATGACAACTCGAAGAGGGATGGTGTTGCAATTGTCAAAAAGAATGTTTCAAGATCTATCCTGAAGTACAACACTGTCGGTGATAGGATAATACCCACATGCCTACAAGGAAGACCAGTTAATACAACTATTACTCAAATTTATGCACCAAACACTAGGGCCAAAGATGAAGAAATAGAAGATTTTTATTAGTTTCTGAAGTCTGAAATTGATCGAACATGAAATCAAGATGCATTGATAATTACTGGTGATTGGAATGCAAAAGTTAGAAACAAAGAAGCAGGATCAGTAGTTGGAAAATATGGCCTTGGTGATAGAAACAATGCTGGAGATTGAATGATAGAATTTTGTAAGACCAATGACTTCTTCATTGCAAATGCCTTCTTTCATCAACATAAACAGCGACTATACACATGGACCTTGCCAGATGAAATGCACATAAGTCAAAGTGACTACATCTGTGGAAAGAGGCGATGGAAAAGCTCAATATCATCAGTTAGAACAAGGCCAGGGGCCAACCGTGGAACATACCATCAACTGTTCATATGCAAACTCAAGTTGAAACTGAAGAAAATCAGAGCAAGTCCACAAGAGCCAAAATATGAGCTTGAATATATCCCACTTGAATTCAGAGGCCATCTGAAGAATAGATTTGACTCACTGAACACTAGTGACCAAAGACCAGACGAGTTGTGGAAAGACATCAAGGACATTATCCTTGAAGAAAGCAAGAGGTCACTGAAAAGAGAGGAAAGAAAGAAAAGACCAAGATGAATGTCAGAGGAGACTCTGAAACTTTCTCTTGAGCGCTGAGCAGCTAAAGCCAAAGGAAGAATTGATGAAGTAAAAGAACTGAACAGAAGATTTCAAAGGGCATCTCGAGAAGACAAAGTATTATAATGACATGTGCAAAGAGCTGGAGATGGAAAATAAAAAGGGAAGAACATGCTCGGTGTTTCTCAAGCTGAAAGAACTGAAGAAAAAATTCAAGCCTTGAGTCGCAACAGTGAAGGATTGTATGGGGAAAATATTAAATGAAGCAGGAAGCTTCAAAAGAAGATGGAAGGAATACACAGAGTCATTATACCAAAAAGAATTAGTCAATGTTCCACCACTTCAAGAGGTGGCATATGATCAGGAACCGATGGCACTGAAGGAAGAAGTCCAAGCTGCTCTGAAGGCATTGGCAAAAAACAAGACTCCAGTAATTGATGGAACATCAATTGAGATGTTTCAACAAACAGATGTAGCGCTAGAGGTGCCCACTCGTCTGTGCCAAGAAATATGGAAGACAGGTTCCTGGCCAACTGACTGGAAGAGATCCTTATTTGTGCCTATTCCCAAGAAAGATGATTCAACTAAATGTGGAAATTATAGAACAATATCATTAATATCACACGCAAGCAAAATTTTGCTGAAGATCATTCAAAAACAGCTGCAGCAATATATTGACAGGAAACTGCCAGAAATTCAGGCCGGTTTCAGAAAAGGAAGTGGAACCAGGGATATCATTGCTGATGTCGGATAGATCCTGGCTGAAAGCAGAGAACACCAGAAGGATGTTTACCTGTGTTTTATTGACTATGCAAAGGCATTTGACTGTGTGGATCATAACAAACTATGGGTAACATTGGGAAGAATGGGAATTCCAGAACACTTAATTGTGCTCATGAGGAACCTTTATATAGATAAAGAGGGAGTTGTTCAGACAGAACAAGGGGATACTGATTGGTTTAAAGTCAGGAAAGGTGTGCGTCAGGGTTGTATTCTTTCACCATACCTATTTAATCTGTATGCTGAGCAAATAATCTGAGTAGCTGGACTATATGAAGAAGAACGGGGCATCGGGATTGGAGGAAGACTCATTAACAACCTGTGTTATGCAGATGACACAACCTTGCTTGCTGAAAGTGAAGAGGACTTGAAGCACTTACTAATGAAGATCAAAGACCACAGCCTTCAGTGTGGATTGCACCTCAACATAAAGAAAAACAAAAATCCTTACAACTGGACCAATGAGCAACATCATGATAGACAGAGAAAAGATTGAAGTTGTCCAGGATTTCATTTTACTTGAATCCACAATCAACAGCCATGGAAGCAGCAGTCAAGAAATCAAAAGATGCATTGCATTGGGTAAATCTGCAGCAAAGGACCTCTTCAAAGTGTTGAATAGCAAAGATGTCACCCTGAAGACTAAGGTGCACCTGACCGAAGCCATGGTATTTTCAATCACATCATATGCATGTGAAAGCTGGACAATGAATAAGGAAGACAGAAGAAGAATTGACACCTTCGAATTTTGGTGTTGGCAAAGAATATTGAATATACCATGGACTGCCAAAAGAACGAACAAATCTGTCTTGGAAGAAGTGCACCCAGAATGCTTCTTAGAGGCAAGGATGGCAAGACTGCATCTTACATACTTTGGACATGATGTCAGGAGGGATCAGTCCCTGGAGAAGGACATCATGCTTGGCAGAGTACAGGGTCAGTGGAAAAGAGGAAGATGTGGATTGACACAGTGGCTGCAACAATGAGCTCAAGCATAACAACGATTGTAAGGATTGCGCAGGACTGGGAAGTGTTTCGTTCTGTAGTGCATAGGGTCACTATGAGTTGGAACTGACTTGATGGTACCTAACAAGAACAACAAAATATAAATATCTGTATATATGGATACATATGTAAAGGAGAAGGCAGTTTTACTGTTTAATTAGTGAGGCATAGCTCTATTGTTTTCTGAGTCATTTGAAGTGATCCAAAATATTTGCATTTACTGTATCTTAATGGACATGTAAATGTTCAGTCAAGAACAAATAGCATTCTGTCTTCATGTGAGAATGAGCTCTACCTCTTTAGAGCTACTAAACAAGCTACTATCATAAGGATCAGTATAATAAATTTATCAGTTTAAATTAAATTGGGGAAGCCCCTGTTTTTCTGTTACATGTTTTTGAAAAACAGTCTTTTAGATCCAAGGTAACAGTGTTTTCATCTATTCACATAACACCTTAAATTATATAGTATCTAGATTGTATGTTGAAATTCCAAATATCTCATTTGTATAGTAGGTTTTCTAAGTAAAAAAACAAAAACAAAACAAACAAGAAAGCCCCCAAACTTTGCAATATATGTTGTTGCTGTTGTTTTTAGCTGACTAAGAATCTGCTCCCAAAATTCATGGTGACCCCAAGCACAATTGATCAGACCGTTGTGATCCATAGGGTTTTTTTGGCTGATTTTTCTGAAGTAGACTGCAGTATATACATTGTATCTTACTGGCATGCTGGTGGAAATAAGGGTTCAAGAAAGGTCAGAGAAGAGAATTAAAAAGATAAGAGATGGCATTATTTGAAATGTATTATGCATCTGGATAAGGAAGACAACCAAGTACAAAGTTACTACAAAGCCAGAGGTGTGTAGGCAAATTCCATAAATCTAGTCAGATAAATTTCAAAGTAAGAAGAAAGAAACAATGATATAGCATGATCAATTCATGTAATCTCTGATCCCATAGTACCACACATCTCTTCAATTGAGTCAGTACTGTCTACGGGAAATGATTGTTGCTAGGCGCAAAGGGATTCTTCATGGTCAGAAGCAGGCAGATCCTTTTAGTACAACTTGACCCTTTAAGGAAGCAGGATTAGAAATGTAACTCTTATTATGAATTGGATAGCTAGAAACTTACAATTCCACCAAAAAAATCCCTTTTCTTTGAAACATTCTTATTGCTGTTGTTAGGTGCCATGGGGTGGGTTTCTACACATAGCAACCCTATGTACAACAGAACGAAACACTGTCTAATCCTGCCCCGTTCTCATAATCATTGCTATGTTTCAACCCATTGTTGAAGCCAGTGTGTCAATCCATTTCGTTGAGGGTCTTTCTCTTTTTCACTGACTCTCTGTTTTACCAAGCATTACGTCCTTCTCCAGGGACTGGTCCCTCCTGATAACATGTCCAAAGTACTTAAAATGGAGTCTTGCCATTTTGCCTTATAAGGAGCATTCTGGCTGTACTTTTTCCAATACAGGTGTGTTCATTCTCTCGTAAAAAAGCTCATTCTCTGGTAGTCCATGACATATTCAATATTCTGTGCTGGCACCATTATTCACAGGCATCGATTCTTCTTCAGTCTTCCTCATTCATTGTCCAGCTTTCACACGCATATGAGGCAATTAAGAATACCATGGCTTGGATCAGGCACACTTTAGTCCTCAAAGTGACATTTTGTTTTTCAATACTTCAAAGAAGTTTTTGTAGAAGATTTGCCCAGTGCAATATGTCATTTGATTTCTTTATTGCTGCTTTCATGGGTGTTGATTGTGGATCCAAGTAAAACGAAATCCGTGACAACTTCAATCTTTTCTCCATTTATCATGATTTTGCTTCTCGGTCCAGTTGTGAGGATTTTTGTTTTCTTCATGTTGAGGTGTAATCCATAATACTGAATCCTGTGGTCTTTGATCTTCATTAGTAAGTGCTTCAAGTCCTCTTCAATTTCAGCAAGCAAGGTTATGTCATTTTCATATCACAGGTTGTTGAAGAGTCTTTTTCCAATCTTGATGCTGAATTCTTCTTCACATAGTCTAGTTTGTTAGATTATTTGTTCAGCATACAGATTGATTAAATATGTTAAAAGGATACAACCCTGAAGCATGCCTTTCTTGACTTTAAACCACACAATATTCCTTTGTTCTGTTCAAACAACTGCCTCTTGGTCTGTGTACAGGTTCCCCATTAGCATGATTAAGTGTTGTGGAATTCCTATTCTTTGCAATGTTATCCATAATTCGTTATGGTCCACATGGTCAAATGTCTTTGCGTAGTCAATAAAACACACGTAAATATCTGTCTGGTATTCTCTACTTTTGGCCAAGATCAATCAGACATCAGCAATAATAGCCCTTGTTCCATGTCTTCTTTTGAACTGGGCTTGAATTTCTGGCAGTTCACTTTTGATGTACTTCTGAACTATCTTCAGCAAAATTTTATTTGAGTGTGATATTAATGATATTGTTCAACAATTTCCACATTTGTTGGATTACCTTTCTTTGGAATGGGTGCAAACATGTCTCTCTTCCAGTTGGTTGACCAGGTAGCTGTCTTCTAAATTTCTTGGTATACACGAGTGAGTGCTTCCAGCATTGCACCTGCTTGTTGAAAAATCTCAATTGGTATTCTGTCAATTCCTGGAACCTTGTTTTTCACCAATGCCTTCAGTGCAGCTTGGACTTCTTCATTCAATAGCATCAGTTCTTGATCGTATGCTACCTCCTGAAATGGCTGAACATTGACCAATTGTTTTTGGTACAGCGACTCTCTGTATTCTTTCCGTCTTCTTTTAATGTCTTCTGTATTGCTGAATATTTTGCCCATATACTCCTTCAATACTGCAACATTCTCAATATTGCAACACGTAATATGATTAGCTATCCTCCTGGAAAATTTCTTATATTTGCAAGTCCTGTCTTTCAGTTAACTTAACATTCAATTTTCAAAGTTTACCGCACAATTATTGAAGTTCTACTTTCATACTTACTTAAAATAAACTACCAAAAATTTCAATGTAATTATGAGATTATCTGTGCTAATTATTTTCTAGAAAATGATTAATGACTAAGTTTTGAAATTATTTTTCTATGAAACAGAATAGTTAATTATTATTATTTATTTATTTTTTTTACTTTGTGGGTTCAAGAGGGTACGTTTTCTAATTGTATTACTTCTAAAACATGAAAGAACTTAACTGCATTATTTGCATTAGTTTATATTGCTGCCTAACAAATTACCACAAACTTAGAGTCATAAAACAATTTGCAGTCCTGTAAGAAGCAAAAGCATGACAGAACTGAATTGTCTGTTTAGAGTATCTCAAGACTGAAATCAGGTGTCTAGTCGTCTGAGATCACATCTAAAGACATTGGGAAAAGTCCACTCCCAAGCTCATTCTGACTGTAGGCAGCATTTTGTTCCACACAGGTGTAGGACTGAGATTTCTTTTCCTTGATGGCTGGCAACTGGAGTTCTAAGAAAGTTGCCTGCACTCTTGCCATGTTATTTCTCTATCTTCAAGCTAGCAATAGTGGTTTGAATTCTTCTCTTCCTTCAAGTATGTGTCTACCTTTCCTCTCCCTGCCAAAGAAAGCTTTCTGCATTTAATGGGCTTGTATGCTCAAGTTTGACTACCCTATCTTAACTGTTACTTATAACATAATCTGATAAAAAGGAGCAAAATACATTATTTTCAGTTCTGGGGATTTTGTAGGGCTTGTAAACCAAGGAATAGAAATCTTGGGGACATTGTAGAATTCTACCTATCATCATAATTTCTAGAGGTTCTCAAATATGATCTGAAGACAGTGGTGATTCAGCGGTAGAATTCTCATTTTCCATGCTGGAGACCCAGTTTTGATGTCTGGCCAATGCACTTCATGAATAGCCGCCACTCATTTGCCTGTGGAGGGTTACATGTTGCTGTGATACTGAACAGGTTTCACTGGAGCTTCCAGAGTAAGACGGAGTAGGAATAAAGGCCTGGGAATTTACTTTTGAAAACCATCCAGTGCAAACCCTAAAGATCTCAAAAGTTTGGCCAGCCAGTGACCACGTGGATACCACAGGATCAAGCCGCATCTCAGTTTATGGTTCATGGGGTCCCAATGAGTTGGGGGTCAGTGTGATGGCAGTAACATAACATAACATCACAACAATAACGACTCAAATATGATGCTGTGCACTGATGCCATTTTAAAGTTAAGACTCTATTGTGAATCATTCATAAGATACTTTCTATCTTTATGAGAAATAAATGGTTTAAAATGTTTGTGTATTAACAAACTTTCAAAGGGGCTGTGATTCTCATTTATTCCTGAGTGTGGTAGCAGGTATACCAGTTTGGTAAAGCTAAAGTAGCAGGTAACAAGGGGTAGGAATTCCCCAATGACAACATGGAGTTGTGTAACTATCTCATGTCTACCTCATAAAGTGAGACCTTAGTTTCACCCGTGCTGATTCCTCTGATCCTGTGTCTATTTGCTTTAAATGGAAAATCAGGCATTGAAACTGGTCGTGGAGGGAATCTGGGATACTCATACATAAAGCACTCTCTTTTTCAAAAAGGAAAACAAGAACAACAGCATAAACCTAGAGCAACAGTTCTTGAGCCTCTTGAAGTTTTACTTGATGTTTGTAGAGAAACAAGATTAGGATAATTTTTTAAGGCATGAAATACATATTTCTAATTCCACAATTGACAAACATCTTTCCACAGAATCAATTGGCACTGAAAGATAAGTTGTGGAAGCACCTTTTTTAAGGGACTATGGACAAAAAAGTAAATTCACCTTTCACAGGAAAGCTACAGAGTCAGCGTTCATCTATTGCAAAGCAAATAGAGTATCCCTATCGTCTATGACAATGAAGGATGGCAACTGATGTCTGTTTGTGTGTGTGTGGTGGACTGATATTCTGTGTCATAATAGAAGGCAAACTATGAATAACCAAGCAATCGCCACAATGGAAGCCATTGTGCTAAGTGTTAAACTGAGAATATTAGCTCTTTTGCTTTGCTGAGTTTATTGCGTAGAAGACAGACATTTCTGGATGCTTAAGGAGAGACAGGCCTGTTCCTTGAAAAAATAAAATCTAATAAATAAAAATTGGTTCACACATGCACACACACACACACAAGCAAATTTCAAAGGAAAGAAGAATCAATGGTCCAGATAATAGGTACTATTAGAAATTACAAAAAAGTAAGGTATTTACCAGTGGGAATGGACAAGAGAGATTTCACAGAAAAGGTAGGGATCAAGCTGGGTATTGAAAAGAGAAGTGGAAATTCTGAGAAGGAGAGATCAAAGAAAAGATAAACGTAACAGGCAGAATGATTGTCCTCGAATATTTTTATGTCCTAAATCCTGGAGTCTATGAATAAATGACTCAACATGACAAAAGGAATTTCACAGATGTGATTATTGAAGCCCTGGTGGCAGTGGATAAGAGCTTGGCTGTTAACCAAAAAGTCAGCAGCTCAAATCCATCAGCCTTTCCTTGGAAACCCTATGGGGGTGTTCTGCTGTGTCCTACAGGGTTGCCATGAGTTGGAACTGACTCAATGGCAGCGGGTTTGGTTTTTGGTTTAGTTAAGGATATTAAGATAGAAATATGATAGTATATTATCTGGGTGGGCCCAATACAATCATAAGGGTCCTTAATAGTTGGAAGTGGGAGACAGAAGAGTCAGAGGAGGAGACATGATGATGAAAGCAGCTGTCAAAGTGACATGATTGCCGGCTTTGGAAAGCACAAAAGTCATGGGTTGCAGATAGCCTCTAGAAGCTGGAAAAGGCAAGTAAACTGATTCTCCCCCAAATCCTTCAGGAAGAATGTAGCCTTGGTGACACCTTGATTTTAGTATAGTAAGACACATTTTGGATTGCTGACTTCCAGAACTGTGAGAAAATAGATTTGCATTGTTTTAAGGCACTATAGTTGTGATTCTTTGTTACAGAAACAAGAGGAAACTGATGTGGTAAATAAAGGAATGAAGATAATAGAGCTAAAGGTAATCGAGGTGTGGTTTGGACATAGGAGTATTAATCTAAGGAAAACATATTCAATTAAACTGGAAATTATGAAGACTTTCAACCCAATGTTTCTCAACAACACTGAGCAAAATAAGATGCTGAAGCTAACAGTTTGCGCTAAGTAAAAATAAATAAATAAGAGGGAGGAGGAAGAGTTGCTGAAGAGCTGCTGGTGTTTGAAAGAGCATATACTTGCTTCAAGGTCAATTTCAAGGTCAGATAACAGAGATTGCTCGAATTTGGTGAGAAAATCAAACAATATAATATCTGAATATTTGAATAAATGGTCAAACTAGAGATTTTAAAGCTTGATATAAACTTTGTAATAATGAACAAAAAAACAATTTGTCTTTGTGTGTGTGATTAAAAAACAGTGAATGTAGCTGTGATTATTAAAACTAAAAAACCAAACTCATTGCCAATTGCCATCGAGTCAAATCCAACTCATAGTGACCCTAAAGGACAAGAGTAGAACTGACCCATAGAATTTCCAAGGAGTAATTGGTGGATTCCAGCTGCTGACCTTTTGGTTAGTAGCCAAGCTCTTAACCACTGCAACACCAGGGCTCTTTTTAGGCACCTTATAATAGATATATCCAGAACCCATCTCCTAAGCAATTCAGGAAGGAGTTAATAACTTCCTCTACTACATTTCATCTGGAAATTCTCACATTAATAGTAATAAATCTAAAGTTTATATTGAATGCTCAGTATTGCTATGTTTGCTTACATATATACTTGCATCTACACAAGTCCAGCCAGATGGAAATAGTAGCCAAGGAATTCAGGAATCAAGGTCTCCAGTCTTAACCACTTTGCTACCTTGTTACCTTTAATTGAGTAATCATATGCCAAGACGTGTATTATAGATTTGAATGATCTAAATTGCTTGAGGTCATTCAATTTCCAGGAACATATGATTTCCTGGGGGTCAGAGATTAAGAGTACTCTTTAAGACATTACATAAATTTTAGTTTGATTATCTAGTTTGACAAATAAGACTTAGATGATGTTCTTTTATTTCAAAAGCATGGTTTGTTCAACAGAATCTTAAAAGAATCCTGAGTTTCAAAATTTAAAAATCCCTGATATTGTGACGGTAATACTTTAAAACATGTTTTCTCCTTTTCAAAATGGGTGATTGAGAGCTTGATATAGCTAATCCCATGATGACCCTTTTTTTTTTTTTTTTCTGCCTGCCTTCTCCTTTCCACACGCTTTTGTTAATGACTTTGTTTTTTCCTGTCCAGCCACCTGTGACATACAACCCCCTACATAAAAATTAGAGCCCAGATGTCTGGCATGTATATCTTTAGTTTGATAAAGAGTCTCTTGTAATTATCTTCTAATGAATAACTCATCCAGCCATGCCATTTGAGGCCTACATGCCAAAAAGCCACTTCATACCCCTTGCAATGGCAATATATAAGCTCTAATGTGAAACCGCCCTTTGGGACTCCATAAAGATAGCCTGCGTTGCTGCTGTACTTCCTGTTGGTGTCACCTCCTAAATAAACTTTCTGTTTTGGAGTACATTTCATTGACTTGACTGCTCTAGGGCACGGACTCTAATCGGGCAACAATGTGGTATAACACTTCTTCCTTCATTAGGAAAGTCAAAGAGAGCTAGATTAATTTGCTCAGGTCACATAACACATTAAAAAAAATAATAACACATTAGCTAGCAGTAAACCTGTAAGAGAGTCAGATTTCCCTAAATCATCCTTTGATTATCTTTTAATTTTGTGGTATCAGCATGCTGAGATCTACTGAATAAAGTTAGATTTCTGGAAAGTACTAAGGTTGAGAAGTTGGGAGAAAGAGAAAAATATAGACGACATTCTCTCTAGGTATTCCTTGCATAAAACCTTGGATAACAACCTTTCTGTGGCTCTAAAACGGCCTTCCTTCTACAGGCAAAGCAAGTTTAGTGAGAGGTTAGGAAAGAGGAAGTGAGTATCACACTTCTGGTAATGACAAGGAGCTACATCTGTCTCTTTTTGCAAAATGTTTCTTCTCCAAAGTGATGAGGTTAAGCTAGTTAAAACTCTAAAACCTCCTTGTCATCTAAAATTTCCTGTACTGTAGGGCACAAAAAACAGAGAATAGGAAAACTTCTAAATGCCTAGTTTATCTCTTACCATACTGGGGCATAGACACTGGATTCAGCTGTACGAAAAATTGAAAAAACCCCGTTGCTGTCAAGAATCGATTCTGACTCATAGCAACCCCATAGGGTTTCCAAGGCTGTAACCTTAATGGAAGCTGACTGCCACATCTTCCTTCTGCAGAGCAGCTGGTGGGTTCGGAACCGCCAACTTTTTGCTAGTAGTGGTGTGCTTTAACCACTGTGCCACCAGGGCTCACCAAAATATGTAGACCACTGTAAATCAGATTTATGTGTGTATTGGATTAAACAAAATGGATGGCTCATCAGGAAGTGAACATCCTGAAAGCCATGTTCTCAAAGTTCCACCCTTCTGATTGGGTATGGCTCCAACATTTAGATTATGGAATTGATTATGCCCGAGGGTGACACAACTGTTAAGTGCTTGGCTACTAACAAAAAGACTGGCAGTTTGAACCCACCTCGTGGCTCTGCAGGAGAAAGATCTGGAGGTCTGCTTCTATAAAGATTACAGCCTAGAAAACCCTACGTCGGGCAGTTCTATCAGTTGGGGCCACTGTGAGTAGAAATTAGCTCTATTGTGCCCAACAACAAAAACAATGTGTTGTAGCAGTCCGTATCTCCTGTCCAATTGTGTTTGTTCCCACTGACAATCAGCTTCTTTATATTCAGTCAAGTCACTGTTGTTCAGGTAAACACTGATCTATTTCATTAAAGTTAATAATGCTGAACAATTGAAATATATTCGTGTCGATATTACTTTTCATCATTGAATGTCAGTTATTTGGTATGTAATTCCATGTTCTTCACAGTGATTCAATGTTATTCTAGTAATACATCAACTTAAATGTGGTATAAATTTTTTATGTATATTTATTTAAGAATCCTTTGATACTGAATTGGCATAATAGAAAAGAATAACCTCATACAAGAATGACATAATTCACAGAAATTATATAAAATTGAAAGGAATGACTTACAATAAAGCAGATGGCCATGGAAGTAGCTACGTGGTATCATTTCTGAAGTGTGTTAGACACATATGTGCATGGGAATACGGAGTGCGTGGGGGAAGGAATCGGGACTGTCCATGAAAATAAGAAATTGATGGGGTTTTGGATTTTTTACTATGAGATTAAAATAAGAGGGCCATAAATTCATTTTCCTTCAAGTACTTACTTTTCTGTCAACAAAACAAAGGGAAAATATCACCCTCTTATGCAAACAGCTGAAAAAAATCCACTCTATTATTTTTTTTCCCCCCTCTTGTTTATTTAAAATTATTCTGCCTTCCCTTTCTGCAAATTCACACTTGTATCCTAAACCTACGGTGTTTTGGGCACTGTTCAATTGGCATTCCGGTGTTTCTCCTCCCAAAGACTTGTAGTAAGGCCTGGCCGATTGATTCACATGACCAATGAAATGTGGGTTCACTGATTGCTTCCGGGTAGAAACTTTAAAATCCAGTTGTAATTGGCTTTCGTTCCTTCCTCTTTCCCTAGCTCAGTGATTAGGTGAGCATGAAGACAGAACCTCTGTTATCCAGGGTTATTCAGTGAGTAATTACAGTGAATGGAATTTCCCTCCCAATCCACATTAGACATACGGCATCAGTTATAAACTTGGATGGAGTTAGCCGTTAAAAATTTGGCGAGTTTGTTACCCATGCATTGACTAACCTATGCTGACTACTACAATCCTGGTATTCTCATGTAATCTATCATTTGGTGAATTTTATTGTTTATTTTGATAACAATGAGCCAGGTGCTGTACTGCTAGAAACTTTGCAGATATTAGAACATGTCCAAGCAGTTATTACACTGGGTTTGAACAAAAGAAAATGAGCCTCAGAGATATTAAGTAGCTTGCTGAAGGTGGTAGAGCTGTGAACCAAACTCAGATCTGTCTACTGTACTTCCTCATTTGCCTTAATAACTACTGTTTACTGTTGTTTTCACAAACAACAAACAGGAAAAACAAGTTTGGTAGTTGATAATTTTTTTTCTCTGGTTTTGTTTTTTTGTTGCGATGGTAATTATTCTTTGTTGAGGATTGAGGGATTAATAGTTATAGTGAGTTGACCCTAAAAACAGTGTATTAAAAAGTCATTAGGGTATTTGACAAAGTCATTCATGAACTCCTTATCAATACAGTTGAGAAAATCAGATTTTAAAAAAGTGCAATGATTTGGAAGCATACAAATTTGCAAAGGGTATTCTCAAAGGATGCTGTACATCACTGTCCACTTAGTAAAGTACATCAGCTTTATTGTCACACAGCCTAGGACTGGGTAAAGTGACAGCCCCTCTGCGCATCAGGTTCTTTATTTGCACATTGGAAAATTGTAACTACGTTGTCTGATGGATGTGAAGATTAAATGGAATAGGACTATAAATTTCTAGACTGGTAGATAATTCAATAAATTAAAAATTATAATAATAACATCTTAAAAATAATTTGTGTGGTGGCTTTTATTTTTCTAGGATATATTCCTAGGAGTGGTATTGATGGGTTGTATGATATTACTATTTCTAGCTTTTTAATGAAGAATGAAGAGCCATATCATTTTCCAAAATGGTTGTACCATTTTGCATTCCCACCAGCAGGGTCTAAGAGTTCCAATCTCCCCACAGCCTCTTCAACATTTGTTACTTTCTGCTTTTTTCATTAGTGCCGGTAATGTCAGGGTGAGATGGTATCTCCTTGTAGTTTTGATTTGCATTTCTCTAATCTGTAGTGCTCATGAGCATTTCCTCATGTGTCTGTTAACCACCTGAATGTCTCCGTTGGTGAACTGTCTGTTCGTATCTTTTGCCTGTTTTTTAATTGGATTATTTGTCTTTTTCTTGTAGAGGTGTTGAATTTTCCCACAGATTTTAGAGATCGGGCCTTTGTCAGATATATCACAGCCAAAAAAATTCTTTCCCAGTCTGTAGGTTCTCTTTTTTATGCTTTTGGTGAAGTCTTTTGATGAGCATAAGTGTTTAATTTTTAGAAGATCCCAGTTATCTAGCTTATCTTATGGTGTTTGTATATTCTTAGTTACTTTTTGTATCCTATTTATGCCATACATTAGGGCCCCTAGCATTGACCTATTTTTTTCCTATAATTTTTATAGTTTTTGGTTTTATGTTTAGGTCTTTGATTCATTTTGAATTAGTTTTTGTGTAAAGTGTAAGGTATAGGTCCTATTTCATTTTTTTTTTTTACAAATGGACATCTAGTTTTGCCAACATCATTTGTTAAAAAAGACCGTTTTTTCCCCATTTAAAGGACCCCATGAAGGATCAAGTTACTGGGCTGAGGGTTGGAGACCATGGTCTCAGGGGATATCTAACTCAATTGGCTTAACAGTTTATAAAGAAAATGTACTGTATCTGACTGTGGTTAGTAGCATCTGGAGCCTTAAAAGCCTGAGAACACCCATCTAAGATACATCTGCTGGTCCCATCCCTGCTGCAGCAAAGGAGAATTATGAAAACTAAAGACACAAGGGAAAGGTTAGTCCAAAGGACTAATGGACTGCAACTACCACAGCCTCTGCCAGACTGAGCCTAGAACAACTAGATGGTGCCTGGCTACCATCACCAATACTCTGACAAGGATCACAGTAAAGCGTCCCAGACAGAGTGGGAGAAAAATGTAGAACAAAATTCAAAGTCACACACACACACAAAAAAGCCAGACTTCCTGGTCTGAGAATGGAGAAACCCCCAGAGTATGGCCCCCACACGTCCTTTTAACTCAGTACTGAAGTCACTCCCAAAGTTCACCCTTCACCCAAAGATTAGGCAGGCCTATGCGTAAACAATAATACATGTGAGGAACGTTTTCATAGTTCAACCATGTATACGAAACTAAATGGGCACACTATCCCAAAAGCAAAGACAAGAGGTCAGGGAGGGACAGGAAAACTGGATGAATGGAAACAGGGAACCTGAAGTAAAGAAGATAAGAGTGTTGACACATGGCAGGGTTGGCAACCAATGTCACAAAATGTGTGTATTAATTGTTTAATGAGAAACTAATTTGTTCTGTAAATTTTCACCTAAAGCACAATTAAAAAAAAAAGGGGAGGGGGGGAGGTACATGGCTCAGGAAAACAAAAGAACAAAACCAAAATATAATAAAGTAAAAAGAAAACAATTATTAAATAGATTCTAGGCTGAAAGCATAGAAGTGCCCAAGAGTCAGGGAAATGAAAGGCTTACACAGAGAGCTAATAAGGGAGCAACCTAAATACTGTGTCTAGTAAAGCACGCTTTGTTTGAAGGGGGCTACGTGTCAAAAAGTAAGCATGGTGCACAGCACTTTTAGAAGTGGTTACAAAGAATGTTATTAGAAATGTTAATGAAAGGAAGAAAAAAAAGAACGGGGGAGGGCAGACATGAAAGTGGTCTTCCAAATTGAAAAGCAATCTGAGGAAAAGGAATTTCTAGCTCAAATAAGGAATATTGTTTATTGCTTATTCAAAGTGAATATTTCTTAAATAATAGGGCTATCTAAATGGAATACCGAGAGATAGTTATCATGAAATGCATTGCCTGACGGAGTAGCAAATTCCTTGTCAAACCTAGATATAAACAATTGCTAGACTACCCTCTTCGGAAACCAAAAAAAAAGAGATCAGTATCCAGGGGGAATCTGGGACAGTTCCTCTTTAAGGATGGTTGACCAACTATGAAATGCCATGATTAGATTGCCTTTCTATATATCTCTTTTTAACAATGCTTACAGATTTTTCAGGTATTTATTCAGCATCTGTCATGGGCAAGGCACTACGAGCTAGTGTTGTACATTCATTGTCTAATTATGTGAGAGATAACATTATATTTGTTATCAAAATTTAGGAAAGCAAATTAAGGAGATGTTAAATAACGTATGCATGACCACAAGCTACTAAATGGTGAAGGTAATATTCGGGCCCAAGCAATAGGATCCTTGAACCTGGGCATTCCAACTCTTCTCCTTCTAGGCTGTGAAAAATGTAAAAACTCATTCCCTTGAAAAGTTTTTTTCATTATGTCTTGCAGGATTTGTAGAATCATAATACAATGATGCCACATTATATGTTTGCAATACTATTATATGACATGTCATCAGGACATAATACAAATCTTTGATTCAGTGTAGCTTAGTTCTTCCTGCTATGTTTACCATTCTTTTCATCTTTCTCAAAGCTAAGAATGAAAACCTGATTAACAAAGCATATCTAGGGTTTTGAGGACTTTATTTTCAATACTATTAGTTTGCATCTCACAGATTGCCAACATTTCATACTACATTTCTCTCCTCCAATTACATGACTCAACACCATAAAATCTGCTCTTTAAAATGAATAAACACTTCAGAATGTGATTTTCTTTCCCTTTTCTAAGAAAAAATATTCGATCTGCTTGATTTATATGATAAAACAATGTAAATAATGCAGATGTAGGAAAGATGTAGGACAATAGCATGAGGGTGATGTTTAGATATATCCAACAATCACCTTGGCACTTTTTCAATGTCTAAATGCACTTTTAAAAAATTTGGAGAAACTCATTATTTTGCTTTAAGCAGTAAATGTTTCTTTACTGCTGGTGTAATGCTGTCGTATAATTTCTGATGAGTCAGCAGTTGTAATGCCAGTACATTTAACAGCACTTTGCAAATGAAAAGCAGCAGAATAACAATCTGTTGAACACAACAATGCAAGCAAAATGATACTTGATAAGGAATCTTTGGCATCACCCTGGTGGGGTAGTGGTTAGATACTAAGGCTGCTAAGCAAAGGGTCAGCAATTCGAATCCACCAGGCGCTCCTTGAAACCCTGCGGGGCAGCTCTACTCTGTCTTATAGGGTCCCTATGAGTCTGAAATGACTTGACAGCAATGGGTTTGGATTTTTTTTTGTTGTTTTTTTTGGTTTAATACCATATACTTTTTCCATGTAAACAGCAAAAATATACCATGCTTTATAGAAATACAAGTACAGATACTGAGAAATATTTGGGTGCACATTTATGAACATAACACCTGCGTTTCCATATGAGTGAAGCTGTGTCAGTGAGAGTTCACAATACATGAGTTCTTCTCATACCTCCTTGTTCAAAAGAAAAATGATGTTTTTTCCAGTCAAGGCAGGTTTTTCTGGTTAGTGATAGAGGATGAGGAATAGCCTCTTAGTATATGTATGGAAAACTTGGGATCAATCTGAAACAATTACTTTCCACGTAATTCTTTTAACATTTATTATGTTTATGTAACTGAGACTGAAAATCCTGGACCAAATTCTCTTTCAAATTTTGATCTTCAGAAGTTCAACAAAGAGTTCACAGTAACAATTCTATATAACTAATAAATCATGATATTAAGGGGAATTTTCCCTAGCTCCGAGATTTCTGATTTTTGCAGCCATCTTGGAAATGGCATGCCTCAAATTAGATAAAAACTGTTACATTTTGAGAAAAAAGAAGTTTGAAACCAGAAGCATATTTTTCTTTCAACTAAAAACATTTAATGACACCTTATTTAATAGCACGAGCCAACCACTGCATTAATAAAAATATTTAATTGTCAGGGAAAACAGCCCATTTGACAAAATTTCATTTGCTTGCTAGTCTACTTTCAGCAAACCTTCATTACTTCCTAACATTTGATCCTCTTTTTAAGCACTGTATGTATTCATTTAAGGGATTGTCTCTCCAACTTAGCAGTATTGACATTTTGGGTCCAGATAGTGCTTTGTTGTGGGGAACTGGCTTGTGCAGTCTAGGTTTTTGAGCAGCATCCCTGTCCCATACCCAGTAGATTCCAGTAGCACCTCATGAGTTATGATTATAAGAAATGTCTCCAAACATTACCAAATGTCACCTACTAGATGAGAGGATACTATATGTGACAGCTGAGAACCACTGATTAAGTCCACCATAGTCTCTACCTGCTCTTCCTCATTATAGCAGAGATTTTTTGCTTTTGTCTTCTTTCCTACTGACCTTCACTTCTATCCCTTCTTCTTCCATTATAATTTAATTCTTACTTACTTTACCTTTATGAAAATTAAAAAAAAAAAATGTCTCTCTGTTTAGAGGAATAGAATACTCCTGAGGACAAAGAATTTGGGGAGAAGTGTGGGCTAGATTTCAGCCATTGCTCACTCCCTCTGTGAGACACCATTTGTCCAGTGCTCCAACTGTACAGCCTTCCACTGGTCCTCTGTTTAGGATGTTTCAGAATGCCATTTTTAAACAGATTGTGCAGAACTCAGAAACAAATTTTGCCATAGTGAAAACATAATAATAGGTGGTTATGTTCCCATGACAGTTTTCAGAAACCCATTTAACCATAAATCAGTTGAATTCTGTGAATGGTAATCACCTGAATTCTGAGACCTAGTAACAGGAAACCATGTGGAAAGTTTTAAAGCAGGAGGTAAAACAGAGAGAGAGCTAATTTTCCTTTCTCAGATCCCATTTGGTAAAAAAAATATTTTCAATCAAAAGGGTTTAACTTTAATGTGTATGCATTTGATTCAATTCCTTAAAACTTATGCTTATGGGAGCTATAAAAAACTTCATCACTGGGAGAAGAAAGACATAGCTTGTTTTGTTCACTGAAAATGTTCAATGTGTATTCTCCACAAATGAAAACATACATTCGCTCAGTGATGCCAAATTCAGATGTCAGCTAGCAAGTGAAGAGTGTGATATAAACTCTTACTCTCTGCACATAATAAGCACTATTAGTTAATAAATGTATTAAAAGACGCATGGTTGCTGACTGCACACTTTCATACCATTTGTACTTTAAAGTAGTGACTTTTGTCACTCAAGTCTCTGTCTCATTGACTTTTATAAAAGGAGAGTATTAAGAACCTACTAGTTGCAGGTCAATATACCAGGTGTGATAGAGATACGCAGGTGGCCAAGACATGATGTGTGTGTTCAGGCATTTTCAAATTTAAGGGAAAATAGATCAAAATAACTATAGGACTAAAATAAGGTTAGTTGGATAAAATCCTTGATTAACATATGCCCTGTGAGTAATTATAATAGATATGAATGGTTATACACATCATTTTCATTTCCTGTAACAAATTCTAAGTGCAACTGGCCTAATCATGAACTTTTTCAGCCATGTGTTTAGCTCACATGTGCTAATTATGCATAAACAGAATTGAGATTAATTTAACCGAAGAGAAATGAGGCATTTAAGCATTGCATTCACTTGTTAACCCTCTTAAAAAATACAAAATCTTCTTGGCATATATAAAAATTTCTGTTACCAGTGCCTTGAAATCTGTCAAGTTTCAATCAGGAAGAAAAAATAATAATACCTTGCATTAGAGCTATGCCTCTCCCTCTTTACTTCAATGCTATGTAACATCTTTATCTCTCTTGCTAAATTTTTTGCACAAAGGGTAACAGGATCAAAGTTCTTTTTACATAAAAATCTCAGAAACTGAACTGTTGTTGTTAGGTGCCATCTGGTTGGTTCCTATTCATAGTGACCCTGTGTACACAGAAGAAAACAACGCCCTGTCCTCTGCCATCCTCACAATCCTTGTTATACTTCAGCCCATTGTTTCAGCCACTGTGTCAATCCATCTCATTGAGGATCTTCCTGTCTTTCACTGACCCTGTGCTTTATCAAGGATAGTGTCCTTCTCCAGGGACTGGTCCTTCCCAATAACATGTCCAAAATATATGAGATGAAGTCTTGGCCATCCTTGCTTCTAAGGAACATTATGGCTGTTCTTCCAAGACAGATTTGTTCATTCTTCTGGCAGTCCATGACATATTCAATATTCTTCACCAACACCATAATTCAAAGGCATCATTTTTTCTTCGATTTCTTTATTCGTTCTCCAGCTTTTGCATGTATATGAGACAACTGAAAACACCATGGTCTGGGTAAGGCTCACTTTAGTCCTTAAAGTGACTTCTTTGCTTTTTAACACTTCAAGGAGCTGCTTTGCAGCAGATCTTCCCCAATGCAATGCGTCATTTTATTTCTTGACTGCTGTTGCCTTGCGTGTTGATTGTGGCTGTAAGTAAAATGAAATCCTAGACAACTTCAATATTTTCTCCTTTTATCACGGTATTGCTTATTGATCCAGTTGTGAGGATTTTCGATCTCCTTATGTTGAGTCATAATTTACACTGAAGGCTGTGGTCTTTGATCTTCATCAGTAAGTGCTTGAAGCCCTCTTCAATTTGAACAAGCAAGGTTGTGTCATCTGCATGTCACAGCTTGTTAATGAGTTTTCCTCCATCCTGATGTAGTGTTCTTCTTCATATAGTCTGGTTGCTCAGATTACTTGCTCAGCATACAGTTTGAGTAAGTATGGTGGAAGACGCAACACCAATATACACCTTCCTGACTTTAAACCACACAGTATCCCCTTGTTCTGTTCTATTCATGAGCACAATTAAGTGTTCCAGAATTCCCATTCTTTGCAATGTTTTCCATAATTTGTTATGATCCACAAATTGAATGCCTTTGCACAGTCAATGAAACATGGGTAAACATCTTTCTGGTATTCACTGCTTTCAGCCATGATCCATCTGACACCAGCAATGATTCCCTCATTCCAAGTCCTTCTCTGAATCTGGCTTGAATTTCTGGCAGTTTCCTGCCAATGCACTGCTATAACTGCTTTTGAATGATCTCCAGCAAAGTAATACTTGTGTGTGATATTAATGATATTGTTTAATAATTTTCACATTCTGTTAGATCACCTTTCTTTGGAATAGGCACAAATATGAACCTCTTCTAGTTGATTGGCCAGGTAAATCTGTTCCAAATTTCTTGGCATAGACAAAGGAGCACTTCTAGTCCTGCATCCATTTTTTGAAACATCTCAATTGATAATCTGTCAATTCCTGGACACTTGTTTTTGGCCAGTGCCTTCAGAGCAACTTGGATGTCTTCCTTCAGTACCATCAATTCTTGATGATGAGCTATCTCCTGAAATGGTTGAATGTTGACCAATTCTTTTTGGTGCAGTGACTCTGTGTATTCCTTCCATCTTCTTTTGATGCTTCCTGTGTTGTTCTTATTTTCCCTGTAGAAACTTTCAATATTGCAACTCGAGGCTTGAATTTTTTCTTTAGTTCTTTCAGCTTCAGAAATGACGAGTGTGTTCTTCACTTTTGGCTTTCTAACTCCCGGTCTTCACACATTTCATTATAATACTTTACTTTGTCTTCTTGAGCCACCATTTGAAATCTTCTATTCTGCTTTTCTACTTCATTATTTCTTTCTTTCTCTTTAGCTTCTCTACATTCAAGGACTAGTTTCAGAGTCTTCTGACATCCATTTTGGTCTTTTCTTTCTTTTCTGTATTTTTAACAACCTCTTGCTTTTTTCATGTATGAGGTCCTTGATGTCATTCCACAGCTTGTCTAGTCTTCTGTCATTAGTGTTCAATTCATCAAAACTATTTTTGAAATGGTCTGTAAATTCAGATGGGATATACCTAAGGTCGTATTTTGGCTCTCATGGAATTGTTCTAATTTTCTTCAGCTTTGACTTGAACTTGCATTGAGTAAGTGATGGTCCATTCCACAGTCAACCCTTGATATTGTTCTAACTGATGATATTGAGTTTTTCCATTGTCTTTTTCCACAGATGTAGTTGATTTGATTCCAGAGCATTCCATCTGGTGACATCCATGTGTTTAAAAAATGTGTATAGCTACCATTTATGTTGGTGAAAAAAGATATTTGTAATGAAGAAGTCGTTGGTCTACAAAATTCTATCATGCTATCTCCAGTGTTGTTTCTACCATCAATGCCATATTTTCCAACTACCAATTCTCTTTTGTTTCCAACTTTCTCATTCCAATCACCAGTAATTATCAATGCATATTGATTGCATGTTTGATCAATTTCTGACTGCAGAAGTTGGTAAAAATCTTTAATTTCCTTGTCTTTGGCATTATGGTTGGTGTGTAAATGTGAATAATAGTCATATTAACTGGTCTTTCTTGCAGGCTTATGGATATTATTCTGCAAGTGACAACATTGTATTTCAGGATAGATCTTGAAATGTTCTTTTTGATGATGAATGAAATGCCATTCCTCTTCAGTTTGTCATTCCAGGCATAGTAGACCACCCGCCTGTCCAATTTAAAATGGCCCATACTAGTCCATCTCAGCTCACTAATGCCTAGGATATGGATGTTTATGCATTCTGCTTAATTTTTGACAGTTTCCAGTTTCCTAGATTCATACTTTGTACCTTCCATGTTCCTATTATTAATATATGTTTGCAGTTATTTCTGCTCATTTTGAGTCATGCTGCACCAGCAAATGAAGTTCACAAGAACTTGACTCCATCCACATCATTAAGGTTGACTCTACTTTGAGGAGGCAGCTCTACTCTGAGGAAGCAGAAACTAAATGAACTCGGCAAATTCTGGTAAGCTTTATCACGTTTAGGATAATCCATTTGTCTATCCAGGTTCATTTCTTTAAAAAATTAAGGTACAGTACATAGTAGAGATTGAGATTGTTAGATTGTCAGTTATCTCCTTATAACTGCCTCTCCTTTTTTTATTAAGCTAAACATTTGGCTCCTGAGAATACAAGATTACAATTCCTGGACATCCTTACATCTAGGTAACAAATGTGACAAATTTCTGGACAATGGTTTTTAAGTGGATATGATGTGTGCAATATATGTTATGTGTCCTTAATGAGGGAAACCCTGTGGCATAGTGGTTAAGTGCCACAGCTGCTAACCAAAAGGTCGGCAGTTAAAATCCACCAGGGACTCCTTGGAAACTCTATGGGGCAGTTCTACTCTGTCTCATAGGGTCACTATAAACCTAAATTTACTCGAAGGCAACCGGTTTGGTTTGGTCCTTAATGAGAGGGTCTGGTATCTCTTCTTAAACTTTTGCCCTTCAGGCTGGCTGGAAATGATGGCTGGAACACAGTTGCCTACTGTTGGCCCATAACTTCTGAATTTCTTGGCCTGTGTGTAAAAGCTGTGTGCTGAGAATGGGAACCTGGGTCCATCACAACATAGAGGGTAGAGTGCCATACCAGTCCTGAACTGATCAACTTTACACCCCTTTCACATGACAGGAAGATGGTGTTTAATTTTTTTTTTTTTTTTTTGGTCACTTCAAGTGTTACCTAATCATAAATAATACTGCAAGTTTGGGTAGCACTGAGAAAGCAAGAGTCTTTAAGACAATTGTTTCAAAATCAAAAGTTTTCTTTGGCTTAGGCTATAAATCCTTCCCTGTACTGGGGGAAGAAGGCAGGTTGCAGCAGGCTATCAAAGCCATGTACACAGCTATGATTACAATGCCAGTGACTGATGTTGGCCCAACCCCTAGGGATGCAATAGACTCTTAAACCCTAAATATTTATTCTTCTGTCATTAGTATTTAATGCATCAAATCTATTCTTGAGATATTAGCTCTAAGTTCCGGTGGGCTATACTCAAGGTTGTAGTTTGGCTCTTGTGGATTTGTCTTCATTTTCTTCAGATTCAACTTGAACTTGCATATGAGAAATTGGGGGTCTGTTCCACAGTTGGCCCTGATATTGAGATACTGAACATCTCCATTGTCTCTTTCCACAGATGTAGTCAATTTGATACCTGTGTAATCCATCCAGTAAGGTCCACATGTATAGTCACTGTTTATGTTGTTGAAATAAGGTATTTGTAATGAAGAAGCTGTTGGTCTTGCAAAATTCTATCTAGTTACTCCAGTGTCATTTCTATCACCAAGTCCATATTTTCCAGTTACTGATCCTTCTTTTTATTTCCAACTTTCACCTTCCAAAAGTGAAGAGGACTTGAAGCCCTTACTGATAAAGATCAAAGACTACAGCCTTCAGTGTGGTTTAAACCTCAAAATAAAGAAAACAAAAATCCTCACAACTGGACCAGTAAGCAAAATCATGATAAATGGAGAAAATATTGAAGTTGTCAAGGATTTAATTTCAGTTGGATTCACAATCAATGCCCATGGAATCAGCAGTCAAAAAATCAAACTATTGCAGTGGCAAATCTGCTAAAAAGGCCTCTTTAATGTAAAAAAAAAAAAAGAGAGAGAGAAGATATCACTTTGAGGATTAAGGTGTGCTTAACCCAAGCCATAGTATTTCAATTGCTTCATATGCATGTGTAAGCTGGACAATGAATAAGAAAGACTGAAGAATTCATGAATTTGAATTATGGTGTTGGTGAAGAATATTGAATGTACCGTGGACTGCCACAAGAACGAACAAATCTGTATTGGAAGAACAGCCATAATGTTCCTTAGAAGCAAGGACGGTGAGACTTTGTCTCACATACTTTGCACATGTTCTCAGAAGACTCTTGTCCTTGGAGAAGGACATTATGCTTGGTAAAGTAGATGGTCAACAACAACAAAAAAGAAGACCTTCAAGGAGATGGATTGACACAGTGGCTACAACAAGGGGCTCAAACATAGCAATGATAGTGAGGATAGTGCAGGACCGGGTAGTGTTTCATTCTTTCATACAGGGTTGCTATGAGTCGGAACTGACTCAACTTCACCTAACAGCAATTACAAATATTTATTAACAGTAAATGTTAGTTTTATAACTATTGTTTTATCCAGGTCAGCTTTAGTACTAAAAAATTCTTCAAGATAGATAAAATCGTTCTCATTTTTTAGATAAAAGATCTTAAGAGGTTTTGATCAAGGTGCCTAATAAAGCTGACAATAAGGACACTTTATATCCACGGAGCTCTTACTTTTTATTAGCCAAAACCAATTCTCTTTATATCAGAAATGTTTTACATAATTTTTTTTTCATATAGCAATCACACGAGAGTAGGAAATATTATATTCTCTGTTTAACAGAAGTGTTAACTGTGCCTTTGAAAAGGTAATTTGCATAGTTAGATTCATTTAAGCCCTTAAAATATAAGGCCAGAATTTAAGTCCTACCATCTGATTTCATATCCCACCTTATCTCACTGCCTTCCAAGTCTACTTCTCCTCCTTTCCTTTACTCCACACCCTACCCTCCCAAGGTCATGAGTGGATATTGATTGATTATGCTCTCTAGATATTTTCTTCTCTATTTTTATAACGTGTTCCAGACAACTTCTGTTTTAGTAAACTGTTGTGAGGTAGGTAAAGATTTAAGATTTCCTCACTGTCTCTTTTATTGCAAATGTTCTTCCTTCTCATTCATTCTACCAAAGTGTTCAGCAGTTGCTAAGATCTTGTTTGGCAGGGCTATCCACATTTTCTTTATCAGAATTACCCACTCCTGCTATAAATGTTTTTACTATCACCGTTTAATATTGTTCATGTTCCTATTCTGATATTGTCCTATTTAGAAGCTGGTTAATTCGTGTTAAGATGATAAGGCTTTATAAACATTACAAGAAAGACTTTCATGAAACACTTTGCTGAAACTCTAGGAGTGATAATATTTATGCTGACAATTCTAGGTTCTACTCCTGGCTGTTAATGGAGCCATAATTTTTGGTTGATGGGTTTTTCAGAGCTCTTCAAGTCATGCCACTTCAGTGTCTGTATGTTTGCCACTAAGCAGCTTCACCAGAGACAACAGAAATGAGAAAAAGTATCAGCAAATAACTCCCAGGCCAGATCACAAATTCTTCTTTATAACTTTGTAAGTTTTAAATTTAAGGGATACAATAGTAATTATGACAAGGTTGTACAGAAGTTTAAGGGACAGTTCCTTTGCCAAATATGTAGTCATTTTATGGGGTTGTGGCCATGCAAAATAAGAAACACAAAGCATTTATGACTGCATGTTATTTAAGACATAGACTTCACTGTACTTACACTTATCTAGAACATTTACTTATCTGGTAGTAGGCAAATATTAATGTATCTTATTCTAACAACAACAACAGAAGCTATTATTAAATTATTTGTTTTTAGAAGGGTCGTTAAATTATTTTCTGTCCAATCTAACCCAGAGATATGTATGAACACAACACCACAAACAGTCCAATAACCTTCACAACCTCGAAAATAAAAAAAATATTCATAACTTTACAATGACTAAACACTCCCTTCATTTTACCCGTAATTCTTCTTTTCTTTAATTTCTCCCTAAAGGGATTCACAAATATTATTACTTTTGAATTTATTCAACAGATAATCCCAGAGACCGCATTTGCTAGTGTGGAAAGGTAGACAAAAATAATAAGTTTATATTAATGAATAAATATATACTATATGATGAGCCTCTCAGGTTTAAAGGGGCTCAAAATACCTGGTGGCTGCAACAGTGGGCTCAAACATTCCAACAATTGTAAGGACAGTGAAGAACCAGGCAATGTTTTGTTCTGTTACATATTAGTTTGCCATGAGTTGGAGCTGACTTGATGGCAATTAACACTAATAATAACAACAAAAAAAAGATTATATAAAAAAATAAAAGAAGTGAAAAGAAATAGCAATGGAGATAGGTAGGGTTGTGCGCTTTAGGTAGGGTGGTCAAGATCATCTTGCCTGAAGATAAGACATTTGAAGAGGAACCTGTAAAAAGTGAAGGAGTCAGCCATGGGGGATTAGGAATTTAGCAGAAGGGAATGAAGAATGTGAAGATCCTGAGGTAGGGACATCCTCAATACCTCCAAGGAAGATAAAGAAACCAACTGGCTGGAGTGGATGAGGCAAAGGGAATACAGGAGATCAAGGAGTAGGCTTAGGCCCTTGTGCCCTGGTGGCACACTTGTTAAGTGCTCAGCTGCTAACTATAACTGAAAAGTTGGCAGTTCCAACCCACCAGCTGCTCTGTGAAAGAAAGATGTGACAGTCTGCTTCTGTAAAGATTCCAGCCTTGGAAACCCTATGAGACAGTTCTATTCTCTCCTATATGGTTGCTATGAGTTGGAATCAGTTAAATGGCAACGGGTTGATTTTTGGCTTAGGCCATGGTAAGGACACTGGATTTGGATATGAGTGCACTAGGAAGCTATTGTTGGTTTGGAGCAGGAAATCTTTTTGGTTTTGTTTACAAAGGGAGAAAGGCGAGGATACTTTTTTTTTTATTTTAAAGTCCAGGTTACAGATTATAGTAGCTTGAACTTGGATAATAACCGTGACACTAGTAAGAAGGGGTTAGATTCTGGAAATATTTTGATGTTAGCACCCAGGGAACTTGTTGATAGACTAATGTGAGAGTGAAAAGAAACAGAGGACTACAGGATAGAACCACCTTTCCTTGCTTGAGTAACTGGAAGAACGAAGTTACCATCTACTACATTCACTGAGATGAGGAGCACTTGGAGAAAAGCCTGTCCTCAGTCAGTGGGAAGGAAGTGTTCAGTTTTGGATATTTTAAATTTTTTATCTCCAAGTTGAGATAGCTAAGAGGATTGGTGCATATAAGCCTATAGTTCAGGGGAGGTGTTTTGGCCAGAGAAATGTAAAGAAGATCCAGAAAGGAGATTGAGATAATTGGCAAGTGAGATGAGAGAATGTCTCAGTGGCCAAGCAAAAAAGATGCTTCAAGGATGAAAATGTCAAAAATTGTGTCAAATATCACCAGTAGCTCAAAGACAATAATGATGAAGAACTGACTGTTAGGTTTCAGTGTTTTCCAGAGCAGCTTTAGTATATTTCTTGGAAAACAACCCGATTGGTATTTGCTATAAAGGAAAAGAAGAGGTGAAAATTCTTTCAAGGAATTTTGCTCTCGGAAGGAACAGGAGGAAAATAGAGCAGCATATGGAGTAGGGTATGGAAACGAGAGATTTTTACAACATGTTTACATGTTGATGGAAATCGTCTACTCCAGAGGCAAAGTTACAAAGCAAAAGGGACAGCAATAGGAAGGGGTTAGAATTAGATAGAATTTGAGCCTTGCAACCAATAGGTGGACAAAGTAGCAGACAACATAGATACAAATGTATGCCAGCTGGTAGATGTTGTGGTAAAAATTCTCTGATGAATATCCAGAAATCACTCGGGGTGAACAATTCACCACAATTACGTCTTTTTCATAGGAAACGATAAATAAGCAATGAATAACACACGTGAAATCCTAATTTTAACCTTAAAGCACCTTAGCACTATTTTCGTTACTAAAAATGAGAATAGAAAGTACTATAATTGCGAACTTTTTTAGGGTATCCTTGAGAGAAGTGAGGGGAATATATTATGCTTTCAAATTGCACATTTAGCTGGCACACGTGTCGAAAACAAAAGTCTTATTAACCCAAATTCAAAATAATTTAAAATAGAACAGCAGCTCTCAAGTGAGCAAATATTTGCTTTTAGATCCTCTGTTGTTCAAATTTGGAAAGTGCCATCTCTTCAAACTGATTTTGAGTCTGCTACTCAATACAGAAATACAGAAAAGCAATTAGGAAGCAGAGTGATAGCAAGCATCACTCAGAAAATAAATATTTACTGTTAACCTTACAGATGTGAAAAGTCTCATTTCCACGTATAGTTCTAATTGGATTTAAATGGCTTCCTAAAGATTCTCTTAAATCTCTGATACTCTTTGAACAAATCGCAATACCATATTATTTTTTTAAGCATTAAAAATCATTAATTCATTTTAGGACACTAATTATCTAACACTAAGTATGTTTAATGACACTTTGTTTCATGGTCCCTTTAAGTATTGTTTTAAATTCGTAAGTTATGAAACATTTCTCAACACCATAGACAGTGCAGTTGTTTAATAGTTCAGCTTTCCCTATTATTAAAATCAAAACAATTTTAATGCTTCAATCTTTATTGAGAAGCTCTTATCCAAAGTTCTATTAAATTTTCACTAAATCTTTTTTTAAGTAGGCTGGAATAATTGGATGTGACAAAAATAAACAATAAATTATATATCCATATATGTTTTAGCACTTTGAACTGTGCTATATACTTCCAGTGCATTTGTTGCTGAAGAAAGAACAATCAAATGAAGTAATACCTTCTTTCCTGATGCACTCGACATACTAACATATGATTTAAATCCATTGCCGTTGAATCGATGCCGATTCATAGCGACCCTATGGGACAGGGTAGAACTGCACCCACAGGGTTTCCGAGGAGCCCCTGGTGGATTCAAACTGCAGACCTTTTGGTTAGCAGCCATAGCTTTTAACCACTACGCCACCAGGGTTTCCAACATATGATTTAGCGTACCATAAAACCAGTTTGAGGAATTTGACTCCATAAAACGTCTAGTTTCAAAAAAAAAAAGTTTGTTATGATGGTAATGAGAAGGTAGATACCACTCTCTTTAAGCAATTATATTAATCCTTATCCATGTTGAGCTCTTATTCTGGACTAACCTTTTATTAGGCTGCTTATAAGTTTTATCACATTCAGACTTCTATACAAGCCATACAGCAACATTGGTACTAATACACCCATTTTTGCAGATGTGGAATCTGAGTTGAAATCATTTTTTCTTTTAGTAACTTGCCCTAAAACTTCCAGGTTGTAATTGATTGACAGAGCTGAGACCTGAGATTCAATTGCCTCTCTTTCTAGGAAGACATCCCTAGTTATCACAAGTTATCAGTTGATAAGCAATATCCAGAGTCAAAAATTTCCAGTCCTTGACAGGGAATAAAACAGAGAGCTCTGGATGCAGCAGGAGAAAAGTGTGAAGCAGAACTCAAATTCAAGTAAAAAGATCAGAGTTTATGTCTGTCACAGACTGGAGGAACCCCTGAAACTATGGCCCCCAGATGCTCTGTTAACCCAGAAATAAAACCATTCTGTAAGCCCACTCTTCAGGCAAAGATTAGGCTGATCTATAAAACAAAAAATAATACTCATGGGGAGACCAAATGGGTGGTTCCTCCCCAGAGGCAGGATAAGGCAGGAAGGGACAGTAACTTGTTGAATGGACATAAGAAACCTGGGGTAGAAAGGCGGAATGTGAGTTCGGCAGATACGCTAGACCAAATGGGTGGCTCCTGCCCAGAGGCAGGATGAGAAGGCAAGAAGGGACAGGAACTGGTTGAATGGACAACCTGGGGTGGAAAGTGGGAGTGTGCTGTCACATTGTAGGGATTACAACTAGTGTTACACAACAATGTGTGTATAAATTTTTGTATGAGAGGTTGGCTTGCACTGTAGACTTTCACCTAAAGCACAATAGGAAACCCTGGTGGCACAGCAGTTAAGAGTTTGGCTGCTAACCAAAAAAGGTTGGCAGTTCAAATCTACCAGGTGTTCCCTTGGAAACCATATGGGGTAGTTCTACTCTGTCCTATAGGGTTGCTGTGAGTTGGAATCAACTCAATGGAAATGGGTTTGGTTTGATTTTGGTTAAAGCACAATAAAAAAAAAAAAAGAAGAAAAAAAAATTTCCAGTCCTTGTTTTTGGCCTAATCCACAGAAGTTAAATAAACTTTATAATTTATAATCAGAAAATACTTAGAAACTTCTTGTACATATGTGGAGAGCAGGCTAGCTGAAAGAAAATGAAGTAAACAACCTGTGAAGAAAGGAGATAAAGAAGATGAGGTAACCTGGAAGAGAAAAACTTTATCAACAGAAGAACCGGGACCAACTAAGTCACAAACAAGGATTTATCAATATCAACCAAAGGGACTCAAAGAGCTCCAGCTAAATGGTAAACAAGTACTTATCAACACCAACCAACAGGGCTCAGAAAGCCCCAACGTGTATAAAAGAAGAGACACTAAGACTCAACTTTGCTCAGGGCATATCAG
This sequence comes from Loxodonta africana, assembly GCF_030014295.1. Taxonomy (NCBI): domain Eukaryota; kingdom Metazoa; phylum Chordata; class Mammalia; order Proboscidea; family Elephantidae; genus Loxodonta; species Loxodonta africana. The sequence goes on from NC_087343.1 coordinate 23,822,334, forward strand.
AGCCACCCTCTAAAGACAGTGGAGACGCAATGTGAGACCTTTCACCTGCCAGAAGACTCCCTGTGTGAGAGGTTGATCGACCGGGGTCCCAGAGCCTACTGAGTTGGAAGTTAAGGGTGATTGGCCTTCAAGCCACCCCGGTAAAAGGAGTTGATCCCTCTGCGACCCTAGCTTGATGCAATTCTCACTGAGGTAGAGGCCTGATACAGTGCTCCTGAGCCCAACGAGACAACGTGGTTAAGAGTGACAGAAGTGTTTGGTCTTTGGACCTTAGACCTTGGACTTCGGAGTTTGTTTGCCTTAAGCTTGCTCTCTTTCTCTCTCTTACCCTTTTGGTGACTGAGGCCTCTGGCATCTGGGGTAGCCAAGAACCTGTGTGCTTAATAATTAATAAATACATTGTGGAAAGATACATATTGTTTGGAGGAGTCGATAGTGACCCCCTCCTCATGACAGCATAGGTAGTGGCACTTCTATAATCTAGGCACTTTTTAATTATAGATTTTATATAGTTTCCTCTCTCACCAGCTGTTTTTAACTGCAATATGAATATCAGTAGGACAAAATTTCAAAGCACAATTGATTCATAAAGAAAATATTTTTGGTAATTTCTGCTTTTTTTAATGTGAAAGTTATATTAGTTTAAGGAAAATTAATTCTGAAGTTTTATTTTCTAATAAAGCATGAAGTATTCAAAGCATTTCTGAGAATATTATTTATTGTTTCATTGCATAGCTTATAGCTATACTTTAAGCTGATAATTATCGACCAATTCATATTTACTAGATGACAGATATATTATTAAAGGCCAAGAAATAATAAAATAAAATAACAGATGTAGCTAAAAGGCAATTACAACTCACCATGGAGGGATACTTCCTGAAGTGCATGCTGAAATTCAGGACATCGAGAATTATCGATCATTAAAACTGACCTAGATTCTCAACAAGACAACAAAGGCAATAAGATTTCTCCAAGAATAACCAAAAAAAACCCTTAGACAAAATAAATTACCCAAATGCAAGAGACGCTAAAATATAGCAAGCTTTAGAGTAACATGAATGTAGAGAACCCACCCCAGGAAAAAAAAAAAAAAACAGAGAAGAAGATAATGTGTTTCATGAGCTTAAGAACACTTTCCTTTGATTAGCACCATCTATTCTTTGGCCTCACATGGTATTTGCATAGTCATACTAATGTGTCTGCTACTTATTGAATTATAACTATACAGTTATAATCCATGCATGAACAGAATTCTGGTTATAGAACATAATGGAAACGTTGTCAACCTTGACACTATAAAAGAAAACTGTAGCTTAGAAGCTTACCAAAAGCAAACATGGAAGAGAACTGTACAGATAATGAGGAGTAGTGGTATGTTCAAGTCATAAGGCTGCAAGTGAAGAGATACTAATGAAACTGAAGGAATAAGAAAAACCAGCTGAATTATGCACTCACCTCACTTATCAGCATGGTTAGGTTCCAAACACCAGATTGTTACGCAAAATTGGTGTTATGCAGAAATGGAAGATGGCCACATTTGATCAGAAAACGGAGGATGACTATATCATTACAAAACTGCCAAATTATATCACTACACAACTGCAAAACCACTGAGAATCATGGCCCAGCCAACCTGACACATAACTTTAACCATCAAAAAAAAAAAAAGCCAGTGTTATTCTCTCCTCACACCTCTGTTTGCTACTCTCTGTTACTGCCAGACATACATCATTAAAGTGCAAAATAGTCAGATATTAGATTTTTTTATTATCCTTGCAAATGTGAAATGTCGGATAACAAGATAGTAAGTGAGGAGACCAAACCTCATTGCTGTTGAGTTGATTCTGACTTGTAGTGACCCTATATGACAGAGTAGAACTATCTCACAGGTCTTCCAAGGAGCAGCTGATGGATCTGAACTGTTGACCTTTTGGTTAGCAGCCTAGCTCTTAGCCACTGTGCCACCAGGGCTCCAAGTGAGAAGAAAGTGTATTTGAATGAAAGTTGAAATAGTAACTGAGAAAAGTCAAAAAATAGTGGAAACTGTTAAAACTCATAAATAGTAAAACAAGGAAGCTGGGTAAGAGATAAATGTTTACCTTCAAAGTTGTAGGTCAATAAATAATGAAAAAAGTAGATGAAAGAGTGTTTATGAGCATATTATTTACACATGTGAAGGTAACCATACCTCTCCTTTTTCTCAAAGATAGATAACATACCATTTAAAGTTTTGCCCCTTGGCGAAGCTGGGCTTGGAGATTTTTTTCCTTTTAAGAGTTGCTATAATATTTTGTCTTTAGTATGCGTTTTTTATTATTATTTTTAATGTCCAATAGTTATTCTGTTGTACACCTTTCTACGTGGTGTGCATGCTAAAGTCAGACTTCTTCAGCACTTTTGGCATTTATAAACTGAAGAACGTGGATACCAAAGCAGAGAGGTAGAATATTAGCAGCAGTTTCTCCCCACTCTACGCGTGCCCTGGGGTTCTGAACCTGCAGATAATAATCATTCTGTTTTAGAAGAGATTAGAACTCAGTGGTTTACAAATTCTTTCATTCCTCATTTTAGTTACTTTTGACTTGCAAATGGCTACGTTCGGGGCTTTAAATTAATAATTAAATCCAGTTTTATATTCTTTTATGAGCTAAATATCTTCTTGTCCAAAAAATTGTTTAAAGCTGACAGAGAATAATATTTTGGTGCACAGATATAAGATACTGCAAAATGCATCAGATTACTATATTTTTCTCCTGAGGTCAGTAAGAAGGTTCACTTAGCTATAATCAGTTCGAGTTGAATATGGGTAAAATATCAGCAAAGCAGAATAATGACAGACCTTTATTAACCAAAATAACACAAAATAATTACTGATTCTAACCAAGGCAGTCCTGGTTTTAACCCTTTGGTAACTCCTGAGACATAAGACATGCCAACCTCCTTTTATGCTTCTGGAGTTCTTTGGGAAGGAGGTAGCCCAATTTTAACACATTTAGCATCAAGACGGACACCTTTTGAAATGCATGAAACTCAAGAACCCTGAGCTGGAGCCTCATTTTTGTGTAGATTGAGCATTATTTTAGGTGGTGCCTCCTGGATGTGTGAATTTTCTAAACTTTTGACAGATTTGCCTTTATTTCTGTGAGATAAGCCTCTTCACTATGTTTTCCAGTTACTATTGTTCTGAGAATGTACTTATCGCAAGAATAAGCTATTCTTTGTCTTCATTCAGTCATAGTGGCCATTTTCTCCTTGACACGGTTCATCGTTTCCAGGTGTTACTGGCTCTCTCTTTTTCTAGCTTATGAACAGTAAATGATGCCTTTGCAATTAGGAATAAGGCATTGCAGTGGTATTTTTCAAGAGACTTGAGCTCCTGTAAATTATTCTTACCCTGCTTTCAATCTTAGGGCCCAATCATTGCTTCACAGGTGGAATGCACTGTTGTGAGCACTTCTGCGGTGTTCCAGGGCAGCTGTTTCTGCTTCTTAGCTGTTATACTGCTTTTGTTATAATGAAGAACACACAGCGGTTGTAACTTTCCTGAAATTCAAATTCCTTTAGTTTTATTTGTTTGGTCTGATAGCATTGCTTTTGCAGAAATGAAGAATGCATTGTAGTGGTGATTTTTGTGATACACAAAATCCTTGACTTTATTAATTTGGACTGTAAGTACTGCTTTTGCAGTAAGGAAGGCATTATACCATGTTTTGAAAAGTTTCATGAAAAATAATAAAATGGCTAAGAAGAAGGAGACTAGAATAAAATGTATATGCAGTCATTTCCAGGTACTTCCACGTATTACCTCATGTTTTACTGATTTTCAAAAAAGAAAATTAAAAAAAATTCACGATTTTATCATTGCCTTATATCAATAGGATTATTATGTCCAGTGTCTCCTAGGACATATGGAGTCCCAGATAATGATATCAAAATCCATAACTCATAACAAAAATTCTGAATTCGTCCTTTAATCAGCATGCCTTCCATTAGTGAAAACACATAGCATCAACAAGAACTTCAAAGGAGAAAATAATTGAGGCACCATTAACCTATGAATGCAGGACATAGTCTTCCATTTATTTAGATCTTGAAAATTTTCTGTCTCTCTCTGTTTTTTGTAAAAGTATCACAGGGAAGGCCAATCTTTGTCTTTTGCTCTCTAGAGATCACTCTCTTGCAACTTAAGAGTGATCTATCTAATTGTAATAGAGCTTGAGTCAGAAAAAAGCAATAGCATTTTATAATAAAAAAACACTTTGGATTTACCATCCAGAAAAGAAAGACAGGATCGAAATGTATTAAATTTGTTCTACTATTAACTGTAACATGTGTGTTTACAATTCATTACACGAAGATAAAATTCCTTTTCGTGTACGTTAGGGAATGAAATTTTTTTCCTATTTTGGGGCTTAAGGCATAACTTAGACATTTAATAAGGAAGATTGTGTAGTATGCTGAAAATTCCAAATTTGAAATATCCACTCATCCATTTATTGCGCTCTTACTAATATTTCTGAAATAACATTAGTCTACTATTGTAATTGTATCACATTGTATTATGTGGTTTCATTCAACGTAATTGTAGTTATAGCAGAGTCAGCGTATGTGACATTTTCTTCTATCATATTTTTACCACTGTAATTTTTAAAGAGATTTTTCTAGATAATTGCATGTTTCTTGAGTTATGATTCTACTAGCATAAAATAAAATAAAGCTAACATCACTAAGGAAAAATAAAGATTGCAATTCTGAAGTGTTTTTCGAGGTTTCATTAAAGCCTCTTTAAACATTTTTAATCTTCCTGTAATAAAAAAGAATTGATAGGATTTAGTGACCGAAATGATCCATGAATTTAAGACCTGGGACAGCTGGATGTTTGGTTGCACAAGTTACTAAAGCAAGGTATTCTTAGACCAGGTTGGGGGGAGAGGGAGAATGATGATGTAAAGGCAGAGATGACTATGGGCCATGTAGATGCAGGTATATAACCTGGAAAGATGCTTGTTGTTGTTGTTGTTGTTATTGTTATTAGGTGCCACCGAGTTGATCCTGACTCATAGCAACCCTGTGTATAACAGAACAAAACAGTGCCTGGTCCTGTGCCATGCCTACAATTGTTGTTCTGCTTGAGCCCATTGTTGCAGCCACTGTGTCAATCCAGCTCGTTGAGGGTTTTTCTCTTTTTCGTTGACCCTGTACTTTACCAAACATGGTGTCCTTCTCCAGGAACTGATCTCTCCTAACAATATGTTCAAAGTATGTAAGATGTAGTCTCACCATCCTTGCTTCTAAGGAGAATTCTGATTGTACTTCTTCCAAGCCAGATTTGTTTTTGCTTGAATTAGGGAAAAACAATCAGTAGTAGTCAACAGTTTTAGAAATAATTCCTTTGTCTAGGGAGCAGAAACATATTTGATGTTCTGACAGAGAATATGTATAGTGAGAAAAATCAGTCCAACACAAGGGAAAAAGAAAAAAAAAATCCATCGCCATATAGTTGATTTCAACTCATGGTGACCCCATGTGTTATAGAGCAGAACTTCTCCAAAGGATTTTCTGCTGTAATCTTTACTAAGGCAGATTTCCAGGCCTTTCTTCCATGGTGTCACTGGGTGGGTTCAAACTGCCAACCTTAAGGCTGAGCATAAACCGTTTGTGTCAGTACAAGTAAAAGGGCTGGAGACCAATCCCAGATACGATTGCTTGGGCACTGTGACTCACCATGGCCCCAATTAGCTCTTATGCCTGGATTTTTACTTAGGTCAGCCATTAACCATGGGAGGATTTGTGTCTAATATTCACATAAACACTAGTTTCACAAGTTATGCTGCATTAAATTATATATATATGTATTATATGTATATATGTATGTAGATACAGAAAACCTCTTCCCAAAGAGAAATGCCTAAATTTCTAAGAGATTTTCAGCCAGACAGAGTACTACATTCTAAATGTGCTTGCATTTGGAACACTGACCGGGTTTTACAGGGATTAAAAAGAGAAAGTGATCTTGCCTGATTTAAACATTTTACCCGGAATTTTGGTGAAAGAGCATCTCAAAACCTCAGTGCAGGCTGAGACGTGAGGAGTCCATCGAGGACAAAGGGTGTTGTTTCCTTGTTACCCAATCTGAGTATGAGTCTCAGAGAGAGCGTCAGTGCTAGGAAGATCCACATTCCAAATGACACAGCAGATGCAATCTTATCAACAGAATGTAGCTTGGATGCAGCCAACAGTTTTCGTTAATGTCTTTCTTTTTCTCTATCTTACCTCCTTCTTTTTTTTTTTTTTGTACGGAAATCATGAAGATCAGTATTATGGCCAAAGCAGGTCCCACAGAGACAGAAACTAAAAGATTATCTGGGTTCAAGGAAACTAGATTTCCTTGTGAGGAATTTCAGTATTAGACATTTGCAGATTTTCATGCTGGGGCTCTCTATTCACACTACCAACTGAATTTCCTAACCTGCTAGTTTATATCTCTCCTAAAAGAAAAAAAAAAAAAGAAAAAGAATTTTTTTTTTTTTCTTTTTATCCCTTATAGTTTCTGCTCCATCTTACCTTCTGTTTCTCCTAACTTGGGTATATGCACATCTTCGGCTTGCTCATGGTTCTTCATGACAAACTCCAGCCCCTGAGTGCCCTCCCAGGTATAGTGTTTACTGCAATGAGATCGTCTTTTAATCTCTCACTTACTCATAATCAGTTGGGTAAAAGTATAGTTATTCCTGAGTTGCTCATATGTTATCAATATTCCTCTGGATTAACAGCTTTGTTTGGCCTTTCTTCTGAGGTACCTCTAGGTGGATTTGAACTGTTAACCTTTTGTTAGCAGCAGAGCGCTTGGCCATTTGCACCACCCAGGGAACACAACTGCGTACTTATCTCAGTCTAACGACCTTAGGTTGAGCTAAGTCAGGTGGTACAAACTTGAATATCTAAGGCTGTGTCTGAGGGAGAAGTACTGGACCAGACAGACACCCTTGGAAGATGCTGTAGGTGTAGAAGTCCTGGAAATGTGCATATCTAATGTCACCTTTCTCTTATAACACCCTCAGTTGCAACACCACCATCTATACTTCAGTGAAATACAACCAACCCAGAAAAGAATCAATTTGCTTAATTTCTTTTGGTTTTATTTTTTCCTCTGTAACCAGAAGTTATGGTTTTCTTTTACACAGCCAACGATTACAAAATGTGTGAGAGAATGTCATGTTAGAGAAATGTTAGACCTACTACTTCTGCCTTATCATCAATGGGAAATATAAAAACCCTTTCGTGACCCTATTGGCACATAAACATCCACGCACAAACATTTTTCACTTGTACGGTATCCTCATGTTCAAATTTGGTAGCCCTACAAACTTAGTTCTATGTTCCAAATACTGAATTCTAGAAACACCTATTCTTTCAGTTAGGTTTTTTTTTTTTTGGTGGAGTCAGCTTATCGACATTAGCCAAGTAGAGAGCATGTCTAGAAAGGATGATTTTTGTTGGTACGCAAGTAAAAGAGGTTCTGCAAAGATGCCTGGAATCATTCCACGGCAGGAAAACATATGGCATATTTTAGTTGCTGTAAGTATTTGTAATCTGCATCCATGCTCAGAGAGTCAAGGGAAGTGTGCATTTACAAAATAAGTAAATAAACTAACCCAACAACTGGCTTTCAGGAAAGGCTATATTATTTCAGCTACTGCCGTTTCCGAGATGCAGCTGCTATGTCTAAGGAAAACGCTAAAGTGAACTTAGAGACCCGGGTGGAACCATCTCCTATTGAGCTAACATACCGGTTCTCTTTTCACAGGAATTTGGACACACTGGCATTGGCATTTACACTTCCATTTTTATCACCTGACCTGAAACAAGGTCCTTTATACCAAGGGCAGGAATGCATAAGCAACTGCTTCTAAGATTTTTATGAGCAATTGCCTCTGCTGCCTGTGGAAGAAAGGTACTTGGTTTTTGCCAACATTAAATAGGGCTTGCTCCTGGAAGACAGTGTATTTCTAAATTTAGAGTCCAAAAGGTTTCTGTATGTTCTAAGTTTAGGAAAATGCACTTTCACATGCAGCAATGGGTCATTTGTCTCTCAAGAAATAAATCTTTGCCTTAATGTAAGTCTTCATTTTAATGACTTTTTTTTTTTTTTGTGGTGGAGGGGGGGTTCTAGCTCATATTGACTAAGTATATGTAGATTAGAGTTTGAGCATACATATTAAGTGGTCTTCATCCATATTTGACAAACAGTTAAGAAAACAATACCTTCTACACAGAATTGGAGCTCTGGTGGCGTAGTGGTTAAGCGCTCAGGCTGCTAACCAAAAGACCTGCAGTTCGAACATGCCAGCCGCTCCTTGGAAACCCTATAGGGCAGTTCTACTCTGTCCTATAGGGTCTGAGACACATCAGGAAGACAGAATTGACTTCCACCTTCTCAAAGATTAGGCCAGTAGCTACAGTTGACTTCTGTGTTTTCTTTTGTACAGATCGCTGAGGTCACCTGTAGGAAAATGACAGCAACTGAACTAGAATGTCATCTTCTCAAGGACAAAGACACACTTTGTCTTGCTAACTGTTGCATCCCCAGTGATTAGCATAGTGTTCACCAGGTAATAAAAGTAATATAATGTTTGTTCAGCGTGTGAAATAAATCACAGCGTGTGAATATATCCCTTATCGGTCCCCGTCAGGAACCCCTGACCCACATAGAATCTCAAGAAATCCAAAGAGAAAGAGATTATACATTTATTTCAACCTTTGGGAATATTTGCATCCTAAACCGTTTTTCTTCTGTATTCAGTTTGATATATTTTTAGGAATAATCCGTGTAAGCATGCTGTTCTGTAGTTTTGGCTGACTTCCTTTTTATCCTCTGGGGCCAAAATTATTAATTCATATGTTGTTGTGGTTATGTGCTATCAGGTCAGTTCCAACTCATAGCAACCCTGTGTACAACGGAAGGAAACACTGCCCAGTCCTATGCCATGCTCACAATCGTTGCTACGTTTGAGCCTATTGTTGCAGCCACTGTGTGAATCCACCTCATTAAGCGTCTTCCTCTTTTTCACTGACTCTCCACTTTAAAAAAAAAAAAGTCATATATCATCTTTTTTAAATTATTAATTTATTCCCTCATTATTAATTCATTTCACAAACTGCTTTTGACTGTCCAAAATATGCCAGACTCTGTTCTAGGCACTGAGGTTACAGGACTGAGCAGACTGACCTCATGAAATTTAGCTTTTCTACTTCGCTCTACTTTTAAAAGGACATTTATACATTTAATTACTTTTACTTAACATGACAAACATATGTATATGTAATTCTTTCAAGATTCATCAGCAATTATCATTTTAATCATACATTGCCTTTAACCGTTAAAGACCTTCCCACCATTGTACAAAATGAGGGAAGTACGAAAAATTACAACATCGAGTAATGACAAAATATCCTTTTTCAAATGGGTATAGTGGAGAAATAAAGTAAATATTTAGGCAACTGAAAAAGGCATTTTTCTAGATATGCTTAGACAATTATAATACTACTTATTAAAATAGTGTTTGTGTAAGTAATATATTTCAGAAATATACACCAAGGTAATTTAATTGAAGTAAATAAGAATTAGCATTTTATGTAATATTAATTATTTTTTGTTGGTAAGTTATCTCATTAAATAAATAGTCAGCAGTTTTGAAGGTTGTAGTATAAGAGACTGAGTGGTTATTCAGTGAGACTATGTGTGTGTGTGTGTGTGTATACATACGTATTTACTTCTCATTCACACTTTATTGAGATAAGAAAGCTTATCTTTTAATAAAATCTTACCTAATTTCATCAAAATGCCATCGATGATAGTGATGATACCACTGATTTAGTTACCACTCAAATGCCACAAACTTATACTGTTTCTGCCCAGATAAATACAGACACTGTGGAACATTTTAGAATTCTATTAGAACTAGTTTTTTTCCCCCACAATGTAAAAAGTAAACAAAAGTCATTACAGTTGTGCTCAAAGAGTTTCTATTTTTAGAGCACACCTTGAAGGAAATGGGGACTTTTGCAAGCTTGTGCCTGACTCAGGAGATTTAAACCTTCAAGATGATTAAGTGGTAGGCGTTATTTCAGGAATGCCACAGTGAAAACATATGTTTAATTTTTAGCTATCTTTAAAAGCCTCACAGCGAAGAAGAACAGTTTGGGAAGACTTATTACGGAAGCTTACCTGATGGAACTTTTGATTTAGGGCTACACCTACTGAAGGCAGAGATCAAAGTATATTTTCCTCACTATAATAGAATTCCACAATATTATACTCAATTTTGCTAGCCTAACCAAACATTCCCGTAAAAAATTAAATCAAAATACACTCATGCAGAAGAGATGAAGAGGGAATGGAAAGAAGGTCCTAGGGAAGTAAATACTCTTGATTTAAATTTGTTAATTTTGTGAGCTTTTATTCGTGTAACAAAACTATATTAACAGAAAAACACTACATAGTGAACTCCAGTTTACAAGATCATCAACTCAACTTTATTTTCATAAAAGTCTGTTGTAGTCATAAATACTAAGTTGACCCAGTTTGAATTTAGCAGCTTATTATGACTCATTGACAGCCTGAATATCACATTCGAAGAAACAAGGATAAAGATACCAGTTGGTATCTTTAACTAATTAGCAACTTGTTGTTGTTAGGTGTTGTAGAATTGATTCTGACTCTTGGCATCCTCATGTGACAAAGTAGAACCGCCCCATAAGGTTTCCTAGGCTGAAATCCTTAGTGGAGTAGATTTTCAGGTTTTTCTCTCCAGGGAGCCATTAGGTAGATTTGAACTACTAACTTTTGGTTAGCAGATGAGCACTTAAGAACTAAGTTACACAAATAAACCAGCAAATGCTACAAATTTCTTCATATTGACTGTGAAATTTTTAAAAAATATTAGTTATGCATAATAGAAATGTGAACTCAGTATAGGCAAGCATACATTATTTAGAAAAATACAGTGGTTTTTAAACACACAATAATGTCACTTCTAAAATTAAAACATTTTTTTTTTAATATACAGAAGAAAATAATGTGGTATCCTACTTAAACTTCCATTACTTAGTAATTATCACATTTTACTATCTGGGCTCAATTTTACATAAGGGCAGGCAAACAAATGATTATTCATTATGCTTTGTTGTTCTTGTTAGGTGCCATGGAGTCAGTTCTCACTCATAGCAACCCTGTGTACAATAGAACAAAACACTGCCTGGTCCTGCACCATCCTCACAGTAGTTGCTATGTTTGAGCCCATTGTTGAAGCCACTGGGTGAATCCATCTAGTCTAGGGTCTCCCTCTTTTTCTCTGATGCTCTGCTTTACAAAGCATGATGTCCTTCACCAGGGACAGGACCTTCCTGATAATAAGATGTACAAAATATGTGAGACGAAGTATAGTCATCAACCTCTCCAAGGAGCACGCTTGTCTGTATTTCCTCCAAGACGGGCTTGCTTGTTCTTCTAGCGGTTAATGGTATAGTCAATATTCTTCACTAAGATCATAACTCAAAGGCATCAATTCTTCTTAGGTTTTCTTTATTCATTGTCCAGATTTTGCATGTATATAAGGTGAATGAAAATATTATGGTTTGTTTCAGGTGCACTTTAGTCCTCAAAGTGACATCTTTGCTTTGTAGCACTTTAGTCTTTTACAGCAGATTAGCCCAATGCAATATGTCATTTGATTTCTTGACCGCTGCTTCCCTGGGTGTGGATTGTGGATCCAAGTAAAATGACATTCTTGACAACCTCAATCTTTTCTCCATTTGTCATAATGTTGCTTATTAGTCCAGTTGTGAGCATTTTTGTTTTCTTTATGTTGAGGTGTAATCCATACGGAAGGCTGTGGTCTTTGATCTTCAGCAGTAAGTGCTTCAAGTCCTCTTAGCTTTCAGTGAGCAAGGTTGTGTCATCTGCATATCCCAGGTTGTTAATGAGTCTTCTTCCAATCTGAAGGCAACATTCTTCTTCATATAGTCCAGCTTCTCAGATTATTTGCTGAGCATAGAGATTAAATAAGTATGGCCAAAGAATGCAACCCTGACACATATCTTTCTTTATTTTAAACTGTGTAGTATGCCCTTGTTCTGTTGGAATGACTGCCTCTCGGTCTATGTACAAGCTCCACTTAAGCACAATTAAGTGTTCTGGAAATCTCATTCTTCACAATGCTATCCAAAATTTGTTATGATTCATACAAACAAATGCCTTAGCAGAGTCAATAAAACACAGGTAAACAGCTTTCTGGTAGTCTCTGCTTTCAGCCAGGGTCCATCTGACATCAACAATGATATCCCTGTTTCATGTCCTCTTCTGAATCTGACCTGAATTTTTGGCAGTTTCCTGTTGATGTACTGCTCCCACCGCTTTTGAATGATCTTCACCAAAATTTTACTTTCCTGTGATATTAATGATATTGTTCAACAATTTCCACAGTCTGATAGATCATCTTTCTTTGGAATGGACACAAATGTGGATCTCTTCCAGTATGCTGGCCAGGTAGCTGTCTTCCAAATTTCTTGGCATAGACAAGTGAACACCTCCAGTGCTGCATCTGTTTGTTGAAACATCTCAGTTGATATTCCGTCAGTTCCTGGATCCTTGTTTTTTACTGATCCTTTTAGTGCAGCTTGGATTTCTTCCTTCAATGCCATCAATTCCCAGTCACATGCTACCTTCCGAAATGCTTGAACATTGGCCCATTCTTTTTGGTACAGTGATACTGTATTCCTTCCATCTGCTTCTGATGCTTTCTGTGTCATTCAATATTCTGCCCATAGAATCCTTCACAATTGCAACCCAAGGCTTGAATTTTTTTTCTTCAATTCTTTCAGCTTGAGAAGTGTCAAGTGTATTCTTCCCTTTTTGTTTTCTGTCTCCACGTCTCTGCACATTTCATTCAATTTAACTTTGTCTTCTTTAGCTGCCCTTTGAAATCTGTTTAGCTCTTTTACTTCATCATTTCTTCCATTTGCTTTAGTTACTCTATGTTCAAGAGCAAGTTTCAGAGTTTCTTCTTACATACATTTTGGTATTTTCTTTCTTTCTTGTCTTTTTGATGACCTTTTGCTTTCTTCATGTATGATGTCCTTGATGTCTTCCCACAACTTGTCTGGTCTTTGGTCATTACTGTTCAATGCATCAAATCTATTCTTGAGATGGTCTCCAGATTCATGTGGGATATATTCAAGGCCGTATTTTGGCTCTTGACTTGTTTTGTGAGCCCTGGTCATGCAGTGGTTAAGAGCTTGGTTTCTAACCAAAAGGTTGGCAGTTCGAATACACCAGTAACTCCTTGGAAACACTCTGTGGCTGTTCTACTCTGTCCTAAAGCGTTGCTGTGAGTTGGAATCTACTCAGTAGTGAGAGGTTTGTTTTGTTTTGGGACTTGTTTTAATTTTCTTCAGGTTCAACTTGAACTTGCATATGAGCAATTGATGGTCTGTTCTGCAGTTGGCCTTAGCCTTTTTCTGACTGGTGATATTGAGCTTTTCCACTGACTCTTTCCACAGAAGTAGTTGATTTGATTCCTGTGTTTTCCATCTGGTGATGTCCACGTGAATAGTCACCATTTATGTTGTTGAAAAAAGGTATTTGCAAAAAATTAGCCATCGGTCTTGCAAAATTCCATCATGCAATCTGCCATCTCCAGCATCATTTCTATCACCAAGGTCATACTTTTTAACCACAGATTCTTCTGTTTCTAACATTTGCATTCCAGTTACCAGTAATTATCAATGCATCTTGACTGTATGTTTGATCAATTTCTGACTGCAGAATTTGGTACAAAATCTTCAATTTATTCATCTTTGGAATTAGTGGTGGGCAATAAATTTGAATAATAATCGTATTAACTAGTTTTCCTTGTAGGCATATGATTATCCTATCACCGACAGCTTTGCGCTTCAGGATAGATCTGGAAATGTTCTTTTTGATGATGAACGCAATGCCAATCCTCTTCAATTTGTGATTCCTGGCATAGTAGACCTTACAATTGCCTGATTCAAAATGGTCAATACCACTCCATTTCTGCTCAGTATTGCCTAGGATATCAATATTTATGTGTCCTATTTCATTTTTGACAACTTCTGATTTTCCTAGATTCATACTTAGTACATTCCTTATTCTGATTATTGATGGATGTTTACAGCTGTCTATTCTCATTTTGAGTTCTGCCACCTCAGCAAGTAAAGGTCAGGAAAGCTTAACTCCATCCATATCATTAAAGTTGAATCTACTTTGAAGAGGCAGCTACTCTCCATTCTTATTTTGAGTGCCCCCCAACCTGAGGGACTCATCTTCTGGCACTACAACAGACAGTGTTTCACTGCTATTTGTAAGGTTTTCACTGGCCATTTTTTTCAGAAGTAGACTGACAGGTCCTCCTTCCTAGTCTGTCTAAGTCTGGAAGCTCAGCGGAAACCTGTTCACCAAGGGTGGCCCTGCTTGTATTTGAAATACTGGGGGCAAAGCTTCCAGTATCACAGCAATGCACAAGTCACCACAGTTCACTAAACTGGCTGACACATGGTGATTCATTATGCTAGTAAATATATGAGAATAAACCAAAACCAAACCCATTTCCTTTGAGTCGATTCTGACTCATAGAAACCCTATAGGACAGAGTAGAACTGCCCCATAGGGTTTCCAAGGAGTACCTGGTGAATTCAAACTGCTGACCTTTTGGTTAGCAGCCATAGCTCTTAACCACTATGCCACATATGTGTATATATATATATTATATACATATGAAAAAAACTCTACCTTCCTGGATTTAAGCTACAGAATAGAATATTGATTTGTGACTGTTGTTCCTGTTTGGTTGCTTGGAGTCAGTTCCAACTCTAGCTACCCCATGTACAACAGAACAAAATCTTCCCGAATCCTGAGCCATCATCACAGTAGTTGTTATGTTTAAGCCCACTGATGCAGACACTGTGTCAATCAAACTCATTGAGAGTCTTCCTCTTTTTTCCTGATCCCCCACTTTACCTAGTATGATGTCCTTCTCAAGGGACTGGTCCCTCTGAATAACATAGTCAAAGCATGTGAGGCAAATTCTTGACATACTTCCTTCTAAGGAGCATTCTGGTTGTGCTTTGTCCAAGACAGATTTGTTTATTATTCTGGCAGTCCATGGTATAGTCAATAACTTTGCAAACACCATACTTCAAAGGCATTTATTCTTCTTCGCTCTTCCATTATTATTGTCCAGCTTTTGCATGCACATGAGGCAAGTGAAAATATTATGGCTTGGATCAGGTGCCCCTTAGTCCTCAAAGAGACGCCTTTGGTTTGTAACACTTTAAAGAGGTCTTTTGCAACAGATTTGCTTGTTGCAATATATCATGTGATTTTTTGACTGCTGCTTCCATCAGCATTGATTGAGGATCCAAGTAAAATGAAATACTTGACAAATTCAATGCTCTCTCCAATTGTCATGATGTTGCATATTGGCCCAGTTGTGAGGATTTTTGTTTTCTTTATGTCGAGGTATAGTCCATACTGAAGGCTACTGTCTTTCATCTTCACAGTAAGTGTTTCAAGTCCTCTTCACTTTCCGCTAGCAAGGTTGTTATCTGCATATCACAGGTTGTTAATGAGTCTTCCACCAATTCTGATGCTGTGTTCTTCTTTATATATTCCAGCTTCCTAGATTATTGGCTTAGCATACAGATTGAATACGTATAGTGAAAGGCACAACCATGATGCACACCTTTCATTATTTTAAACCACACAGTAAACCCTTGTTTTATTGGAGGGACTGCTTCTTGATCTATGGTATTCCGTCAATTCTTCGACCCTTGTTTTTCACCAAAGCTTTCAATGCAGCCTGGAATTAGTCAGTATCTGATCATGCTAATTCCCAAAATTTTTGAACGTCGACAAATCCTTTTCGTTACAATAAAAATTTGTTACTAAATTTAATCAAATGATCCTTTATTGACTTGGGAAAATTGTCAAAAGTGAGTCAGAAGGCTAGCACTGGTCTTTTATTTATTTTTAAGTACAAATGAAATGCTATATACATTTACCGATAAAAAAAAAATCCTTTCAGACATATCAAAATCTGGATAGGATGGCCAGGTCAACCATCTCACAAAATACAACAATAGCTAAACATATTTTGCAGAAGATAATATACAACAGTTAAATGTTCTCAATTTGTTGTTTTAAATTATTCTTCATTTAAAACTCACTCTAAATTTAAATTTAAATAGTATAAAGAGTACAAATTTTGGTCTAACATGCTTCTTGATGAAATGGAAAGAATTGTGCTTTTGATAAAATGGTTTTCAGCTATCAAATGTTCTGGCCCATTACTCAATAGTTAGAATTATCACTTGCCTTTTTTAATGGATTTTTCATTCGTGGATTTTTACTATGATGTAGTCAAATTAACTTATAAATTTCATGGATCAATTTTTATAAGACATTCATACAATTATATATAAAAATAAAACCAGAAGTCATAGTATTTTACTTTGTAATAATCTTTTTCACCTTTCTAAAATGATTCCACAAACATTTTGTGTTTTATTAGCAAAAAAAAAAAAAAAAAAAAACTCAGCTGGCATGTCAGGAATTAGCTATGGTGTTGGGAGGTTGTAACTAGGGCTTCATGAGGTAAGCGTTCATTCTCTGGTTCTCCATTTAGTTATCATTATAACGTACAATTATAGGAATCCTAAAGGACCAAACTGCTAATGTGACCCACAAAGAAAGAAACATTTTGATTGAACCCCAGTAAGGCTGACAAGGAAACCCTGGTGGTGTAGTGGTTAAGTGCTACGGCTGCTAACCAAAGGGTCTGCAGTTCGAATCTGTCAGGCGCTCCTTGGAAACTCTATGGGGCAGTTCTACTCTGTCCTATAGGGTCACTATGAGTTGGAATCAACTCAATGGCAATGGGTTTGGTTTTGGGGTTTTTAAGGCTGACAAACATCACATTTTACTGGTGAGCAGTCAAATCTGAAAATTTTGAATATTTTTTTATTTAAATGACTAGTCTAATATCTTATATTTAGTTGAAAAATCACTTTGGCCAATCTTTTCATGTAAAACTAGATGGCTTTCAAATAATTAAACTGTATTGGTTAATTACCAGTCCTAGGCACTGTGCTGGACCACACACTAAACCCCCCCCCCAAAAAAAAAAAATGATTGCTATTGGGTCGATTTAACTCACAACGACCCTATAGGACAGAGTAGAACTGCCCCATAGGGTTTCCAGGGAGTAGTTGGTGGTTTTGTACTGCCAACCTTTGATTAGCAGCCAAGCTCTTAACCATTGTACCACTAGGGCTCCACACACTAAACAAGAGACTAAATCTCCTTTTCCCATGAGGGCCTAGACATTCTATCTCTTAAATATCTTTATTTATAAATGTACCACATGCATTCCCCTTGTATACCCTACAACTAACACAAAGCTGGCCCCAGTAAGGACTCAATAAATATTGTCTGTATATTTATCTATCTCCCCACATTGACTCTATGATTCTTATGGGCAGGGCTGTTACTTAGCATTAAACTCAGAGCTTAGCACATAGATACATGCTCAATAAGTATTTGTAAGGAACTAAAAGCCAGATTTAAACAAGCACAAGACTTGTTTGGGCTTCTTTTTATGTTGTGCTGTAATTTCTTATATTTTATATCCACACAAAATAACGTGGGATAATATATTTACAACTTAAGTGTGACCTTAATGTATTATTTTTAAAACAATTATTATTTTCCATCAGTTAAAACTTTTCTAAAGTCTCAGAAACCACACTGCATGTTAACTGGCAGTGACAAATAATCTCTAGGCTCCCCGTAAATTGAAAATACCATGGTTGAAAGTTAGCAATTTGATTTAGAATGTAACATAAAAGTCTGCTGACATTTTTTTCCCCATTTCATATACAGACAAACTGAAGAGCAAAAGATGAAGTGACTTTATCAAGAAAAATTGGCAAATAAAATGGCTCGTCACTGCTATCTATCTTGATTCTTGTGTTTCTTCTTTTAATCGGGGCTGTTGTTTTAGATGCCAGCTTTTGCTTCTTTATGGAGATACCTGTGTCAACAACCCCATTTTTATTTACTATGATGAAGAAATAAATGTTATCTCCTTTTTAGTATCTGTATTACTTTACCTGTGTGTTTACAGAAATAATTTATTCGACAATTTAAAAAAAAATTATCAGTTCTATTTTTTCATTTTTCAAATACTTACAGGTGAAACAGCACTTAACGGAACACCTTGCCTACTTTGTTGACCAATGGCTTAGAGGCATGCGACCTTACACAATCAATTAAACTCTGATCTTTGGTTTTGGATGGAGGATCTGCAAAATGAAAACATTGTATTCTTTAGCTAACTGCTGTTGTGAAGTCCAGTTGAGATCATTGCTATGAAAACATTTTTGATGTTTATTAAGGCCACTACAAATATAATGTATGGTCACAGAAAATATTTTCTTCCAAATATAGGAAAAAATATATTTATGTAACAAGATTTGGCATACAACAATTAATTTTATCTGTCAGTTTGTCAGGCTGTAGGGGCTTGTGTGTTGCTGTGATGCTGGAAGCTACAACACCTGTATTCAAATACCAGCAGGGTCACCACGGCAGTCAGGTTTCAGCTCAGCTTCCAGACTAAGATAGACTAGGAAGAAGGACTCAGTGATCTACTTCTGAAAAGGATTAGCCAATGAAAACCTTTGAATAGCAGTGGAGCACTGTCAGAATTAGGCCAGAATATGAACCTCTGAGGTTGGAAGGCACTCAAAAGACTGGGGAAGAACAGCCTCCTTGAAGTAGAGTCAACTTTAATGATGTAGATGGAGTTGAGCTTTCAGGACATTCATTTGCTGAAGTGGCATGACTCAAAATGAGGGAAAAAAAAAAAAAAAACAGCTGCAAATATCCATTAATAACCAGAATGTGGAATGTATGGAGCATGAATCTAGGAAAATGGGAAATCATCAAAAGCGAAATGGAATGCATAAACATCAACATCCTAGGCATTAGTGAACTGAAATGAACTGGTATTGGCCACTTTGAATCAGACAATCATATGGTGTACTATGCTAGGAATGACAACTTGAAAAGGAATGGTGCTGCATTCATTGTCAAAAAGAACATTTCAAGACTATCCTGAAGTCCAACACTGTCCATGACAGGGTAATATCCACACGGCTATAAGGAAGATCATTTAATAAGACTAATATTCAAGTTTATGTACCAAGCATTAAGGCCAAAGATGAAGAAATTGAAGATTTTTACCAACTTCTGCAGTCTGAAATTGATCAAATATGCAATCAGGATGCATTGATAATTACTGGTGATTAGAATGTGAAAGTTGGAGACAAAGAAGAAGGATCGGTAGTTGGAAAATATGGCCTTGGTGATAGAAATGATGCCAGAGATCACATGATAGAATTTTGCAAGACCAAATACTTTTTTATGGCAAATACCTTTCTCTCACCAACATAAATGGCAACTATACATGTGGATCTCACCAGATGGAATACACAGGAACCAAATCGACTACATTTGTGGAAAGAGACAATGAAAAAACTCAATATCATTGGTCAGAACAAGGTCAGGGGCCGACTACGGAACAGAACATCAGTTGCTCGTATGCAAGTTCAAGTTGAACCTGAAGAAAATTAAAACAAGTCCATAAGAGCCAAAATACAACCTTGGGTATATCCCACCTGAACTTGGAGACCATCTCAAGAATAGATTCAAGGCATTGAACACTAATGACAAAAGACTGACAAGTTGTGCAATGACATCAACAACGTCATACGTGAAGAAAGCAAGAGGTTAATAAAAAGACAGGAAAGAAAGAAAATATCAAAATGTGTGTCAGAAGAGACATTGAAGCGTGCTCTTAAATGTCAAGTAAAGAAAGCAAAAGGAAGTGATGATAAAGTAGAAGAGCTGAACAGAAAATTTCAAAGGTTGGCTTGAGAAGACAAAGCAAAGTACTGTAATGACATGTTTAAGCACCTGGAGTTAGAAAACCAAAAAGGAAGAGAAAGTTTGGCTTTTCCTTAGCTGAAAGAACTGAAGAAAATATTCAAACCTCAAGTTGAAACGTGGAAAGATTTTATGGAGAAAATATTAAACAATGCAGGAAGCATCAAAAGAAGATGGAAGGAATACACAGTCACTATACCAAAAATAATTGGTCGACATTCAACCATTTCAGAAGTAGCATGTGATCAGGAACCGATGGTACTGAAGGAAGAGGTCCTAGCTGCACTGAAGGCATTGGCAAAAAACAAGGCTTCAGGAATTGACAGAATATCAATCGAGATGTTTCAACAAATGGATGCAGCACTGGAAGTGCTCACTTGTCTATGCCAAGAAATTTGGAAGACGGCTACCTCGACAATCACTAGAAGAAATCTATATTTATTCCTATTCCAAAGAAAGGTGATCCAACTGAATACGGAAATTATTGATATCATTACATGCAAGTAAAATATATTTAGATAACTACATGGAATTCAGTGACAGCAACTTTAAAATGGAGCTGTTTTTACTGATCATATTTTCAAAGTAAGTTCATGTATTTTTATAAAACATGTAAAAATGATGACGATTACTGCTGGAAAACCAATATTTCAAATCAGACCAGGATAGATCAAGTAATAAAAAGAGCATCAATTGAGAATACATTCCGAAAGGCCAAACTAGAATATGAATCCACAATTGTGCTTGTCTCTGCATGTCTTGAATCTGAAGCACGTGGACAGATTTTTTAAATGCCCAGCTTCAGGAGCCCTGTTCGCACAGATTCTAACACAAGAGGTTTGGGATAAGGGCCCTGGGGATATGTACGTGCCTCTGTCTCCATCTATAGAGCCCCTCATGATTCTGATATTCAGCATCTTTGATCTAGAAACTTGAAAAAATATTAAAACTTGATTTTTTTTCTAATTACCTCAATCAAAAGATTTTCACATATTATTTTTATTTTATTTTTTTGTACAATAAGTCATCATTCGTGCCTCAGAATTCCAACTTCTGCTATCAATGTGAGCTGAGACAAACCCAAAGTAAATATGTCCATTCAGAAATGGTTGGTAACAAAGAACTCTCATTAAAGTGATTGGTGAAACTTGAAGTCTCCAAAGGATAAAAGATATATGCCCCTCTGGAATGAATGTTTCACCTAAAAGATACAGTTTTATTTTTTCAGCAATATATCTGGTGGCCTAAATATGATAATATATGTTCATATACTATCATTTATTAAAAAAAAAGAAAAGGTAAGTAAATACATGTAAGCCAGGTAAATGCTTCTAAGGATAATGATATTCAAAATGTTAAGTATATGTTTTCTGTATTTTCCTGGGGGTTGAAAATATGACAATATTGACAGTCACATATGAAAATTATTATACTATTAAAAGCTATAATTAAAACCTATTATAATCTCTCTCATTGTAAATATAAACTTGTTTTTTTAAAAGCAGGTCATATCAACATTGGTCATCAAAAAAGCTGGCTGCATTTACATGTAGTCATACTCTTATATATTCAGAAGATTTCTTACTTGAAGTGATATAGTAATAGTATTTTGTTTTTTTTTTAATTAGACAAAAATGAAGCAACATGTTTTTGAACTAAATATACAAATCTACACTCAGTGCTTTTCAGGAACTTTAGACTTTCCCAGTTACCTATTTAGTGCTTACAGTATGCACCTGTGTAGTGTATTTTTCAGACATTATTAAAAACAATAACCATGAAAATAAAAGAAATATCTCACCATCAAAAACAATTCTCTAACACCATCCGTGTGGCATAATACACATTATAAACATATTTATCCATGGCCTTTATTGTAAGACTCAGCTAATCACAGATAAACCTCACCTAAATGAAGTTGCTAATGTATTAATACTATCTACTTATTTTCAATCTCAAATTAATTATGAATTCAGACTCACAAGGTACTGTAGCACAGATACTCAGGCCATTAGTTGGTTTTAATTAAATGAAAGTCTTCCAGTGATTAAAGGCTAATTAATTTTTAACCCTACTATAAATTATAAATTATAGAAAGGTTGCTTATTAATGATGAATATTCCCATATTTCACTATTATGTGGGTCTTTGTACATACTATGTATTTTGTTCCTGAAGAAGTAAGAAGGAAATATAGCCTTTAGATACTGCTTTGGTAAGCTTCTCTCTCTCTCTTTTCCTTTGTTATGGTTTTCTCTGTCTTTTGCCAGTATTTGGAACACACACACACAAATAAGGATACACTGAGACTTTTAACAAAATACTAGCCTTATCCATCTCCTCAGTTTGTCTGGTTGGACTACCTTGAACTATATAAACCCCTGCCCCAAATGCATACTTTCAAAGTG
This sequence comes from Loxodonta africana, assembly GCF_030014295.1. Classification (NCBI taxonomy): domain Eukaryota; kingdom Metazoa; phylum Chordata; class Mammalia; order Proboscidea; family Elephantidae; genus Loxodonta; species Loxodonta africana. Next base: position 23,844,773 of record NC_087343.1, read on the forward strand.
GACTCCAAGCTAAATTCTTGGTTCTATTCATTTGGAAAAAATATTGACTAAAATAAGGAAATAAAAACTACCATAACATTGAAACAGTAATTTTTGTCTTTAAGAAAAGGTTGCTTTTGATACATTCTTTACAATGACCTTTTTATAAAGGTTTAGTCCTGCCTTGCAGGTCATATAAAACCAAGTTCAGATTTTCAAGTGGCAAAGCAATGAAGACTATATGAAAAAGAAAAAAAAAGACAAAGAAAATAAACTATATATATATTGTTTTTTGATACAATGTATGTGGTAAAGTTATGAAAACAACCCCAGAAATGATAAACACCATCTTAAGGATAAAGAATTCTAAGGAGGGGGGACTGGAAAATGGTGAACAATGGGCAGAGAGATGGACCTGGCTTTCTATCTATATTTCTTTTACCAGAAAAGAGGTCTGTAGGAAATCTGGAACATCGTTAATACTTGTATTTTCTTAGAAATAGCATTGTCTATACTATTAGAAACACAAGAAAGAAAGAAAAGACCATGATGGATGTCAGAGGAAACTCTGAAACTTGTCCATGAATGTCGAGCAGCTAAAGCAAAAAGAAGAAATGATGAAGTAAAAGGACTGAACAGAAGATCTCAAAGGGCAGCTTGAAAAGACAAAGTAAAGTATTATAATGACATGTGCAAAGAGCTGGAGTAAGAAAACCAAAAGGGAAGAACACGCTTGGCATTTCTCAAGCTGAAAGACTTGAAGAAAAAATTCAAGCCTCGAGTTGCTATAGTGAAGGATTCTATGGGGAAAATATTAAACGATGCAGGAAGCATCAAAAGAAGATGGAAGGAATACACAGAGTCATTATACCAAAAAGAATTAGTCGATGTTCGGCCATTTCAAGAGGTAGCATATGATCAGGAACTGATGATAACTGAAGGAAGAAGTCCAAGCTGCCCTGAAAGCATTGGCAAAAAAACAAGGTTCCAGGAATTGATGGAATATCAACTGAGATGTTTCAACAAACAGATGCAGCGCTGGAGGTGCTCACTCATCTAAGCCAAGAAATATGGAAGACAGCTTCCTGGCCAACTGACTAGAAGAAATCTGTATTTATGCCTATTCCCAAGAAAGGCGATCCAACCAAATGTGGAAATTATAGAACAATATCATTAATATCACACGCAAGCAAATTTTGCTGAAGATCATTCAAAAACGTCTGCAGCAGCATGTCGACGGGGAACTGCCAGAAATTCAGGCAGGTTTCAGAAGAGGACTGGAACCAGGGATATCATTACTGATCTCACATGGATCCTGGCTGAAAGCAGAGAATGCCAGAAGGATGTTTACCTGTGTTTGATCGACTATGCAAAGGCATTAGACTGTGTGGATGATAACAAATTATGGATAACATTGAGAAGAATGGGAATTCCAGAACACTTAATCGTGCTCATGAGGAACCTTTACATAGATCAAGAGGCAGTCATTCAGACAGAACAAGGGGATACTGAGTGGTTTTAAGTCAGGAAAGTTGTGCATCAGGGTTGTATCTTTTCACCATACCTCTTCAATCTACATGCTGAGCAAATAATCTGAGAAGTGGGACTACATGAAGAAGAATTTGGCATCAGGATTGGAGGAAGATTTATTAACAACCTACGTTATGCAGATGACACAATCTTGCTTGCTGAAAGTGAAAAGGACTTGAAACACTTACTGATGAAGATCAAAGACCACAGCCTTCAGAATGGATTACACCTCAACATAAAGAAAATAAAAATCCTCCCAACTGGAACAATAAGCAACAGCATGATAAATGGAGAAAAGATTGAACTTGTCAAGGATTTAATTTTACTTGGATCCACAATCAACACCTGTGGAAGCAGCAGTCCAGAAAGCAAATGATGCATTGCATTGGGTAAACCTGCTGCAAAGGACCTCTTTAAAGCGTTGAAAAGCAAAGATGTCACCTTGAAGACTAAGGTGCACCTGACCCAAGCCATGGTATTTTCAATTGCATCGTATGCATGTAAAGGCTGGACAATGAATAAGGAAGACTGAAGAAGAATTGATGCCTTTGAATTGTGGTGTTGGTGAAGAATATTTGAATATACCATGGACTGCCAAAAGAATGAACAAATCTGTCTTGGAAGAAGTACAGCCAGAATACTCCTTGGAAGCAAGGATGGCAAATCTGGGTTTTACATACTTTAGACGTGTTGTCAGGAGGGATCAGTCCCTGGAGAAGGACATCATGCTTGGCAAAGCATGGAGTCAGTGGAAAAGAGGAAGACCCTCAGTGAGGTAGATTGACACAGTGGCTGCAACAATGAGCTCAAGCATAACAATGATTGTAAGGATGGAACAGGACCAGACAGTGTTTCGTTCTGTTGTGCATAGGGTCACTATGATTCAGAACCAACTTGACAGCACCTAACAACAACATACTATTTGATGGCAGTAAGAAGCGTCATGATAGAGAAAAGATTGAAGTTGTCTAGGATTTCATTTTGCTTGGATCTATAGTCAATGACTATGGAAGAAGCAGTCAAGAAATCAGATGAGACACTGCATTGGGCAAATCTGCAAGAGATCTCTTTAAAGTGTTAAAAAGCAAGGATGTCACTTTAAGGACTAATGTGAGCCTGACCCATACCATGATATTTTCAGTTGCCTCATATGCATGTGAAAGGTGGGCAATGAATAAGAAAGGCCTAAGAAGAATTGATGTATTTGAATTATGGTGTTGACAAAGCATATTGAATATATCATGGACTCCCAAAAGAAAGAACAAATCTGTCTTGGAAGAAATAACAGCCAGGATGCTCCTTAGAAGCAAGACTTTGTCTCAGATACTTTGGACATGTCATAGGGAGGGACCAGTCCCTGGAGAGGGACAACATGCCTTATAAAATGGAGGGTCAGTGAAACAGAGGAAGATCTTCAATGAAATGAATTGACACAGTGGCTGCAACAATGGGTTCAAACAGAGCAATGATTATAAGGATGGTGCAGGACCAGGTACTGTTTCGTTATGCTGTACATAGGGTTGTTAAGAGCTGGAACTGACTTGAGGGCACCTTTTTTTTTTAACAACAACATACTATTGGATATCAGCTATACTACTTTCTGTAATGTTATATATGTTTGAAGTATTTTTATAATTGAGGCAAGTATAATAAATGATACCAACAATTTCAAATATCTATTAATAAATATAAGATAATGTTGGGGAAATCTCTTTGACCTGCTGATCAGATTGTTGATTACCGAATTATCTCTTGAGCCAGCAAATTTTTGACTGAGTTCAACTTTAAAACAATTAAAATGTCCCATTCACAATTGGATTATTTTTGTCAATCTAAAAACTCATTAGAAATAGTTGTTCATTGATTTGATTGATAGCACGGTGCTGAAACATTATAATGAGGAAATAAAACCAAATTCACAAAAATAGTTGTACCTCTCTCGATTAACTTGGACTTAAAACACCGTATAAATACCCCTCTGATACCCCTTTTATGCTCCATAAGCATAGCTTAGCAAATCAGGGCTTTTTAACTAGTGAATAGGGATTGAAAGGGATTATGGTTTTTGTTGGAATCAATGTGTTGCAGAGTATTCTTTACAAATTTTGTTGATGCTAGGGGTTATATAAAAAAATCATTTATTCATTGTTTGCCATCCAAAAACAGATAATGAGAAACTTTATTGCCATTACCAAAACATGAAAGCTTGCTCGCACTTTAGGGTCTTTATACATGCTATGCTCTCTACCTGTGATGCTATTCTGAGATTCTTCAAATAGTAGTTTCTTCTCATGCATTAAAACTCACTACTGTTGAACCGATTTCAGCTCATAGCAACCCCACAGGGCTTCCAAGGCTGTAAATCTTTACAGAAGCAGACTGCCACATCTTTCTCCCACAGAGCCACTGGTGGTTTCGAACTGTCAACCTTGAAGTTAGTGATCAATTGCTTTACCCATGACACCACCAGGGCTCTCGGACATTAGGTTTCGGTTTAAGTGCCTCTTTCCCAGAAAGGCCTCTTGGTCATTCTATGTGACCAACTGTTTCCTCATTTACTCTCCATCTCATTACTCTTTTTCATTATCTTCTTAATACTTGTTGTTTGAGATAATGTACTTATATATTCATGTGCTGTCTCCATTAGCCCTCTCAGTAGAAATTAATGCTCAAAAGAGAAAGGAATTTGTCTTCAAACTTAATATATTTTAATATTCTAGTACTGTGGTGTATGTCATATAACAGTTGTTCAATAAAATATGTATTAAATGGTGTAAATGCTAACTACAACCAAAGTACTTTTTCTACAATGAAAGGACCAACAAAGTAACAGAAGAAAATTGTGGGGTATAAGTTCAAGAAAGTTTATTTTTTGTTTTGATTACTGAATGGATGGATATGTCATACCATTCACCAAGATAACAAATATAGGAGCCAGAATATCTTTAATGAAATAAATGCCATTTTGAATTATTTTTTATGGCAATAAGATATGTAGAATTGCTATAAAGCAAATATTTTGAATTACTGGTTTGCAGTCCCAGGTCTCCAAGCATACATGGTATGAAAGCTATTGGGATGAATACGGTTACCCAGGGAAATATGGTGTAATGAATTAAATTGTGTCTCCCAAAAATATGTGTCAACTCGGTTAGGCCATGTGCAGCTGTTCTCCATTTTGTGATTTTCCTTTGTGTTATAAATCATAATCTCTGCCTGTAGTTAAAAGGATTAGGGGGCGATCGTAACACCACCCTTACTCAGGTCACCTCCCTGATCCAATGTAAAGGGAGTTTCCCTGGGGTGTGGCTTGGACCGCCTTTTATCACTTAAGAGGTAAAAGGAAAGGAAAGCAAGCAGAGAGGGGAGACTTCATACCACCAAGAAAGCAGCACCAGGAGCATAGCATGTCCTTTGGACATGGGGTCCCTGTGCCTGAGAAGCTCCTGGCCCAGGGGAAGATGGGTGACAAGGACCTTCCTCCAGAGCCAACAGAGAGAGAAAGCCTTCCTCTGGAGCTGACACCCTGAATTTGGACTTGTAACCTACTAGACTGTGAGAGAATAACTTTTTCTTTGTTAAAGCCATCCACTTGTGGTATTTCTGTTAGAGCAGCAGTAGATGACTAAGACATATGGTTAGGAAGATATGATTAAGGACAGAGTTTTGAGGTATATGAGAAAAGTGATGTCAATAAATAAACTGAGGAGTGGAGAGATAACAACATTTTAAAGATGTAGCATTGTTCAGGTGAGAGGAAAACTAATGAAAAACTGTTAGAGAATTAGAAGATTACTGGTGATTGTGATTAAAGATTGAATCTGAATTTTAATCAAAGTAGTATCAGTAAAAATAAAACCTAAAGAAAGAATGCAATACAGATGGACAGAATCTTGACAAGGTTATAACAAACAAAACCATAGAGTCCATTCCAACTCATAGTGACCCTATAGGAAAGTAGAACCCATAGGGCTTCCAAGGCTGTAATCTTTATGGAAGCAGGCTGACACATCTTTCTCCCTTGGGAATGGCAGGTGGGTCTGAACCACCTACTTTTTGGTTGGCAGATGAGCACTTAACCACTGCATCACTAGGGCTCCTTTGACAATGTTATATCTCTTATTACTTCAAGACGGAAAAGTAAAAGACTGCCTCTAACATTAAAGTGATGGGTGAGTTAATCCTAGTTCTATCAAGAGATGCAATAAATTCAGGATGAACAGTTTGTTGAGAAAATGCAAGCATTCAGCAATAAATTGAAACTAATTCATTATTATACTTATATATATTCTGATTTACCTCTTTAAAAATCTACAATTAAGTAATTTAGGAGAGATGTTGAGAAGGCGTATAAAAACACATAAAAATTATGACCCATCAGAAAGTATTCAATTCTTTAATCAATTCTTCCTCCAGTAGTTAATGCTAATTTCCAGTAAAAACAGCACTTGCCAGCTCATGCAATGCTATTAAAGAGATCCTTTCTCCCATTTTTCTAAAATCCTAGGTGAATAAGTTAAATGGATTTATTCAACCTGATTCTCCTAGAGAATAAAATATAATAATTTCTTGAGGCTATGTAAACACATTCAAAAGGAAATTGAGATTTGCAATTAAAGTGCAGATTACTCACCTCTATCATCTGAACAATCAGACCTTTAAGGAAGAAAGAAGAGCTATAGAAATGTCAGAATTTCAGATTTGAAAAATTTCTTTAAAGTTCATGCATGTGTGTTATGTTTTCTTCTCTGTCGCCACCGAAATAATATCACAGATCCTCTAAAGACTTAGCTAAAGATTTCATTCCCAAACTTCGTAATGCTCTATCTGTAGGCTCGCTGAGAGTGCTAAAACTAGGAAGGGAAATATGTTCAAATTGCATAAACCAAGACAAAATCTATTATTCAGTTCTTAGAATTTTGATGTAGCTCCTTAATGTGATGACCTCTCGCCATACTCCCGTCATTTTTTTTTTTTTTTTTACTGTCATGCCATTTAGTGCATGTTGATATAGTCCTAATGAAATTTAACAAGTTGTTTGTGTCATTCATTTAGACACCAGATTCTTTAAATGGAAGGAACAACTGTACAATTGAATTACTATTTTTCTTTACTGACCAATGCATAAGCTACAACAAAACTGTAACATATGCTATAATTACAAACTCCTTTCCTATTATTAATAATATTAAATTGGAAATCTGAGAGCCTGAGAGCTATTAGCCAATATTTCCCCTACAAGACAATAAAACTTTATGTCCATTCCTGTAGTTTTTACTCTTAATTTGAAAAATCTGAGTGTTGTTAATGGATTTTGTAAACTGCATACACATGCTATATGTTTCTTTTCTCCTAAACAACAACATTTTCAAGTACCACATATTGTCTTGTGAAACATACTCACAAGTATCTCAAGCCTACAGTCTACCCTCTCAGAATTTAGATCTATATCTCCCTATTATCTCCTATTATAATCTAAAATGAGGTCATTTCCTAAGTCAAAGACCCATGTTTTTGCTGAGTTTTCTCATAAAATAAGCTGATGTCTACTACATCTCCATGAGTCAGAATCATCATGAGAGCAACTGGACGGAATGGACTACTAGTTCAATAAGTTGGTACATTTAGCAAAACTAATGTGGGGTTCCTAATGTGCAAAATTACACGTTAAGATTCTTACAGCTATTGTTTTTAGTGTACTTTTACTTCAATAAGTACCATATCTGATCCCAATATTAATTGAAATTACCATGAAGTAACAATACAATCCGCAAGGAAAATGATAGGATAATTGAAAACTGAGTTGAGATGGAATATTAGGAAACTATTTTTTTCAATAATTTATTTCATTTTGTTGTTGTTGAGAATAGATACAAGAAAACATACACCAATTCAATAGTTCCTGCATGTACAGTTCAGTGACACTGATTACATTCTTGAAGTTGTGCAAACATTCTCACCCTCCTTTTCCGAACTGATCCTCCCCCATGAACATAAACTCACTGCTCACTAAGTTTCCTATTTAATCTTTTGAGATGCTATTTCAATTTGATACCGGGTAGGCAGTGGTTTTTTTTTGTAGTTCTTTAAGAACTACCCGGTATCAAATTGAAATAGCAAAGGGTCGATATGAGTCAGAATTGACTCCACAGCACTGGGTTTTTTTTAGTTCTTAAAAGTGCACAATGCTCAAGACAGGCATTCTTCCTAGTTAAGCTAAACTATAGTTGTAAGGCTTCAGGAGATATTTTTGGTTCAAGGTTTAAAGATTATCTTGGGACAATAGTTTCAGGATTCATCCTGCCTCCTTGGCTCCAGAAATTCTGGATTCCATTAGAATTTGTAATTCTGTTCTGTGTTTGATTTGATCAAGATTCTTCTACAGAACAGCAGCCAGGCATCAGCCAGTTATTCTGGTCTCATGGCAAAGGAGGCAGTTGTTCATGGAGGCAATTAGCCAAACATTCCATTTCTTCCTCCTGTTTTTGACTCCCCCTTTCTCTGTTGCTCCAGGTAAGTGGACACCATTGTACCTTGGATGGTTACTTGCAACATTTTAAGACTCCAAGTACTGTGCAAAAAACTAGGAGACAGAAAAGAAGCACTAAACACAATGTTAGGCCAATTAATTGGGGCGGTCCCTTGAAACCATGACCCTAAATCTCATAACCAAGAAACCAATTCCCATGATGTGTTTTGCTGAACATAACCAGCTTCAGCAGTGCTCTTTTTGTGTCGTTTTTGTAAATATATGTATCACACAATTTTTACAAATTCTACTTATAACAAGTTTAGTTATTGATAGCAATTATATTAATTGGCCATACAATCCTACTCTTAATCAATGTGATTTTTTCTACCACTGTAAGCCAAAACTCAGCACTCTATAAGCAATAACCCCCCTTCCTTCCCTCCCTCTCATCCCTGGCAACCATTAATAAACATTGGTCTCTATACTTTTGTCCATTCTTGTCTTTTTATATAAATAGTTCACACAATATCTGTCCTTTTGTGACTGGGGGAAACCTTCTTATCCATATTAAAGGATCTACTTTATGAATCTCTTTTCCTAGGTTTCTTTTGTCCAATTAAAAGAGGATTATTCCAGTCCTCCATGCATTTGGGATTTAATTTGCTTGAAACGTTCACTTACATTGACGGCACAATGAGAAGTAATTTCATGAAACTTTTAATAGAGTGGAAGATTAAACATTCATACATTTGAAACACTCCTTCAGAATATTTTAATTGTAATGACAACTGAAAAGGACTTCACTACAGAAACCTTAGAAATGTCCAGAAAAGGAGAAAAATGGTACATTCATAGGCAAGTGAAAAACACAAACACCCATGTTTTAACACAAATCAATGATCTTTATCTAAAAGGAAATGTTGTTTTTAGGTGCCATTGAGTCCAATTCATAGCGACCCTATGTACAACAGAACAAAAGCACTGCCCAGTCCTGTGTCATTCTCACAATTCTCATGCTTGAGCCCATTGTTGAAGCCACTGTGTCAATTCACCTAATTGAGGGTCTTCCTCTTTTATGTTGACCCTCTGCTTTTCCAAGAATGATGTCATTCTATATGCACTGGTGCATCCTGATAACATGTCCAAATTGAGACCAAGTCTCACCATCCTTGCTTCTAAGGAGCATTCTGGCTGTAATTTTTTTTTTTTTTTTAATTTTATTGCACTTTAAGTGAAAGTTTACAAATCAAGTCAGTCCTCATACAAAAATTTATATACACCTTGCCATATACTCCTAATTGCCTTCCTGTTAATGAGATAGCCCGCTTCTTCTCTCCACTCTCTGTTTTCGTGTCCATTCCACCAGCTTCTAACTCCCTCTTCCCTCTTATCTCCCCTCCAGATAGGAGATGCCAACATAGTCTCAAGTGTCTACTTAATCTAAGAAGCTCATTCTTCACCAGCATTTTTTTCTATCCCATTGTTCAGTCTAATCCCTGTCTGAAGAGTTGGCTTTGGGAATGGTTCCTGTCCTGGGGTAACAGAAGGTCTGGGGGCTATGACCACTGGGGTCCTTCCAGTCTCAGTCAGACCATTAAGTCTGGTCTTTTTACAAGAATTTGGGGTCTGCATCCCACTGCTCTACTGCTCCCTTAAGAGTTTTCTGTTAGGTTCCCTCTCAGGGCTGTCATTGATTGTAGCCAGGCACCATCTAGTTCTTCCGGTCTCAGGCTGATGTAGTCTCTGGTTCATATGGCCCTTTCTGTCTCTTGGGCTCATAATTACCTTGTGTCCTTGATGTTCTTCATTCTCCTTTTGTTCGGGTGGTTTGAGACCAATTGATGCATCTCAGATGGCCACTTCCTAGCATTTAAGGCCCCAGATGCCACTCTCGAAAGTGGAATGCAGAATATTTTCTTAATAGATTTTATTATGCCAATTTATTTAGATATCCCCTGAAACCATGGTTCCCAAACCTCTGCCCTTGCTATGCTGGCCTTCAAAGCATTCAGTTTATTCAGGAAACTTCTTTGCTTTTGGTTTAGTCCAGTTGTGCTGACCTCACACATATCGTATGTTATCTTTCCCATCACCTAAAGTGGTTCTTATCTAAAAAAAAAAAAAAAAAAAACTTATCTACTGCCTAATTATTGAATACCTCTTTCCCCCCTTCCTTCCCTCCCACCTCTCATAACCATTGCAGAATATTTTCTTCTCATTTTAAACTATTTCTCAAGTTCTTATAATAGGGGTCTTATACAATATTTGCCCTTTTGCATCTAATTTCACTCAGCATAATGCCTTCCAGATTCCTCCATGTTATGAAATATGTCACAGATTTCTCACTGTTCTTTATCAATGCGTAGTATTCCATTATGTGACTATATCATAATCTATCCATTCAGTCATTGTTGGGCATGTTGGTTACTTCCATCTTTTTGCTGTTGTAAACAGTGCTGCAATGAACATGGATGTGCATATATCTGTTGTGTAAAGGCTCTTATTTCTCCAGGATATATTCCAAGGAGTGGGATTGCTGGATATTATAGTAGTCCTATCTCTAGCTTTTTAAGGAAGTGCCCAATCAATTTCCAATGTGGTTGTACCATTTTACATTCCCACCAGCAGTGTATAAGTGTTCCAGTTTCTTCACAGCCTCTCCAACATTTATTATTTTGTGTTTTTTGGATGAATGCCAGCCTTGTTGGAGTGAGGTGGAGTCTTATTGTGGTTTTGATCTGCATTTCTCTAATGGCTAATGATCGTGAGCATTTCCTCATGTATCTGTTAGCTACCTGAATGTCTTCTTTAGTGATGTGTCTGTTCATATCTTTTGCCCATTTTTCAACTGGGTTGCATGTCTTTTTGTACTTGAAATTTTGCAGTATCATGTAGATTTCAGATATCAGGCACTGATCAGGAATGTCATAGCTAAAAACTTTTTCTCAGTCTGTAGGTAGTCTTTTTACTCTTTGGTGACGTCTTTGGATGAGCATAGGTGTTTGATTTTTAGGAGCTCTCAGTTATATAGTTTTTCTTCTGCATTGTTAGCAATGTTTTGTTTACTGTTTATGCCATGTATTAGGGCTCCTAACGTTGTCCCTATTTTCTCTTCCATGATCTTTATCATTTGAGATTTTATATTAGGTCTTTGATCCATTTTGAGTTAGTTTTTGTACATGGAGTGAGGTATGGATCTTGTTTCATTTTTTTTGCAGGTGGATATCCAGTTATGCCAGCAACATTTGTTAAAAAGGCTGTCTTTTCCCCACTTAGCTGATTTGGGGCCTTTGTCAAAACTCACCTGCTCATATGTGGACAGATTTTTGTTTGGATTCTCAATTCTGTTCCATTGGTCTATGTATCTGTTGTACCAGTACCAGGGTGTTTTGACTACTGTGGCGGTAGTAATAGGTTCTAAAATTAGGTAGAGTGTGGCCTCCCACTTTGTTCTTCTTTTTCAATAATACTTTACTTATCTGAGGCCTCTTTCCCTTCTATATAAAGTTGGTGATTTGTTCCTGCATCTCATTAAAAATTGTTGTTGGAATTTGGATCGGAATTGCATTAAATGTATACAACACTTTTGGTAGAATAGACATTTTTAAGATGTTAAGTCTTCGTATCCATGAGCAAGGTATGTTTTTCCACTTATGTAGGTCTCTTTTGGTTTCTTGCAGAAGTGTTTTGTAGTTTTCTGTGTATAAGTCTTTTACGTCTCTGGTAAGATTTATTCCTAAGTATTTTTTCTTCTTGGGAGCTACTGTAAATGGTATCGTTTTGGTGATTTCCTCTTTGAAGTTCTTTTTGTTTGTGTAGAGGAATCCAAATGATTTTTGCACGTTTATTTTGTATCCCGATACTCCTCTGAACTCTTCTATTAGTTTCAGTAATTCTCTTGAGGATTCCTTATGGTTTTCTGTGTATAAGATAACATCATGTGCAAATAGAGATACCTTTACTTCTTCCTTGGCAATCTGGATGCCCTTTATTTATTTATCTAGCGTAATTGCTCTGGGTAGGACCTTCAGCACAGTGTTGCATAAGAGTGGTCATAAAGGGCATCCTTGTCTGGTTCCCATTCTCAAGGGAAATGCTTTCAGGCTCTCTCCATTTACGATTATGTTGGCTGTTGGCTTTGTATAAATGCCCATTATTATGTTGAGGAATTTTCCTTCTCTTCCTATTTTGCTGAGAGTTTTTATCATGAATGGGTGTTGAACTTTGTCAAATGCCTTTTCTGTATCAATTGATAAGATCATGTGATTCTTGTCTTTTGTTTTATTTATATGACAGATTACATTAATTGTTTTTCTAATGTTGAACCATCCCTGCATACCTGGAATGAATTCCACTTGGTCATGATGAATTATTTTTTTAATATATTGTTGAATTCTATTGCCTAGAATTTTGTTGAGGATTTTTTTTGAATCTAAGTTCAAGAGGGATCTAGATCTCTAATTTTCTTTCTTTCTTTTTTTTTTTTTTTTTTGATGTCTTTACCTGGTTTTGGTATCAAGGATATCGTGGCTTCATAGAATGAGTTTGGGAGTATTCCATCTTTTTCTATGCTCTGAAATACCTTTAATACTAGCAGTTTTAACTCTTCTCTGAAAGTTTGGTAGAACTCTGCAGTGAAGCCGTCTGGGCCTGGGCTTTTTTTCTGTTGGGAGTTTTTTTATTACCTTTTCAATCTCTTTATTTGACATGGGTCTATTTAGTTGTTCTAATTCTGTTTGTGTTAGTTTAGGAAGGTGGTGTGTTACTAGAAAATCATCCATTTCTTCGAGGTTTTCAAATTTGCTAGAGTACAATTTTCCATGGTAATCTGATATGATTCTTTCAATTTCAGTTGGGTCTGTTGTAATATTGCCCATTTCATTTCTTATTTGGGTTATTTTCTTCCCCTCTTCTTTTTCTTTTGTCAGTTTGGCCAATGGTTTATCAATTTTGTTGATTTTTTCAAAGAACAGCTTTTGGGTCTTATTAATTCTTTTAATTGCTTTTCTTTTTTCTGTTTCATTTAGTTCTGCTCTAATTTTCATTATTTGTTTTCTTCTGGTGCCTGTGCGTTTCTTTTGTTGCTCTCTTTCTATTTGCTCAAGTTGTGGAGATAAGTCTTTGATTTTGGCCCATTCTTCTTTTTGGATGTGTGCATTTATTGATATAAATTGACCTCTGGGCACCGCTTTTGCTCTGTTCCAAAAGTTCTGATAGGAAATGTTTTCATTCTGATTAGATTCTATGAATTTCTTTATTCCATCCTTAATGTCTTCTATAATCCAGTCTTTTTTGAGCAGTATATTTTTCAGTTTCCAAGTGTTTGATTTCTTTTCCCTGCTTTTTTTATTATTGATTTCTACTTTTATGGCCTTATGGTCAGAGAAGATGCTTGGTAATATTTTGATGTTTTGGATCCTGCTAAGGCTTGCTTTATTCCCTAATATGTGGTCTATTCTAGAGAAAGTTCCATGTGCATTAGAAAAGAAAGTACACTTGGCTGCTGTTGGGTGGAGCGTTCTGTATATGTCTATGAGGTCAGTTTGGTTGATTGTGGCATTTAGATCTTCCGTGTCTTTTCTCAGCTTCTTTCTGGATGTCCTGTCCTTCACCGAAAGTGGTGTGTTGAAATGTCCTAGTATTATTGTGGAGCTGTCTATCTCACTTTTCAATGCTATAAAAAAAAAAAAAAATTTTTTTTTTTTTTAGAGTTAGTTTTATGTATCTTGCAGCCCTGTCTTTGGGTGCATAAATATTTAATATGGTTATATCCTCCTGGTATATTGTCCCTTTAATCTTTATGTAGTGTCCTTCCTTGTCCTTTGTGGTGGATTTAACTTTAAAGTCTATTTTGTCAGAAATTAACATTACCATTCCTGCTCTTTTTTGATTGCTGTTTACTTGATATATTTTTTTCCATCCTTTGAGTTTTAGTTTGTTTGTGTCTCCAAGTCTAAGGCGTGCCTCTTGGAGGCAGCATATAGATGCATTGTGTTTTTTAATCCATTCTGCCACTCTCTGTCTCTCTATTGGTTCATTTAGTCCATTTACATTCAGCGTAATCATGGATAGGTATGAATTTAGTGCTATCGTTTTGATGTCTTTTTTTTGTGTGTTGTTGCCAGTTTCTTTTTCCCACTTAGGTTTTTGCACTGAGTAGATTATCTCTATATATTGTTTTTCCTCTTGTTCGTTGTTGATTTTGTTTCTGCTGCGTCTGTATTTTTTTCTTATATTTTATTTTGGTGCGTAGGATAGTTTGTCTTCTTTGTGGTTAACTTATTATTTACCCCTATTTTTCTGAATTCAAACCTAACTTTATTTCTTTGTATCACCTTGTCTTCCTCTCTATATGGAAGATCTATGACTACATTTCTTAGTCCCTCTTAATTTTTTTAATGTTGTCTTCTTTTATGTAATAATATTGTTGTTTCCCTGTTTTTAGCGTTTTTTTAATCTTGATTTATTTTTCTGATTTTCCTGTCTGGGTTGACATCTGATTGCTCTGCTCAGTTTTCTAGTCTTGGGTTGATACCTGATATTATTGATTTGCTAAATAAAGAACTCCCTTCAATATTTCTTGTATTTTTGTTTTGGTTTTTATGAATTCCCTAAATTTCTGTTTATCTGGAAATGTCCTAACTTCACCTTCATATTTGAGAGACAGTTTTGCTGGATATATGATTCTTGGCTGGCAGTTTTTTTTCTTCAGTTTTTTCATTTAAGTCTTCCCATTGCCTTCTTGCCTGCTTGGTTTCTGCTGAGTAGTCTGAGCTTGTTCTTATTGGCTCTCCTTTGTAGGTGACTTTTCCTTTATCCCTAGCTGCTCTTAAAATTCTCTCTTGGTCTTTGGTTGTAGCAAGTTTGATTATATCTTGATGACTTTCTTTTAACATCTACCTTATGTAGAGTTCAATGAGCATCTTGGATAGATACCTTCTCATCTTTCACGATATCAGGGAAGTTTTTTGCCAATTAGTCATCAACAATTCTCTCTGTATTTTCTGTTATCCCTTACTGCTCTGGAACTCCAATCACGAGTTGGTTATTTCTCTTGCTAGAGTCCCTCGTGATTCTTAAGTTTTCTTCATTTTTTAAAATTCTTTTATCTGATTTTTCTTCGAATATATTGGTGCCAAGTTCTTTATCTTCACGTTCATAAATTCTGCCTTGCTCTTGCTCAATTTTACTCCTCTGTCTTTCTAATGAGTTTTCTAATTCTGTAATTTTGTTTTTAATCTTCTGAATTTCTGATTGCTGTCTATGGATTTTTCCAGCTTATTAAATTTTTCACTATGGTCCTGAATAACCTTTTTAATTTCTTCAACTTTTTTATCTGTGTGTCCCTT
Organism: Loxodonta africana; assembly: GCF_030014295.1. Taxonomy (NCBI): domain Eukaryota; kingdom Metazoa; phylum Chordata; class Mammalia; order Proboscidea; family Elephantidae; genus Loxodonta; species Loxodonta africana. Next base: position 23,860,103 of record NC_087343.1, read on the forward strand.
GACTTGTTCTGCATATTGCCTGATTTCCTTCCTGATGTCTTAAAGGGTCCTGCATGTTAATGTTTTGTATTCTGCCTCCTGTAATTCCAGGAGGGCACTGTCATCTAGAAGATCCCTTGATTCTTTTTTTTTTTTTTGAGAGCTTGTTGAGGTGATCATGGTCTGTTTCTTTATGTGACTTGATATTGACTATTATCTCCAAGCCATCTATAAGTTATTGTATTAGTTTATTTTGTGTTTGCTTCCTGTATTGTAGCCTCTTGCTTTGTTTTGTTTTGATATACCCAAATGGGTTGCTTGAGTGAGCTAGCTTGATTATTTTCTCCTTTGGAGCTCTGACATCCAGTCCCCAAATGGCTAGAGCTGTTATCAGGTATATCAGTCTAGGAGTCCATTTGGTTTTCTTGTATGAATTCAGCTCAGGTGTCCAGGTAGCTGATCATCAAGTGTGTGGTACAGGCTCTGTCCTACAGTCTTAGAGAGGCAGGGATGATTGTTGTAGGTACCGGTTTCTGATTGCAGCAGGGTGTCACATTCTGAACAAGGTAGTGGGCTAAGAATAGTTCCCCAAGTGTCTCTGAGGAAAGTGTGTTCCTGGTCCCTAGAGTGTACAGGTGGATAAGTTCTGCAAATGGACCATGGGCACCCAATGTTTTTGGTTGTAAGGACTGGGAGGTACCAGTTATCCTTGGAACCCTTTCACAGGTGGCTGGGTAACCTGGGTGAAGCCACCAGTCCTTAGGCCCCTGACGTGGGTAAGTGAAGACCCTGTTTAATAGGCAAAGCTGTGTCAAATGTCAAACGCTCAACTCTCCACCGCACAGCTGAAACAGTTGTAGTCTGCCAACAAGGGGCTATACTCCTGAAATAGGCCTACGCAAGTCAATGTAGAAAAGAAAGTTACTCAAAGTCCATGGACCGTTTATGCCTGGACAGGAGCCGCTTTTGTCTGAGCTGTCCCAGTTAGTGGAACTGGCAAATTATCTCTTCCCCCAGTTGCAAATTTATTCCTTCTCCACGGCTGGGAGGATAGCTTTAAGTGCTTGCTCCACAGGGCCTATCTCAGGCCCAGGCAAATAAACAGCTGTTGAAACCTGCTTGGGTGCGTGGGGTGTGGTAAAATATACACAAGCACTTAGCTTTTGCCGAGAGCACCGTTCTTCCCTGGTTTCAGTGGTATGAGTAGACCATGTGGCTGGCTGCTTCTCCCTGAGGAAACTGAGGCTGGACCCTAGTGCCAGCCTGCCATAGCTGTTCCCGTGAATGTTGCCTGAGGGCTCCCAGTGATTTAGGTCTGGTAACTCTTCTCCGCTTCTGAACCGTCTCTTCATCCCCCTGCCCCTCAGTTTGTTTTCTAATCTTGCCTTTGATGTTCAGGGCTCCTAGCTTATCATAAATATACTCGTTTCACTTGTTTTTTTGGGTCTTTGTTGTAAGAGGGCTCTCCAGAAGCATCTATTCCACTATCTTGGCCCCACCTCCTGGCTGTACTTTTTCCAAAACAGATTTGTTAGTTCTTCTGGAAGTCCATGGCATATTCAATATTCTTTGCCAACACCATAATTCAAAGACATCATTTCTTCTTTGGATTTCCTTATCAATTGTACAGGTTTTAAATGCATATCAGGTGACTAAAAATACTATGGCTTGAGTGAGGCACACCTCAGTCCTCAAAGTGACGTCTTTGTCTTTTAACACTTAAAACAGGTCTTTTTGCAGCAGATTTGTCCAATGCAATAAGTTGTCGGAATTATCGACTGCTGCTTCTGTGGGCATTGATTGTGGACCCAAGTAAAATTAAGTCCTTGACAACCTCAAAATTTTCTTGTTTATCATGATGTTGCTTGTTGGTCCAGTTGTGATGCTTTTTACTCTTTTTATATTTTGGTATAATCTCTACTGAAGGCTGTAGTCTTTAATCTTTATCAGTAAATGCTTCAAGCCTTCTGCACTTTCAGCAAGCAAGTTTGTGTCTTCTGTATACTGCAGGCTCTTAATGAGTTTTCCACCAATTCTGATGCCACATTCTTCTTCATATAGTCTAGCTTCTCAGAGTATTGGCTCAGCATGCAGATTTAATAAGTATGGTGAAAGGATACAACACTGACACACACTTTCCTGACTTTAATCCATGCAGTATTCAGTTGTTCTGTTTGATGACTTCCTCTTGGTCTATGTGCAGATTTCTCAGGAGCACAATTAAGTGCTCTGGAATTCCCATTCTTCACAATGTTACCCATCATCTGCCATGATCCACACAGTTGAATGTCTTTGCATAGCCAATAAAAAACAGGTAAACACCTTTCTAGTATTTCTGCTTTCAACCACGATTCATCTGACATTAGCGATGATATCCCTTATTCCACATCCTCTTCTGAATTTGGCTTGAATTTCTGGCAGTTCCCTGTCGATGTACTGCTGCAACCACTTTTGAATTATCTTCAGCAAAATTTTACTTTTGTGTGATTTTAATGACATTGTTCTATAATATTGCTTTCTGCTGTCACCTTTACTGGAATGGGCACAAATGGATCTCGCATAGTCAGTTGGCCAGGTAGCTTTTTTCCAAATTTCTTGGCATAGGTGAGTGAGAACCTCCAGTGCTGTAGCCATTTGTTGAAACATCTCAACTGGTGTTCCTTGAGTTCCTGGAGCCTTGTTTTTTGCCAGAGCCTTCAGTGCTGCTTGGACTTCTTCCTTCGGTACCATCGGTTTTTGGTCATACACTACCTCCTGAAATGGTTGAACATCGACCAATTCTTTTTGCTAAGTGACTTTGTTTATTCCTCTCATCTTCTCTTGATGTTTCCTGCATCATTCAATATTTTCCCTGTAGAATCCTTCAAAATATCAGCTTGTTTCAGCTTGAGAAATGTTGAGTGTGTTTTTCCCTTCTGAATTTCTAAGTACAGATCTCTGCATAATTCCTTATAATACTTTGCTTTGTCTTCTTGAGACACCCTTTTAAATCTGTTCAGCTCTACCACTTCATTATTTCCTCCTTTCTCTTTAGCTAATCTATATTCAAGGAGAAGTTTTAGAGTCTTTTCTGACATCCATTTGGTCTCTTCTTTCTTTCTTCCTTTTAGTGACCTCTTGCTTTTTCCATGTATGATATCCTTGCTGTCATTCCACAAGTTGTCTGGTCTTTGGCCATTAGTTTTCAATGCATTGAATCTATTCTAGAAATGATCTCTCAATTCTGGTGGGATATACTCAAGGTCGTACTTTGGCCCTCGTGAATTTGGTCTACTTTTCTTCAGGTTTAAGTTGAACTTGCATATGAGCAATTGATGGTTGTTCTGCAGTAGGCCCCTGGCGTTGCTCTTACACATATGTAGTCAATTTGATTCCTGTGTATTACATTTGGTGAGGTCCACGTGTCCAGTCTCTGTTTATGTGTTGAACAAAGGTCTTTGCAAAGAAGAGTTCATTTGTCTTGCAAAATTCTGTCATGTGATCTCCAGCAACATTTCTATCACTAGGGCTGTATTTTCCAACTACCCGTCCTTCTTTTTTTTGGCATTCCAATCCCAGTAATTATCAATGTATCTTGATTACATGTTTGATTACTTTCAGAGTGCAAAACTTGTCAAAAAGAAATTATTTCCCAGAAATTCTACTCTGACATTAGAATGCACAAGCTATATTAACCCTCTCAGTGATCTTAGATATTCAAATACAGAGAAACCAAAACATTTACAAAAAATTAAGTGTTATCATTTCTCATAGGAAACGGGAAACTTTGGAAAATTAATCTATGATCATTAAAATTTAATTTAATTTTGTATTTTGATTGTATTTCCCATGAAATATTGGCAAAAAGGGTTTAATATATTTGCAGAATGTTATGGCTGATAGAACATTAGAGATCACGTAGCTGCTCATTTTACAGATGGCCGGTCAGGAAATGATGTTTATATTTTTGTTAATACGATGATGACAGAAATTGAGTCATTAATTTTTAAGCATATGTTTTTGGTATTTTTCTCATTATTGAAGCTACTAGGAAAAGAGTATAACAAAAATCTTTAGACTCATTAGTTACCAACTTCAGAATACCTTAAAAAGTTAAGACAACTAGTAAAAGTATTTTTTGAACTAAGCATGTTTAGATAAGAGCAGACCCAAATGCCAATCTTTACTGATTCATAGCCAATATAGTTCTTTATGCCATGGATTCCCACACTATTAAACACATAGAATTCCATTGCAAAGCATGTGCATTTTCAGTGCACAATTTATGTCTGTTCACATTTTGAAATGTCAAATGAGTCTTTTCTTAAATCTATCCTACCATCAAATAATTCACACTCTCAGTTATCTTAAATTTGATGGAGATACTCTTTGGTGAAAAGTAGCATTTTCAAATTTGGCTAATTGTAAAACATATTTTGTGATCTGGCCTCATGTGTCTCCTTCGTTTCTAGGAAAATAATTTCTTCCTTTCTCTCTTGCCTTGTTTCCTTTCTTTCTTTTTTTGTCAATGGAGGGGTCAGATGCAATACCTTATAGGACTCAACATGCCAAAAACACTCCAAAATGAATTATTTTACATCTGTTTCATTGAGACAATTCAAGATATTCCTAATGCAAAGCCTTACTGCATTTTGAACCAAGAATTTTATTTGCTGGATAAAGGAAATTTACTCCACTGCTTGGCCAGTGGAATCATGTTATCAATGTGATCTTTATTTTCCTTGATAAAATATAAGATTGAGGCATATTTAACGTGGCGAAAGAATGTTCTCTAAGCTGGAAGAAGGCCATATATGCTGGTATAAACTAGCTAGTATTTGAGACAGTAATACTGGATCGACCAATAAACTATTATTCAGCATCTACTGCAAACAGAAAAAATGAAAAGGAAGGAAAAACAGAAGGGTAATAAGAAAAAAGGGAAAATGAAAAGGATGACAAAAAAATGAAAAGGATTCTGAGAAAGAAATAATAGTATTCAGGAACTCACTTGTCTCAATGTCTTCAGGATCATCTACATGCCTACTGAAAGAGTACCTATTCTGAGTTTCAGTGAATTCTTAGAAAATTTTCCCCTATATATTGAAGAGGTACTGACCTGTGCAAAACTAATATCTTCATCTTAGTTGGGAAATATCACTTTCAAAGGTCTGTTTTCCAGAATGATCATTTATATGGCACTGAGTTGACCTTTAAGAATGAGAAATGTACCTACACTTAAGCCCTGCTACAAATACTAGTTCTTTTTATTGATATGAGAAAAATTGTATTAAGTTATTCTGATTAAGAACATTGACTACAAGTTTAGCTTTCCATCCGTGAATAAAAAAATTAATAGTAAAAAGAATTGCAATTTTTCATGTATGTACAGTTGGAGATATGGACAACACATTTTGAATGCCTCTGTTATCTGTAATAGTAGAGGTGCTATCTATGTAAAATTAATATACACACTGTTTCTCTCATTTAAGTATGAGGACTTTTACTTTTTGTTTCTTTTTAATAGCTCAGGATGGCACTTATATCCAATGTCATGTTTAAACTGATTGTTCGCCCACTACTGATTACTTCTTCAACATAATGTCTTGTATAAAGATTTGCAAATAATTGCTTTGGGTTCTGGAACAGAGTAGCCAAATAAAATGGCTAAACACTCCTTGAAATAAGTAAGCCAAATAACGAAATAATGTTCAAAATTAACAGTTACTGAATAACACTTTTTGCTTTTAAAATAGACTTAAAATAACAAAAGAGACACGGCAAACAAGGATCAATAAAGATGCAGACTTTCATTTTTTCTTTAGATAAAACACAAAGGCTACGTTTGTGCTTTCAAAAGTAAGTAGAATACGAATGACCCTATAATTACAGTAGGCAATATACACAATAACATGAGGATGCTTAACTAGCTTTTAATGAAATTTTTTATGCATAAGGTTAATTTCTTATTATCATTTTGTACAATTTTACATTAGAGTATTGTGAAGGCTAATGCTACTTCAGCATCAAAGTACCAGAGACGTATTTGTTACACATGTGTGAGTTCCAGAGAAGATTTATTATTTAAGTATATGATGAATCCATTGCGTATTTATTTGGGGGAAAAAAATATATAAATACCTATATTATTTTATCCTCCACTTTTCTCTGCTTGTTGTACTGTGGTGGCATACATTTTGCTGTGATGCTGGAAGCTATGCAGCCAGTACTTCAGATACCAACAAGATCACTCATGGTGGACACAGTCAGTGGAGCTTCCAGACTAACCCAGACTGGGAAGAAGGACCTAACAATCTACTTCTGAAAAAATTGGCTAGTGAAAATCTTATGGACAGTAGTGGAAGTGCCAGGAGATGAACCCCTCAGGTTAAAAGGCACTCAAAAATACGACTGTGGTAGAGCTGCCTCCTCAAAGTAGAATCGACTTTAATGACATGGATGGAATAAGGCTTTCAGGACCCTCATTTGCTGATGTGGCATAAATCAAAAAGAGAAGAAATAGCTGCAAACATGCATGAATAGAGCGTGGAATATATGAAGTAGAATCACGGAAAATTGAAAGTTGTCAAAAATAAAATTGAACACATGAGGATTGATATCCTAGGCATTAGTGAGCTGAAATGTTTTGCTATTGGCCTTTTTGAATTGGACAGTCGTATGGCCTGCTTGGCTGGGAATGGCAAAATGAGGAGGAATAGCACTGTATTCATTGTAAAAAGCAACATTTCAAGACCTATTCTGAAATATAACATGGTCAGTCATGGGACTATATACAAATGCATACAAGGAAGACTAGTTAATACAACTATTATTCAAATTTACACACCAACCACTAATGCCAAAGATAAAGAAATTGAAGATTTTAACCAAATTCTGCAGTCTGAAATTGATAAATAACACAGTCAAGACACAATGATAATCACTGGTGATTAGAAGGGGAATGTTGGAAACAAAGAATAAGGATCAGTCATTGGAAAATATGGCTTTGGTGATAAAAAGAATTGTGGGATAGAATTTTGGAAGACCAACGACTTATTCATTGGAAATACTTTTTTTTAACAACATAGATGGTGATTATACACATGGGTCTCCCCAGATGGTATAGAAAGGAATCAAATTTGACTATATATGTGAAAAGAGATGATGGAAAAGCTCAATATCATTAGTCAGAACAAAGCCAGAGGCCAATTGAGGAACATACCATCAATTGTTCATACAAGTTCAAGTTGAAGCTAAAGAAAATTAAAACAAATCCATGAGAGCCAAAGTAAACCTCTGAACATATCCCACTTGAATTTAGAGACCATTTAAGAATAGATTTGACATACTGATCACTAATGATCGAAGACTAGACAAGTTGTAGGATGACATCAAGGACATCATACATGAAGAAAATAAGAGGTCATTAAAAAGACAGGAAAAAAAGAAAAGACCAAAGTGGATGTCAGAAGAGACCCTGAAAGTTGCTCTTGAACTTAGCTAAAGTGAACTGGAGTAAGGATTAAGTAAATGAGCTGAACAAAAGATTTTGAAGAGCAGTGTGAGAAGACAAAAGTAAGATATTACAGTAAAATGTACAAAGACCTTGAGATATAAAACCAAAAGGGAAGAACTTTGCTCAAGTTGAAAAATCTTCAAAAGAAGATGGAAAAAATACGCACTGTTATTGTACCAAAAAGAACTGGTTAATGTTCAGCCATTTCAGGAGGTAGCATATGATCAAGAACTGATAGTACGGAAGGAAGAAGTCCAAGCTGTGTTGAAGGCATTGATGAAAACAAGGCCTCAGGAATTGACAGAATACCAATTGAGATGTTTCAACAAATGGATGCAACTCTGGAAATGCTCACTCATGTATGCCAAGAAATTCGGAAGACGGTTTCCTGCCCAGCTGACTAGAAGAGATCCGTATACTTGCCTATTTCAAAGAAATTTTTTGATCTATAATTTGGAATTTTTAGAGACTAAAATTATTGGATATTTCAAAAAATAGTTGCAACTGATCTGTTTTACTCTCTATTTTACATGTGACATTAAAAAACCAGCACTATATAAGGTTCAAAACATAGAAATACTTGATAGTAGTATATAAAATGCATATTTTCCATTTCTATTTCATGAATTTTAAAGGATTCATATTTTCATTTTAGAATAAATTCGTTAGGTTGAACAGGTAATGACTTTGCTTTTAATAACATGCTGTAATCAAATAATAAAAGAAAGCTTTATTAGGGTTTTTGTTGTGGTGGTGATTTCTTGTGTGTTTGTTCTTCTCATCTTCATCAATTAAGACGGTTATGAATGAAAAACAAAAATTAATGCAAGCCTTATAATAAAGTGACAAGCTTTCTTATTCCCAAAATCACTTCTTAGAAAATAAAATATATACCCGTTCCTCACTTTCCTCACTTATTGAGATGGTTGGGTTCCAAAAATCAGCATTATGCAAAAAATGGAGGATAACTATGTCATTACAGAAGTGCCAAATTGCATTATATATAACTGCCAAATTACGTCATTACTTAACTGCCAAACCACTGAGAATCATGGCCTAGCCAAATTGATACATAAACTTCACTATGAGCCAGTGTTACTGGAACCTCCGGGTCCTTTACTGCTACACACATGTAGTTAATGTGCAAAATATTCAGAGAGTAGATTTTTTACTATTGTAAATGTGAAACGTTGGATAACAAGACAGTCGATAAATGAGGAGTAGGTGTATAAGCAGGTATTAAGATAAATGAATTCATTTAAAGTGATTTAAAAAAAGAGTGAACAGGAAAAAAGTTCTGAAACCAAGTACAATAAGTACTGTGATTAATTTATAGACAGCAAATTCAGATGAACATTGTGTGCAGTTTTGGGTTTCCTCAACTATCCATTCATGAGTGTTTGATTTCCCAGTCTATTTTTGCAAATCAGCCAAGCTTGCATTTTGTCTTCAAATTATCTTCTGAAAGTGGTATGTATTTTTAGAAAAAATTTAAAATTATTTACATATCAAAACAGGATGAAGATGTCCAAGGCTTTATCAACTTTCTGGATATTAATTTATTTTGTCAACATTGGCATTTTTTACTTTATGGATAATACAAACTGGCTCTTGAAAACGACAACATATATTGATTAGCAGTTTTTCAACATGATTCATTTTTTTTTAATTAAAAAATCAGTTATATTCACTTTTTAAAAAATCATTTGTTATGATTAGTAAAAAGAGCCAAATGTATCAAATTCCAATTGGTTTCAATGGTGGTAGGTCTTTATTATTAAGAATAATAGAACCATGTCCCTGTGCCCTTGATGCTGAGGTTGATATTAACTCTCCCTTGGTTCCACTACCCATTTAAATAATGTTAGGGTATCTTATGGAGGAGATGATAATGGCAACTTCCATGTTTTAGGTTGTACCCTTGAAATGTGGGGTTTAGAAAATTGGACTTCAAAATTTCCCTATAAAACAGACGTAGAAGCAGGTTTTATAAAAGGATTCTGAAGTTTGAGGTTTGTTTTACACTTACATAAACCTTGGCATATCACACTTGTTAGAAAAACTTCATAACCTAACAATAACCTCTTGCTATCCTTTATGTTGTTGGATCCTTTATGTAGTGTTGTCCAGGAAAATTGTCATGCTGTTCAGCTGAAGAAGATTGATGACACAGCAAACCACCAATGCAGAGGTTAGGAGAATATACCCCTTCAATGAACTTTAAGGCATTCCAAATCACTTCCCTGGGCTGGGATGCCAGTAGTCCCCCAAGGAGTTTGATTTACAAGCTGTGAAATGCCAAAAATACAAGTCCATGTTCAAAAAAAAAGACTGTCTAAAACAATGGAGCAATAAGCCTTTCCTTCTAATGTAGTTTACGCGGCGATTTGTTGGTGAGAAGGAGAGACTGATCTTAAAAAAACTCAGAACAAAAAATGAGTGTGGCAGCCTTTTTAATGCAGAAAAAGTGAAATTATGTTTACAGAAGCCCTGAGTAAATATAAACGTATTGTGATTTTTTTTTTGCATTTATTCAGATATGTTACATTTTATCAACATGCTCGTAATTCTTAGTTTTGACCAATGGGGTTCAAATATTTGGCCATTTTGTAAAAACAAAACAAAAACCAAACCTCTCCTATATTGTTCTCTCTTGCAGTTGCCTAAAGATGAAGTTTTATTTTAAATTCTTTGTTTTTAAATGGAATGTTGACTGTTTCAATTATCTAAAAGACAATGCTCATTGGGTTGGAGTTTATTCTCTGTCTTTACAGTTTTAGTCTCTGTCTCTGCGTATGGAGAAAATTATTATATATATATATATGTCATGTATAATATTTATGAGGGGAACAAACTCAAAATCTACTTATTTGTATTTTGCCAAACTTTGGAAGGACTGGTAAGATTGACTTAATCATTTTTTTTCTTCTGTTCAATCATTTTCACTAGCTTCTGTAAAGGAGGTGAGGGAGCAGGTGATAAAGAAGGATAATTGAGGAGATAAGGAAAGCAGCTAGCTTTATCTGCGTATGTCAAATTTAGTAGTGCCATAACGCTGCTAACTGTGTAATCGTGATGTCCACATCTGAAGAGCTTACCCTGTGAGAAGAGCTTATCAGTTGGAGAAGAAACAGATTAGAAAAAGTGTTTAATCTTTTGTAATGTTCCTGTCCAATAAGAAGTGATCAAGAGTGTATGCATACATATATATGTGTGTGTGTATATATATACATATATATTATATATGTGTGTATATATATATATATATATATATATATAAAACCAAAAAAACACCAAACTCGTTGCCGTGGAGTTGACTCCTACTCATAGTGACCCTATAGGACAGAGTACAACTTCCCCATAGAGTTTCCAAGGAGCGCTTGGTGGATTCTAACTACCCACCTTTTGGTTAGCAGCTGTAGCTCTTAACCACTACATCACCAGGATTTCCATGTATACACACACACACATATATACATATACATATATATACACACACAGATATAAATACATAAACACACACATATACATATATACACATATACATACACACACAAATATATACACACATACATACACACATATATATACATATGTGTGTATATATACACACATATATGTAAATATATGTGTGTATATATATATATAATATATACACTCATATAGTCATGTGCTGCATAATGTCCTTTCCGTCAGTGTCTAACAACATGTATGCCCTTAGTCCATAAGGTTTAAAAAAAAAAAAAAAACAGAAAGCAGTTCTCCTTTTATCACTTCCTGCTAACGGTTTTACAGACCCCAAACCCCCAGAGTGAAGAACAGTGGAGCTGTAGGGCACATCCCAATCCCAGCCGCGCCTCCTCCTTCCTCTCCTCCTGGCTTCATTCCCTCGCCCAGCAGCTGTGCAGCAGTTCACCCCCAGTGCAGGGCAGCACCTGCCTCGCTTCCCCGTCACGGGTGACAACGGGGCCAGGGCACACGTCGGCTCCTGGCTTTGGGTGGCAGCGTCAGGTGCGTATAATCAGAAAGCGGCTGCATCAACATGGTGGCGACAGCCAGGGCCGCCACCGCCGCTGCTCTTCTCGTACCCACATGCCTGCTGGGCACCCATGCCCGCCCCACCTCTCCAAGCACCCTGTGTGGCCCCCTGCCTTGGTCAGGTTGTGCACAAAGTCCCGATGGGGCTGCTAGCGCAGTCCCTGCTCTGCCCGGCCAGCAGGTGCACACCCTGCAAGGCCGGCTTCCTGTATCCAGCTCTGGGACTTTGTCTGGAGGGCAGGAGTATCAGGGGCTGCAGGCCCAGGCTGCTCGTGCTCCTTAGAGAGGCAAAACAGACTGCGGGGCTGTGTACATAACCTAGGAACTGCCTGTACGGGATATGGTGTTTGCAGAATGTCCAAATCGCAGAACACATTGTGGACCTTAAGTGATGCATGACTGTGTATATGTGTGCATATATATACAGCCATTGTAATAACTTGTTCATAACTTCCTCTATATTATGGTCCTTATCCTTTTTCTTTCTAGATAATGACTAATATTTGGCCTTTAGGCCACTTATTCTGTTCTCTTTATTACTTTGAACTTCCTTGAAATAGCAAAGTTGAAAGTGCATTTAAAATCTTTTCTTATTGAATAATCAAAGCACCCTGTGATTAACTGTGAAGTAATATAATTTAATAGTAGTGTGCAGAATTTCATTAAGATAAATCATTAGGAACAGAGCACTTACAATACTCTAGAGGTTACACAAACATAGTAGACAGGGTTGCATGAGTGGAATACCAACATATATTCAAATGCCATGAAGGAGATGCTCAAAGTTGACAGGAATGCAGTGAGCTCACAATAACCTCACCTGGTTCAGGTTATCAAGAAAGATTTATTTAATAGTTTGAAAGTAATAAATAAATATCAAAACTTCTTAACATGATTACATACATTTTGGAATAAAATGATCAGTATATCGTATATATATATATATGTATGGAAACCCTGGTGGCGTAGTGGTTAAGTGCTACAGCTGCTAAACAAGAGGTTGGCAGTTCAAATCCACCAGGCACTCCTTGGGAACTCTATGGGGCAGTTCTACTCTGTCCTATAGGGTCACCATAGGGTTGCTATGAGTCAGAATCAACTCGACGGCAGTGGGTTACGATTTTTATGGTTATATGTGTGTGTGTTTGTGTGTGTGTTTGGAAGCAGGAACTATAAACTCTTATGACTGCCTGCTTTATGAAAAGAAAATGGAAGAAAAATAATGAGGAGAAGGAGGACCTGAAGGGGAGGGGAAGGATGAGGAAGAAGGAAGAAGAAGGAAGAGGTGTTAACAACAAAGATCAAAAAGTTACTATTTTTATGTAAATGAATGATACACAAAGTCAGAAAAACAATATAATTCATCCTTAATACCCACCGCTGTGAAAGCTTCCATGACTCAGTTCAGAAAAATCTGAAAATGCCTTTTCTGTGCTAGGAATCTACCATGATCATTTCCCTAATAGTGCATTGATCACACTGTATTTAAAATATTTATTTATACACAATTTTCTTGTGTGAAAGAATGAATTTCTTCAAATACATTTCATGTTTCAATTCCTGTTACCAAGCACTGTCAACCCTATAAAATACATACTAAAAAAATTCGTACTGATTAAATGATTAAATAACTGAGAAATTAGATAAACATTTTTCTATTTCCTTTCTTAGCATACATTAGTGATTTGTATCTTGTCCTACACTTGGTAACATATGGTTTTACTATGATTTATAATTTGAAGTGAGGTCAGTGGTTTTCAAACAAATACCATCACTTTTAAGGTTAGGTTTTGGAAGTGTTATCTGTTTACATTGATCTGATATCTCAAGTCTTCTCAGGCAGACCTTGCTTATTCTCGTCTGTTAAAAAGATTTAACAAGCATTTTGGGGAACAAAATTTACTTAATCACTGTGAAGTCCATCTACTGAGCCAACATATTTTGATGAGACCAAGGAACTTTCCAAAAAAAAAAAAAACCTATTGCCATCAAGTTGACTTCACTCATTGTCGACCTTATAGGACAGAGTAGAACTGCCCCACAGGGTTTCCAAGGCTGTGATCTTTTTTTCCTTTTCCTATTTTATCCATTATTTTATCGCATTTCATTTTTTTTTAATTTTATTTATTTTGTTGTTCTTGTCATTGTTGAGAATATGCATAGCAGGACATACACCAACAAAAGTTTCTATATGTACAATTCAGTGACATTGATTATATTCTTCAAGTTGTGTACCATTCTCATCCTCCTTTTCTGAGTTGTTCCTCCTCCATTAACATAAACTCACTGCCCCCTAAGTTTTCTATCTAATTTTTTGAGTTGCTATGGTCAATTTCATCTTATACACGCAGTTCTTAAAAGAAAATAATGCTCAAGACATATATTTTTTACTAGTTAAGCTAGGCTGTTGTTTGTTTCCTTAATTGTACTTTAGGTGAAAGTTTTCAGCTCAAGGTAATCTCTCACAAAAAATTTTATATACATATCGTCATGCGACGCTAGTTGCCATACCTACAACATGACAGCACATTCCTCCTTTCCACCCTGGGCTTTTCATGTCCATCCAACCAGCTTCTGTTCCCTTCTGCCTTCTCATCCTGCCTCCAGACAGGAGCCACCTGTTTGGTCTCACGTATCTGCTTGAACTAAGAAGCTCACTCTTCACGAGTGTTATTTTGTGTTTATAGTCCAGTCTAATCTTTGTCTGAAGAGTGGTCTTCAGAAATGGTTTTAGTTCTGAGTTAACATAGCATCTGGTGACCGTGACTTCGGGGGTCCCTCCAGTCTCAGTCAGACCATTAAGTCTGGTCTTTTTATGTGAATTTGAGTTCTGTTCCCTGCTTTTCTTCTGCTCCTCCAGGGATTCTCTGTCGTGTTCCCTGTCAAAGCGGTCATTAGTGGTAGCTGGGCACCATTTAGCTCTTCTGGTCTCAAGATGATGGAGTCTGTGGTTTATATGGCCCTTTTGTCTCTTGGGCTAATATTTTCCTTGTGTCTTTGGTGTTCTTCATTTTCCTTTGTTCCAAGTGGATTGGGACCAATTGATGTATCTCAAGCTTTTAAGACCCCAGAGGACACTCACCAAAGTTGATCCAGAATATTTTCTTAATAAACTTTTTTATGCCAATTGACCTAGATGTCCCCTGAAACTCTGGTCCCCAGACCCCAGCTCCTGTTCCTTGCAGCGTTTGGTTGTGTTCAGGAAACGTCTTAGCTTCAGGTTTTGTCCAGTTGTGCTGACTTCCCTTGTATTATGTGTTGTCCTTTCCTTCATCCAAGATGATTCTTGTCTAATATCTAGTTTTTTTTTTTTTTTAAACATTGCCTCCTCATTCCCATACCTAACCCTAGTCTTTACAAGAGCAGTTAGGATGATTCCTAAATAGACCAAACTTTTTTTTTTTTTTACTTTAGATGAAGGTTTACAGAACAAACTAGCTTCTCATTAGACAATTAGTACACATTATTTTGTGACATTGATTACCAACCCCATGACATGTCATCACTCTCCCTTCTCGATCTTGGGTTCCCTATTACCATCTTTCCTGTCTCCTCCTACCTTCTAGTCCTTACCCCTGGGCTGGTGTGCCCCTTTAGTCTTGTTTTCTTTATAGGTCTGTCTAATCTTTGACTGAAGTGTGAACCTCAGGAGTGACTTCATTACTGAGCTAAAAGGGGGTCCGGGGACCATGCTCTCAGGGTTTCTCCAGCAAAGCTGTAATCTGTAATCTTCATGGAAGCAGACTTGCACATCCTTTCTGCCTCGGAGTGGCTGGTGGTTTTCAGCTGCTGACCTTTGGGTTAGCAACTAAATGCTGTGCTACCAGGACTCCATATAATTTATATAAAGTAGTATTACTTGAGGCAGACATTAAGATATATTTTTGTTGGTGATGATTCCATATGGAGTTAAATTTTAAGGACATGAATACATGCAGCAGCTTCTAACACACTATTTGTTTTATTTTTAAGGCTAGTTGTCTATATGTCACTACCTTTTTGCAGTGTGCATAAGCACATGAAAATCAAATACCATTGAGGTTGGTTGGATTCTGACTAAAAGTGACCCTATAAGACAGAGGAGAACTGCCCCATAGGGTTCCTAAGGCTGTAAATCTTTAAGGAAGCATACTGCCACATCTTTCCACCATGGAGCAGCTGGTGGGTTTGAACTGCTGACCTTTTGGGCTCCTTATGCTATGAAATATTATAAGTCCATTTAAGTCATTCAATTTTCTTGCTTCATTGATTTGAATATGGTTCCCACTTTCCCAGCATTTAGCAAATATTTTGCTTTGTGAAAGCACACATCATACATTTTCAGCAAATAGAGTATAATTATAAGGCAATTAGTGAGCAAAGGAAAGGTCAAGACACACATCACTTAAACAAATATATAGGTTAGGGAATGAATGGGAACTTGGGGATGGGATAGTCCTGTTAGAAAGCTACTGCAGTTTGACGTTGGGATTTAAGGGAAAAAACAAATTGACTGAGAGGGGAAAGCCATAATGTATGTCACGGTCAAGTGAGCTCAAGCTGACTTCCAGTTTCCAGTCTGAAGTGTGAAGTGCTTGGAAGTCATTGCTCCTATCCTCAGAACAACAACAAAAAAAACAGAACCAACTGAAGATCAACAACTACTCTTAGACTAATCAGAGAATTGAGGTCACAGGGAAAACTGGTGCCCTGAACTAGGCAGACAGGCAAATACAGGGGATTACAGTTTACTGGAGCAGAATAAACTTCTGAAACCAACATCAGGTAGAGATAATTAAGGGTAATTGACTAAATGATGGAGACAGTGTGTGCTTATGGGGCCACTATGAGTCAGAATTGACTCAATGGCAATGGGTTTCTGGACTAAGGAGCCCTTGTGGCACAGTGGTTACGATCTAGGCTGCTAACTTAAAGATAAGTGGTTTGAACCCACCAGCCGCTCTGCATGAGATAGATGTGGCAGTCTACTTCCGTAGAGATTACAGCCTTGGAAACACTATGGGGAAGTTGTATTCTGTCCTACAGGGCTGATAAGAGTCATAATCGACTCAAAGGCAACGGGTTATGTGTGGATTAGCTTGACAGATAAAAACTCCTGGGGGTTCAGTTTTAGAATGCCCCACTGACATTCTACCACCAGGGCTCCCACTAGATCATCAAAGTAAAGATCAGAAAAAAAATCCCCTTGTGCTTCTACCAGAGAAAGGGGAAAATGAACCATTTTGAAATACCTTCAGAACATTCTATTCTCCTTGGCAAATGAATGGCTTGCCCCCAATAGAAATTTTATCAGAACCTAACCAAGTCCAGCCTCCTCTACCTTCCTGTCTTATCTAAGAGGGAAAAGAAAGCTGAGAAGAACTTTTGACGGTCACATTTCAGGTTCACAGGTTCACTAAACAGTTTATACCTAATTGTATAATAAGAACACTTTTCCTCCCCTCCCCACATATCACTACTACATTAATAAAGCTCCTGTACAATAACAGGGGGTTACAACTAAAAGAAAAAAAAAAAAAAAAACTGTGTGCCTCAGACCCTATTTAAGAAGAAGTTTACGGAGAAACCCAATGACAGCAAAAGAGACAGAATCAAGGTCACTAGAAGAAATGTTTATACTCTGGCTGAGTAAACACAGTCTTACTCCTGCCAGATAAACATAAAACCTTACACTGAAGTCCTTTTTACCTCAGTTATTTTACCCAATACATCATGTCTGCTTTCAACAAAAAAAAAAAAAAAAAAAAAAACCCAAGTCATGCCAAAAGGCAAAGAAAACAGTCTGAAGAGATGAAATAAGCATCAGGACCAAGCTCAGACATGCAGATATTTTGAAATTACCATACTGGGAATCAAAACAACTATGATTAATATATAATATATATAAATTAATAATACCCTCACATGTCTGTCAGTTTGTCGTACTGTGGGGGCTTGTGTGTTGCTGTGATGCTGGAAGCTATGCCGCCAGTATTCAGATAACAGCAGGGTCACCCAAGGAGGACAGGTTTCAGCTGAGCTTCCAGATTAAGACAGACTAGGAAGAAGGGCCTGGCAGTCTACTTCTGAAAAGCATTAGCCAGTGAAAACCTTATGAATAGCAGCGGAACATTGTCTGATATAGTGCTGGAAGATGAGCCCCCCAGGTTGGAAGGCACTCAAAAGATGACTGGGGAAGAGCTGCCTCCTCAAAGTAGAGTCGACCTTAATGACGTGGATGGAGTAAAGCTTTCAGGACCTTCATTTGCTGATGTGGCATGACTCAAAATGAGAATAAACAGCTGCAAGCATCCATTAATAATTGGAACCTGGAATGTACGAAGTATGGATCTAGGAAAATTGGAAATCGTCAAAAATGAAATAGAACGCATAAACATTGATATCCTAGGCATTAGTTAGCTGAAATGGACTTGTATAGGCCATTTTGAATTGGACAAGTATTATAATGACATGTGCAAAGAGCTGGAGTAAGAAAACCAAAAGGGAAGAACATGCTCGGTGTTTCTCAAGCTGAAAGAACAGAAGAAAAAATTCAAGCTTCGAGTTGCAATAGTGAAGGATTCCATGGGGAAAATATTACATGATGCAGGAAGCATCAAAAGAAGATGGAAAGAATACACAGAGTCATTATTCCAAAAAGAATTAGTCAATATTCAACCATTTCAAGAAGTGGCATATGATCAGAAACCGATGGTACAGAAGGAAGAAGTCCAAGGTGTTCTGAAGCAATGGCGAAAAACAAGGCTCCAGGAATTGATGGAATATCAGTTGAAATGTTTCAACAAACAAGATGCAGCACTGGAGGTGCTCACTCATCTATGCCAAAAAATATGGAAGAGAGCTTCCTGGCCAACTGACTGGAAGAGATCCATATTTATGCCTATTCCCAAGAAAGGTGATCCAACTGAATGTGGAAGTTATAGAACAATATTTTTAATATCATACGCAAGCAAAACATTGCTGAAGATTATTCAAAAACGGCTGCAGCAGTATATCAACAGGGAACTGCCAGAAATTCAGGCCGGTTTCAGAAGAGAGCGTGGAACCAGGGATATCATTGCTGATGTCAGATGGATCCTGGCTGAAAGCAGAGAATACCAGAAGGATGTTTACCTGTGTTTTATTGACTAAGCAAAGGCATTTGACTGTGTGTACCATAATAAACTATGGATAACACTGCGAACAATGGGAATTCTAGAACACTTAATTCTGCTCATGAGGAACCTTTACATAGATCAAGAGATAGTTGTTTGGACAGAACAAGGGGATACTGATTGGTTTAAAGTCAGGAAAGGTGTGCATCAGGGTAGTATTCTTTCACCATACCTATTTAATCTGTATGCTGAAAAAATAATCCGAGAAGCTGGAGTATATGAAGAAGAATGGGGCACCAGGATTGGAGGAAGACTCATTAACAACCTGCATTATGCAGATGACACAACCTTGCTTGCTGAAAGTGAAAAGGACTTGAAGCACCTACTAATGAAGATCAAAGACCACAGCCTTCGGTATGGATTACACCTCAACGTAAAGAAAACAAAAATCCTCACAACTGGACCAATGAGCAACATCATGAGAAATGGAGAAAAGATTGAAGTTGTCAAGGATTTCATTTTACTTGGATCCACAATCAACAGCCATGGAAGCAGCAGCCAAGAAATCAAAAGACGCATTGCATTGGGCAAATCTGCAGCAAAGGACCTCTTCAAAGTGTTGAAAAGCAAAGATGTCACCCTGAAGACTAAAGTGTGCCTGACCCAGGCTGTGGTATTTTCAATCACATCATATGCATGTGAAAGCTAGACAATGAATAAAGAAGACCGAAGAGTTGATGCCTTTGAATTGCGGTGTTGGCGAAGAATATTGAATATACCATGGACTGCCAAAAGAACGAACAAATCTGTCTTGGAAGAAGTACAGCCAGAATGCTCCTTAGAGGCAAGGATGCCGAGACTGTGTCTTACATACTTGGGACATGTTGTCAGGAGGGATGAGTCCCTGGAGAAGGACATCATGCTTGGCAGCGTACAGGGTCAGCGGAAAAGAGGAAGACCCTCAACAAGGTGGATTGACACAGTGGCTGCAACAATGAGCTCAAATATAACAATGATTGTAAAGATGGCCCAGGACCGGGCAGCGTTTCGTTCTGTTGTGCATAGGGTCGCTATGAGTTGGAACCGACTCGACGGCACCTAACAACAACAAGAACAACAAAGTAATAATAAATAAAATAAAAAATTCTCAGAACTGGACCAATAAGCAACATCATGATAAAGGTAGAAAAGACTGAAGTTGTGCAGGATTTCATTTTACTTGGATCCACAGTCAACACACAGGGAAGCAGCAGTCAAGAAATAAAAAGATGAATTACATTAGGCAACTCTGCTGCAATAGACCTCTGCGAAGTGTGGAAAAGCAAGGATATCGCCTTGAAGACTAAGGTGCACCTGACCCAAGCCATGGAGTTTTCAATTGCCTCATCTGTATGTGAAAGCTGGACGATGAATAAGGAACACAGAGGAAGAGTTGATGTTGAATTGTGCTGTTGGTGAAGAATATTGAATATACCATGGACTATCCAAAAGAATGCACAAATCTGTCTTGGAAGAACTACAACCAGAATGTTCCTTAAAAGCAAGGATGGTAAGACCATGTCTCACATACTTTGGACATGTTATCAGGAGGGATCAGTCTGTGGTGAAGGACATCGTGCTTAGTGAAATAGAGGGCCAGTGAAAAAAGAGGAAGACCCTCAGCAAGATGGATTGACATAGTGGCTGCAACAATGGGCTCAGGCATAACAATGATTGTGAGGATGGCATGAGGCCGGGTAGTATTTCATTCTGTTGCACGTAGGGTCTCTATTAGTCAGAAACAACTGGACGGCACCTAATGACAACAACAACATTATTAATATGCTAAGTTCTTTAACGGAAAAAGCAAAAAAGGACAGATGGATAATGGAGGCAGAAAGATGAGAACTCTAAGAAAGAATAAAAAGGAAATGCTAGAAATTAAAAACACTATAATAGAAATAAAAATGACTTTGGTAAGCTCATCAGTATACTGAAAACAGTATGAACGAATGAATGAATCAGTGAGCTTGAAGATATATCAAAAGAAACTTCCCAAACTGAAAAGCAAAGCTTAAGCTGGGAAGTAAGGCCCTTATAGATCATCATCGTTGTTAGGTGCTCTTCAGTCGGTTCCTACCCATAGCGACCCTATGTTTAACAGAACAAACACTGCCTGGTCCTGTGCCATTCTCAGAGTCACTGCTATGTCTGAGCCCATTGGTGCAGCCATTGTGTCAATCCATCTCTATTCAGAGTCTTCGTCTTTTTCTTTGACCCTCTACCATATTGATCATTAGTACCCTGCAATGAAAAACAGGCTCCTGTAATTGAGATGGTGGTCCTTTTCACAGTAACTTATAGAGTAAACTATATAAGGGTTTTAATCATAATTATGACTGGAAAGAAAATACATATATAAACTTCTGCAATAACAGTGAACCATGCATTCAGTGAAGTTGGTCACTATGAGTTGGAATCAACTCAGCAACAGTGGGTTAAAAGACTTCTTTAAAGTGTTTTAAAAAAGCAAAGATGTCACATTGAGGCCTAAGGTTTGTCTGACCCAAGCCATGGAATTTTCAATTGCCTCATATGTATGAAAAAGCTGGATAACAAATTAAGAAGAATTGATGCCTTTGAATTATGATATTAGAAAAGAATATCTAATATACCATACCAAAAAAATCCAAACCCAGTGCTGTTGAGTTGATTCTGACTCATAGCGACCCTGTAGGACAGAGTAGAACTATCCCCATAGAGTTTCCAAGGAGCGCCTGGCAGATTCAAACTGCCGACCTTTTGGTTAGCAGCCATAGCACTTAACCACTACGCCACCAGGGTTTCCGAATATACCGTAGATGGCCAAAAAAAAAAAAAAAAAGAACAGATTTGCCTTGGTAGAAGTACAGCCAGGATACTCCTTGGAAGTGAGGATGGCTAGACTATTTCTTATGTACTTTTGGACAGGTTA
Organism: Loxodonta africana; assembly: GCF_030014295.1. NCBI lineage: Eukaryota > Metazoa > Chordata > Mammalia > Proboscidea > Elephantidae > Loxodonta > Loxodonta africana. The sequence goes on from NC_087343.1 coordinate 23,881,662, forward strand.
TCAGGTGGGACCAGTCCCTGGAGAAAGACATCATGCTTGGTAAAGTAGAGGGTCAGCTTAAAAGAGGAAGACCCTTAACAAGATGGATTGACAAGTGGATGCAACAATGGACTGAAACATAGCAACGATTGTGAGGACAGCACAGGTTCAGGCAGTGTTTTGTTCTGTTGTACATATGATTGCTATGACTAGGAACTGACTAGATGGCACCTAACAACAACAACAACAATGTATGAGCAAGGAAATTGATTGATATGACTGAGGTAGAGTGGAAGGTTTGCAAAGCAATAATCCAAAGATTATGTGGAACATGAGTTCAAGGAATAGTGAATAAAAACCACCACCACTACTGCTTCCTTCTACTCCTATCAGTATTTGATGTGTTGAACTCATACTAAAAGGTAGGCAGTACGCTTGATATTTTACATATGCTATTTTTTTTTTTTCACATACATTTTACAAAAACTGACATTTGTGTGCATCTTTAGTGGGTATTTGACTCTCTAACATTCCTTTGGAGGACTGATGAATACACAGGTTTGATTGACCTAATCAAAAAAAAAAAAAAATCAAACCTGCTGCTGTCCAATTGATACCGACTCTTTAACGACCCTATAGGACACAGTAGAACTGCCCCATGGTGTTTCCAAAGAGAGGCTGGTGGATTTGAACTGTTAGCCTTTTTGTTAGCAGCCAAGCTCTTAACCACTGCTCCGCCAGGGCTTCCTGATTGACCTAGTGGTATTCAATCCCCTTCCAGTGATAGTTTCTAGAATGGTCACATGACCCAATACTGGCCGATAACATCTAAGTATTGTTTTACTAAATATTTCTTAGAGGATTCTTTCTCATTCTACAGCAGAAATCTATAGGAGCTCAGGTTATTTCTTTCCTAATGGATCTGATTTCTTTCCTACCTGATTTGACTAAGGAAGCATGTTACCCTGGAGGTTTCTGGCAGGCAACTTAGGTCCATGAGGGAAGCCAGTCTGTGAACAATGTCAGCATATGGAAGACTATGAAAACAAGAGAATTAAAGAGAAACAGGGCCAGAATGCAGATCAGCTCAGGCCACAATTCTGAAGCATCCCTGGACACTTTCTTTTGTGAGTTAATAAAGTTTCTCATTGTTAAAACCTTTTACAGTTGGCTTTTCTATAATTTGTATCTGAAAGCATGCTAACAAATAGAATTATTCCAATTTTATAGATGAACAAAGGGAATTCAGATGGTGAGTTAAATTGCCCATGATCATAACGCTAGTAGCTGGTCCATTGTCTTTAATCTCAGTCATGCATGACTCATTACCCTTCATTTCCTTCTAAAAAGATCTAAAAGGAGTCTTGAATCCAACACTGAGAAATTTAAGTTAATTATGATTCAGCGTCACTCTGCTTTTAAATAAAGAACATTCAACAAAAAACAGCTTATATTCTTGGGTTTTCTGGTAGTTTTGTAAAATAAGAATATAGGAGAGACTTACTGAATAATATTTCTGAGTAAAGAATAAAAATCTTTTGAAAAACATAGCTTTTGACCCACTATACTTATGGCTAAAAAATATATTTTGGAGCCATAGTTTAGTGAAGACTGTTATTGAGTAATTACTTAACTCTGACTGTGTCAGCTAAAATAAAGCCATCAGTAGTTTTTTAGATCGTACTGTAAAATAGAACACTGAGCTGATGGTAAAATATAATACTTTCATTTTATGTATGGACTTTATTGAATCTTTTTATTTTAATTTTTTTTTCACCATGTGTTAATAAAGTGGTCAAAATGTCAGATAGCAAAGTAGTCTGATCGTGCAGGGAAAAAATGGAAAATTATTTAATATTTTCTACCTCATTGCATCCCTATGCTAATAGTAGAAATAAATCCATCTAAATATTTCTTGTGTTTTGGAAGCTCAACAAAACAAATGCCCCCAAAATTAATGAACTTAGTTTGCAATTGTTGCATTTTGATTTAGAGATTGAACATTTTATGCTAATATTTGGGATGACTGCTATTTACATAGAAAGTATTAAAAATAAAAACCACAGAGTTTCTCATTGCAATCTGGCTTCTTATTTTTAAATTTATCAAAATTTTGATAATAAATATATATTATAAATAGAAATATATATAAATATGTGTTATATATATTTTGATTATACATAGAGAGAGAGAGATTTTTCTCTAGAAATGGCTCATGCAGTTGTATAGGCTGGCAAATCCCAAGTCTATAAGTAAGGTCCAGGCTGGAGGCTTCTTCTGACTCACATAGCTGGAGTAGCTGATGAACCCAAAATAGGCAGGTCAGATGACAGGCTGCTGGCTCATGGGCTGCAGAGGCCAATGAATCCCATGACTGGCAGAATATACAGCAGGCCACTGGCTCAATTCCCAAGAAAAGGAAGTCAGATAATAAAGAAAGAGCCAGATGCAGGATCCAGAAAGAGCAAAAGCCAGTGAGCTGTAATAGAACATCCATGTCTATTGGATGCAGGTCACACTCCCAAGGAAATTCCCCTTACAACTGATTGGCTGGTCACATCATGGAAGTGATTACATTATATTGCAAAATAGAAGATAACTACATCATTACATAACTGCTAAACCACTGAGAATCATGACCCAGCCAAGTTAACACACAACCCTAACCATCACGACTGATAAATGAAAAAGGAAATAATAGAGACATAAAAAATAAATCTGTGATAAAAAGATACAAGAAAGTTGACTTCATTTAGATAAATGCAAACAAAAAAAAACAAACTATATTTGTATTTGTTAAATTACTTGTCTTTGGAGATTAAATATACATGATCTGGTGAACCATAAAAAATAAGTGTTATACCATGAGCAACTACTGATTTAAACAAATGTATAGTTGAAATTGTTAGAGGAATTGATTCCCAAAAGATGGGTTTGAATAGAAAATAGATGAATTTACCATCTCTGCCATGAAAAAAAAATTGTAAAATACAAAACTGAGATAAATTCATGACTTTCAAAAATTCAGGAAACATAATGTGAATGCAGAAGTCAAAGCAAGCTGAATTTTTATAAATTAAATTGTAGTATGAGAAAAATACTTAAAGAAAGGACTTGAATATAACCTTTGAAAATTACCATATCTTAGTTAACTCTAGAAGCCCTCATGGCTCACTGGTTAAAGCCCTTGGCTGCTAACCAAAAGATTGGCAGTTCAAACCCACTAGTTGCTCCACTGGAGAAAGATGTGGCAGCCCACTTCCATTAAGATTTACAGCCTTGGACGCCCCATAAAGAAGTTCTACTCTGCCCTGTATGGTCACTATGAATCAAAATCAACTCGACGACAATGGTGGGGAGTACTTAAAAAACCCAAAGCCATCGAGCTGTTTCTGACCCATGGCAACCCTATAGACACAGTAGAAATGCTCCATAGGGTTTCCAAAGAGCACCTAGGGGATCTGAACCGCCATCCTCTTGGTTAGCAGCCATTGCTCTTAACCACTACGCCACCAGGGCAAACCCAGTAGTTAGGGAGAATTAAATAATCTGACTTTCATAATCTCACATCGCCAGGAGTATATGTGACAAGAAGTTTATGCTGAATTGAGTTGAATCAAATATACAGATAAAAGATAAGTAGAAAGTAAAGGGACACACAACATAGTGGGAGAAAACATTTACAGTATTTTACACAAATAATGTGTGCCTTCTACGTTTTAGTTAATATTGTATTTAAGTTTTGTATTAATTCTGAATCTCCTTGTGTAGTGTATAATTGTTAATTTACTTGAAGTGTTAGAGTATCAATGATTACTGATTTAGTACAATCAAGTAGTTCTCTGTGTTGTTAGTTACACCATGTAAAAATTTTCATATAAATCAATACTGATCTTGTATTTTATATTTTTCTAAAACTTGCATATTGTGTTTCCTGAAAATAAAGAGAGGAGGAGATCCAAGTAAAAAAAAATTAATAAAACTTTTCAATGGAAATAAAAATAGACTATAACAATAACTTGCTGACATTAAGCAAAGGATTCCCAGGTTAGAACAACCAGAGGTAAAGTTATGTTGATTAAGGAGAAATACATACTCAACTCAGGAGGCTTTGTTTCACTACCTCACCATGTAATTTTGGAACCAGAGGTAAATGAGGATATTGACTCTTTCTGCTAATCTCTGTGATTGAAATGCTGGCAAGGGATTTCATTATTAAGGTGATTGCATTTTTCTTCCAGGCCAAGGTGCTGCACCAGTGTAAAATACCACAAAATAATTTCAGTAGGGAGCATGACAAATATTTGGCAATGTTCAAGGAGATGAAAAACATACAGCCCACCTACCCTTGGATTGTAGATTGTGGCCCTACATGACTCCACTAGATGCAAAATAAGCTTTCCACTGTGGTGGAAAGGATAACACTCCCTTTGGGCTAATATTAAATTCTGTTCCCTACATTGTTCTACAGACTTTGAAATTTGTATTTTGCTGAACCAAGAAGATAAGCTGGATGCATTATCCTTGAGAATAAATGAAATGTCTTACAACATTTTAGCTAAAATTGTGACTTGACATAAATGGCCTAAAGAGAAAGTGTTTTGACTTTTGAAATAGTTTGCCATTATATTAATATAATTGTAAATATATCTTAAAACATTTGAGCATTTAATATAATGATTCACACACTGGAACACCATTATTGAACATGAATATTTATCTCCAGTAATTAATTTCTTAGAAATATTGGTAGATATCTATTAAGGCGCATCTGTCAGTTTGTTGTAGTGTGGGGGCCTGTGTGTTGCTGTGATGCTGGAACCTATGCCACTGGTATTCAGATATCATCAGGGTCACCCATGGTGGACATGTTTCAGCAGAGCTTTCAGCCTAAGACAGACTGTTGTACACAGGGTCGCTATGAGTAGGAACTGACTCAACGGCACCTAACAACAAACAACAACAACATCTTTTAAGGCTCAGCTCAACTACAGCCTCCACTATGAACTTTTCCTCCTTTTTTTTTAATACATATTTTTTATTGTACTTTAAATGAAGGTTTACAGAACAAACTAGTGTCTCATTAAACACTTAGTACACAGATTGTTTTATGACATTGGTTAACAACACCATGACATGTCAACATTCTCCCTTCTCAACCTTGGGTTCCTTATTGCTGGTTTTCCAGTCCCCTCCTGCCTTCTAGTCCTTGCCTCTGGACTGGTGTGCCCCTTTAGGTTCGTTTTGTTTTATGGGCCTGTCTAATCTTTGGCTGAAGGGTAAACCTCAGGAGTGATTCCATTACTGAGCTATAAGGGTGTCAGTGGACTTTTCCTCTCTATGAAACATTTTACTATCAATCATTTATAATAGGTATTTTTATCTTGCTTGTGATATTTCAGCACGTAAGTTTTAAATCTAATTTATTTTTGGATTATCAATGCATAGTACTGTATTTTGAATACCTAGGAACCCAAATGCATAGAGAAAGTAAATTAAAGTTTATGGTATTGAAAGAGAAATAATGAAAACTATAAAATATTTACAAATATTAAAGTATAAAATAAATATTCAAATTGCATTCATTGTAGAGGAATCCTTAAATAAAATTTACTACTCACGTTTAAAATCCATTTCAAATTTAGTTTCTTGACTACTGATTTCAACCTATATTCTTTTTATGTGTGTGTGTGATCACTAGTTACTTGATCATATAGTAATATAAAACCAAACCCATTACTGTAGAGTCGATTCCAACTCATAGCAACCCTAAAGGACAGAGTAGAACTGCCCCATAGGGTTTCCAAGGAGGGGCTCGTGGATTTGATCTGCCAACCTTTGGTTAGCAGTCTTATCACTTAACCACTTCGCCACCAGGAGTCCATGCAGTAATACAGACACATAAAATTCTTGAAAATCTGTAACATGAAAATAAATGTAATCTGGAATTATTGGTTTAGAAATTATTTGAATAATATTGGCATTATATTTAAATATGAGTATTTGTGAAAGTGCATTCATCTTAGAGTTTCTACACAAAATACTGATGATAAAATATTAAGTGGTCAGTTGTTTTGCGATTTGATAGTTTTCTTATTAAAATTATAACAATAAGAGGTGAAGTACAAATAAAATATTCGAAAAAAAAAAAGAAGAAGAAAATGTTATTAAAAGCATCAGAGAACTGCCCGGGTAATCAGAAATTGAGAAGCAGATAAGGGAGCCATCATATTGTGAGTTGCTTTTATCCCCAGTGCACATGCCAATTCTTGGTGCATATTATGAGACTAGGAATCCCAGAAGAGAGCAAGATTTAAGAGGCAGAGAAGCCAGTGATGGGCTAACAATTCTGCAGAGCAAGAGGCATAAAAATTGGAGTTTAGGGCAGCCAAAACATAAAGGATTTAAAGAAGCCAGTGTTTTGGACAGAAAAGAAACTAATACCCTAGAGGTATTTATCAACTTCTTCAGCTGAGCTGGGCAAATGGCTAAGAGGCTCTGAAGCAACCACTGAAAAACACTGTGTTGTTATCAATAGACTCACAATGCCAAGGGGAAAAAAATTCAGGACCTTACCATTTCAAGGAGGAAGGGACCAAATAAATATCCCACGGTGGAGCCCTGGTGGTGCCAGTGGGTAAGCATTTGGCTGCTAACCAAAAGGTCGGTCTTTCAAATCCACCAGCTGCTCCTTGGAAACATGGGCAGTTCTTGTCTGCCCTATAGGATGGCTATGAGTTGAAATCAACAGCAACGGGTTTGTTGTTTGTTTGTTTGTTTGTTTGTTTGTTTTGGAGATCTGGTGCTGCCAGTGGTTAAGCGTTCAGCTGTTAACCAAAAGGTCAGCAGTTCAAATCCAACAGCCACTCCTTGGGAACCCTATAGGGCAGTAGTACTCTGTCCTTTAGGGTCACTATGAGTTAAAATCAATCAATGACAATAGTTTTTGGGTTATGTGTCAGACAAAAGAAGCCCTAACAGCATAGCTCAGGTGCTAACTGAAATATCAGCTGTTGGAACTCACCAGCCACTCCCTGGGGAAAAAGATGTGGTAGTCTGTTTCCTTAAAAATTAACAACAACAAAAAAAATTCCATTGCCTTTGAGTCAAATCCAACTCACAGGGACCCTATAGGACAGAGTAGAACTGTTACATAGGATTTCCAAGGAGCGCCTGATGGGTTCAAACTGCTGACCTTTTGGTTAGCAGCCAAACTCTTAAATCACTACACCACCAGGGTTTCCTTGGCAACCCTAAGAGGCAGTTCTACTCTGTCCTATAAGGTTGCTATGAGTCAAAATCGATTCTACAGCAATGGTTGTATGTGTGTGTGAGACAAAGAACTTGGTTTGGACCTTGTCTCTGATTTCCTAAAAATAACCCTTAGAATTTACCAGCCATGGAGGTGCTGTTATATGCAAATGTATTGAGAGTCCCAAAGATCATACCCAGATTAATTTCTGGAAGGGAGGGGGCATGATGCAATCAACCATGCATATTTATTATTTGGATGAGTCATACATATGCAATGAGGCCCCGTCATTGACTATTGCAGGAGCCAATAAAAGCCTTGACCATGAAAATTCCACAGAGCTTCAGATTGCTGATGTTTGTGGGAGGACCTCATGTCTTCGGAGGCATGGCACCCCTGGGGATAGAAATCTCTGCTTAGATTCTCCCTCCAGACCTCACCTGTGCATTTCTCCATGTATATCTGTAAAACTTGCTTGGAGGCGGTGTCTGACCTCCTCTCACTTCACAAGGGGAAACAGAACCAAGATCAATAGACCAACGTGCATTCCTATGAGGCAGAGGTCAGACATGCTTCCTCTCTCTGCTATCTTTACCAATTCTGACACCATCATCCCTATCCCTCTCATAGCACTCTCTACTGGATTCGATAATTCATTGCAATGGCCACACAGAACTCACAGACCATACTCACAATTTATTTTTTTAGGGAAGTATCTGTTACAATTCAGGCTTAGGAACACTCAGGGTACAGTTCTTCCATCAGGATAGTCTCTTCTCAACCATGCTCACAGGCAAGACTCTACCCAGGCATTGGCCTCTCTGCAAAGGCACTCAGCTTTCTCTCTCCATGGGCTGGGAAGCTCAATGTGCCATCTGCTGCTGCCAGGTCTCTGCTGCTAAGTCTCTGCTGCTACCTCTCCTCATCATTCATCTTCGGGGTTACAGCTTGCTCTCTCTCTCTCTGTCTCCTGTTTCCACGAGCTTTTCTGCTCAGGGATCCCTCATCCAAAGGACGCACTCTCCGTTCCTGGATGTTCTTCCTTGGTAGTGGTAGGATCCTCCTCTCTGTTCTGGAATTGGCTCTCTTTTTAAGCAAAACTGACAATCCCCTTGGTGGGCCACAATTACCCTATCACATAGCCCTGCCTAATCACCTGGGTGGGAGTTAAAAGACCATGGCTAAAAGGCCACACAAAAGTAATTATTCACATCAAGATATCTTTTTTACATTTGTAAAGACACCCATTTTCCAGGCATTAGTGAGTCCTTGCAACAAATTGTTGGTCCTAAGGGAGTAGAGAAGTTGCCTGGACTAATGTAAGGGGAGTCATATGAATTCCTTAACCTGTGACTGGGAAGTCATGTGACCTCCCTAACTTGTGACTAGTCTGGACTAGGGGGAATCATACGAACTTACTAACAGCTGGCACCCACTGATCTACCCCTAGGTGAGAGAAAGGGCTGTGTGGAGCAGCCAGGTCTGAACTGACCAGGGAAGGAAAGGTATAATTCCCCTGAACTGGTTTGATTGTAAAAATTGGTATTGATAAAAGTAAGATGCAACGCAATGTCTTCTTGACTCAGAAATACATGGGGTTTTGGAGGAGAAAAGATAAACAGGTGAGAGATACTGGATGGTTACTTTGGTCTTGAAGGAGCCCTGGTAGCACAGTGGTTAAATACTTTGCTGTTGACCAAAAGATTGGCAGTTCAAGCCCACCAGCAGCTCCGCAGGAGAAAGATATGGCAGTTTGCTTCCATAAAGATTTATGGCCTTGGAAACTCTATGGGGCAGTTTTAATCTATCCGACAGGGTGGCTATGAGTTGGAAAGAATTGATGGCAGTGGATGGGCTTTGGTCTTTGGTTTCTGAATGGTTACTTTGGTCAATGTTATCTAGAAATGAAGGTAAGCTACTTCTGAAAAATAACAAACAACTATCATTTGCCAATACTTTGTGTCTCAGGTGTGCAGCTCAGACTAGATAGAAATAGCACTCACGGTGTGGTCGATGTCAACAGGTGGAATCCTCATTCCAGCAGTCTTATACCCACTTGGAACTTTGAGGTGACCTGCGTGTATCAAACCCCATGCTATCAGTTGAGACTCCAACAAGGCTACAGCTTGGAAACAAGCTAAATTAAGTATAAACTAAATATTATAAAATTACAACCTGGATAGGAAGCAGCTCAGTTTCTGATTAGATTAATGTGTTTGCTTTCAGTGTAGCTGCCTACTAGAAGGTAAACTTTTCCTAGAAGAAAATGACAGTAGTCATAATTTGTATAACTTTTCAAAAACAATGGCTATCATTCAGGAAAACATTGCCAGATCTATAAAAAAGAAATGGGACCAAGAAAATGAAGTGATAATAGGAAAATATTCATTGGTAATTCTGATATTATAGTTTTCAGATATAGACTCTAAAATAATTGTGATTAAGATGTTCAAAAAAAATTGGTGACAAGATATAGAATTTTACTATAAAACTAGTCTCTTAAAAAACATAAATCTTATAATAAAAGCTGAAATATCTAAGAATTGAATAGATTATTTAATGAAAGTTTGGCTAGAACACAAGAGAACACAAGAGAGGGATAGTGGACTGGAAAATAGACGAATAGAAAATATCTACGATGAAAAACAAGAGCAAAAAGATTAAAAATATAAATAAAGACAGTCTTATAGAATCTAGGATTTGAGAAGATCTAACGTGTTTTATATTGGGACTGAGAAGATGAGACAGAAGCAATGATTGAAGAAAAAATAGGAAAAAAGTATACATGATTGTTGAAGACATAAGGCTACACTTTTGATAAGGTAAATAATACTCAGAAAATTACATCACCACAAAAATATTTACTTTGTTTTTACCAAAAAAAAAAACCTTATTTTACTTCAAAGTAACAATAGTAGAACTTTTTTTCTTTTTAAACTGAGATAACAGAAGATCAAGTATCTCTAAATTGCTTAAATAAAATAATAGTTAATTCATGGTTTATACCCAGCACAAACATCCTTTAATTATGGCAGGGAAAGATAAATATTACTCAGAAAAACATTAGTCACACACTCAAATAAACCACAGGGGACTACTTTGACCCAAGAAAAATTATACCAGAAGTAAATACAGGTATGCAGAAAGACAGGAAAGGTCAAATCTGGGAAATAAAAACAAATCTTAACTGCACAAACTATGCTGATAATATTTTATGAAATTTAAAATATAAAAAACCCATTGTCGTCAATTCGATTCTGACTCATGGCAACCCTGTAGAACACAGTAGAACTGCCCCATAGAGTTTCCAACGAGCTCCTGGTGGATTTGAACTGCCAGTCTTTTGGTTAGCAGCCATAGCATTTAACCACTAAGCCACTAGGGTTTCCATGTATCTTTCCTATATTTAAAATGAATTACAAGTACTCAATAGAAATGAAGTGTTCTCAGATGTTAGCATGGTCATGAAAACAATGTTCATATTAAGAGTAGGACTCAAGGATGCATATTTTAATTTCCAAATTACCTACTGGAAAAAATTTAATTTTTACTAAAAAGAAACTATAAAGTGATCATAGAAGGTGAAATACAATTATTTCAAAGGAAGACAAAACAGGAAAGAAAAAAAAATTCTTCTGGTAGTACATGGAATGGTCAAGATTCTTCACCAACACCATAATTCAAATGCATCAATCCTTCTCCAGTCTTGCTTATTCATTATCCAGCTTTTACATGGATACACCAAAAACCATACCAAACTCGTTACTCTCAAGTTGATTCCAACTCATAGCGACCCCATAGGCAGAGCAGAACTGCCCCATAGGGTTTCTAAGGAGTGGCTAGTGGATTTGAACTGCCTACCTGTAAGTTACTGGTCGAGCTCTTAACCATTTGAAAATACTATGCCTTGTTTGAGGCACACCTTAGTCCTCAAGTGGTATCTTCACTCTTTAACACTTTACATAGTTCTTTTGTAGCAGATTTATCCATAACAATGTGTTATTTGATTTCCTGACTGCTGCTACTTTGGGCATTGATTGTGGATCCAAGTAAAATGAAATCCTTGACAACTTCAATATTTTCTCCATTTATCGTGATGTTGCTTATTGGTCCAGTTGTAAGGATTTTTTTTTTTTTTCTTTATGTTGAGGTATAATCCATACGGAAGGCTGTAGCCTTTGATCTTCATCAGTAAGTGCTTCAAGTACTCTTCACTTTCAGCAAGCAAGAGAAACAACTGAGTATCCCGTTCTTTGCAATTATTCATAATTAGTTTTGACTCACACAGCTGAATGCCTTTGCATAGTCAATAAAACACAGGCAAACATCTACCTGGTATTCCCTCCTTTCAGCCAAGATCTATCTGCCATCAGCAATGGTATCCTTTCTTCAACATCTTCTGAATCCAGCTTGAATTTCTGGCAGTTCCCTGTCAATGTACTTCTGCAACCAGTTTTGAATTACCATCAGCAAAATTTTACTTGCGTGTGATATTAATGATATTGTTAGATGATTTCCACATTCTTTGGATCACCTTTCTTTGGAATGGCCACAAATATGGATTTCTTCTACGTAGTTGGCCAGGTACCTGTCTTCCAAATTTCCTGGCATGGACAAATGAGCACCTCCAGTGCCGCATCAGTTTGTTGAAACATCCCAATTGGTATTCCATGAATTCCTGGAGTCTTGTTTTTCACCAGTGCCTTCAGTGCAGCTTTTGACTTTCTTGGAAGTTCAATTTTTTGCCCATAGAATCCTTCAATATCGCAACCTGAGGCTTGAGTTTTTTCTTCAGCTTTTTCAGCTTGAGAAATGTTAAGCATGTTCTTCCCTTCTGGATTTCTAATTTCAGGTCTTTGTATGCTTTATTATAATACTTTACTTCCTCTTCTCATGTTGTCCTTTGAAATTTTCTGTTCAGTTTTTTACTTCCTCATTATTTCAGCCCACATTAGCTACTCTATGTTCAATAGCAAATTTCAGAGTCCCTTCTGACATCCATCTTGGTCTTCTTTTTCTTTTCTGTATTTTTAATGACCTCTTGCTTTCTTCCTGTGTGATGTCCTTAATGCCATCCCACAACTCTTCTGGCCTTTGGTCATTAGTGTTCATCAAATTTATTCTTAAGATAATTTATAAGTTCACGCAGGATATACTTAAGGTTGTACTTTGTCATTCATTGACTTGTTTTTCTTTTCTTCAGATTCACCTTTAACTTCTATATGAACAATTGATAGTCTTTTCCACAGTTGACCACTCACTTTATTCTGACTTATGATATTGAGCTTCTCCGTTGTCTGTTTTCACAGATGTAGTTGACTTGATTCCTGTGTATTCCGACTGGCAAGGTCCACATGTATAGTCACCATTTATGTTGTTGAAAAAAGGTATTTCCAATGAATAAATCATTGGTCTTACAATAGTCTATCATGTGATATCTAGCTTTGTTTCTATCACAAAGGCCATATTTTCCAACAATTGATCCTTCTTCATTTTCAATTTTTGCATTCCAATCACCAGTAATTATCAGTGCATCTTTATTGCACATTTTATCAATTTCAGACTGCAGAAGTTGGTGAAAATCTTCAATTTCTTCATCTTTGGCATTAGTAGTTATATACAAATTTGAATAATAATCATATTAACTGATCTTTCTTGTAGGGTTATCGATATTATCCTATCACTGACGGCACAGAATTTCAAGATAGACCTTGAAATGTTGTTTCTGACAATGAAAGTGACACTGTTCCTCTTCAATTTGTTATTCTCAGCATAGCAGATCTCATGTTTCCAATTCATAATGGCCAATATCAGTCCATTTCAGCTCACTGGTGCCTACAATATTGATCTTCAAGTGTCCTACTTCATTTTTCACAACTTCTAATTTTCCTAGATTCACATTTCACACATTTGTCTATTCTATAAAATTCTTGAGGACATGGAACAAGGGATATCATTGCTGATGTCAGATGTATCCTGGCTGAAAGTAGAGAATACCAGAGAGACGTTTACCTGTGTTTTATTGACTGTGCAAAGTCTTTCAACTGTGTGGATCATAATAAAGTATGTATAACATTGGGAAGAATGGGAATTTCAGAACACTTAATTGTGCTCATGAGGAACCTGTACACAGATCAAGAGACAGTCATCTAAACAGAACAAGGGAATGCTGCATGGTTTAAAGTCAGGAAAGGTGTGTGACAGGGTGGTATTCTTTCACCATAATTATTCTATCTGTTTGCCTAGCAAATAATCCAAGAAGCTGCACTGTATGAAGATGAATGGGACATCAGGATTGGAAGAAAACTCATTAACAACATAAGTTATACAGATGACACAACCTTGCTTGCTGAAAGTGAAGAAGACTTGAAGTACTTACTGATGAAGATCAAAGACCATAGCCTTCAGTACGGATTACACCTCAACATAAAGAAAACAAAAATCCTCACAACTGGGCCAATAAGCGGTATGATAATTGGAAAAAAGATTGAAGTTGTCAAGGACTTCATTTTACTTGAATCCACAATCAACACCCATGGAAGCACCAGTCAAGAAATCAAAAGATGCTTTGTGTTGGGCATATCTGCTGTGAAAGACCTTTTTAAACTGTTGGAAAGCAATGAGGTCACCTTGATGAAAAGATTGTGCCTGACCCAGGTCATAGTGTTTTCAATTGCATTATATGCATGCAAAAGCTGGACAATGAATAAGGAAGACCAACAAAGAATTGATGCCTGTGAACTGTGGTGTTGGTGAAGATTATTGATTGTAAAAAGAATGAACAAATCTGTCTCAGAAGAAGTACAACCAGAATGCTCCTTAGAAGCAAGGATGGTGAGACTACATCTTATACACTTAGGACATATTATCAGGAGGGATCAGTCCCTGGAGAAGGACATCATGCTTGTTAAAATAAAGGGTTAGTGAAGAAGAGGAAGACCCTCAAGGAGGTGGACTGACACAGTGTTTGCAACAATGGAGTCAAGCATGACAATGATTGTGAGCATGATGCAGGACTGGACAGTGTTTCTTCCGTAGTGCACGGGATCACTATGGGTCAGAACAGACTCGACGGCACCTAATGACAGCAACAACATGTAAGCCTTCAAACTTCTAGATCCATAGCCCATTGCCCAGTTCCAATATATAATCCATCCTTTTCTCAGTACAAAAAAAAAAACTACTTTTACCTTATATTTAATAGTGTATACTATAATCTCTTTTTGGATCCTCTGTTCTATTTCAGAGAGATAGAATAGAGGATCCAAAATGAGATTATTCTATTTCACTGATTTACTTGTTTGTTCTTCTGTCAATATACCCAATACACCCAGTGCCGTCGAGTCAATTCCAACTCATAGCGACCCTGTAGGACAGAAGTAGAACTGCCCCATAGAGTTTCCAAGGAGTGCCTGGCAGACTTAATTGAGATGGATTTGAAGTGTGTTCTGATAACTAATATAACAATATTCTGGATATGCACTCTTGTATTTTTTCACGTTTTCTTGTTTTTAATATATATTTAAGATTGTTATATACAGATCAAAAAAGTTTATAATTCTATTCAAAATGTATTTAATTTATATATTAATTTGGGAAATAGATTTTATATTTCTTGATATTAGAGATTTACTTTTCATTTATCTAAACCTAGTTTTATATTTTTACATTAGATTTTATGGTATGGTTATATAAAATCAGTATCAACTTCTAAATTGTAATTCTATTTTATTTGATTTTTGCCTTAAAATAAATGAGACATCTTTTCCATTTTCATTGGTAACTATTGTCAAAATGGGACCCTGGTTGGTGCAAATGATTTGTACTCCTCTACCAACCTAAAAGTTGGTGGCTCGAGCCTACCCAAAGGCACCATGAGAGAAAGACTTAGTGACCTGCTTTCATAAAGATTACAACTAAGAAACCTTATAGAGAAGTTCTGTGTTACACATGGGGTTACCACAAGTCAGAACTGACATGATGGCAGCAGGTTTGGTTTTTTGATTTACAGTTAATATAGAGATTAAAAATTAACTTATATAAGTTTATAATATACCCAGGTTAATAAGCAAATGATTTTAAAAGCATTTTATTTGGATATCCATGATAAGTCATATCTTCAGAAAAAATAAGTCATTTTATTCTTATATTCAAATTTTAACAGTAACTATTCTATTTTCTCATTACAATCAATAGAATGTCAAAGAACATGTTACATAGTAATAAGACTAATAGCCATTCCTTGTTAGTTTACCAATTTAATTTAAATGATTTTAGTGTTTAGAACTGTTTTATTAAAGAGAAAAGAAGGACATCTGTTGTATAATACAGAAATTCTTGTTATGCTTGGCCACAAATATCACATATGATTTTAAAGAGTGAATTTTTTTTTTTATTCTTACAATTTTCAGCCACAAATGTTAAAGCTGGTCAACATTACTTTAATCTCTTTCAATTATGAAATTTTATTATATATTCTCTCTTTTCAAATCAGAAAATATTCTAATTTTGCAATGCTGGAATCCCTGGCTGGCGCAAATGGTTAGGTTCTCAACTAGTAGCTAAAATGTTGGTGGTTCAGATCAATCCAGAGGTGCTTTGGGAGTCAGGTCTTTCAAAAGGTCAAAGCCTTAAAAACCTTATGGAGCACAGTCGTATGGGATTGCCATGAATTGGAATCAACTTAAAGGCAACTAACAACAAAAACAGAGTGAGAAACAACTTGAAAGATAACAGAGCAACAGGATATACATTTTGTGGATAAAACTAAATTTCATCAAATATTTAGAATGGAACATAAAACTCAATCAAATATTTAGACACTTGGCAAGATGTTGATATTTTTCTAAAATGTTCAGTCTTTATCCAGATGTCTGGTAACACATAAGGGAAACAAAACACTTTGTGAATAAACATAATCTCATTTACACCAAAATGTAGTTTTTCCACTGATTTCCAATTTCTCATGATAAGAGGACACAATCATGGTTTGTATGATTGTGAATATTTGCAGTCCTGGCTTCTAAGAACAGAGTAACCCAGACCAGAATAGGATAGTGCGTTCACTAGTCATTTCAAGGCCTATGTCATTTTAACAAAGTCTAAATTAGGTGACAATGAAAGTTTTGGAGTTTCTTGCCTGTTGCTAAAGGCATTTTTACATTACTCAAAATAAAGACAATAACCTACTTCCAGCCCATGAATCTCCACTTTTGAGTGCTTCTTAAGTCCTGAAAAGGAGGTAGTTGTTTTTAAAATTAATGTTATTTTCAATAAATTACTCTCACACATGTTTATATGTCTATCTACATAAATTGTATATAATTCCCATTATAAATATTATTAATCTTACTCTAACAATGTATTTTTCTAATATTAGGGAAAATTAGCATTATAGAATAACATTTGATTTTGTTCATTATTTTCAAATAGAGTGATTATGACATATCAGGTATTAGGGAATTCTCCAAAAATTAAAAGAGAAGTGATGACTAAAGGAATGTATTATTAAACAAGTTTTTCTTTACTTTCAGAAGTAATAAATGTTTGTTCTCTTCTAATTTAAAAAACATATTTTCATTTATGCAGGAAAAATTGGACTCTGTAGGTCTATTTCTCAATAAACAAAGATTGGTTCCCAAGAAAATAAAATCATACTAAATTTATATTACAAGTGTTGTTGTTGTTAGGTGCCGTCGAGTCGGTTCCGACTCATAGCCACCCTATGCACAACAGAAGGAAACACTGCCCGGTCCTGAGCCATCCTTACAATCATTGTTATGCTTGAGCTCATTGTTGCAGCCACTGTGTCAATCCACCTTGTTGAGGTTCTTCCTGTTTTCCGCTGACCCTGTACTATGCCAAGCATGATGTCCTTCTCCAGGGACTCATCCTTCCTGAAAACATGTCCAAAGTATGTAAGACGCAGTCTCGCCATCCTTGCTTCTAAGGAGCATTCTGGCTGCACTTCCTCCAAGACAGATTTGTTCATTCTTTTGGCAGTCCATGGTATATTCAATATTCTTCACCAACACCACAATTCAAAGGCATCAACTCTTCTTCAGTCTTCTTTATTCATTGTCCAGCTTTCACATGCATATGATGTGATTGAAAATACCATGGCTTGGGTCAGGCGCACCTTAGTCTTCAGGGTAACATCTTTGTTCTTCATCACTTTGAAGAGGTCCTTCGCTGCAGATTTGCCCAATGTAATGCGTCTTTTCATTTCTTGACTGCTGCTTCCACGGCTGTTGATTGTGGATCCAAGTAAAATGAAATCCTTCACAACTTCAATCTTTTCTCCATTTATTATGATGTTGCTCATCGGTCCAGTTGTGAGGATTTTTGTTTTCTTTATGTTGAGGTACAATCCATACTGAAGGCTGTGGTCTTTGATCTTCAACAGTAAGTGCTTCAAGTCCTCTTCACTTTCAGCAAGGAAGGTTGTGTCAGCTGCATAACTCAGGTAGTTAATGAGTCTTCTTCCAATCCTCATACCCCATTCTTCTTCATATACTCCAGCTTCTTGTATTATTTGTTCAGTATACAGATTAAATAGGTATGGTGAAAGAATACAACCCTGATGTATACCTTTCCTGACTTTAAACCAAAAAGTATCCCCTTATTCTGTCCAAACAACTGTCTCTTGATCCATATAAAGGTTCCTCATGAGCACAATTAAGTGTTCTGGAATTCCCATTCTTCACAGTGTTATCCATAGTTTGTTATGATCCACACAGTCAAATGCCTTTCCATAGTCAATCAAACACAGGTAAATATCCTTCTGGTATTTTCTGCTTTCAGCCAGGATCCATCTGACATCAGCAATGATATCCCTGGTTCCACGTCCTCTTCTGAAACCAGCCTGAATTTCTGGCAGTTCCCTGTAGATATACTGCTGCGGCCATTTTTGAATGATCTTCAGCAATATTTTGCTTACATGTGATATTAACAATATCGTTCTATAATTTCCACATTTGGTTGGATCACCTTTCTTGGGAATAGGCATAAATGTGGATCTCTTTAAGTAAGTTGGCCAGGAAGCTGTCTTCCATATTTCTTGGCATAGATGAGTGAGCACCTCCAGCGCTGCATCGGTTTGTTGAAACATCTCAATTGATATTCCATCAATTCCTGGAGCCTTGTTTTTGACCAATGCCTTCAGAGCAGCTTTGACTTCTTCCTTCAGTACCTTCAGTTCCTGATCATATGCCACCTCTTGAAATGATTGAATATCGACTAATTCTTTTTGGTATAATGACTCTGTGTATTCCTTCGATCTTCTTTTGATGCTTCCTGCGTCATTTAATATTTTCCGCATGGAATCCTTCACTGTTGCAACTCAAGACTTGAATTTTTTCTTCAGTTCTTTCAGCTTCAGAAACACCGAGAGTGTTCTCCCCTTTTGGTTTTCCATCTCCAGCTCTTTGCACATATCATTATAATACTTCACTTTGTCTTCTCGAGAGGCCTTTTGAAATCTTCTGTTCAGTTCTTTTACTTCATCAATTCTTCCTTTTGCTTTAGCTGCTTGATGCTCAAGAGCAAGTTTCGGAGTCTCCTCTGCCATCCATCTTGGTCTTTTCCTTCTTTCCTGTCTTTTCAGTGACCTCTTGCTTTCTTCATGGATGATGTCCTTGATGTCATTCCACAGCTCGTCTGGCCTGTGGTCACTAGTGTTCAATGAGTCAAATCTATTCTTGAGATAGTCTCTAAATTCAGGTGGGATATACTCAAGGTCATATTTTGGCTCTCGTGGACTTGCTCTAATTTTCTTCAGTTTCAACTTGAGCTTGCATATGACCAATTGATGGCCGGTTCCACAGTCGATCCCTGGCCTTGTTCTGACTGATGATATTGAGCTTTTCCATCATCTCTTTCCACAGATGTAGTCAATTTGATTTCTGTGTGTTCCATCTGGCGAGGTCCATGTGTTTAGTCGCTGTTTATGTTGGTGAAAGAATGTATTTGCAATGAAGAAGTTGTTGGTCTTGCAAAATTCTATCATTCGATCTCCAACATTGTTTCTATCACCAAGGCCATATTTTCCAACTACTGATCCTTCTTCTTTGTTTCCAACTTTTGCATTCCAATAGCCAGTAATTATCAATGCTTATTGATTGCATGTTAGATCAATTTCAGACTGTAGCAGCTGATAAAAATCTTGCAATTCTTCATCTTTTGCCAAAGATGAAGAAATACTACAAGTAAGTACTACAAATAAGAGGAAGAACAAATATCATTTGAGTAATGTAATGGTATGTAATTTTGTCTGATCTTATATCCTTTTTTTTTTTTTTAGTGTATGAAGTTGTCATTTTAATAGTAGCTGTTTTGTGTGTTTAAAAGTTATTGTTCAAAGAGAAGGATGCTGGCATACTAAGTTCCAATTATAATAAAGTTTTGTCATACAAACCTTATATGCAATTTAGAGCAATCTGGATATGTATATAAATTTTAATTTTCTTTTCCTTTACATGTATAATATTAAGACATCGTGTTTGCAAAAATTTTCCCTTCTAGAAGTTGACAACTTACCATCATTGTGTATATTGAGTTTTATGAAACTTATTTCCTCATATATTGCCCAATGTGTCTGGGTTAGGTGTTTATGTTAGGACATAATTTCACAGCTTCTTAAATGATTTCCAAGTTCAGTGCATTTTTTATAAATCTGGGCTTCACTCCCTGATTATTTTCTCCCCGTTGGTATTCATTCTCCAGCTTTCAAATGTATTTAATATTCTCATGTATTTCATACCACCCACCTCACCATTAATCATTTCAATGGGGAAAAAATGTGACTGTGTGAATATCTGCTGTCATTTACCTTGTGCTTATAGAAATAATTACACTTTTAGTTATATCTCTTACTGTTTGAGTAAATCTATATTTTAGTCATTTGAATACAACTGTTTATATTTTAAAAAATGTGAATTTTTTTTCTGCCTGTAACATGAAATTGGATTGGTGTCATTTAAAGAACAAAATTCTACATGATTGCAACCTGCAAGAATGGCTGACAAGGTGATGCAGGAAAGATAAAATATTTTCATGTAAGAAAACAGATACTCATTTTTTAGTAAACTTCATGGTATCTTACAAAATTTTAAATGCAACAACAGTTAAAAAAAACAAATCCCTTAGTATATCCAGGAGCCCTGGTGGAGCAATGGTTAAGAGCTACAGCTGCTAACCAAAAGGTTGGTAGTTCGAATCCACCAGCCGCTCCTTGGAAACCCTATGTGGAAGTTCTACTCTGTCTTATAGGGTTGGTATGAGTCAAAATCAACTGGATGGAAACGGGTTTTTTTTTTTTAGTATATTCAAGGATCTGCCATAGGCAGCTTTGAAAAGTGTATAAAAGATGCTGTTAAGGTCCACTCTGCTAGAATCTATGAAGTATCACGCTGGGAACATCATTAACCAAGCCTGCAGAAATACAGGCAGTAATGCTTATTTTAAGTGTAGAATTCTAATCCTTGAAAACAAGACTGAGAAGTTCGGACACTGGCAGTTTGTGTGACACTGCCCAAACCCAGACTAAGCCAGACAGCTGTACCAATGTAAAACTCAAACGAAGCTCAATGATAGATAATCAGCCAATTTGATAATAGAAGGGTTGGATGAGAAACAAAACAGCTGAATTGCTCATCATTTTGTATTACTAAAGTTAAACGTCTATTTCTTTTAAATAGAAGAAATTAGAAAAAGCATGAGAACAATGATATTATATTCTGATATTACCTGCGTTTGTGTACATTGGGTGTGAAAAATATACTTGCCCAATAACTTAGGACGTTGAAGTATGAGTGTTCTGCCTCCCCACATCCTCCTCACTTGAAGTGCTTCTCAAGGCCTTGCCTTCTTTCCCAACTCGTAAGAGGCTGAACTCTTTTAACAGATACTGAGGACATCACTTGCTGGAGGTGAACAAGTGGAAATGTAATGTCTGATATAGGCTGAATGGATATGTGCTAAGCTTAGGGTCTGAGGTCTAGATGGACCACATATTAGAACTTGTGCCTGACTCATGCAAAGATATGACTATATCAGCCTTGGGTTACTAGTGACTACATATGCCCTGGATCTGATTGAAGACTCCACTACCTCTTTTGCTTGTCTTGATCAACCACTAACTTGCACTCATCTATGACTCTGCAGATGCCAGTTTGTAGATGTTCAGAAGGTGGTTATACCATAAGTGGAACAAAGAGGGACGGAAGAATGAGCCCTTGAGAAGGAGATGGAGATAAGGAGAGATTTGTGAACAATCACAGAGGTTGAAATTATTTAATTTCTCTGAAAAGAGACTATAAGCCACCTATGAAGAGAATGCCAAGATCAAGTCCCCTTTCCTACAAAGAGTGTTATTTTATTGGCTCTTACTTCACAAGGTTTTGATCTTGTGTGATCTGGAATAAAACACACATGCACACACACGCACAAACATATGATCCTGCAACCAGGCTGTTATGAAATCCTATATTCAGTACTATGTAGACCAGAGTAAGCTATCCTGGAACTCATTACCTTCAGAATGGCTTTTGACCATATTCCGTACCTGTCTTGCTGTGTTGGGTGTTCATTTAATACAGACAAGAATTCCTTGTAACATCCCTTGTCAAATTATTGTCTTTTAAATGTTGTACTGAAACATGTATCTCTTCAGTCCTTTCCGTTTTCGCAACTGTTGATTGCAGTGCTTTTCTAAGACTGACAATTTGCTTCAAATGCTTTCAAATATCCTCTTGAAAAATAAATCAGGCTCCAATATCATTGCCCAAAAAGATTTGTAAAATCAACATTTGTGATTACAATCTGGAAGGAGATCACAAAAATTACATAGGAAATAGATGACTGATAATACCTTCAGCAGAGATATTTATGGAAAAAATGCAAATTGCACATAAGTTAAAATAGAATTTACTATGGGAGATATGTATTTATGAATCCAAAGAAAGAAAAGTTTAGAAAAATAAGTGTTAACATAATTTAACATTAATTTGTTGTTGTCGTTAGGTGCTGTCGAGTCAGTTGTGACTCATAGCAAACCTATGTACAAGAGAACAAAACACTGCCCGCTTCAGCACCATTCTCAAAATCATTGCTATGTTTGAGCCTATCGTTGCAGCCACTGTGTCAACCCATCTCATTAAGGGTGTTCCTCTTTTTCACTGGCACTTTACAACATTAATTTAGAGACTGAAAATTAGGTAGTATAAAGTTATCTCTGGTTTGTTTCCTCAGGCCCCAGTCCAGTCCTTTCCTCATCTATCCTTTTTGTCTCCCAGGTGAGTGGTTCTCAGCTCTGGGAACTAACTAGGATCACCTGGGACACCTTAACCAGAAACCAGATTCTGACTCATGGTAACCCCATGTGCCTCAGTGTAGAACTAACTTTTATAGAGTTTTCAATGGCTGATTTTTTTAAGAAGCAGGTCACTAGGCTTCTCCTCTGAGGCACTTCTGGGTAGATTTGAACAGTCAGCTCGTTGGTTAGTAGCTGAGCATGTTAACTATTTGCACCACCCAGGGACTACAAAACTTAAAAAAATTTTAATGCTCAGATCCTAGTCTTAGTTCCTGACTCAATTGTTCTCAGATGGGACTCAGGCATGGATGTTTTTAAGAACAATTCACAGGTATGCATACAAGTTTCATATATATACACTGTGATGATTAATGTTGCATGTCAACTTGGCTGGGGCCTGATTCTTAGTGGTTTCGCAGTTAAGATATAGTCTGGCAGTTATGTAATGATGTAATCGCTTCCATAATGATGTCTGATATAATGTAATCATCTCCATGATGAGGTCTGCTATGAACAGCCAGTCAGTTGAAAGGGAGTTTCCTTGGGGGTATGGCCTGCATCTAATGTACGTGGACTTTCCTGGCAAAGCTAGTGGGCTTTTGCTTGCTCTGCATCTTGCATTTGACCTCCAGTTATTGGGACATGAGCTAGCAGCTTACCTGCCAATCTTGGGATTTGTCAGCCCCTCCAGCCTGTGGGCCAGTGGCCTGCCATCTTCCCTGCTAGTTTGGGATTTGTCAGCCCCTCCAGCCTGTGGGTCAGTGGCCTGCCATCTTCCCTGCTAGTCTTGGGATTTGTCAACATTTGCAGCCTGTTAACCCGTGGCCATCTGTCTGACCTGTCGATCTTGGGTTCACTGGCCACTACCACTACGTGAGTCAGGAGAAGTCTCCAGCCTGAAGTTTACAGCTCTTATGGCCACATGACCCATTTCTTGATCTAAATCTGTCTCTCTCTCTCTCTCTGTATATATATGTATGCATATGTACATATGTATACATGCTTCACTGGTTTTGTTTCTCTACAGAACCCAGCCTAAGGTATACATCATGTATGTAAGTGTATGTACATACAGCATTATTCTATAGTATTATATTATATATTAAGAAAAATGTTGCTGTCAAGTCGATTCTGACTCATAGTGGCCCTTAAGGAGAGAGTAGAGATGCCCCATTAGGTTTCCAAGGAGCAGCTGGTGGATTCAAACTGCTGATCTTTTGTTTAGCAGCTGAGCTCTTAACCACTGAGCTACCAGGGCTCCATATTACATATAGAATTATAATTTATATATATAAAAGACCCAAACCAAACCCAGTGCTGTCGAGTCAATTCCGGCTCATAGCGACTCTATAGCACAGAATAGAACTGCCCCATAGAGTTTCCAAGGAGCGCCTGGTGGATTCGAACTGCCAACCCTTTGGTTAGCAGCTGTACACTTAACCACTACGCCACCAGAGTTTCCAATATTATATAATTATACAATGGCCCATATATATATAATACTATATCTTTATCACATGCACTATGTGTTTTATGATCTGTCTCTTCTATTTGAGGTAAGCTTTTTGAGAATGAATTTGTATTTAGGTTTTTTTTTTTTTTTCCCTGCTATGTGTACAGTGCCCAGAATATTGTGCGGCCTAAAAAAAAAAAAAAAAAAAATTTTTTTTTTATAGTAAGGAACTGGATGTATTTTGCTCTCTATCCTTCTTTTGTGTTCTGTTCTGAGCCCAGAAAACTCACATGTACGGACTTCATTGCACTTCTTTGCTTTTACTTAGGTAGGCCAGTGGGAGGTACTGACAGGAGATCATATAGAAGCTGAAGGAGAGAGATTGGGTTAATAGTTCCCAACTCTTCTTCCTCGCTCTGGTTCTCCTAATGGATGAATTATTCCATTGCTACAAGTCTTGTCACAGTCCCCACTTCCACGGCTCAACTCTCACTAGGCTGTCATGATAACCTGCCCTCCCCTTGTCCCTTAAGGTCTAGAGAGCTAAGAAAGTTTTCCCCGTTGATGATCTTTTTTTGTAAGACCCTCAGATATGAAAGGTAGTTAATGCATACTTATTCAAAGAATGAATAATTAAAACCTTAAGAATCCACACAGGTCCTTCAAGAATTCCACAAAAATTTTATACCAAATTTCATATTTTGTAATAATTTATACAATGTATAATAAAAACTGGCAGTGGGTATAATAAAAACACATCCAAATGTATAATAAATAAAAATTACATGTGTTGGAAATGACTTGGATTACTTGTTGGGTTTTGTTATTTTTATTTGTTTGCTTTAATATAGACCTAATCTTTCACGTGAGGGCAGTGGGTTTTGGAACCTTAAAACTTTACTTGTTATCTCTGTCGTATTGAAATTTAACCTCAAATTGCTTGGCAACCTGTAAAAATCTGTATGAATTAAGATTTTCTTAAGAGGTGGATCTGCAACGATATATAATAACGAGTCAGATAATGATGATACTATAAATCATCTATAAGGTGTGATTTCAAATTATCATGTATATCAAAAAACTTGTTTGTGCTGATTAACTTATAAAACAAATTTCTTTTAATATAATGGGCCCTTTTTATTTCATACACTGAGATTCAGAATAATATTTCATTGGAAAATCATTTAAATTTCTTTTATAATTTTCAGGCAAAGAAATACATTTTTTAAACAATTAGCGGGTTCCAGTCTCTGTAAATGAGTTTTGGGGTGCAGGTTAGAAGTAGACATCTTTTTTTTTTTTTAATTTTTATTGTGCTTTAAGTGAAAGTTTACAAACCAAGTAAGTCTCTCATGCAAAAACTTATATACACCTTGCTGTATCTCCTAGTTGCTCTCTCTCTAATGATACAGTACACTCCTTCCTTCCACTCTCTGTTTTTGTGTCCATTCGGCCAGCTTCTGCCCTCCTCTGCCCTCTTATCTCTTCCTCAGACAGGAGCTGCCCACATAGTCTTATGTGTAGAAGTAGGCATTTTTTATCATAGAGCGTTCATGATGAGAAAACCCTTACTCTGGGGACAAAGTCACCATGCTTAGAAGAACATTTTTTTATTTGCAGCTTGCAGAGGACAAATCCAGAAATCTTAGCCCCAGTGGTCACACAGGCAAGAAGAGCAGTATCAGAAGTATAAACAGGTATTGAATAGATAAAGGCTTCACATCTAAACAACAGTCTTAAGGTTAAATGCTGACACTATATGCCCAAAAGCAGTGGAGTAGGGCTAAAGGGAGGGTATACGTGCCAAGGCTGAGCCAGCAGCCAACAGCAGCAGGCAGAGCTTCAGGTACCAGTTTAACGGTGAGCCTCCCTACAGATCATACAGATCCCAGGGCCATCTAAGTCCCTCTATGCTGTTTTTGAAGTCCCAGATGTGAAGCTCTTTTGAATTTCTTCCCTAGTTTCTTAGTATAATTTAAGAGGCAGTTAACTCACTTTTTGTTTTGTTTTTGCAACAACAAAGGACTGTTTCCTTTAAAAAAAAAAAAAAAATTATTCCTGGTATGCTTTTCTCCTTCTCAACTTCAGAGAGGTTTTTGACCAATGAAGAAGTTTCTTTAGAATAAAAAAAAAAAAAAAGACTTTTGGTTAAATTTTTCTCCAGGCATTTAGAAACTCAAATAAAGTTGGTTGAAACTCGAGACTTGTGTTAGAATGTGAAGCAATAATTAGGTATTGTTTCTTAATGGTTTCTTATGATGTAGATAGGTAGGATTAAATCATCATTAAGTGATAGAAAAAGAGAGGGAGAAACAAAGAGGAAGGAGAGGACAGGAGAGAGGAAAGAAGAGTGGGAGGAAGAAAGGAGAGAGAGAGAGAAAGAGATCATGCCAAGAAGCATATATATTAGGTTTCATTCTTCAGACTTTCTCCATCTAGGGTTGCCATTTAGACGACTTTGAAAGAAAGATCTAGAAGTTACTGACACATCTTAAATGTTTCAAAAACATGAAGGAAATAATACATTTTCAAACTCTGAAGCTGATGGAAATACTGAGAACTGCCAGATCTTCTCCATGCACCCTACGTTTGACATCCTTGTTCATAAAAACATATAATGAAAAATTCTAATGCTTGTATTTTTTTTTTTAATTAACCTTGCATCATCTATATCTATACTAGTTAACAGTAAGGGGTTTCACTTAGCAACATCTACCAAATCATAGAAAAATGTGCTTTTAGCCATTCAGCTTATAATTTGGTGATTGTACCATTTTAGTTATACTTTTGGAAATACTGGATACTTTTTCAAGGATTACCTCAATGTGCATTATCAATTTGGGTTGGAAATGTGAAATATAAGACCATTAATTTAGATTATATTTATATCAACTTTACACCCAAGGTAGTGATAGAGTAGTGAAAAAGAATTGAGAATCTGTAATATTAACAGTGCATTTTTACTTTTCCTTAATGAAATCTCTTAGCTTATAGCAAAGCAAAGCGTATTTTTTAAGAAAATTATCTTCCTTACTATTATAGATACAGAGCCCTGGTGACATAATAGTTAAGTGCTTAGTTGCTAACCAAAAGTATGGTGCTTGGAACCCACCCAGTGGCTCTGCGGGAGAAAAGACGTGGTGGTCTGCTCCACATTACAGCCTAGAAAATCACATGAGGCATTCCTACTCTGCCACATTGGGTCAGTACGAGTCAAAAATTGACTTGACAGCACCCAACAAGTGTAATAGAACTGAATTGTGTCCTCCAAAATGATATGTTGAAATCCTAACCCTTGGTACCTATGAAGGAGATCTTGTTTGGAAATAGCCTTTGAAGATGTTAAAAGTTAACCTGAGGTCATACTGGAGTAAAGTGAGTCCTAATACAATCTAATATAAATCCTTATATAAGAGGACAGACAAAAGAAGGACGGCCATTTAATCACAGACTTAATGCTGCAGCTGCAAGTCATGAGACCCCTGGGGGAACCAGAGCTGGGATAGACAGAGACATTTCCTCTAGAATTTGGAGAGAACATGGCCCAGCCGATGCTTTGATTTGGACTTCTGGCCTCCAGAAGTGTGAGACAATGCCTTTCTCTACTTATAAGCCACCCAGTATGCAGCATTTTGTTATGGTAGCCCTAGAGGGCTACTGTGCTTGGAATATGGGCCTAATATGCATGTGCATTTATCTGCTTTTTTTTTTCTTGTATTTTGATGTCTCACAATAATGGATTAAAGATTCTTAAATGTTCATTACATTTAAAAATTAACAATAAAAAATTTGGCTAGATCAGTCTTTTTTTTTTTTTTTCTTGGATTATTTTCAACAGCTCAAATTTTAGGAAAAGGGTTAAATTTGAAGTAATCTCTATACAATTATAATTCACATAATAGTGATTTTTTTACCCTCTTTAATTCCCTCTACTATATTAATCCATATTTGCCATCTTCCCATCTTGAGCAAGGG
Source organism: Loxodonta africana (assembly GCF_030014295.1). Lineage (NCBI taxonomy): Eukaryota > Metazoa > Chordata > Mammalia > Proboscidea > Elephantidae > Loxodonta > Loxodonta africana. The sequence continues at coordinate 23,909,634 of NC_087343.1, forward strand.
AACTAGCAAAACAGAGCTAATTCCTAACCTTTATACTTATAATTTTCTTATTTCCTACAAAATGGTCTTTCTGCCTTAAGTCAAAGTTTAAGGACCCTTAGCTAATGCATAGGCAATTAGCACGAACACAGGTTGGTAGCCTACATGATCAAGAAAGATCAATCCTTAGAAAGGGATATCATGTTTGGTAATGTAGAGGGTCAGAGAAAACGATGGAAATCCTCAGCAAGGTGAACGGACACAGTAGCGGCAACAATGGGCTCATACATATTGAACATCATAAAGATGGTACAGGACTGGGCAACATTTCATTCTGTTATACACAAGGTCATAATGAGTGAAAGCCAACTTGAGAGCAACTAATAATAGCAGTAAGGGAGATTCCCCCAACAACAACAGCCACCTCCCTCCTTGGGTATAGAATGAAACTTCCTAGACATTACCAATCTAGACTCCTTTCCTCAAGAACACAGGGAGATTACATTCCCCCCTTTGCAGTTAAGATGGGGCCATGCCATTATTATGGGCAAAGGAATGTGGAAAGATCTAATGCAAAACATATCTAATCCTGATTTTTCTGAGTCATTTTGCATACTTTGTCTCCATTCAAAATGCTAAAAGTGAAGGAGCCAGAAATAGAGAAACCATCCAATGGAAGAAGCCTGGGTATCTGAGTCAGCCTCTGGCAGGGAACCTCCCTAGAGGGCAGGCAGATGACCATCAACCTTCCAGGTAAATAAAGGATAAATTTTAAAATGGATTAAGCCACAGAGATTTGGGAATTTATTTTTCAATAGCTAGTGACAATTTTGCCAACCCTGGTGGTGCAGTGGTTAAGCATTTTGCTGCTAACCAAAAGGTCAGCAGTTTGAATCCACCAGCTGCTCCTTGGAAACCCTATGGGACAGTTCTACTCTGTTCTATAGGGTCACTATAAGCCTGAATCTATTCAATGGCAAAGGGTTTGGTTTTGTTTTTGGTATGTCCCAGCTACTCTTCTAGGAACTATGCACTTACACATGGTAAAAATAATAAAATAATTACTGGGTGTACAGAAAGCAATGTAACATTTGCGTTTGAATTCTAGTGTACCCCTCGGTTAAAAAAATAAAATAAAAAAGATAGAAAAAAACAACCGTTATGAATAATTAGGAGATTCAAAAGGGAGGATGCCATTTATCTGCTTACTGCGATGACTTATTTCACAAAGCAAAGTGCAAGAAGATTTCATGGGGTGGCATAGATATTTTAACTAATAGTGTGTATATTCATTTCTAGGACTGCCAATGCAAAGTAGCACACACTGGGTGAATTAAAACAACAGGAATTTATTATGTCTTAATTAGGAGGGAGAAGTCTGAAGTCAAGGCATTTGAAAGGTTATTTTCTTCTGTAGACTCTGAGGAAGAATCTCTTCCACGCCTCTCTTCGAATGAGGAAACCCTGGTGGGATAGAGGTTAAGACCTATGGCTGCTAACCAAAAGGTGAGCAGTTCAAATCCACCAGACACTCCTTGGAAACCCTATGGGGCAGTTCTACACTGTCTTATAGGGTCATTATGATTCAGAATCGACCTGACGGCAACAGGTTTGGTTTTGGTTTTGCAGGAGCCCTGGTAGAATTGACTTGACGGCAATGATTTTGGTTTGGTTTTTGGTTTAGGAGTCCTAGTAAGTTGCCCCGCTGGCGCAGTGGTTAAGTGCTGGGCTGCTAGCCAGAAGTTCAGCGCTTTGAACCCATCAGTCACTCCACAGGAGAAAGATGTGGCAGTCTGCTCCCACAAAGATTGCAGCCTCGGAAACCCTATGAGGCAGTTCTACTCTGTCCTATAGGGTTGCTATGAGTAAGAAATGACTCGACAGCATGCAACAACAACAACATTGGTAATCTTTGGTGTTCCTTGACTTGACACTAGTCATTTGATTTAGGGTTCACCCCAAATCCAGGCTGATTTCATATGGGGATCCTTAACTTATTAAATCTGTAAAAGACCTCTTTCCAAATAAGGTTACATTCTGAGATTCCTGGTGGACATGAATTTTGGGGAGGACGCTATTCAAACCACTGCAATGAGTTCTTGCTGTGACAAGCAAGTATGTCAAATTTGCATTAGCACCATACACAAATGCTCTTACTTAAGGAAATATGTGTTACATAAAATGTATACTTAACTTTTAATAGATGTGAGAACTATAATCTCTTACATATATTTGCTATAACTTTGACCCATCATATTTGCTTTCAAGGCATAACACTATTCACTGACATGATTTCCTATTGTCAAACACTGTCACATAACTAACCAAATGTATGAAGCACAGATAGTGTTTACAGTCAAGTACAACCATAATAAGTTAGTACTTCAGTAAATATATTTTACTTATATTGTTAGTAGTTGCGTTTGATTCTTGGTGCTGCTGTAACAGCATAGCTCAGACTAGGTAGGTTATAAGAACACAAAATGTATTGTCTTAGAGTTCTGGAGGCTAACAGTCCAAATCGAAGCAGCATTGACTGGGCCATACTCCCTCCTTAGTCTCTAGGGGAAGATGCTTTCCTGTCTCTCCTAAAAAAAAAATAGTATCTGATATTCTCAGGTGTTCCTTGATTTGTAGGTGCATTCTCACGTATCTGTCTTTCTGTGTCTCTTATCCTCTTTTATAAAGACACTACTCAGATTGTACTAGGATACTCCCTACTTCAGTACAGGCTCACACTAAGTTAACTGATAACATTTCAGAGACCCTATGTCCAAACAAGATCGCATTCCCAGGTACCAGGCATTAGGGTGTCACCATATCTTTTTGGGGGAAACACAAATCAATCCATTTAAGACTAGTTAATATTAAAAACAGAATATAGTCATATTTTATAATGTATCCTATTCATATGCATTCACATGCAAACTCTTTGCTGTTGGCTGCAATTTTGATATGGTAAAATTGTACCTGAGGGAGAGTTTCACACAGAAATTTGGAGCGAGCACTGCACATATTATTTTTAACACAATTTGAAATCTTGCCCCAAGACTGAGAGCCCAGTGTGGTTAGAAACTTTCTATTGATTTTTTTTTTTTTATTAAAATTCTTGTGAACAGCATGCTCTTTTGGCTTAAAATAAAGAACAATAAAATCACTGGGGACTTGTTTCTTCCCAGTTAAAAGAGAACCAATTATTTAGTTCTAACAGCAAAGGTGAACACAAGTGTTTCCAATATGCTAATGATATTCAACACCTTCCCGATGTTAGTAAATTGTTAATATTTTTAAATGATTATTTCATTCTGGGAAATAGTGAGTCTTAATTTACCATACTAGAGCATTTAGGAGATAAATTGCTGGTAGCTATTTTCAGTGGTGGAATGTCACAGGATACTCATTTATTGAAAGACCAATGATATGCATCTTTTCCAAGCTGGGGCTATCTAATTCTTAGTCAGCATACTAGTATTTAGTCTTTTTCTTCATCTGTTTGTTTGTTTGTTTGTTTTTTGGCTATCAGGAACAAATCCAGCTTTCAGTTTGTGACTTTATTGAAAGCATTTTGTATTCAAATCATGCAGTATTTGTCTCCCTATCCCAAAATGAAAACAACAAACCACTTCACACTTCTGTCTCTGGCAGACTGATTGCATTCTCATGCCAAGAGTCTGATTACAGGATTTAGCTGTGATACACAAGGCATGGCAATAAAGTAATGAGAATGGTTTTCTTATGCGGCTCTTTGTCAACATATTTCAATAAAGGCATTTCAAAGACTTTTGTGGCAATGACAGCTTCATTAGTTAGTTGGAAAATAATAAGGTAAATGAGAAAGTTTTTGTGCAAGTTTGTTGGCCAAACAAGAAGAGATGTAAGACTTTAAGTAAAACTGTCAATAATCTTAATAATTCCTAAAGGCAATATTAAAGCAGGGGAATAGAGCTAGACTATCAAGTCCAGAGAGAACTTTTGAATTTGTGGAGAGGAGAGTTGCATGGGATGAGGAGATGATGATGGAAAATGGATTTCATGAGAACTCTGAAGCAAAAAAAACTTTTTTAAAAAAGAGTTTTCTGAAATTCCTGCTACATGTTTTATGATATAATTCCTTCATTCTTTTCCCAAAAAGTCTTCGGTTAAGGTCTACATTATTATTGAAGGCTGCTTGGAATTACATTGATTTTAGTTGTTTACGGGCATTTGTGTGTTGCATTGGCCTCTAACAGAGAGCTGTTGGCACAGAATGACCAGGTATGTTAGGATATTCATTTAACTTAGTATTAGAATCAAGTGGAATGGATGTTGTATCAAATAATCTAACAAATAATCTGTATCTAAAAGAAACAATCTGGGTGTACTTTTTGGCAATAAGTAATATTGACCTTATTTGTAGTGCCAATCCAACAATATAATAGTTGCAGGGCAGGATTAACCCAACTTTCCTCCTTCAGCTCCCAGTCAACCTACTATTAAAACAGAAATTCATGCATCAGAAAGAAACCATTGGGGGATAGTTCTGGTCTTTGTGCAGTTAGAGATTCAGACAAAGTACAGCCACAGAAATCTTCATCTAAGAAAGGGACTCTTTTAAGTAATACACATTCAGGAATCATTTAAATTCAACATCAAGAACAAAGGTGCTCATTGTACCCCTGCTATATGTCAGCCACTGCCTTAGGTGCTTAGATACAGCAGGGAACAAAACACACAGATCTTTGCTCTCTTGAAACTATCCTTCTAATGAGGGATGGATATAGGTAGACAATAAACAAATGGTCAAATAAATGTTATAAGGCAGGTGATGCTGTGTCCATAAACACATACTAGCTAGGTAAGAGGAGGGGAAATGGAGTTAATAGTGGTGAGGAGGGGGGTTGTTACTTAATATAAGATAGTAAGGAAATGTCTTTCTGATTTATTCAGAAAACTAAAAAAGAAAACAAGAAGACAGCTAGAGGGGGATCACTTCAGACGGAGGTAATAGCAAGAGCTTGGCATATTATGAGACCATAGAGGGATATGGTGTGACTGTAGTGTAAAGAACAAAAGGGTGTGATGCAAGGTGAGTAAGGGAAGAACTCATGGGCTTAGCTTTTAGACTGAGCGACCTTGGAGGCTGTGAAAAGAGAAGTTAGTTAAGCTTTAGAAGGAATATCCTGGCTACTTGTAAGAATAGGCCGGAGGTGGGGTGCAAGTTTGAAGAAGGTAGCTGAGTTAGGACCTATTGCAAGTATTGAGGTAGGAGATGATGGTGGCTTACATGGATACATACTTCGATGTTAGAGCCTACAGAATTTGCCCATAGACTGACCAAGGGATTTGAGGGAAAGAGATGAGTCAAGGTTGAATCAGGTTTTTAGGGGTGGGTCATAGGAAGGAAGGTGCTGTAACTTACAGAGAAAAAGGAAACTTTAAAAGGAGCAGGTTCTGTGAGAGTGGAGTGTGTATGTGAATGTGTGTGTGTGTCTGTGCTTGTGCACATGTGCCCGTGTGTAGGACAGTCATTTTGCGTTTGAGATACCTGTTAGTCATCCTACTGGAGAGGCTGGTGGGCTGTTAAATATGAGTCATGGTTTGAGGTTACTCGTCAGCACATAGGAGGTAAATAAAGCTAACAGTTCTATATGAGAGCTCTAAGAAGTTACTGAGAAAAGTGAGCAGAAACTAAGGTGAGTTCAGAAGACTGAACCCTGAGACAGTATACTATTTATAATTGATAACATAAGAAAACAATTAGTGCAAGTGATTGAGACGGAAAGGACAGTGAAACAGGGAGAGAACAAAGAATGATTTGTGTCCAGAAGCAGAGTGAAATTCAAGAAAAAAAGAGCAAGCAGCTCGTATTATTTGAGGAAGATAAATATTTAAATATTATCAAGAATTTGGTGTAAGAAAGTTAAGTGGTTATTTTGCTAGGAGTAGGGACAAAAATAATTTTAAGATTTAAACTGTGATTTCTCCTGTATATAGACTCTAAGGTATTTAAAAGAAAATTTGTATTCCAGGTTAAAGACTGTACCTGTCTTTAGATAACTTAGGAGGAAACCAGCAATTGTCACTGGGAAAGAAAAATGGGGTCAACGCAACACCATCACCCCATTCTCTGTATCCCTCTCCATATATAAAGCGCCAGGACCCACCCACTTCCTATCCCACACCTGCAAAGAACTTGTAGGAAACAAAAATATCAAAAATCTACTATCATTGTGTTGGGAGACAGACTTGTATCACAAAAGAGGCTTGGGCTATATCACATGTTGGTAGAGGGTAGGGCCCCTTGAACAGGAAGGATATAGAGCCTGAGAAGTGAAAGGACATGAAAGATATCGAAGATATCGAGTCAGGAAGGCAAGGAATAATTCGTATTTCGCTCAATGCACAAATGCAGTCATGGTGATGCCTCATCTGGACTCGGATAAAACTTCACTGGTACCTATTTTGGTCCAGGAAAGAGAAATGTGGTTCTGTTTAATAAAGCGATGTTTGTTGTTGTTGTCAGGAGCTGTAGAGTCGGTTCCAACTCATAGCAACCCTATATAAGCTAGAATGAAACACGGCTGGGTACTGTGGCATCTTCACAATCGTTGCTACGTTTGAGCCCGTTGTTGCAGCCATTGTGTCAGTCTATATCATTGAGGGTCTTCCTCTATTTTGTTGACCCTCTCTCTACCTTATCAAGCATGACATCCTTCTCCAGGGGCTAGTCCCTCCTGATACCATGTCCAAAGTACATGAGACAAAATCTCGCCATCCTCACTTCCAAGGAGGACTCTGGCTCTACTTCTTCCAAGACAATTTGTTTGTTCTTCTGGCAGTCCACGGTATATTGGATATTCTTTGTGAAAACCATAATTAGAAGGCATCAATTCTTCTTCAGCATTTCTTATTCATTGTCCAATTTTCACATGCATAGGAGGCAATTGAAAATATCATGGCTCCTGTCAGGTACACCTTAGTCTTCAAAGTGACATCTTTACTTTTAACACTATAAAAAGGCCTTTTGCAGCAGATTTGCCAAGTGATGAAATATGTCATTTGATCTCTTGACTGCTGCTTCCATGGGCATTGATTATGAACTCAAGTAAAATGAAATCCTTGACAATTTCAATATTTTCTCCATTTATCAAGATGTTGCATATTGGTCCACTTGTGATGTATTCAATTCAAATCATGGCCAAGCACTGCTTATTCCCTTATAGATTCTTCTAGGAAAATTATGGCTGGGCTTCTGAAGCCTGGAAGACCATGGGGAAAATTCCACAATTCTTCCCACCCTCTCCCAGTCTGATTCCAATAAGCAATATCGGGTCTTTCCTATAAGAGAACATGATGGGTACTGCCTCAAAGATTACTAAAGATATATTTATGGTAACTGAATGGGGGATTTTATGCTGCAGTTAGTATATCTACTATTTTCAACTTTCTTATTACATTCTTCCAGAAATGTCGGGATGTAGGTACACTTTGGTCTGGTGACCAGGACAGGAGTCTTTGTCACCTACTCTTTCAGGACCACAGTTAAACTGTTCATTTTATTTTAAATTATGGTAACAAAACTTAAAGGCTGGGAAAATAGTTTAAAATTTGCTAATAACAGCAATATTAACCAAATTTAATTTTATCTTTCTAAATTACATCTTTAAAATTCCATGAAATTAATGATTACCTGAAACTTTTTTTTTTTTTTTGAAACTTAGCAGAATAGAAAACACATATTCTTCATAGCCAGATGAATGAAAGAAGGGGATAAAATGAGAAGTCTTCAGTTCAATGAAGTCCAGATTTGGAGATATGAATTATATAGCAGGAATAAGCTCTATTTAGGCTGGTCATTATATATATGTATATATATATACATACGTATATATATATATAAAATCCAAAACAAAAAACAAACCCATTGCCACTGAGTCAATTCCAACTCATAGCGACCCTATAGCAAATGCTAGAACTGCCCCATAGGGTTTCCAAGGAGCATCTGGTGGATTTGAACTGCAAACCTTTTGGTTAGCAGCTGAACTCTTAACCACTATGCCACCAGGGTTTCGTAGAGATAGAGATATTTGAAATTATTATAAAATAAGTGCTGTGACTGTTAACCAAAAGGCCGGCAGTTCAAATCCACCAGGCTCTCCTTGGAAACTCTGGGGCAGTTCTACTCTGTCCTATAGGGTCGCTATGACTCGGAATTGACTCCACGGCAACAGGTTTGGTTTTTTTGGTTATGAAATACATGTATGTGTGTGTGCATGTGGCAGGGAAATGAGCTTCATTTCCACAAGGATATTTGTACCTGTGGACCTGCTTTTTTAAATAAGAAAAGCAAAAGCATATTTTAGCCACTATTGAATTACGCTTGAAAAGAAAATATTTTAAAGACGCCTAGGTCTTATTTCTAAAAGGTCACAGTCATTGAAGACCCTATGGGGCGCAGTTCTATTTCTGAAACACATGGGGTCACCATAAGCTGGAATCGACCTCACAGCAACTAATGTGGTTTCTGGTTCAGAATTCTATTTTTTGCTTGTATTAGAACACAACGTTTAATGTTGTTTTGATGACTGTTTTTTTTTTTTTTTTTTTTTTTTTTAGCATGCTACCATTGAAGGGTTTTTTATTTTCTTCAACTTTATGGCATAGTGGCTAAGAGCTATGGCTGCTAAACCAAAAGGTCGGCAGTTCGAATCCACCAGGCACTCCTTGGAAACTCTATGGGACAGTTCTCTTCTGTCCTATTGGGTCGCTATGAGTCGGAGTTGACTCCACCGCAAATGGTTTTTTTTTTTTTTTAATCAATTTATTGAACATGTATGAGTCAGAATCGAGTCGACGGCACTGGTTTTGGGTGTTTTTTTTATTGAGCATGTTTTACATTTAAATTTATATCCATAAAATTTAAGCAGAAGTAATTCTTTTACACTCATATTACCTCCAGGGCCATCAGTTCATAATTGTTCTTAATAGTCTTACAAAATAAAAGTACATAATATATGATTGTGCTGTATATACATTATGGGAAAAAATGGTAATCTCATTTGACCTCATTCTAAACAAATTATTTTGCGTTGATAAACAAGGCTTAGCAAGAAAAAAAAAAAAAACAATATGACTAATTTCCCTTCAGTTATTTCTGAAAAGCAAATTCTTCACTCCAAAGCTGAAGGTAGAAAATATGCTACTTGTTAATGAGGTTTTATTACGATTACTTGTTTACTCACGCCAGTCAGATCTGACCTTTATACTACAGTATTTGTTTAGATGTAGTAGAGATAAACTGAGTGCACTGATTCTAAATTGAAGATCTGCTAAGTAGTTAGGAGAATGTGGTTTTATAAGCCCCTTCAGGTTATAAACAACATTTACCACAAGATCAAAACATGTTGACTTAGAAGATGCGAATACAAATTAAAATGGAAGAGATTTTTGAAATGCAGTGAACAGAATTATAAAATGGAATGCTATGAGTGATTTTTAAGTATTTCTAATTTAGTTTGATTAACTGGTAATTATACTCTGCAACATGTAACCAACAGCAATTTCTGGGAATTTCATGAAATATATTAAAGTATTTTTGGTTTAATATACAACATTTAAGATACAGGTGTATCAATTTCTACAAAGAATAACCAGAACAATCCACCTTTTTATTTACTCCTGCTGTTTAGCTTTTTAGTTTGCTATTATAATAAGTGAAGAAAAATAAATCCTCTACACTGATGTTAACAGGGTAAGGCCACAGGAGGGGAGGAGGGTATGTTAATAGCATTGCTGCTAATTTCTCTGTAATCCTACTTCATTATCTTATGCAAATGAATCCCAGAAAAAATTGACTTATTAAGAAAAAATGAATGTCATCAGTATAGGGTGGTATGCCAGCAAGATGAAAGAGTAGACTACATTATAAAATACTGTCATTGGAATACTTTACAAGTTTTTTTTTTTTTTTTTTTTAATTAAAACATGGATTTCAGAAAAAAATATTGGGACATTAAAGGAATTATGAGTCAGAATTGACTCAACAGAAACAGGTTTGGTTTTTTAAAGGAATTATGCAATTGTGTTCAGATTTTTATTTAAGAGCTAACTTTAAAAAAAAGTAGGGACAAAGGGGTGCCTATCAAATATGATAGAAGGTTCTAGTTACGTTGTTGCTGTTAATTGCCATTGAGTCGGTTCTGACTCATAGTGACCCTGTAGGACAGAGAATAACCTGCCCCCTAGGGTTTCCAAAGAGGGGCTGGTAGATTTGAACTGCTGACCTTTTGGTTGGCAGCAGAGCTCTTAACCACTATGCCACCAGGGCTCCATTCTAGTTCTAGCTACCCCTTTTCAACTAGCTTTACTAATACTTATTAGACACATAAAGAGAAACAATGATCATGTGCAGATTATTTTTAAACACAGTAGCCTCATTTTTATACCATTTTTGTGAAGTATTTAGTAAGTGTACATGCTATAATTACATAATTTTAACTATGTTTGAAAAACTTAATTGTTTCCCTTTCAATTTTTGAACATAATCTAATGCATGTCATTCAATACAAATCTACCTATATTTATCTCCTAACATTTGCCAGTAGTAGAATAACACTTAGGAAGAAAGGCCTGATAACCAATTTCTGAAAATCAGCCAATGACAAACCTACGGATCACAACGTTCCAATCCTCAACTGATCATGTGGATGGCACAGGACTGGGGCTGTCATGAATCAGGAGCCAACTCAACAGCAAATACCAACCGCAATAGCAACAACAGCAAGTCATAATGATTAAGGTGTAGTTTAAAAATAGCTAAAAATAGAAAGCCATCTCATGCTTCTTTATATTTAAACATGAACTTCCCACATAAGAAATGTCCTTTCCTGTATTTCCATTTAGCAAATGTTTACACATCTTTAATACCTATAGCAAATACATCCTCACAATCCTAGGCAAAATATATTATTCCCTCCATTGTGTATCCTTTGCACTGAGCACATATACCAAGCTCATCAAGGCACTGACAATTATTTATGTTGTATTCATAATTCTTCCTTTACTTACTAAACACGGAATGTATATTTATTGAATGAACAAGTCAATCGAGACATTATCTGTAGAGTTCTTTAACATTTTCCATGAAGATATTTCATACAGCTGTGCTCACAATGTCTAAATCTGAGGTTGAGAGACTATTGTGACTCATCATCTTCCATTCTGGAGCGCTGTTTCACGTGACCTTCCATTTCTGTTCCTGCAGATTTTCTGGCAGAGCCCTTGCAAATGTGAAGCAGTTGGTTCTACTGTTGGCATATTGTTGCATCCTGTTCCACTGGTTCTGTCAAAACCTAGATGCCACCTTTATATAAACTCTAGGTCTTGGTTAAACATCTTCACATTTATGATTTTTTTTTTTTTCTGTACACATTATCCTTCTACTCAATAACGGAGTTTATAGCTCTATCATAGAGGCAGAAACCCTGGTGGCACACTGGCTAAGTGTTATGGTTGCTAACCATAAGGGTCTGCAGAGTGAATCTACCAGGTGCTCCTTGAAAGCTCTATGGGGCAGTTCTACTATGTCCCATAGGGTTGCTATGAGTTGGAATCAACTCAACGGCAACAGGTTTAATATCACAGATGCACTCAATATAGTTTCTAAATCTAACTGCAGAATTAGTATCTGTTTATATGTCTTATTTCTCCAGAGAAATGCTTCATTAATCTATTTTGAATAAATGAGTAGAAAGTCAGAGAGAAAACATTACAATAATGGTAAGGAGTAGAAAAACGTGTTGACTTTTCTAGAGCAATATAAATTACATGTGTATAAACATAGACTAATTTACTATAAGCCAAAGAACGTACCTTAAATGCATATCCATGTCTTCAGTAAACATTTATTTAAAACCTGATACTATGTCAGGCACTTAGATGCTGAAGATAGAGTGTGGAGATAAAAAAAAAAAAAAAAAATTCATGTATTTATATTGAAATTATACACATGGCAACTTTGAGTAATTCTTATTAGATTTATTTCATTACCATAATATCTAACTAAAGTACTATATTTGAAATATATATTAAACAATATATTTGATGTGGAAAGTATTTACAAACATAAACAAATATATTTAATCACCATACGTACAATTACAATGGAGTTTAACCAGTCCGTAACACACAACATTGTTCCAAATAAATCAAACAACATTTTAAATTAATCTACTGAAGTCCTCCAGTTCACTTTGAACTCTCTGATAGGTGGCTGGGACTCTCAATACTTTAAAGGTGAATAGGTTAGTCTTTGGCCTTGAAAGTTCAAATATGCAAACACATAATAGCCAGACTATATACAAAAGTAGAACTTGGAACCACAAACTGCCGGTATCACTCCAGTAAGCCAAACCACAACCTCTACAGCAACCAGGCCAAACAGTCAGGATTTGGTTAATGAATGGCAGCTTCCCTAAGCTTTGTTACTGCTTCCAATTTAGGATCAACCAGGCAATGCCAAACATTTCCCCCGAAGATGTCCTGCTTCTCATTTGCCCCCCTCCAGAATCCCCATGGCAACCACTTTCAATCAGGGTGTATCTGAAACCTTCTCTTTTTTCCCTTATGAAACTTTCCAACTCCTCTGCCTGACTTAGTGTTTTTGCCAAACGCAATTGATGGTGGCTGACTCCCTTGCTACAGCAAGGTCTGAATAAATAGTTTTTTGGTGCTCATTTGGGTGGTCTTTGTTTATTTCCATACTCTTCACTGGAAACCCTGGTGGAGCAGTGGTTAAGAGTTTGGCTGCTAACCAAACTGTCGGCAGTTTGAATCCACCAGGCGCTCTTTGGAAACCCTAGGGAGCAGTTCTCCTCTGTCCTATAGGGCTGCTATGAGTTGGAATTGACTCCATGGCAACGGGTTTGGTTTTTTTGCTTTGGTTTTATCATACAGACTCATTAGAGGTAGAAAGAAAGACAAATAGTTACTAACAGTTTATTGTGTTTAGTATTAGGATGTAGGTATCTGTGAATTATGACAGGGTGACAGATGAAGAAAAAATTAGCTCTGCCTCTAGGATATAAAATAATAATATCAACCCTCGAATACAATAATAACTAAAAAAGCTAAAATTTTTAAGCTCTTATTATTTGCCAGGCTTTGCTCCAAACAATTCGTATGGATTAAATCACTTCGAAAAGCACACATTCACAGTGACATATATTATTATTTCCATTTTACAGGTACATAAAATGAGGCACAGTACAGTGGAATTTAACTAAACAGTAAAAGAGCCACATAAATAAAAGCTGCTGAACCCATAATGTAATTAATCCAGCATCGCATGGGCTCTCCTAGCCAAAGGAAACCAGAAAGAGAGAAAGGGAGTCTGTACTTCTAAACTATGTAGTTATGAGATATTTAGTGTCTAAGAAATTTCTCTAGAAGAATTTACATGGTAAATGAGCCATGCTTAGTTCTTCTTGGGCAAGGATTATGTTTATTCTGATTATTTCCCAACTGAGATGAACTGAGAGAATAGACTAAGTAGTGTCAAGGAGTTCTGAAAAAATGTTTTGAGAAATAGCTGTATTAGCTCTAGCTGACTATGAGCAAATAGACCGGTCAATGGAAGAGAGCATATTTCATTCAACACCTTTGGAATATTGGCATTCCTTGGATTTTAGCTTTCAGCCTTCAAACGAGCAGAATTTAGCTGCTATACTGTGAATTATCTCCTGAATTACATTAATTTGCCCAATTTGGATTTTCCTGTATAATGTGACAAATATTGTGAACTGCTGATGGGTGTCACTGCCCATCAAACTACTATGTAGTTGATACACTACCCCAAGCTTTGTCTGCACGGCAACATTTTTGCATTCATGAATGATTATCTGGAAATATACTCCTGCACCACTATCACAACTGTCATGGATTGAATTGTATCCCCCAAAATTATGTGTATCAATTTGGCTGGGCCATGATCCCCAGTACTGTGTGATTGTCCACCATTTTGTCATCTGATGTGATTTTCCTATGCATTGTAAATCCTATCACTATGATATTAAGCAAAGGAAAAAAAAAACCCAGTGCCGTCGAGTTGATTCTGACTCATAGTGGCCCTATAGGACAGAGTAGAACTGCCCCATAGGGCTTCCAAGGAGCACCTGGAGGATTCAAACTCCCAACCCTTTGGTTAGCAGTCATAGCACCTAACCACTATGCCACCAGGGTTTCTGTGAGATGGATTAGAGTCAGTTATATTGATGAGATCTACAAGATTAGATTGTGTCTTAAGCCATTTTCTTCTGAGATATAAAAGAGAGAAGCTATCAGAGAGACATGGGGACCTCATATCACCAAGAAGGAACTACCAGGAGCATAGTGTATCCTTTGGACCTGGGATCCCTTCACTGAGAAACTCTTCAACCAGGGGAGGATTGATGACAAGGACCTTCCCCCAGAATCAACAGAGTGAAAGACTTCCCCTGGATTTGGCACCTTGAATTCAAGCTTCTGTCCTCCTAGACTGTGAAAGAATAAAACTATACTTGTTAAAGTCATCGACTTGTGGTACTTCTGTTATAGCAGCACTAGATGACTAAGACAACCACCCAATCAAGCTTAATATGGAAGGTGAATTGGGAATTTTAAATATTTTATCTCTGCAAAACACACCTGGTAAAAAAGAAGGGAGCATTGCTTATTTACTGCATTATGGAATACTCTCCCAGGTGTTTCTACAATACTTCCAAAAGCATTTATTTGCAAGAAAATCAATGACTACTTGATTTAATTTGTAAGTTATTATTGAAACCCTTATCAAGTTTTCAAATTCATTGATGATTTAGGAGATTAAATAGAATAAAATAAACTCGCAGATGCTCTTCCTATTTGTTTTCTAGTTTTAAAAAAGTATAGATTCATGACTTCATCAGCTTTTTAATTAAAGCTTGTTTTTATTGAAAACTATGTGAGCCCACGATGTTTGTTACTGTTTGTATTTGTACAGTAGGCATTACCCACTCTTGTAGGAAACAGCAAAAACTTTCCTGCTCAAAAGGCAAGATGAGAATGGGGGAGTAAGGCAGGTGCAAGACACAACCAGATGGAAATTATCACCCATTAACTTGCAATCAGCATCCTAGAAGAAAGACTTTAAAAAGCATGGAAAGCTATAGCTTTCTTTTCCTGCAACACAAGGCCTCATACTGCACTCCTCCACTTAAATGCACATCTCGGCAGGTCTCCAGCTATGGGAGGAAAATTCTGATGATCATACAGAAAACAGAATCACTGAAAAGTCTGTGCTGAATAGAGAAGCTGAGTTTCCACCTTTGCTGTTGGGAAGCAGCTGCACAATGTTCTAGAAAATGAAATTAGCTTAAAAATCAAAAGCAAAATAACAAAAATGAAGGTTCAAAAATGTTTTGCTAAGATCAATGCTATCATGGTGTAAACTGCATATTTTATAATCCCTAGAGTGAAGATGAAGTCAGGAAATGTGTGTGTCAGGGTTGTAGCCCTTCGCCATACCTATTCAACCTGTATGCTGAGTAAATAATCAGATAATCTGGACTATATGAAGGAGAATGTGGCATCAGGATTAGTGGAAGACTCATTAACAACCTGCGTTATGCAAATGACACAACCTTGCTCACTGAAAGTGAGGCGGACTTCAAGCACTTACTGATAAAGATCAAAGATTACAACCTTCAGTACGGGTTACACCTTGACATTAAAAAAATAATAAAAAAATTCACACAACAGGACCAATAAGCAACATTATGATAAATTGATAAATGGAGAAAGATTAAAGTTGTTCAGGATTTCATTTTACTTGGATCAACAATCAACGTCCATGGAAGCAGCAGTCAAGAAATCAAAAGATGCATTGCATTGCGCAAATCGGCAGCAAAAGACCTCTTTAAGGCGTTAAAAAACAAAAATGTCACTTTAAGGACTAAGACACATCTGGCCCAAGCCATGGTGTTTTCATTTGCTTCATATGCATGCGAAATCTGGAGAATGAATAAACACGATCGAAGAAGAATTGAAGTCTTCGAAGTATGGTTTTGGCAAAGAATATTGAATATACCATGGACTGCCAGAAGAAATAACAAGTCTGTCTTGGAAGAAATATAGCCAGAGTGTTCCTCAGAAGCAAGGATGACAAGACTTCATCTCAAGTAAGTTGGCTATGTTATAAGGAGGGACCAGTTCCTGGAGAAGAACATCATGGATAGTAGAGAGTCAGCAAAAAAGAGGAAGGCCTTCAACAAGATGGGGTGACACAGTGGCTATCACAATGGGTTCAAGCATAACAACTGTGAGGATGGTACAGGACTGGGCAGTGTTTCCTTCTGTAGTACACAGGGTCGCCATGAGTTGGAACTGACTCAATGGTACCTAACAGCAACAACAAAGCCAAGATAAATATTTGGCCCAAAGTCGTTACCAAAACTTCACTGTCAGTGGAAGGCTTAGAAACGGCATTGTTTACCCTTTCCCTTCCCACAATGAGGCATGTAGAGAAAGGCATTTTATCAGAAAAAAGCAAAAGTGTAAAGGATAAAATAAGTTTTTGTATTCTTACCCATATTGTAAAAGAATCTTAAAGCAATTTTGTACCACATGTTCCTGGTTTTATAGCTTCAGGGAACACTATCCATAAATATTCGGCTTTGTCACCAGCAAATTTAACACCTACACTCTGCTCCTTTAAACTGAATCATTAGATATATGCCTGTGAAAGTGTAAGGAACCAATTTTCTTTAGCCTGACTTGCTGTTTCTCTGTGGTTCTTTGTGAAGAATTAGGAGGATAACATGTGAATACTATTCGTGGGATTATAGAGTTTTCTTAGGAAGTAATGGCCTACAAAACGCCATATTTCACTGAATATCACTAGGTATTCAATTAAAAAAAAGCGATACTTCACCTAAAAATAGAGAAACTATTAAGTTCTAAAATTAAGGGTATTTTTGAGTTCTGGAAATGTGTTAGTATAATACCCATAGTTTATCTGGCTGCTTAATGTTGATTACCATTTGCTTACTGATAAATCATCACTCGAATGCCTGAATTTATAACGAGTTTCATTACACAAAATCTCACTAAGGATTTGCTTTGCTGTGTTCCTACTGTTTTATATGATTCTATTAAAGATATCAAATTGTATCACATATTGAATTTACATTAAATTCAAGTGTTAGACCATTTTGCAAAGCACAATATGCTATGTAGAAATATCAAGATATTTTTTCTAAGCCTACATGAATAAAAGGAATGTATTCCATTCAATGTGTTCAAAATAAATCTATTCGTATGCCATAAGTATTTCATTGTGGAAATTATTTCATATGCTACTTTCTAAAGATTATAGAATCTTCTATATTCTCTAATATTTTAAAATTGTGAGCTACTGAGAGTTAAACATGGTTAAATTTAATAATACCTATCTCTATCAAATCCATACATTATATTCCTGTATTCATATTCACTT
This sequence comes from Loxodonta africana, assembly GCF_030014295.1. Lineage (NCBI taxonomy): Eukaryota > Metazoa > Chordata > Mammalia > Proboscidea > Elephantidae > Loxodonta > Loxodonta africana. The sequence continues at coordinate 23,927,101 of NC_087343.1, forward strand.
ATAAATATATCATTTGAAATATTTTATTTTATAAAATATGTTCATGTGCAGACAACAGCTTGTTTTATGGTCATGTAATACATAAATAGAAGGAACATACATGTTGTTTTAAGAGTGGAAATAGATGCCTAAAGGATAGTCCAGCAGCCTTGACAATGTTCCTCTCAGGTGTTCTACTGTGGGGAATGTAATTACCCCAGAACCCCAGCTGCTGCTCTCTGAAACCTATCCCCATCATAGTGTTGGAGGCCATGTTTCTTATGGACTGCCCAGGGAATGCTTGAACAAAGCAGGTTTGCTAAGGCAGACCCACTCCTGAGTCTCAGTGTCTAATGACGCTGCTGTACTTTTCCAGCTTCTTCTCTAGCTTCCATTCTAGGCCTTTCCTCCAATAAATGCCTCACACATTTAATCCTATTTTCCTCTCTGTTTCTTAATTGCCTTACTTAACAAATGGGATGGGAAGAACTAGACAAGACTGGATTGCTGAGGACACATTTGAGCTCCCATTTATGCAATTTAACGCTCAAACTGTAGGATGAAGTATAAGTGCCCTCAAAGAATTTACGAACCAATAATTAAAACCTGAACTCTAATTTTGTATTTTTGATTACTTCTTCCCTTTTGGTTTTCTACCTCCAGCTCTTTGCACATGAACACGCTCAGCTTTTCTTAAGCTGAAAAAACTGAAGAAAAAAATCAAGCCTCGAGTTGCAATAGTGAAGGGTTCTGCGGGGAAACTATTAAACGATGCAGGAAGCGTCAACAGAAGATGGAAGGAATACACAGTAATTATACCAAAAAGAATTAGTTGAAGTTCAACCATTTCAAGAGGCAGCAAATGATCAGGAACCGATGGTACTGAAGGAAGAAGTCTAAGCTGCTTTGATGGCATTGGCGAAAAACAAGACTCCAGGAATTGATGGAATATCAATTGAGGTAATATTCAGGACAATTCCTAAATTCCTGGACTCACCTAGTGCCCAAATATACCTATTCATTTTACTCTTCATCCAGTTATACCTACCTCTAGTTCTACAAGTGGATGTATTGAAAGTTGGTTACTCTGGCACCACCTAAAAGCCAACTCAAAAGTTGTTTTTTTTTTTTTTTGTGAAAGTTTGCTAAAATTTAAGCTTTGTGAAGACAGGGGTTTATGTTAGTATTGTTTACTGAGGCATCTTCAAGAATAGTGCCTGTCACAGAGAAAACATGCAATAAACACATGCTTAATTCGTTGAAAAGCAAGGAGATTCCCAAGAAGAAGAGTTTGATTGATGGCTACATTCTACCTAGTAACAACTGGTAGATGACTTTGACAAGTAGAAGAATCCAGATTGGAAGAGATTTTCTGAGAATAATTTACCATAATGAAGGAGGAATTACATTTGTAATGGCCGCTGGATAAATGTCAGGTGTTAATGTTTACATATAATTGGGCTGTTGGAGTTTTCAACAGGGAAACTATGATTAGATACTGCATTACCAAAGAGGAAGATAGTCGATAATATATTATCTGTTATCTAGATTATATTTGGGAAAATATCAAGGGGATAAGTTTTGGCAAGTATGGAAAGAAAGTTTACACACACACAAAAAATCCCATCTTCCCCAACACAAACACAAAATTAGTAAAGTATCAGAAAGTTAAAAAAACAAAGTCTCCTTACGAAGAGAAAATTTGGGGGTTCAGTAAGAACTCTACAAAGAGGCCATGTAAGTAAGAATAAAGTATTGGTTCAGCTACCATATTTTGAAGGAAATAACACGTACCTTCTACATTTGTTTGCCAACTGTGTCTACCCCCGGCAGTATTTTTTGTAAGCCCACTACACTTTTTTTTTTTTTTTTTTATTACAGCAACATGTAAAAACATGTAGTTGAAAATGTGTGGAAACATTTTGCAAATTGTCTAGGCCATTTTCTATTTTCTACATTATGTTTTCTTTGCAATAAAAAGTTTCATGCACTAAAATAGACTCATTTTAGTATATATTGAATATATATTAGAGTAGGTTTTTGGCTAGTATGTCTACAATTTGCCTTTATACCCTCTCATTTCATTCGGAGAAAAAATAGCCGCTATCAACATTTTTAAAATAAAACTTCTCTGAAGAAAAATACACTTTCATATACCTCTGTCTCTTTTGGCAATTAATTATAGAACATATTTATTCATTTAAAATATCTATATGGTATTTTCCTTGGTAATATGGTATTTTCCTTAAGTGAGAAAGATTGCTGCACGAACACATATGCTCTGAGTACATTTTTTCTTTCTTTTTAATCTAAAAGATAAAACTATTGTTATTGAGGCAAGAGGTTCTCTTGGTATACTGGCCTTGATTCACCTCACAAAGAATAATTCAGGTGACCACTTTCATTTTCCCTTGTACCAAGGACTCTTCTGCTACTCAACCTTGATACCATAATGCCTTCATAAGAACTTTTTCTACAGTTTCCCTGATTGTGACCTAGATCAGATCTGATATTGCCACTCTCTGTTAAAAGTGATGTGTTGGTGATTTTCCCCTTAGTGGTCCAGTTATGAGAACTTTTGTTTTTTTTACGTTAAGGTGTAATCCATACTGAAGGCCATAGCTTTTGATCTTCGTCAGTAATTGTTTCAAGTCCTCTTCACTTTCAGCAAGCAAGGTTATATCATCTGCATATCACAGGTTGTTATTGAGCCTCCCTTCAATTCTAATTTGGCATTCTTCTTTATAGACTAGCTTATCTCATAATTTGCTCAGCATACAGATTGAATAAGTATAGTGAAAGGATACAACCCTGACATACGCCTTTCCTGATTTTAAACCACGCAGTAACCCCTTGTTCTGTTCAAACCACTGCCTCTTGATCTATGTACAGATATTCACAATCACAATTAAGTATTCTGGAATTCCCATTCTTTGCAATGTTATTCATAATTTGTTGTGATTCACACAGTCAACTGTCTTTGGGTAGTCATCTTTCTGGTAGTCTCTGCTTTCAGTCAAGATCCATCTGACATTAACAATGATATTTCTCATTCCACATCTCTTCTGAATCTGGCTTGAATTTCTGGCAGTTCCCTATCGATGTAGTGCTGCAACCATTTTTGAATTATCTTCTTTAAAATTTTCAACAAACAAGCAACATTATGATAAATACAGAAAAGTCTGAATTTCAAGTTTGAAAAGGCCAAAGAAGAATTGATGCATTTCAATTATAATGCTGGCAAATAATATTGAACATACCATGAACTCCTGGAAGAATCAACAACTCTCTCTTGGAAGAAGGATGTTCCTTAGAAGCCAGGATGTTAAAACCTAGTCTCACATTTGTTCGACATGTTATCAGGAGGGACAGTCCTAGGTCCCTGGTAAAGCACAGGGTCAGCAAAAAAGACGAAGACCCTTAATGGAATGGATTGACACGGTGGCTAGCTGCAACAATGGGTTCAAACAGCAATGATTGTGAGGATGGTGCAAGATTGGGCAGCATTTCATCCTGTTATACATAGGTTGCTGTGAGTCAAAATAGACTTGATGGCACATAACAATAGCAGTTTTTCTTTGTGGAGGAGGGATTGCCCTTGCTTTTCTCTTACTGATCATAGGTTCTAGCAGGCTCCTTCTAGATCTGGTTCATCTCACTCAGTTCTCTCCAGTAGATGTTCTTAGAAGTACTTTCAGTATCATTCATTTACTTCAGCAATATTAGAAAAAATGTTCTTCGAGTATGACTGATCTCTCAGTCTGTGTCACTAAAGAGCCTTTTAATCTGAGTCTCAACTTGCCATATCTCTCTTGATAATAACTTCCCTATTCAGCTCACAAAGCTATTACAGGTTTTGCTTTTTAACTTAACGTGAGGAAGATTATTTGTAAACAGTAAACAAATATACAGTGCTATTATTTTTAAGAAAACCTGGCTAAAATGTTTCTCAACTACAAAGGTATTTTCTATAAGAAAAGAGGTATGCTTATATGGTAGAGTTTAAAATAGAATCTCTTTGTGATATGTAAAATACTACGGTATTAAACTACTCTAATCCAGGCTACCACTGAGCTTATTTGTACAGTGCTACAGTGCTCTGATATGTCCTTGGTATAAATCATTATATAAACCATCATACATTGATGAATCAGGATTTTTGCAACACCCTGAGGAGCAATTTATGGTCCATGCAATTCTTTAAACTTGACACAAATTAAAATGTTCCACTTTTCAGGAACAGCTGAGTTTGTCAGCTTATCAGTTTTAAAAAAAAAAAATCAGTTTACTAACTTTTAATTAAGGAAAAATGGGCTCATAAGGTGTGATCCATCAGAAACATTATTAAGCTTCCTTAGTGACTACTCTTGTCTCTTATATTAATATATTGACTTAAAAAAAATGAAATCCTAGAAAATAAATGCTGAAGCTATTTCAAAGATTCATTGGCCACAGAAGTACTTTTTCCCCCAGACCACTACATTCAATGCAAGCTTAGCAGACACTTTCCAGGACACTTGCCCAGCTAATGACCATTAGCTCTTTTTTTCAGAATTGTTCTACTCTAAGCGAAGAGGTCCAGCAGTCATGTTTGATACCAACCACCTGCTCATAGTTGATTGCAACAGGAGTAGAAAATTGAGCAATGCTGAGACAATAACAGCCTCAATTCTAAGAATCTGACATTGGGATTCAGAATCAGTGCCTACATTTGGCTTAAAAAATATGTAACATGAAAATGAAACAGCTGTTGTTCAGCCTTGTTCCATCATGTGGATGAAGGAGCAGGAAAAATTGGCAGAGAAAACTGTAGGACAAAGAGAAATAAGAAAAAGGTAAGCAATGTGGTAGGCTATAAAAGCCCCTAGTCAAAAGATATCCATGTTGTAATCCTTAGATCATGTGAAAATTACCTTATATGATGAGGGAAAAATCTTTGCAAATGTGATTAAGTTAAGGTACTGATACTGGAAAATTTTTCTGGATTATCTAGATAAACCATCAATGCAATCACATGTATCCTTATAAAAAGACAGAGGGGGGTTTGACACACACACAGAAGAGAATGGAGCAAAGAGACATTTAAAGATGCTGGCCTTGAAGACTAGAGTGATCCAGTCATAAGCCAAGGAATGTCAGTAGCCAGGAGAGGTGGAAAGAAACAAGGGGTACTTTGTCTCCTAACGCTTCCAGAGGCAGTGTGGCCCTGCCAACACCTTGGTTTTGGCCTATTAACACTGATTTCAGACTTCTGACCTCCAGAACAATGAGAAAATGAGTTTCTGTTGAATGAAGGGACCAAGTCTTTGGTAATTAGCAGCCACAGGAAACTAATGCACTCAATGAGTTTCATTGTCTGTTTTCAGTTTCTTCTGAGGTCTGGCTAATTTCTGCCTCTGGATCCCATGATCCAAGAAAATGTATATTTCCCCACATATTGCCTCTCATCTCAAGTTATATCTCTTACTAGCAACTGACATATCTATATTAATATGCCTTCATGAATCCGAGTCAAGTAAAATTCATATGGAAACTATACATTATATCTCAGATATATTGTGTCAGCTTTTATAAAGGCATGGCAACTTAAGTTACTTTAGCCAAAGAAATGTGAGTGAATGTGACAGGTGTCTTTTATGAGCAGAAGCTTGGAGAGGTGCCTTTCTAGTTTCCTCTTCCCTAAAACCAGGAAATTCCAGGTCGATGCTGGAGCTTCAGTCCCAGATGATAAAGGCATAGTTGACCCATGAAGGGCATACTCAAAGACCGGGGGGGAAAAACAAAACAAAACAAACTTTCAGCTGACTCAAGTCACTGAGATCTGGGGACTCACATATTACTGTAATATAAAATATCTAAAGCTTAATGATAAAGTTCTTTTTCTTTCTAGTATTGAAGACCAACTGCCACTCTCCAAATTTCCACTACTTCAATGTCAAAATCCATTTGCTCTTGACTTTTCTAGTGCTCTGAATGTGCTTATCCACCAGATGTACTCCTACTCACCTTCCATTTCCAGCTTCACCATATAATTTACCCTGCATCCCCAGAAAGAAATTTGGAATTGCCTGGTTGGTAATCTAAATATGCATGTTTCTATTTTATCACTTATAACTTGTATTATACTTATTTTTATTCACCTGTCACCCCACTAAATTTTTTTTTTTTTAAATAGGAACTTGGATCTGTGCATCTAACAGACTCCTTGATATATCAGTCAATAAAATTTGAATGAACTTACTAGATGGTGCTGCTAGGAGGGATTCAAATCACACCCCAGGAAGGGATAGAAATAAGAACAATATTATAATAACCTAAGTAAGAAACATCTATACTAGAATTTTATCTATGAATGTGAAAATGACGTTTAGACACGAGATATTCTATGAAGGAAAATTTACTAGCCTTGATGGCATATAACTTACTAAGACATAAGAGTCTGCATGACTCTAAACTGAGCTTGTTGTTGTTGGTTGCATTCAAGTCGATTCAGACTCGTGGCAGTCTCACGTGAAGTTGTACTCTTAATCTGTTGCCATAGAGTTGATTCCAACTCAGAGCAACCCCATAGGATAGCGTAGAACTGCCCCCATAGGGTTTCCTAGGCTGTAAATCTTCATGGAAGCTGACTGCCACCATCTTTTTCCCATGGAGTGGCTAGTGGGTTAGAACCACTAACCTTCCTGTTACCAGCTGAGTGCTTAACCATTGTGCTACCAGGGCTCCTTGGAGTTGAGTTTAGGTGACACAAATAGCAAAAGTGAGGTTAGGAGGAAGAATTGTTTCGTGGATGTTCCATTTGCATCCATTTCATGGATATTTTTAGGCTATGGCTGAGATCCGGCTAACGTTTAGAATTATTGGAGCCTGAAGATTGGACTACAGATTGAGGGTTAGAAGGCATTTGTAGGGACAGGTTTACTTAGTATAAAATATGTCGGACTATTATGCTACTGAGGAGCTAGGAAAACTAAAATGGAGACAACATCTGAAAAAGATACAATAAAGGTCATGCCATGCCAGGAAGGGGAGAATTGTAAAAAAGAAGATTATTAGTAGTAACAATGCAGGAAAATGTAAAAATTACATTTTGAGCAATGTCATTATATGGACAACTAGAAATTGTATGTAGAAGATTAGGATTGCAGTAAATAATTAGAAATTCTGTGGAATAAATAAATAAGCAGAGAGACACAAGAATTCTTTTTAAGATGCCATTCCATTCAAATGGAGTGAGAGGAAACAAACAATTTGGGTTCTCAACATAAGCAGGAAGGATAATTCAAAAGTAACTGAGGATTGTCCATCAACGAGATGGATTGACACGGTGGCCACAACAGGCTCAAACACAGCAAAGATGGTGAGGATGGTGCAGGCCCAGGCAACGTTTTTTTCTGTTATACATCCGGTTGCTACGGGTTGAAACTGACTGAATGGCACCTAACAACAACTAACAATTATGTATTCCTACAGCACTTTGATTTTTAATAATTTACTTCAGACAGTTGATATATTTTTTTTTTTTTGAAAACAGTATAGTCAGGAATGATGACTTTTTATATTGTCAGATAAACCCACTGCCGTCGAGTCGATTCACCCTTATTTATATCTTATGTATGATTTACTATTGCTTAAGTATTCATTACCACTGTTCTTGACCCCTTCAATAAAAAGCTGGCTATTAAAAGCTATCAATTTATTTATTCATTTAACTCTTTTTCTAGAAGTATGCAACATTTTTATAGGGTTTGCTTCTAAGAGGCACTTGTCATGGGATTTGTAATAAAGTTTAAAGTATTTCATACTAAAGAAAAGCATGACTTTGGAATCATTGCTGAAGGGAGAATTTCTTTGATTCATTTCCAATTTTAAGAGACAGAAATTATTACCTTATATTTACAAATTCTCATTGTTTGGGTTTAATTTGGATATGTTGTATATTTAATAAGATTGATTCAAAGGAAGAGTATGTAGGGATTTGGTGTTGCAAAGATTGCTTATTTTCTGCTTGGAATTTTAAACATAAGCATACAAACACGTATATAAAGCAATGTTTACACCAAGGCATTCCAGCAGTTATTAAGGAAAAATAAATTGATTCCATTTTTAAACCCTGCAGCTCAGCCAGAAGTATTGTTAGACTACACTATTAAAGAGAAGAGAAACTGATTTGTAAAAAAGACAGAAGAAAAGATGGAATAAATATAAAAAATGAAATCCTTTAACCTCTGTTAATAGTTTTTTCTTCCCAGTCTATATCACACTAGCCTAAAGTTGGAAATATTTCAGACACAGTGGCAAACACATAAAACACGATATAGATAATAAAAAGGATGTGTTTTGAAAAAAAATTACTTTCATTTATTTGCTTGTTTGCTTTTGCTTTTTCTCCTTTGTTTATCCAGACCATTTTCAAGCTTATTACTGCTAAGCATTTAGCCCCAGACTAGACAAAACTGTTTTCTCAGTTACTCCTTGAACTTTCTCTGTTTGGGCCAAGAGCCAGGAAGAGGATATGTATGTATATATGTGCATGTGTATATGTATATGCACATATATATGTTGAAATGAAAATCTCTTTTGTTGCTGTTTTTGTGTTGTCACACAAGGCTGAAGACAAACGTATATGAGGCAAGTACTTCTACTGTCAAACATGAATTACTTAACTACCTATACAGGACTTGCAAAGGAGATTTTATAGTCCTGAGACCAATATTCAACTTTAAGCTATAATTATTCAAGAGGCCACAGAAGAGTGAATTTAAGTAATGTGTGTGTGTGTGAGCGCGTATGCTTAAATATTGTTTTTAAACTTTTTCTACCTTTTTCTTTTTATTTTGTACTGCTTAAACAAAGATTATATTCCATATTTATCAAAAATATTACGATTCTTACACAAAAAGGGCAAGTCAATATAATTTTATTTAAAAATTGGAAATAATTCAATTAAAAATATATAGTGAATTGCAGTGGCTCAGATGAGCTTTTAAAGTGTCTCTCATCTGCTTTTTCTCTCTAACTCTGTTTATTGACAAATTTTTATATTTTTTCAACTTTTGTACCCCAAAACAAAGAGGAAAGGAATACCCTCAATTGTTGCCTGCAAACCATTACCGTTCTACAGTTTTTACAACATAAGTAAAACAGTAAGTGAGCTAACAATAAAACAAAAGCAACAAGGTGATAAGTGAACTCTAAAACAGTAAGTAAAAAGCAGCCTTCCTTCTTTCGAGAATCATACCACTTGACTCTATCACCTTCTCTCTCTCCATATTTTTTTCATCTCTCCTTCATTTCCTAAAGACTTTGTGCCTTGCTTATAATTTTATTTCCCGTGATTTTTGTTATTATCATGGATAACCAATCAACATCCTCAACACAAATGTCTTGGACTATCTCAGTTTAAATATCCTTATCCTTCAGTACTTCATCACTACATCTTGGAGCAAAAATTAGTTTACCTCCAAAATCACTAGAAGTATAATTTTACTTTCTGCCCACAATCCACTTTCCTTTCAGCCAGCTTGCTTAAACACTTTATTAAAGGTGTTCAAGCTGGATTTAGAAGATGTGGAAGAAAGGGTATCATTGCTGATGTCAGATGGATCTTGGCTGAAAGCAGAGAATACCAGAAAATGTTTCCCTGTGTTATTATTGACTACATGAAGGCGTTCAACTTGAATTTGAGTAAATAATAGCAAATTATGGATAACATTACAAAAACTGGAAATCCTAGAACACATAGTTGTGCCCATGCAGAACCTGCACATGGATCAAAAGGCTGTAGGCTCATTCAAAAAGAACAAGGGGATAATGACTTATTCAAAGTTGTGAAAAGTATGCAGCAGGGATTTACCTTTTCATCACACTTATTCATTCTCTATGCTGAACAAAAGGAGACAGATTATGTGAAGAAAAATGCAGTTCCAGGACTGGAGGAAGACTCATTAACAACCTGAGATATGCAGATGACACAAATGCACTTAGCGAAAACGAAGAAGGCTTGAAGTACTAATTGAAGAAGCTAAAAGGCTACTGCCTTCAGTATGTATTACACCTGAACTTACAGAAAATGTAAATCCTTACAACTGTTTCCATAAACAACATGATGGCAAACGGAGAAAATATCATCAAGGATTCCATTCTACTGTATCAACAATCAACATCATAAAAAAGCAGTCAACAAACCAAAGAATGTATTGCATTGGAAAACCTACTACAAAAGACCTATTTAACCTTCAAAAAGCAAACAGACACTTTGATGACTAACTGAACCTGATTCAAGCCACAGTCTTTTCAGTTGTGTCATATACATGCAGAATCTAGACAATTAAAAAAAAAAAAAGACACAAGAAGAATTGATGCATTTGAGTTGTGATGTTGATGAATAAAGAAAATACCATAGACTGCCAGAAGAACAAACAGATTAGTCTAAGAAGAGATAAAACAGAAATCCTCCTTAGAAGCAAGGATGGTGAAATTTCATCTTGTTTAGTTTGGACACATCATCAGGAAAGACGAATCTCTAGAAAAGGGCATCATGTTTGTAAAGTGGAGAGTCAGTGAAAACCAGGGAAATGACTGACAAGATGGAGTGACGCAATGGACACAACAATGGGCTCAAACATGTCAAAGATCATTACAGGGCACAGGATCAGGCAAGGTTTCGTTCTTTTATATATAAGGTCTCCAAGAGTTAACTCACAGCAGCTAGCAACAATAACCATATAGAGACAGAGACAGAGACAGAGACAGAGACAGAGATACAGAGATAGAGATAGAGAGAAAGAGAGAGATAAAGAGAGAGAGAGATCCCCGAATTCTCCAGTGAATTCCAGATCTATATATTCAATTACTCACTAAACCTATTTTACCCAATATGATAGTCAATAGCCATATGAGAGATAGAGAGAGAGAGATACCCCCGAATTCTCCAGTGAATTCCAGATCTATATATTCAATTACTCACTAAACCTGTTTTACCCAATATGATAGTCAATAGCAATATGTGGCTAATATTTAGTCCTTGAAATAAGGTTAGTCTGAAATGAGATGTGCTATAATAAAAAAATAAAAATAATTTTTTTTTTTTTTTATAATGTTAAAACACAAAGAGGACTTCAAGGAGTTAATATGAGCAAAAGAATGCAAAATTTTATATTGATTACATAGCATATAAAATATTCACACATTTTGTGAAATAAAATATACTGCTAAAATTAATTTGCTCTGTTTCTTCATTTCTTTTTTTTTTAATGTGCTTTGATAAAATTTGAAATTACATATATGGCTTGCATCTGTGGCTCACATTATATTTCTATCAGACTGTTCAGCTATAGGCAATTCAGCATCTGAAATTCAATGAGTCAAACCCAAATATATGCATGTTACATACCACAACCCACTAGAAAATTAAATAGACAGAATGGCTTTCTTCTAGGGCCCTGTATCAATGAATGGAATGACCATCCATCCAGTTATTCAAGACAGAAATTTGTGAGTCATTCTGAACTCATTCTCCCCTCTTACTTCTCTCATTCCATCTGTCAATGACTCCATTTACTTTTTCATCCCCATCGTCTATACGATCACTGCTTCTAGAAAAGATTACTGCAATAGTCATACCAGATAGCTTCAATCATCTATCACTGTGCCCACAAGCCAGCACATGATATTATATGTCATTCACCCAGGAAGATACTTTTGAGACAAACGATTCAAGTTTAAATCCTTCGAAGGGTTAGCTTTCCTTTGAATAACTTAATTTGTCACGTGGTGTGCAAGATCTAGAAGTATCTCTTTCATCTGTGTATTATTTGTTGAATCATTTCATTATTGGATGCGTCCTTACTGTACTGTAAGACCTAGACATACATTTCTTTCCTCGCCATTAAACCACAGGTTTTTGTACAATGTTTTACCCATAGGAGGGCAATTACTGGTTTATAAATAATAACTAACTCTTACATAGTACTTGTTAGGTGCCAGGCACTATTCTAAGAGATTTACATTTATTCACACATCGAATCTTCACAATAACCATTGGAAGTAGATATTTTTATTACTCATAGTTGTAGCTGAGAGACTGTAAGAGATTAATCAGTTACCCAGAATTACACCCTGACGACGTAGCAGAGAATGAATTGAAACTCCTCAGCCTAGATCCAGAGACCATGTATATCCTATCCATAAGTGCTTCAAGATAACTAATTTCTGAGTAATCAGAGATCATTTTTTTTTGTAACCAACCCAGTTTGCCAGATTTTGTCTATGCATATACATGTAGCTGAGTCAATAATGATTAAAACCACTTCATCTAAATAGGTTTAGTAATAAATTATATATTTAGAATTAACCTCATTGTGGCATATTAACTTGGGAGAGAAGGACGATGGAACCTGTTTTTTTTGGACAGTAGAAGAAAAGCAGGGTGTGGTACCATATTAATGATTATATCCCTGCGCACAAAGAGGTCTTCTGCAGTTGACGTGGTCCAGATATCCTGCTGGGGTTATTCCTGGTAACCAATTACCCTCCTTTGATTTGTTCTGAAAAGAGATATTGAGAGGTAAGTGGACATACCTCCAAGCTATGTGAGAGGTAGTATTACTGATACTGCATCAGTTGTCAGACATTTCTATTCTAAGCAAAAGAATATCAAGGAATGGGGATGAAAAACCAAGCAAGGGATGCCTATGGGTATTATTTCCATCGACTTCCACACAAAATCTTCCAAAAAGAGCATTCATTTCCTTTTTAGAGCACTTAGTGATGAGGACACACTGTTGATGAATATTCATGAGTCATTTGGGGAAATTCAAATGACGACCTGTTCTATTTCAAAAAGTCTATTCTCCACGTCTATAGTATCAACTACCACAGTCTTCTTGATCCACATTTTCTTAGTAATTTCTTTGTTATCTAGGAAACTTTATACATATTGTGAATATTAAGATATGGATGAAATAAGAAGAGAGAAAATCATTAAAAAAAGAGAAGTAAGTGAAAAGAATATAAGTGAGTTTCCTAAGTCAGTGTCATTTTCATCCCCAATATTGTTATTACAATTCATAACTGCCCACTTATGGGACTTGAGAACAAGTGAATATGTATCATAATTACCTGGGAAGCTGGCTAAAAAAAAAGATAATAGCTGTATCCTACCTGTTGGAGATTTTTATTCAGCGGATTTAGAATAAGGTCTAAGAATAGTTATTTTTAACTAGGTCTGTGGGTGATTTTCATGACAGTGGCTTTGAGACATTAATTTGAGAAGAACTGGGTTAAAGACATTATAAACTTAACCTGTTGAAGTAGATTTTTGAAATAATGCAATAGCTCCTCAATTACTTGAATGTCTATGTTATAGGAAAGAGTCTAGTTTGATGTATTTCAAGGATACAAGAACAAATCTTGGCAAAAAGAAGAAGTTAAATTTGAGATTATTATAAGAAAGATCCTTCTAAGATCAGAAATTTACAACACTAGAACTGGTTTCTTTAAAAAAAAACAAAAACGTTGCTGTCTAGTTGATTCCAACTCATAGTGACCTTACAAGGCAGAGTAGAACTGCTCCATAGTGTTTCCAAGGAGTGACTGTTAGATTCAAACTGCCAGTCTTTTGGTTAGCAGCTGATCTCTTAACCACTGTACCACCAGAGCTCCTTGAAACAATAGAGAGGTCTTTAAACTATAATGAATTAGAATGGACATAAAGAAATTATATACTCAAGACGATGCAGTGTTTACATTTAGAGTGAGGAAGGGGCTACAACTGAGAGGCTGTGCACAGAACAGATGTAGAAGTGCCTGGCAAAATTTTATTTCTAGACCTAGGCAGCAGTTACAAAGATAATCACCTTTGTTTTTGTTTAATAATAACTGACATATTTTTATGTGGTTTTCTATATATTTAAAATATTTATATAGAGACAGACGTTTGACCACTGGTAGAAATTGCATTAGGCAGATTTCTTATGTACCCCTAAAAACACATCTAACTCTACGATTTAAGCCTCAAGTTGCAATAGTGAAGGATTCTATGGGGAAAATATTAAATGATGCAGGAAGCATCAAAAGAAGATGGAACGAATACACAGCCATTATACCCAAAAAGAACTGGTTGACATGCACCAATTTCAAGAGGTGGCATATGATCAGGAGCCAATGGTGCTGAAGGAAGAAGTCCAAGCTGCTCTGAAGGCATTGCTGAAAATCAAGGCTCCTGGAATTGTTGGAATATCAGTTGAGATGTCTCAACAAGTGGATGCAGCACTGGAAGTGCTCACTCATCTATGCAAAGAAATTTGGAAGACAGCTACCTGGCCAACCGACTGGAAGAGATCCATATTTATGCCTATTCCCAAGAAAGGTGATCGAACCGAATGTGGAAACTACAAAGCAATATCATTAATATCACACGCAAGTAAAATTTTGCTGAAGATCATTCAAAAGCACCTGCAGCAGAATACCAGCAGGAACTGCCAGAAATTCAGGCCGGTTTCAGAAGAGGACATAGAACAGGGATATCACTGCTGATGTCGGATGGATCCTGGCGGAAAGCAGAGGACACCGGAAACATGTTTACCTGTGTTTTATTGGCTAGGCTAAGGCATTCGACTGTGTGGATCATAACAAACTATGGATAAAATTGTGAAGAATGGGAATTCCAGAACACTTAATTGTGCTCATGAGGAACCTGTATGTAGATCAAGGGGCAGGTGTTCAGACAGAACAAGGGGATACTATGTGTTTTAAAGTCAGGAAAGGTGTGTGTCAGGGTTATATCCTTTCACCATACCTATTTGATCTGTATGCCGAGCAAATAATCAGAGAGGCTGATATGAAGAAGAATGTGGCATCAGGATTGGAGGTAGACTCGTTAACAACCTGAGTTATGCAGGTGACACAACCTTGCTTGCTCAAAGTGAAGGGGACTTGAATCACTTACTGAGGAAGATCAAAGACCACAGCCTTCAGTATGGATTGCACCTCAACATAAGGAAAACAAAAATCCTCACAACTGGTCCAATGAGCAACGTCATGATAAATAGAGAAAAGATTGAAATTGTCAAAGATTTCATTTCACTTGGATCCACAATCAACACCCATGGAAGCAGCAGTCAAGAAATCAAATATGCATTGCTTTGGGTGAATCTGCTGCAAAGGACCTCTTTAAAAGCATTGAAAAGCAAAGATGTCACCTTAAAGACTAAGGTGCACCTGACCCAACCCATGGTATTTTCAATTGCATCATATGCATGTGAAAGCTGGACAATGATTAAGGAAGACCAAAGAAGAATTGATGCCTTTGAATTGTGGTGTTGGCAAAGAATATTGAATATACTACGGATGGCTAAAAGAACAAATAAATCTGTCAGGGAAGAAGTACAACCAGAATGCTCCTTAGAAGCAAGGATGGTGAGGGTGTGTATTACATACTTTGGACATGTTGTCAGGAGGGATCAGTCCCTGGAGAAGGATGACATCATGCTTGGTAAAGTACAGGGTCAGCAGAAAAGAGGAACACCGTCAATGAGGTAGATTGACACAGTGGCTGCAACAAAGGGCTCAAGTATAACAATGATTGTAAGGATGGCTCAGGACCAAGCAGTTTTTCCTTCTGTGGTACACAGGGTCGCTATGAGTCAGAACCAACTAGATGACACATAATGACAACAACAAACAAAATGCATGTTTAACTTAAATTGTAATTCATATTGAAATAATAATATTGACAAAAATGAGTGACCCAAAGATTGTAATTTTGTTATCCTTTTAATTCTGGCGAGGGTGTAATATCATACTTTTTATTTTTCTACATGTCAGTTTTGGTTTGATGACTCTGTCCTACCTTCAACATCAACAGGCCCTATAAAAAGACTTGTAAAAATGTTTCCATTTCCTCTTACTTTCAATCATTCATGAATGCATAAGGAAATATATAATTCTTTAAGTAATTAACACCTATAAACCAACAAGAAAATGGTCTTACTAGAATCATCACTGAAAATATAAGACAACATATGAGTGGCTTCAACATCAATAGTTAGAACTTTTCTGTAAGTAGTAGCAATTAGTGGCTTCATTAAAAGCCACTGGATCCAGAACACATATTCAGACTGGTGACTAAATTGTGTTTACCCTTAGAATACTATTCAGCGAATGCACTGAGAATGTGGAATGAGAAGTTAAATAAGAGATTAGAATTGAACAAACCTTAATACTAAGGACCCTTCTAAGTAAGTGACAAACTTTGTATATTGGCTTTGAGAGCAAATGAAGATACTATAAACAGATAAGTTATTTAAGATGTTCTATTTTCAGTATTGCATTCCTTGAACCTCCTTTATTGCACATCTGTTTACAGAGTATAAAATCATAATTCTCTTGGAGTTCTAGAGCACTGTCCTTGTAGACTTAAAGATTAAAGTTCTCTCTTAGGGCTACAGAGTAAGTATTGCATTTTCAGCTACTTAATCCTTATAATCTGTTGCTCTAATCTCAATTCCCACTAAAAATAAAAACCTTGTTAAAAGAAGATAAGATGTTATCGCCTTAGTAAGGGGCAATTCAGAGTCTTGGAAAAAAATCTTCAGTAAAATTCTAATAAAAGTTAACTTACATGTAAAAATGTGTTTAATAAATAGGAGATGGTTCTCAACAGAGAAACAGTGAATTGAGAGCACCATTACGCTCTGGTTAACTCTGTTGGAGAACACTGTTTGTGAGGCCAAGACCTTATACAGCTGTTGCTCCCCAGGGGCTAATTAATTTTGCTTAAAGTTGTTTCCTCTTAACTGACTTCACAGAGTCAACAATTGCACAAATATGAGTCATTTTTCACAAACAAAAGGTGAAATACTGTTAGGTGGATTTGTATAAACCAGGGATCTTAAGTATTTTGGGGTTATGGGTGTCAATAACCAATCTGCTAAAAGGTATGGTATTGTGCTTAGAAAGTTAATTTACACTAAATATTGAATAGAATTTCACATAATCCATAGTAATTGGGAGCTTCCCCATGGCCTTCTTGGTGTTTAAATGTCAGAGTAAAATTGCTCTGAATTAAAAAAAAAACTCAATAGACACGTATTATATATATACACCAAACCACCAAACCCAATGCCATTGAGTTGATTCCAACTCATAGCGACCCTATAGGACAGAGTAGAACTGTCCCATAGAGTTTTCAAAGAGCACCTGGTGGATTTGAACTGCCAACCCTTTGATTAGCAGCCATAGCACTTAACCACTATGCCACCAGGGTTTGCATTTTATATATATATATATATGTATATATATGTATATATATATGTATACATATGTATATATATATGAATAAACAAAATTAGGGCATCTCTATTAATTTTGCATGTACAGAAAATGATATATTAATTCATATTATTGACTTTTTAAACAGCATATTTTTATTGATGAGTTACAGAACCTTTTTTGAGATCATTCAAAAAGGTGCTCAGGATGGCAATTTATTCATTTGGATTTATTTAAATCAACACTTTCCCTTAGATTTTACCACATGAACAGATTTTAATAAGGAAGCATTCTCTTGAAGATACACAGTGGGGAATTAAGACAGTGATATGAATTCCCAGGTATTCTTATGAAAAGCAGAATCCCAGCTATCTGCTGAGTATCTCGTGAGAATATCAATACAGAAATTAGCTATATTATCACTAACACACCTGCCTGTAATTTGTTCTCCATTCTCTAAACATCAATTTACCTCTGGTCATCTACCAAAAATTGCTATCAGACAATCCACTGTTAATCAGGAGTGCCTTTTATTTTCTCAGCTAATTCTTAAATTTCCTCTTTAATGGGCAAGTATGATAGAATGGCATGCCGAGGTGTATTTCACCTTCCAAACAGGCCACATACACGGCAAAGGCTGGAAATTCAAAAGCTGCACTGTCAGATCCTTTTGCGTGTGGAGTTTTGGATAACCTCCTTGCAACTCAAGTTCTGTTCCATTTTTCAAAACAGAATAAACTGTATGAACTTAGAACCCAGTTAAGGCACAAGAGAGGCAGACTCTAGGTCTCCGGTTTACCAGCAACAATCTAAGGAGGTGAATCATAGTTCCGGAGCTAACAGCCCTGTCTTGGAGCTTCCTGATTCTAGATTCTAGACAGATTAGGGGGAGAAATCCTGGAGCCACCAGTCCTGACAGCTACTGTGAATCAGTGGATTTTAGACTCTCTGCTATGCAAATGGGTCAGAAGTAGCAACTTCACTGGCAGAACAAGTCTGGGTAGTGTTCAAAATTTATTCCTAAAGTCCAGCCCAGCGTGTGCCTTCTCCAGCCTTTCAATATTTGTGTAAGTACCTCACTCACTGTGTTACATTCACGGCTTCTAATTTTACCAATTTACTTTCTATTATGTAACCTTGACTGATATGCATGACAGAGTAGAATTGTCCCATAGGGTTGTTTTTTGACTCTAATCTTTAGGAAAGCAGATTGCCAGGTCTTTTTCTTGAGAAGCTGCTGGGTAGGTTAAAAGACAAAACAAACAAAAAGAAATGCTTGGTTTAGCAGCCAAGCACTTAACCATTTGCAATTATGATGATTTAAACACATGCACACACACACACGCACACACAAATACACACATACATTTGCCTCTCTTCCGGTCCCTGAAATATACAAGACTAGACTTCCACCTCGTTTTTCCTTCTTTCCCTCTCTCCCACAAACAGACCCAATGCAGCTACTATTGATAACAGCAACTGTTGTTAGTATCTTGACCTCAGAATCAGCTTTCCCTTTTCTGTTGGTTACTATATCTCCTGCGCCTATATAACTGCTGTCATTTGACGCTTCTCAAAAAGATTTGCTGTATCAATCAATTAATGAAACAGTGCCAAATTCTTATCTTTAGATGCAAATTACTTTCCTTTACATATTTTAGGAGTTTTCCTGCCTTTAAAAAATATTATTATTTTAACAATCTGCCAATATTTCGAGGGTCAATAAAATAGAGGGAGACCTTCAATGAGAAGGACTGACAAAGTGGCCGCAACAATGAGCTCAAAGGTAGCAATGATTATGAAGATGGCTCAGGACTGGGCAACGTTTCATTTTGTTATGCGTAAGGTCACTGAGAGTAGGATCCAAAACCAATTATATTTTGCCAATGATACATTATATTTCTATTTGCACTGTGATGTTTATCAAAGTCACCTGGGGGATAAACATCAAGAGTTAACGTTCCCTCTCTTCTTATTCAACAACCTATAGTCTACATCTCACTTAGGTCTCATTCCTCCTCTCCAATTGCTTTTGAAAACAAAACCAAACCTTAGTATCATTTAATCCATCTGAAAATTTGATTGGCTCTGCCGTGAAAGTATGTCTGTGATTGATTACTTCTAACTACTTCTATGTCTATATCCATAGTGACCCCACGTGTGTCAGAGTCGAACTGTGCTCTATAAAGGTTTTAATGGCTAATTTTTCCAAAGTAGATCACCAGGCCTTTCTTCCACGGTACCTCTGAGTGGACTCGAAATGTCAAGCTTTTGTTAGCAGTGAGGATTTTAAACATTCACACCACCCAGGGGCTCCAAGTCCCCACAGCTTACTCTTTAATTATTGTTAGCATCCTCCAAAAAGAATCTCCCTGATTCTCCTCTTGTTCTCCTTGAATCTCTTCTCAACCTATCTGCCACAATACTCTTGTTAAAACATGCCACAATTTGCTGAAAGCTTCACAATAGTTTTGCTGCTCACTCATGTGGCCCACATAACTCCTCTGACTTCACTCTGTGTCACTGCCTTTATCCCTTGCTCAGGCCACACTAGTTATAATAGTCTCCTCACTGTTCAGCAAACAACTCAGGCAAATTGTATCTGTTGGTCCCACTACTTAGAATAGTTCTCACCCAAACATCCACTTGGCTTACAGCTTCACTTTCTTCAGGTTTTTATTCAAAAGCCACCATCCCTTGATAATGCTTGTCTGTGTAGGCACTGATTTGTATAATTAGGATTTTGCTTACTTGCTCTTTACCCTGTAAATGATTTGAATGCTATTTCAGATTGTCTGTGTCCTTGGTTTTTCTATATAAAAGTCTAGATATCTAAAATGACAAGTTTAATATTAACTAGTTTTATGTGTTTGCAAAATGCTGTATTTCTATAATAGAACTGATGCAAAGAACCAAATACTTATCATTTTTATCTTCTAGGGGCCATTTTATGTTAACCTAACTGTTATGGATTAAATTGTATCCCCCCAAAATGTGTTGTAAATCCTAACCCCTATACCTGTGGATATAATCCCATTTGGGAATGGGTTGTCTTTGCTACTTTAATGAGGCAGTATTAGACAGCACTGGGTGGGTATTAGTGTAGGACCTGTCTATAGACAGTATTAGTGTAGGACCTGCATCAGAATCGACTCCACGGCAACAGATTTTTTAACAGGTGTCTTAAATAAATCTCTTTTGAGATATGTAAGACATTAAACAAGCAAGTAAGCAGAGATGGGTGAAGACAGATGTCATAACACAGGAAGAAAATCAAGGAGCAGACAGAGACACAAAGTCCTCCCCTGGAGCCAGTACCCTGATTTCAGACTTCTAGCCTCCTAAACTATGAGAAAATAAATTTCTGTTTGTTAAAACCACCCACTTATGGTATTTCAGTTATAACAGCACTAGTTAACTAAGATACTGACCTATATGTATTACTTTGTTTTGTTTTTTTTTTTGATGAAAGTATTTTTTTTTTCACTTAAAAATACCATTATACTGGCTTTCTATATTCTTTTTTTCCCATCAAAATGTTATAAGATATTAACTTAAATATAACCCCATAAGTAAGCAAACAATAGCATTTAAGTTTGGAGTGGAACATTAGAAAAACATGCTGGATAAATTCAAAATGTCAGTAAATATAATTTGTTTTTGTTGGACCTTTAAGGAAGTAATTAAAAGCCTTAGACTTCTTATTGTCAACCATTTTTACTCTACTGAAGACAAATCAAAGTTGTTGTTATTGTTGTTAGGTGCTGTCGAGTCAGTTCTGACTCATAGCAACCCTATGTACCACAGAACGGAACATTGCCTGGTCCTGTGCCATCCTCACAATCATTGCTATGTTTGAGCCCGTTGTTGAAGACACTCAGTCAATCCATCTCGTTGAAGTTCTTCCTCTTTTGCTGACCCTCTACTTTACTACAAAGATAAGTTACACACTGATATTCACTGAATAAAAGCAGGTGGAGAATGAAATCTTTCCACCGGACAATTTCAATAAAGTTTTCCTGTTACTGTAATTTCAATGGAAGATGAATGAACAATGTAGAATGCAGCGATAGTGAATATCGTTTAGATATTTGTTTATATTTTGCGATACTGTTTTATATCTCAGATAATTTACTTTGAAATGTTCAATATGTGCTGTGGTTAAAAACAGTTATAAAACATGAAGTCTTACATAATTTTAATTGTCCTTGTCCATGTAGGAGTTGATTTCTAAAAGGAGCATTTTGCTAACTTAGTCTTTTCCATTTATGTGTTTCGAATGCCATGTGAGATTGTGTAACTATGTATAACTATGACTTTGCAAAATTTTATGTAATGTATAAGAGGAGTGGATGAAATAGGAATGTTGTTAAAAAATACTTGATTGATATCTGTTAGTCTTCATTTTAAGAAGTAGGCCAGGGCAGGAAAAAGAAAATAATATGATCCTAATCTTTTTATAATAGTAACAATTTATAAATAAAATTAGAGTTAATAAGAAAAACAAGTAAGTTTTTTTCCCCAATTAGGTGTAATATGGAAATAATACCATAAAGTGTTTATTGAAAAAGGTTTAGGAATCCAATGAGTTTTAGAAACCCTACATGTTTATTTTCCTGTGTGAATTTTGCATTTCAAATTATCCAGTTAATACTCGGAATTCTGCAGAAAAAGAACATCGTTTAGTTACTTAATCATTATAACTGATTTTTTTTTTCTCTTTCTCCGAGTCTTATAATAACATAGAAGCTTTTTCCTCTTCTAGAGTCAAGGACTCACTAAAGATTAGATCACAGAAGGGGGAGTAATGTTGACGTTGCAAATCAAAGCAGATAGAGTGGCGTTGTTACTGTTAGTTGCTGTTGAGTTGATGCCTGCTCACGGTAAACCCATGTGTGCTGAGTAAAACTACTCCATAGGGCTTTCCTAGCTGTGAACTTTTAGAAGCAGATGACCAGGCCTGTCTTCTGAGGCACCTCTGGGTAGGTTTGAACCACCAAACTTTCAGCTAATTTTCAAATGCTTAACCATTTGTTCTCCCAGGAGTCTTTGATAAAGTGAGAGGGATGTCTTTCGTAAAAACATTTCTAAAGGAAATCAGTTTTGATAATGTAAAAATTTTTATTATATTATAGTTACTTTGCATTAGGAGACTTTTCTTTGATATTTCCCTTCTCTGTCTTCCACTGATTTACGAAGGATTTGAACTATGAAACTGGATGAAATAAAGTGGTAATACACACTAAACACTGAAGAGTATAGAATATGGAACAATTATCAAGGATGCTAGAGGACTGAATAGTCCTGATGAACATTAAGGAATAGAAAAAGAGAGAATCAAAGACGGATAGGTGTCTTACCAATAAAAGAAGCTTCTGCATGAGAATGAGGGGCTGAAATACAAATTCCAACTCATTTAGGACCCAGAGGAGCAGCTGTACTAAAGTTGGGCGACCTTCCTATGCCAATTGGAAAACAAAAATTGGATTAAAAATATAACTTAATGGAAAGAATTCTTTGTACATTTTTCTGCAGTCTGCTCATGCACGGTCAGCTAACCATAATTATCAATAATGTACTACATGGCCTGTTATCAATTAAGGTCAGAAAATTGAGGATGCGTTTTGATGACTACTAACAAATTATTGATAACATCTTGAAGAATGGGAATTCCAAACACTTAAATGTGCTCATGAGAACCCGTACATAGATCAAGAGGTAATTATTTGAATAGAACAGGAGATACTGCATGTTTTAAAGTCAGGAAAGGTGTGAGTCAGGGTTGTTTCCTTTCACCATACTTATTCAATCTGTACGCTGAGCAAATAAACCAAGAAGCTTGGCTTTTTGAAGAACAGGGCATCGGGATTGGAGGAAGACTCATTAACAACCTGCATTATGTAGATGAAACAATCTTGCTTGCTGAAAGTGAAGAGGACTTGAAGCACTTACTGATAAAGGTCAAAGACCACAGTCTTTCTGTATGAATTACACCTCAACATAAAGAAAACAAAAATCCCCACAACCAGACCAATAAGCAACATCACAATCAATGGAGAAAAGATTGAAGTTGTCAAGGATTTCATTTTATTTGTAGACACAATCAACACTCATAGAAGCAGAAGTCAAGAAATCAAAGGACATAGTACATTGGCCAAATCTGCTGCAAAAGACCACTTTAAAGTGTTGAAAAGCAAAGATGTCACTTTGAAGATTAAGATGAGCCTGACCCAAGCCATGTTGTTTTCAATCACCTCTTATGCATGTGAAAACTGGACAATAAATAAAGAAGACCAAAGAAGAATTGACGACTTTGAATTATGGTGTTAGTGAAGAATATTGAATATATCATGGACTGTCAAAAGAATGAGCAAATTTGTCTTGGTAGAAGTACAGTCAGAATGCTCCTTAGAAGTAGGATGGCGAGAGAATGTCTCAAATACTTTGGACATGTTGTCAGGATGGACCCGTCCCTGGAGAAGGACATTATGCTTGGTAAAGTAGAAGGTCAGCAAAAAAGAGGATGACCCTCATCAAGACGGATTGACATAGTGGCTACAACAATGGGCTCAAGTATAAAAATGACTGAGGACTGGGCAGTGTTTCATTCTGTTGTACATATAGGGTCACTAGGAGTTGAAACCAACTCGATGGTACCTAATAACAGCAACAACAACAAAGGTGTGATAGAGTATATGTCTGAGACTTAGTTTAAATCTCAAAGAATAAGCCAGGAAATATTCTACTCATGTTCCAAAAATTGAACCAACATGAGCAACATTTGGATTCATATGGCTTTTTGAGGAAAAAAAAAAAAAAATAGAAGGCAGAGTTTTTTTTAAAACTTATCATGAAACTTTCAGCAACTATTGGTCTGACAAGATTATGTCTTGCTTTGTAAATTTATCAGGCTTCTTCCTACATAAATGTCTCATATGAAGTTGGAAATATATCTTGCATATAACATATAAAATATAAAAGTGCCATATTTGTTTGTCCCTTTCACTTGACAAATGATACGTAACTGTATTTGAATTGTAGTTTAGGGAAGAAAGTATGTTATGGGAGTAAAAAGAAGGCCAAAGAGAAGTGACATTAGAACTCAGAACCAATGGCCTGAGAAAGAAAAAGCAAAATCAATATGGCAGCACCCATTTTCAGTAGGAAAAGGATTTTGTTTCAGTTATCTATTGATATGCAACAAACAGATGCAAACTTAGTTTGTAACAAGGGTCAGCAAACTATAGTCTATGGGTCAAATTTGGCCCAGCACTTATTTTAGTATACCCATGGACCAAGAATGACATTTATATTTTTAAATGGTTAAAAAAAATAAAAAGATATTTTGTAGCATGTGAAATTTCATTTTCAAATCCATTAATAAAATTTTATTCATATACAACCATATTCATTTGTTTGCATTCTATTTATGTCTGCTTTTTCATTATAACAGCAGAATTGTGTAGTTAGGACAGAAATCATATGACCCACAAAGCCTAAAATATTTCTCCTCTGGTCTTTTATAGAAAAAGCTTGCCTAGAACTCATTTAAAACAATAATAGTTTACTGTGGGTTTTCTTTTTTTTTTTTGGTGGCACAGTGTTTAAGTGCTTGCCTGCTAACTGAAAGGTCAGTGGCTTGAACCCACCAGCTGCTCTGTGGGAGAAAGATGTAGCAGTCTGCTCCTGTAAAGGTTTACAGTTTTGGAAACCCCATGGGGCAGCTCTACTCTGTCATATAGGGTCACTATGAGTCCAAATCGACATGACAGCAACGGGTTTGGTTTTGAGTTTTTTTCTGGGCTGACTGGTGTCAGTTCCATGTGGCATAGCTGACGTTATCTATGACGTTATATTCAGTTATATGATTGGCTGGTGCTAGAACATCCAGTATAGTCTCTGTCTCATACTGCTTGGGCTCTGTGTTGTGTCTTATAATTTAGTAATCTAGTCTCATTGTTTCTGCAACATAGAGGCTGCTTTCCAAAGGCAAATTTTCCAAACAACAAACCCCAATGTGACTGCTTATCAAATATCTGCCTCCACTATCCTTGCTAATTTCCTGCTGACCAACACAAGAAATAACTGCCAAGTACAAAGTCAATGTTGGAGAGGACTAAACAAAAGTTGAATATCAGGAAGCATAGTTTTTTGGTAGCGACCAATATAGTATTTTCCCATAATATTCTATTGTACTTTATTCATGTTTTTATTACCCTATTTTGATCCTTATGAATAATAAGAAAACTTACATTTGTTTTATTTTTAACTGATTTTGGACTTGTTTTTTATTAGTCTGTTTATAAATCCTGTTGTTTCTCACGCTATCTTGTTTACAGTGTATTTTATAACTTTTGTCTCTGAGCTCAGCCTCCATTAAACTTTATCCACAAAAATTATTTGTGGCAGGCTACTTTCGGATTCACCTGTACTTACTTTTGCTATTAATATGAGATATCTTTAAACTATAATCAGAACTTCAGTTTTTTTTTTTTTTTTTTTTTTTAACCATATCAACTGAGTTCAGAATTGAAAATACTTAAGTGTTGACTTAGCATTATTAATTCTCAGGGAAGGTTTTTCCTTTCTACCTAGCTCCTTATTTTGAATCCGATAGTTCTCGATCTTATCCCTCTAGGGAGATGAGGAAAAGTCTCTCTATGTTTAATGCAGAAGGTATGGTCATTTGGAATCCCAACTGTATTTAGAAGTTTCATTATAAGGCTTCACACCTTAAGCCAATCTCATAAGTATATAAAAACTAAAGCTCAGTTTTCTCTAGTTTTATAATGCGTTCAGGGTAAAATGCTGGCTCCGGTATTAATTCCGTTCTCTGCTCTTCGTTCTTGCTTTAAATTAGTTTTTGGTCTCATGATTCCTTGTTCTCTTGCCAGTTCATTGATGCAATCACAGAGCTGGTACCCTCTTTCTAATTTCACTGAGTGTTTTTGGTCCTTTTCAGTAGGAAGATAGTCATGGTATAGATTCCAGCATCATTTTGGAATCAGAAAACAAAAATTTTTAAAAAATTATTTTCAGATTAAAGTTTATTAGAAAAAAATTAAACATTTATAAAAGCAGAAAGTCATTTCTCTGTAAAGATTTTACTTAGATTCCATAATCATGAGATTGTATCATAGTTGTTTTATTTATCCACAGATGTTTTGAAACATTTTAAAGAACAGTAAAACAAATTCTTGATATCATCTAATATGCTTGTGGTCAAATTTCTCTCATTGTCTCAGAAAATGGCTTTTTATAGTTTATTCAAATCAGTATGAAAATAGTGTTCAAATTTCATGTGTTATGTCTTTTTAAGTCTATTTTAATCTAGAACTTCCTCCATACCTGCTTTTTAGTCCTTTGACTTGTTGAAGAAACAGGTCAATTTTTCTATAGAAAGTCCCATATTTTTGTTCATGCACTTTTTCAAGATATTTCAATAAGGTTTTTGTTTTTGCTATACGTGTTCATGCAAAGATCATCATGGACTACATCCTGTCAATCCAATGGCTTTCCTATGACAAATGGATATTTAGCTTCAGACAGCTCAGCAATGACACAGGTAAAGGAAGCTTATATTAAGTGAAGAATATGAACGGAAGATGAAGGCCAAAAGTTACAAAGCAGAAAAAGAAAAAAATTGAAAACAATAATCATTATTATTATTATTCCTTTAGGGATACTATTTTCTGTTAAATTTGCAGTTGAAAGATACAACTAATTTAAATGAATAGACATAGCATCTCCTCTACTGTGAATAGATTTAAAATAAATTTTAAAATCCAAAATAATAATAAACCAAAATCAAACCTGTTCCTGTAGAGTTGATTTTGACTCACTGTGACCCTATAGGGCAGAGGAGAACTGCCATATAAGGTTTCCAAGTAGTGCCTGGTAGATTCAAACTGCTGACCGTTTGGTTAGCAGCTGTAGCTCTTTACCACTACACCGCCAGGGTTTCCAAAATAATAATAGGAAAAAAAAATCCATTGCTGTCAAGTTGATTCCAACCCCTAGTGACCCTGTAGGACAGAGTAGAACTGCCTCACAGGGTTTCCAAGGAGCAGCTGGTAGATTCGAACTACTGACATTGTGCTTAGCAGCCATAGTTCTTAACCTCTGCACCACCAGGTTAAGAGTATTAAGTGATTAAGAGCTACAGTTGCTAATGGCAAGGTTAGCAGTTTGAATCTACCAGCTGCTCCTTGGAAACCTTATGGGGCAGTTCTACTCTGTCCTGTGGGGTAGCTATGAGTTGGCACTGATTGGACAGTAATGAGCTTGGTATTCTTAAATAATAATATAACCATTGCCATCTAGTCAATTCTGACTCAGAGTTCAAATTTGTATAAGGAGAAAAGCAACAAAACACACACAGACACTGATCATGTAACCTATTCAATATTTTTATTGTCATAACCTACCTGTATTTTTCTTGATGTAATATAGTTAGTGTAATAAAACAATTGGTAGAATTAATATATTGTGCCACACCTTTTCTATTTCTTTTAGATCATTATAACCAAACCCATGGTCATCAATTTCAACTCATAGCAGCCCTATAGGACAGAGGAGAACTGCCCCATATGGTTTCCAAGGCTGTAACCTTTACAAAAGTAGACTGCCACAGCTTTCTTCCGTGGAGCTGCTGGAAGCTTTGAACTGCCAGCCTTTCAGTTAGCAGTCAAGCGCTTAAAAAAACACCAGTGCCGTTGAGTCGATTCCCACTCGTAGCGACCCTATAGGACAGAGTGGAACTGCCCCATAGAGTTTCCAAGGAGCACCTGGTGGATTTGAACTGCCGACCCTTTGTTTAGCAGCTGTAGCACTTAACCACTAAGCCACCAGGGTTTCTGTCAAGTGCTTAACCACCACCAATTTTCTTCTTTCTGGGAAGACAATATTTCCATCTGAAAATATAAATCTTAGTTTATATTTTTAGGCACAGTCATGGATTGAACTGTGTCCCCCCAAAATATCCGTCAACTTGGCTAGTCTATGATTCCCAGTATTGTGTGATTGTCCATCATTTTGGGATCTGATGTGATTTTCCCATGTGTTGTAAATCCTATGTCTATGATGTTAATGAGATGGAATTAGTAACAGCTGTGTTAATGAGGCAGGACCAGATCTACAAGATTAGATTTTGTTTTAAACCAATCTCTTTTGAGATATAAAAGAGAGAAGGGAGCAAAGAGACAGGTGGAACTCAAACCACTAAAAAACAAGAGCCAGGAGGGCAGCGTATCCTTTGGACCTTGTGTTCCTGTGCTGAGAAGCTCCTCAGTGAGGAGGATTGACGACAAGGACCTGTCCCCAGAACCAACAGAGAAAGAAAGCCTTCCCCTGGAGCTGGCACCCTGAATTCAGACTTTTGGCCTCCTAGACTGTGGGAGAATAAATTTCTCTTTGTTAATGCCATCCACTTATGGTATTTCTATCACAGCAGCACTAAATAACTAAGACAGGCACATTAGCAGTTTGGTAGAAAATACTTATCATCACACATGCACTTTAAAATTGTTTGACTTACTAAGAGAAATACTTATTGTCCAAATACTTTTATATGATTTAGTTTGATTTCCCTCTTGACAAAGAAGAACTGAAATATTTAGCAACAATTGACTATTTTCATACAATGGCCACTGGATTTGTTTCTTTTGACCTAAGCCCAATTAAAACATGTTGAGGGCTTTCATATCAATAGCACTGTATATATTTCTCCTCTCTGAGCTTAGACATTTTAGCAGGTTAATACTTACTAGTGGCCTGTAAGGTTGCATTGTTGTTAGTGCTGTGGAATCAGTTCCGGCTCACAGTTGACCCTATGTACAATAGCACACCATCCTCACAATCGTTGTTATGCTTGAGCCCTTTGTTGCAGCTGCTGTGTCAATCCATCTTGTTGACAGTCTTCCTTTTTTTCACTAATCCTCTATGTACCAAGGATGATGTCCTTCTCCAGGGACTGATCCCTCCTGATACCATGTCCAAAGAATGAGATGCACTCTCACCATCTTTGCTTCTAAGGAGGATTCTGTCTGTACTTCTTCCAAGACAGATTTGTTCATTCTTTTGGCAGTCCATGGTATATTCAATAGTCTTCACCAACACCATAATTCAAGGGTTTCAATTCTTCTTAGGTCTTCCTTATTCATTTTCCACCTTTCTCATGCATATGAGGTGATCGAAAATACCATGGCTTGGGTCAGGTGCACCTTAGTCTTTAAGGTGACATCTTTGTTTTTTAACACTTTAAAGAGGTGTTTTGCAGTTGATTTGCCCAATGCCATGCATCCTTTGATTTTTTGACTGCTGCTTCCATGCATGTTGATTGTGGATCCAAGTAAAATGAAATCCTTGACAACATCAATCTTTTTTCTGTTTATCATGATGCTGTTTATTGGGTACAATATTTGTCCTTTTGTGATTGACTTATTTCATTCAGCATAATGCCTTCCAGATTTGTCCATGTCGTGAGATGTTTTATGGATTTAAATCTAATTTTTAACTGAGCTTTTTCCATGTCTTTTTCCATAATTTTCTTTTCTTCAATCACCACATTTACGATCTTTTCTAATTTTTATTTATGTTTTTGGTTCACAACAAGTATCATTCTCTTTATTTCTTTTAAATTATTTTTAAAGATTAGGTTATGTTTTTCATCTGCCTTGTGGGCATTCATTTCCAACATGTTTTCTTCATTTGTAGGAGGTTCTTCTGGTCCTTATTCTCTTCTTCCTTCTGTAGCTTCTTAAGAATAAAGCATTGATCTCTTTCAGTGGATTCTTTTAAAGTGGAATTAATTTTAATGTACTTCAAATAGAAAGGAATGGACCAATGTAGCTCTTCAAGCTTCACTACTCTAAATCTCTGCTTCTGTTATTTTCGCCAAAAGATCAGAGCAGTTTTCAACTTCCTGAGATCTTTCTCATTTCATCTAAACTTTCTCTGTTCTTTGCCAACCATTCTATCCAGCTCATTGGTATTCTACTTCGAGGCTTTGATTTAGAGGGCACTTTGGTTTGTTAGTCTTGAGAGTTTATATACCCAGATACCTATACTACTCAAGCACTATTGATCTTCCTTTATCCCTTTGTACTCAGCTGAGTATTGCCTTCAAATCTCACCAATTCCTACAACTTCCAATTTCAGTTGTCATCTCGGGATTTTTCCACTGAGCTTCTTGTGTGCACATGATAACAGCTTTCAGTTCTCTGTCTTCTAGGGCCATCACATCACTTCCTCTCACATAATTTTTTTTCCACTACAAAGGTGTCTTGTAGCTATAGACGCTTATCCCTGTCCATCTTTATTTAAGGAACTATGAGAATGGTATGTCATCTAGTTTTGTTTTAGGTACTGTCCTATTTGACATGCCACTTTATTTTGCCATTTTACTTGCTCTTTTATGAGTGAAATTCCAATAGATGAACAAAGTAGGCCACTATCAATGTCATCTTCTCAGAATAACTAATTAAAATAATGACTAATTTTAAATAAATTAACATATAATAACATATTTAAGTAAGGGTCTGTAGATAAGCTCGTTAGGGTGAGAAATCATACACATCCTACATGTCTGTTCTCAGCCCTGGGCCAGATATTTGTTGCATATATCAATGCACTCAATTCAGTGTAATATGCATTAATGAGCAGCCACTGTATGCAAAGTACTGCTTGATGTTCTGCACCAAATGACAGAAGCACAGACACGCTCCACAGGTGTTTTAAATCCCAAGAGGGAAAATAAATCTATTAACAATGAATTCAAATCAGAAATGAATTCTAGAAACAGCTAAACAGTTCACTCCTTTCAACTAGAATAATGTTAAAATAGTAACGCATGCTTACCTAAAGACTTGAGAAAAATGGAACACTATGTAGCCAGTATAAAGATATAGATTAATATTGTTCAAATTTGAAATACATCAACATCAACTTTGTAGTTCTAAAGAAAAAGAAAAATCTGGTTACAAAACATTGTAAAATATGATCCCATGTTGCCAAGAAGAAAAACAAATATATGATGAAAATATACACGGGTGTTAACAAAATAGCGAGTAGTAATAATCTCTAGCTGAGAGTATTAAAGATGCTTTTGTTATTTTTATTATGCTTTTGTAATGTTTTATTATATCTTTCGACTTTTTTTTATAATGATGAGTCATCACATTTAAAATAAAAACATAACCTCTCTTTACTAAAAAATAAAACATAGAAAAGTGGTAAAAATTTTCGTGCATAAATACCAACTTTAGTCAGTACAATAAAGGAGAAGGGGGAGGGAAAGAGAGAGAAGAAAGTAGTGGGGGAGAAGGAAAGAAGGCGGGAGGAGGAATAATAAGAATAATAAGAAAAAGGAGAGGGGGAAGAGGAAGAAAAGATGAAAGAGGAGGAAGATGAGATGGTGCAGCAACAGCAGCAAGAGCAGCAGGGTGAGAAGGAGAAGCAGGAGGATAAGAGATGCAGAAGAAGGAGAAAGAGAGGAATGAGGAGTTGAAAGAAGAGGAAAAGAGGAAGAGGAAGAGAGGAGAAGAGGGGAGGAGAAGGAAGGAAAGTGGGTGGCGGAGAAGACAACATGAGCAACCTATCCAAGCTCAAGCGCTACCACCACAAACTCATCACTCTGACACAGAAGCCATAATACCCTATGACCCTAACCAGCACCCTCCGGATGCCTCCCACTATCTTCAAAGAAGTTAGAGAGTCAGTAGAGTTTCTTCATGTGATTGATATTGTTGTTACTTTTGCTTATATTTTAGATTTCTGTTACTGGACAATCATCACCACAGGGCTTGTGGTTTCTATTGCTATGTTTGGAACTGCATACCTCTTAAACAAGTTTATCAGTTTCAGAAAGGAAGGCTAGATCCCTACCCTCAATATTTTGTCTACTTCCCAGACCCCCTAGCATCCATGTAGGGCCTTGTGACTATTTCTTACCAGAGAATGTGAGCAGAAGTTACATATCAATTCCATTGTGGGCCAGTTTAAGAGTAGACACACCTTTCTCAGTCTCTCTCTCTCTTAGTTCTGCCACCTGAGTAATGCATAGCTGTTCTCATGGGTTTCTAATGAATATAGTAGAGCTATAAAGGGTGGAAAGGGCTGAATATGGCTTCCTGAATGATTCCATGGAGCTAAACTTCCCTGTTGACTTCACTGAACTGTGCCAGGATAGAGCTACTGTGCTAAGCCTTTGAGATTTGGAGATTTATCTGCTAAACAGAAAAGTTACCCTCAATAATATAAGCAGTTTTTCTTAAAGGCGTATTTTTCTAATACCTGCTTGTATTTTTCTTGCCTTTAATAAGAAGGAATCCTTTTATAGCATAAGGTATGAATCAACCTTTGTTTTCTGTTTTCCATTGGCAAAGCTAAGAATTTTTCTTTTATCAGCCTTGCTTCTAAGGAGTGCATCATTTTTTTTTTTATTAACCTTTATTGAGCTTCAAGTGAACGTTTACAAATCAAGTCAAACTGTCACATATAAGTTTATATACACCTTACTCCGTACTCCCACTTGCTCTCCCCCTAATGAGTCAGCCCTTCCAGTCTCTCCTTTCATGACAAATTTGCCAGCTTCCAACTCTCTCTATCCTCCCATCCCCCCCCCAGACAGGAGATGCCAACACAGTCTCAAGTGTCCACCTGATACAAATAGCTCACTCTTCATCAGCATCTCTCTCCTACCCACTGTCCAGTCCCTTCCATGTCTGATGAGTTGTCTTTGGGAATGGTTCCTGTCCTGGGCCAAAAGAAGGTTTGAGGACCATGATCACCGGGATTCCTCTAGTCTCAGTCAGACCATTAAATATGGTCTTTTTATGAGAATTTGGGGTCTGCATCCCACTGATCTCCTGCTCCCTCAGAGGTTCTCTGTTGTGCTCCCTGTCAGTGCAGTCATCGGTTGTGGCCGGGCACCAAATAAGGAGTGCATCATTTAAAGAAAATAAAATTATTTAATTCTAGTTTCTGTAAAAGTTGCATGTATCACTTTTCCAAAGTTATGTTTGTTATTCACCAGTGTTGTAATTGTTGTTGTTCTGTGCCATTGAGTCAATTTTCAACTCATAGCCACTCCATGTGACAGAGTAGAACTACACCATAGGGTTTCCCAGGTAATAACCTTTATGGAAGCATATCACCAGGCATATTGGAACCACTGGGTGGGCTCAAACTGCCAGCCTTTCAGTTTCCTGCAGCTGAGTGCTTAATTATTGCATTGCCCTCCCCCCACCCCCCCAAAAAAAAACACTACCATTGAGTCCATTTCGACTCATAACTACCGCTTAGAGTTTCCAAGGCTAAAAATCTCTCCAGAAGCAGACTGACACATCTTTCTCCTGCGGAGCTGCTGGTGGTTTCAAACCACTGACTTTTAGATTAACAGTCAATTGTTTTAACAGCTGCACCACCAGGGCTCCTTTATTCATCAATATGGTTATAACAAACCACAAAAAACAAACCCATCACTGCCAAGTTGATTACAACTCATGGCAACACCATATGTTACAGGATAAAACTGCTTCACAGAATTTTCTTGGCTGTAATCTTTATAAGAGATGTTCACCAGACCTTTCTTCTGTGTTTCTACTAGGTGGGTTTCAATCACCAAACTTTAGCAGCTTGTGCTACCCAGGCTCCGTACAGTATTATAATGTTGTTGTTGTGAGTTGCTGTCAAGTTGATACCAACTCATTACAACCCTACGCATGCAGAGTAGAACTGCTCCATAGGATTTCCAAGGCAGAGGCATTTCAGAAGATCTCCAGGCCTGTCTTCCGAGACTTTTCTAGTTGGCCTAGAACCATGAAACGTTTGACTAGTAATCGAGCACTTTACCATTTGCATGACTCAGGGACTCCCACGTAGGGTTACAATACAACTGTAAATTTGTATCTTTTGTGTCTTTAAGAAAATTCTACAGAAATTCTGTAGTCTCTAGGTGGTATAATGGTTAACATGCATAACTGCTAACCAAAAAGTGGGAGGTTGGAGCCCGCCAGAGACACCACAGAAGGATGTCCTGGCAATCTACTCCAAAAAATCATCCATTGAAAACCCTACAAAGTACAGTTCTACTCTGACACACAGGGTGTCACCATGAGTTGGGATTGGCTTGACAGCACATGGACTGGACAGAAATTCTACATCTTTAATTTAATTTCATTTGAAGATGACATAAAGGACATCATACATGGAGAAAGCAAAAGTTCATTAAAAAGACAGGAAGGAATAAAAAGACTAAAATGGATGTCAAGAGAGACTGTAAAACTTGCTCTTGAATGTAGAGTAGCTAAAGTGAGTGGAAATAGTGATAAAGTAAAAGAGCGGAACTGAATATTTCAAAGGGCAGCTCGAGAAGACAAAGTAAAGTATTGTAATGATGTGTGCAAAGACCTGGAGTTAGAAAACCAAAAGGGAAGAACATGTTCATCATTTCTCAAGCTGAAAGAACAGAAGGAAAAATTCAAGCCTTGAGTTACAATACTGAATGATTCTATGGACAAAAAAAAATTGAATGATGCAGGAAGCATCAAAAGAAGATGGAAGGAATACACAGAGTCACTGTACCAAAAAGAATTGGTCAATGTTCAATCATTTCAGGATGTAGCATATGATTAAGAACTGATGGTATATAGGGAAGAAGTCTAAGCTGCACTAAAGGCTTTGGCAAAAAACAAGACTCTAGGAATTGACAGAATACCAACTGAGAGGTTTCATCAAACAGATGAAATGCTGGAAGTGCTCACTCGCCTATGCCAAGAAATTTGGAAGATAGTACCTGGCCAACCGACTGGAAGAGATCCATATTTGTACACATTCTAATGAAAAGTGATCTGACAGAATGTAGAAATTATTGAACAACATTATTAATACCACATACAAGTAAATTTTTCCTGAAAGTAATTCAAAAACAGTTGCCGGAGTACATCAATAGGGACCTGCCAGAAATTCAATCCGATTTCAGAAGAGGACATGGAATGAGTGATATCATTCCTGTTGTCAAATGAATCTTAGCTGAAGACAGAGAATATGAGAAAGTGATTTACCTGTTTGTTATTGACATTACAAAGGTATTCAATTGTCTGGATCATAACATATTATGAATAACATTGCAAAGAATGGGAATACCAGAACACTTAATTGTTCTCATGTGAAAACTGTACATAAGCCAAGATAGTCATTTAAATGGAACAAAGGCATAGTTTAAAAACAGCAAAGGTGTATGTCAGGATTACATCCTTTCACTATACTTATTCAATACAGACACTGGGCAAATAATCTGAGAAGCCGAGCTATATGAAGAAGATTGTGGTACCAGGGTTAGAGGAAGATTCATTAACAACCTACGATATGCAGATGACACAACCTTGCTTGCTAAAAGTGAAGAGGAGTTAAAGCACTTACTGATGAAGATGAAAGACTACAGACTTCAGTATGGATTACACTTAAACATAAAAAAAAAAACTTCTTAACTGGACCGGTAGGCAACATCATGAAAAACAGAGAAAAGATTGACATTGTCAAGGATTTCAGTTTACTTGGATCCACAATCAGCACCCAAGGAAACAACAGTCAAGAAATCAAACAAAGTATTGGATTGAATAAATTTGTTGCAAAAGACCTCTTTTCAGTGTTGAAAAGCAAAAGTGTTACTTTGAGGACTAAGGTGTATATAACTGTAAAAAAAAAAAAAAGCCAGGGTATTTTCAATTGCCTCTTATACATGTGAAAGCTGGACAACGAATAAGAAATCAAAAGGAGAATTGATGGATTTGGATTACGATGTTGGCAAGGAATACTGAATATACCTTGGACTGGCAGAAGAATAAACAAATCTGTCTTAGAAGAAGTACAGCCAGAATGTTCTTTAAAAGGGGGGATGGCGAGACTCCATCTCACATACTTTCGACATGTTATCAGGAGGGACCAGTTGATGTAGAAGGACTTCATACTTGGTAAAGTAGAGGACCAGGAAAAAAAGCAAGATCTTCAATGAGATGGACTGACAAAGTGGCTGCAAAAATGGGTTCGAACATAACAATGATCTTAAAGATGGCAGACGAGCACGTGGTGTTTTGTTCTGTTGTACATACGGTTGCTATGAGTCAGAACTGACTCAACTGTACCTAACAACAACAACATCTTAATGGCAGTTGGGTAAAATACTGAGTTGAAAATATGTGAAATATATTTAAATTAAATCTATGTTTTATATAAGTTTTACAAGGTGGATGTGACTCTATAAATTGTTTTCTTACTTATTGTGGTTATTTTAATTCAGTGATTAATATGTTGACTTGAAAATTCTTTAGTTTAGCTGGACCCTATCTCTTCTAGCTAAAAATGAGTGTTCCTTATTTTAAAAAAATAAATAAATAACTTTTCAGCATAAGAGGTGCTGGCAAGTTAATTTGCAAAATGTTTTCTGTGCCCTAGAAAAATATTGATATATATTAAAAACACAGAGAAATATTTTATTTTTCTATGTTTTTTTTTTTAAAATCATAGTAAGAGTTTTTCTAATTCCTTTGATAAGAGGCTAATTTCACTATTTAAATTTCGGGTTTCTATCCAATTCTTATTTTTAAATACCAAAAAAAAAAAAAAAAACTCATATAATTGAATTATGAGAAGTATCAAATCATTTATTAATAAGAAGTTGCCCTGCTCTATGGTTTTATTTGTTTAATATAATATAAAAAATAAACTAGTATGAGTTTCAGAATTTTCTTAATTTTTCCTGTAGAAGAACCCAGTGGACATGATAGGTCCAAGTATATATATATACACACGCATATATATATACCTATATATATATATGCCCGGTTGCCATCGAGTTGATTCTGACTCATAGTGCCTATAGACACAGTAGAACTGCCCCAAAGCGTTTCCAAAGAGCTGCTGGTGGATTTGAACTGCTGACCTTTTTTGGTTACCAGCCTAATGTTTAACCACTGCACCACAGAGATACAAGTATACACACACACACACACACATATATATAGCAAAAGAGAGAGGAAAGAGGGAGGTAGACCCTGAGACAAGGGGTTATGGATTGAACTGTGTCCTACAAAAAAGAATTGTGGAAGTCCTAACCCCTGTACCTATAAATATGGAAGGAATAAATATGGTGGAAGGAGAGCTGAGTATCTGCTACGACCTAAGCCCTGCTATCACATATCCCAGGAACAGACTCCAGGAAAGAGAAGAAAGCCAGAAAATCTTATTTGTATCTTTTCCTGGGGTTATTATACAATTCTTTTCTACCTGAATTCACTTTAGAGAAAATTATTAACTTGACAGTCTGAGCACCAAATGTTCCATGTAGACAGCTATCAATCTTTTTGCTTGTTCTTATTTCTCTTCTCATCAGTCCTTCCCATCTCCAACATTTTTTTTTCCTTTCTCTTTTAGCTAATTGAAGATATTCTAAATAGCTCCTTTTAAGTTCTAATTAAGAAAAAAAAAAGCTTTATGAAATACCTAGAGCAAGTGTGAGAACAACCTTTTCTTCAATAATTAGTGTAAATAGAGTTTCTCTTTTTTTTTCTATTTGCTCTAAAGAAACAAGTGTCCCACTTTTCTCTTACCCCAGGTGGCAAAATAGTGAGTGGAAAATGTGTAAAAACTGCCATGGTGTGCAGACAATAATAATACTTTCCCCTGCATTGTAATTTGCAGTTCCTAAAGTGTTTCAGTGTAGATTTAGTCACACAAAATAACTAGAGGGTAAATAGAGTGGATATTTTCATCCTTCACAGATGAGAAAATGGAGCCATTGCAGAAAAAAATAACTGCAGAACCAAAATTCAACCTGGCTCTTCTGACAATAAATCAAGCGTCCTTGCAATTGAGTGACTCTGCTTGTGGACAGAGCTGTATTAATTATGTCTTTCAAGGAGGAGTTGACAGCCACTCAGAGGGAAAGGAGAAATAAAACCTAGTGGATTTCTGCACCAAAAGCAGGAGCCCTGATTTAAACTTAGAGAAACTAATAGCTACGTGCAAAATTTATGGCAGGGCCAGTTGTAAGTCATTGCAGAGAGCTACTTAATATATGTACTCTAAAGGAAAGCTGAGTTTCAACAAGTATATTAATGGAAAAATAATAATATTAACAACATTGCTAACAGTAGCCAGCATTGACTGAGCACATGCTAGGTGTCAAGTTTCTTCCAGGATTTTTTTGCTGGTTCTAACAATGATGAGGCAAG
This sequence comes from Loxodonta africana, assembly GCF_030014295.1. Taxonomy (NCBI): domain Eukaryota; kingdom Metazoa; phylum Chordata; class Mammalia; order Proboscidea; family Elephantidae; genus Loxodonta; species Loxodonta africana. The sequence continues at coordinate 23,965,584 of NC_087343.1, forward strand.
ACAAATGCTATTACCTCAATTTCACATAGTTGATGAAACTGAGATTGAGAGGGATTAAATAAATTCTTCAAAGTCATGTGACTTCTAGAATGTGCTATATGAATACCAGGGAGCATTCCTAAGAGGAAAGAAAAACAAACCAGCAAATATTTTTGAGAATTTTATGATTATTAAATGTATTACAAAATAGTTCCTTTTTACATTTGTTATAAATGTAGGATGTAGATTTTGTGAATCGAAAAGTACTAACTAAATTATGTGCTGCTGTCGTTCTTTACCTCTGGGTTGGTTCCCCAGAGGTAGACGCTGAGACAAGGGGTTATGGATTGGATTGTGTCCTACAAAAAAAAATTGTGGAAGTCCTAACCCCTGTACCTATAAATATGACCTTTTTGGAAGTAGGGGTTTTCTTTTGTTATATTGGCAAGGTCATGCCAGGGTAGGGTGGGTTCTAAACCTAATCACTTCTGAATTATTCTTATAAAAAAGGAGAATAGACACAGAGACACATACACAAGGGGAAGAGGCCATGTAGCAATGGAATTGGATGCATCAAAAGTTTTTTTTTTTTTTTTCTTTTTTTATGAGCTGCAAAGGTACACCAAGGATTTCTGCCAGGCATCAGAAACTAGAAGACAGGTCCACAGAAGGGATTGACAAGGCAGAGACCCAAATTTGGACTTTTAGCCTCCAAAACCATGAGAAAAAAAAATCTTTTTCCTTAAAGTCAACCACTTGTGGTATTTCTGTTATAGCAGCATTAGGTGACTAAGACACAAGAATTTTTGTAAAAATTCCTTGTTAGGAAGAATCTTCAGGGAAGTAAAACTGGTGTAAGAGAGGGGTAAAAGACAAGAAAAGGAAAGAGGTCAAAGAAAAGCACACTATCAAGCAAAGGGTAGATGTGGCTTAATGAATTAGGCGAGCTTTGGAGACAATATAGGTCACGTCATAAAGTTCTCTCAATCAGTTAATACTCCTGCACCCTTTGTTCATTGGCTAAAGAGGGAGGTGGGCAGGAGGCTCTAGCTCTTCTTGATTGAAGACCAAGTGGGTTCTAGCAACCTGAAAGCAGCCCTCTGAAAACTAGATACAGGCGTCAGCTACTGGAAGGACAGCTCACTAGAAGCATCTTGCTTGTGTGCGTGGAAATGAAAAAGAATACCATAGAAATATGGGCAGAGCACTGGCAAACCTATTACACTAACCAAGTGATTATTCATCAATGCTTTCATATGACACAAGTAAACTTATTCATAGTCACAGCACAGCCTCCTTCAGTTATGCCATGTCTTTGCTTCTCTATCCATGGATAACTCTCCCTTTGGTGACAGGCCCTCTTTGCCAAGTGTAGGCATTCTAGAGGGTTTCTCCAGCCTACATGGATCAAACCATGTGAAATCAATGTTATTCAAAAGTCTGCTAGACTGTTAAATTAGTGGCTTCAAATAAATGGTGCTTTCAAATATTTATGCTCTTGGGTAGTCCACTCCTACATTGTCTCTGGGTTTGGCCATGTGATTTGCTTTAGCCAATGGAACAACAGCAACCAGGATACAACCAGAAACTTGGAGCTTGGGTTCTCATTTGCATATTGAGATTTGTCAGCCACCTGGCAGGTTATAAGGAAGTTTAGACCATCCTTTTGGAGAGCAAAGGGGCTCGAGGAGAGGCCTTTGATGATGAAACACTATGTAGAGTGAGGGCATATGAAGGAGAAGCAATGTATTCAGCTGACTTCCCAACTGAATACAACTCTGAGCTGGAATCAACTCAGAGGCAATGGGGGGGGGGGATTTAAACATCACTCATCCACTGTAGCAACCCTATAGTTGGAATCGAGTCAACAGCAATGAGTTTTTTTAAACATCACAGTATACATTGTGCTTACGCCTGTCGATTTGTGAAAATGGTACAGTGGAGAATTGAAGAGTGTAGGCTTTGGTATCAAATTGCGTATGATAAATCCCAATTCTTTCTGTGACCCTGGGTGAGTTACCTAATCTATTTAAGCCAAACTTCTTCATCTGTAAAATGAGGATAATACTATCATCTACCTAGTTTGATGTGGAAATTAACTCAATGCAAAGTACTCAGTTAGAATAGTGTCTGGCAAAGATCAAACACTGTTTAAGTGTAAGCTATTATTGTTATTGTCGTTGCTGTTAATTTTCTTCTAAAAGTCAAAATAATCTTAAATAGACATATCATATGTGTGTATATCTGTATTCCAACTTTTTTGTTTATATAGATATATATACACACATATATATGCAGACAGACTTTTTGAATTCTATAAGAAGTTTCAAAATGATTATTTTGTGTAGTGAATATATTTTATATAATAAATGGGCTACTTCATTTAAAAAGAATACTTTAATAATTTAAATTTTATTAAGTATAAATTTAACAGATGGATAACTTTATCTTTTAAATCCAAATTTTATCCTAATCCTAGGCAGAATGGGCAAAGATAAATTTCACATAGAGAAGAAATAAAAAGTTTTTTTTTTTGAACAAAAACAAAACAATGGAAACAAAAATAAAATACAGGCTTTTGCTGACACTGCACCATTTTCCACCAAAAGGAGTCATTTCCTTACCTTGCAGTTTTAAAGTCTCTTTGTCTACCTTTAATATATCATTTTGCACATTTTACAGACATTCATTTACATTCACTTATAGTTTTCTCTTTACCTAGACTGTTAGATCTTTGAACCCAGGGGCTGGGCTTACTCAGTACTGTTTCTCTTAAGCTGAGGAGTGTGCTTGGCATTATAGAAGTAGGCCCTGAGTAACTATTTGCTGAATAAACAAGCAAATAATCTATAAGTGGATGTTTCATGCCTGACTAGACATACATTAATTTTTGTTAATATTGATTGCATTTAACAAATATTCATAAAAATTTGCAATACCAGTAATTGCTTTAGGAATTAATAAAATAATGATTTACATGGGGAGCCCTGGTGCTAACCAAAAGGTCCGCAGCATGAACCCATCAGTCTCTCCATGAGGGAAAGATACGGCAGTCGGCTCCCATAAAGATTACCACCTTGGAAACCCTACGGGGAAGTTCTCCTCTGTCCTATAGGATCGCGATGAGTCAGAATCGACTCAAAGGCAGTGTGATTTACATGGAAATATAAACACTAAATTCTTAATATTTTCTTTCTTCCAATGTCATGTGAAAACATCAGTTATTCTTAAATCCTTAAGACCCAGTGATAACAGAAACCCAAAGCATTGATATTGTGTAATGATTGAAAATTATTGAATTTCTAAAATAATTTTAACTTGAGAGAGGACTCATCTATCAACATGGGTTTTCCCAGTTATGTAGAGGGATTAATGAAGGAATCCCTGAGTGGCACAAATACTTAGGCACTTGACTACAAGTCGAAAGGTTGGTGGTTCAAAAAACCCAGAGGTGCCTTGGAAGACAGGCCTGGCAAACTGCTTCTGAAAGGTCACAACCTTGAAAACTGTACTGAGCATTCTCCTCAGCACACACGGGGTCTCCATGAGTCAGAGTCAACTCAATGGCAACTAACAACAACAACAATGAAGGCTTTTAATGGATAGGGACTGATACCTGGAGTAAAGCCAAGAAAGTGCTTGTCATGACTTGATTATCAGCCTACGTCCAGATGAATATCAGTTCTACACTTGACCTAAGAAAATTCCCCGATGCAAACGGTGAAATCAAATGCATGCTTTATTCATTGTATTTTCATCATGCGATGCAGGTCTATAAATCTCTCATATTTTATTCGCTGTATCACTTTTCAACAATCCACAAAATAATTCTCTTCTCTGCCGTAAGTTTAAGACAGCTAAAGCTGTCATCCTGCCTGGGCATATCACTGCTTCTGTGATAATAAATAATGAAAATGAATACAAGGTTATGTGTCTGGCTCTCTAATTCTCTGAGCAACTCACACCTGAGACTGATTTTACTAGGGTTGAATGAAGTTAAATATACAGCAACCATCTTGAATATTTTATGTGTTAATCATTATTTGGTCTAATGAAGATGTTTTCAATTTTCCCTTTCCTATTGTTGAAGGTAACCTAGGAAATAAATTCTCTTTGGAAATCACAATATCAGAAAAACAATGAGATTTAGATTAGAAAAAAGGGACGGTGTGTTCTAGTGGAAGAGGCACTGCTTAGGATCAGGAGTTCTTTCCCACCCTCAACTAGCCTGTGACGTGGTACAACTCATTTGGTTTGTCATGTCTGCGATTACCTTATTAAGACATGTCTTCCTTCCCTGAAGGTAAAGAGTTAGATCTTAAAACCTGAAGGACACCTGAAGTTCCAAAATCTATTGATTTGAGTTACACCAGTTGATTAGTTACTGGAAGAATTACTCATAATTTGCTCCATCGTTAGAATATTTATTTTATTTCTCTCAGTTTGATTTTCCTAATAGATACTCAAAAACTCTCAGTAAATAACAACTCTAGTCGCTGATTGCTTAGACTAAAAATTGTAGAGTTGTTCTTGATTCTTCTCTTCACCTCACATATTATACCCAAGTCAAAAGGAAATTTTGCCAACAATGTCTTCAAAATATGTACTGAATCAGACCAACTCTTACCATCTTTACTAGAAAATCCTCGTCCATATTCCACCATATTAAATCTGCGCTATTATAATTTTTTTATTATAGTTAGCTTTCTAAATGGTCATTTTGATTTTCCCCATGTTTCCTTCCAGTTTATTCACAACATAGCAGTCACAATGTTTTTTGTTTCATTTTGATTTGTTGTTTAGCACACCAGTTATGCCAATCCTCTGCTCAATAAAATTCATCCCTTCCCTATATTACTTGGAATGACAGCTAAAATCTGTGTTATGATTCCAAACCTGTATGATTTAGCCTCCTCTTGTTCTTTGACCTTGTATCATAGCATTCTCTCCCTTGCTCACTTTACTTCAGCCATGCTGGACCCCCTAACCAAAAAAACCAAACCCATTGCTATCGAGTCGATTCTGACTCACGGTTGACCTATAAGACAGAGTAGAACTGCCTCCTAGGTAGAACTGCCTCCTAGGTTTCCAAGGAGCAGCTGGTAGATTCAAACTGCTGATCTAAAGCACAACAACAAAACTTTGAAAAAATATGCTTAATAAAAATAACCAAAGCTTATTCATATTTATTACTAAAAAATTTATTACTACATACTAAAATTAGAAGATATAATTTTAATTTTGTTGTACATAAAATCTATGACCTCACATCTGCTTTCTAGATAGACAGAGCAGGTATGTCAAGGATTTTGTTAACCACGTAGTTACATTGCATTAAGATAAGAATACATTGCTATGAAATGTCACATGTTGAAGTAGCTAACACATATTCATACTATTTCATTTTGTGTATAGTATTTTTTTATTTTATTACACCTATTATGCCTTTCTTTTGTAATTAAAACCCTTTCAATCCTATATAACATGACATAAAAGCTCTGTTTCAATAAAGTGTTATAATCATCTTTGGTCAGATGGAATCCTTGAATCCTAGTGTGGTAGTGAACGAAGAAAATCCAATCTGAAGCTATAGAAAACCAGTACAGTTCACAAGACTGAAACATCTGAATCAAGCAGAGCTAGCCAAATAAATGCTAGAGAATTATTCACATTTTAGAAATTTTTTCATTCCACTAATCACTCCCAATACTTTATTTCAATCAGTCTTACCCTGGATTAACATTTTTCCTACCCACATTGGCACCATGCTTGACCATTTCAGCTTCACAGTTATCACTTCTTTTGCTGCTGTCCTGGTCATCATCATCATCATCACTTGCATCAGCGTCATTTTCAAAATGAAGCATTCATTATAGGTTAAGAACTCTACTGAGTACTTTATATACTCCAAGAATAATAATTATTCTCCTCTTGCCGGCATAAAAAGCTTAAATAGCTTGTTCAAAACTCGGCAGATGGTAAATAGTGGGACTGATATTTACATTTACATCTCATTGACTTATTACCATTCCCTCCTTAGAAACTTCAGTTCTTTCATTCCCTTGCTTATGGGCCTGACCCACGCACAAAACCAGTCCACAACCACACTACTGCAGTGATGTTCTTTCTCTGCTTCCCTTCTCATGGTGGCAAAATGATGCCTGAACTTCTCTCCCTTTTATGTTAAGCACACCTCATTGCCATTCTTTTTCCTTTGCAGACTTAATTTCTTCAAATGAGGCTTCTAAAGTCCTCTATAATAGAAGATATTTAAATAATAACAACAGCTAAGTTGTGTATGCCATGGTGTTTTCAGTTGCCTCATGCGCACGTGAAAGCTGGACAATGAAATAAGGAAGACAGAAGAAGAATTGTCACCTTAAAATTGTGGTGTTGGCAAAGAATACTGAATATACCATGGACTGCCCCAAAAGAACAAACAAATCTGTCTAGGAAGAAGTACAACCAGAATGCTCCTTAAAAGCAAAGATGACAAGACTACGTACGTCTCACATACTTTGGACATGTTATCAGGGGGGACCAGTCCCTGGAGAAGGACATCATGCTTGGTAAAGTAGAGGGTCAGCGAAAAAGAGGAAGACCCTCAGGGAGATGGATTGACACAGTGGCTACAACAGTAGGCTCAAGCATAACAATTATGGGGATGGTGCAGGACCGGGCAGTGTTTTGTTCTGTTGTGCTTAGGGTCGCTATGAGCCTGAACAAGCTCAAGGGCACCTAACAACAGCTTGTATATGAACTTATTTTAAGCCACAATTCATTCTAATTGACCTTTATGTATTAACTCATTTATCTTCACAACAACACTGTGAGAGAATACTGTATCTCTATATCACAAAGGAGAGAACTTCGCAGAGAGATGCTACATTCTTCACCTAAAAAAAGAAACAAAAAATCTAGTAAGGAGTCCAAACAGTTAGTGATAACTTATTACCTCAGCCCTAATAATAAAACAGGTTTGGCTTAAATGCTCTGAAGTCCATCTACTCTTTTAAACACCTGCTCAAAAATGAGTAACCATTAATGCCTACATAATGTCAAAACATTTTGACATGACATAAAATCCCTCTCACAGGTAACCCTGCTCCCCTTTCAGCTGCACTCTTGGCCACCTTATATGCACTTTGCACCCGTAAAATCAAAAGCCTTGCTTTCCCTACGTATCTTTCATCTTTATATCTTATCAGAAACTGTTTTTTCCTGCTTGAATCAAATCATGGTTATATTAGATTAATTAATGGTTAAGGTACCAGGATGCCATTAAAAACAATGAATACCATAGGAAATTTAAATCTAAAAAAGGACTTTGTAGTGTTCAGGTTTATATGTGAAAATCTAAATTTGCTGATGGATCAATTGACTGAAGCGGCAGAGACTGGGTCAACATAAAAGCATGAGATGGGGTCATGAATGTTAGGGGGGTAACCCATACCACCAGTAAGTGCACAAAAGCTATGAATTTAACTTATTGCTTATTAAATTGTGTAAGAATTTTCACTCATATAACATTCTCAAGCTTAGAAGCAAAATTAAAAAGAAAAAAAAATTGAGTGTTTCCGCCTCTTGACCATCTAGATGTAAGGGCAAGTTTTCTGCAACACTTCACACTTCCCTGAACACCAGCGTTGACTCAGCTGATCTGGGTTGCTAGGAGAAATTTGCTTCTTCCCTTGTCACCCTTACCTGGATTTGTGCTCCTCTGAGACAAAAAGGCAATTTCAGATTTACATTTCATCACCATAACTTTAAGCCTGATTTAATTTTTTCCCTCTAGGTTTGTCATCCCTAGCTAGTTAAAATTGTCAGATTCAGATTCAACTTTTCTATTTTTACCAGGCTACTTTTTAAGTCTGTGGTTTGTCTGGTTAATAAATGAAATAGTTTTGATTTCAAACCACTACGTTGTATTATGGAAAATAGAGAGATCAAACTGAATAAACGCAAAACTAAAAGCAAAGTCTAAAATAAGAATACAGAAGCCTATAGAGGTCTGTAGGAGTCCTAATGGCACAATGGTTAAGAGATATGGCTGGTAACCAAAAGTCTAGAAGTTCAAATCCATCAGCTGCTCCTGGAAAACCCTATGGGGCAGCTCTACTCTGTCCTGTCTGGTCACTATGAGTCAGAATCGACTCCATGGCAACCGGTTTGCATTTATGGAGGTCTACGTCTTGTAACGGAGCCCTGGTGGCTCAGTGGTTAAGATCTATGGTGTCTAACCAGAAGGCTGGCAGTTCGATCAACCAGCCACTCCTTGGAAACCCTTTTGGGTCAGTTCTACTCTGCCCTATAGGGTAACTACATGAGTCGGAATCTACTGAACAGCAATGTCTTATTCAGAAACAACCAGTTTTATGTGTAAATAATTGCCATTATACACTGAGAATTGTATTGCATGAACAGGCTACCAATCAGTGAATCAGAAAATTCAGTTACTTGAAATTATTAGCTATTTTCTGATATTATAAGAATAACAGTATACTGAGCATATAAATTCATGTATTATACATTTGAAAGCTACATCTATAAAAATTATTATTACCCATAGTTATTTGCATTGTATCTCTACCGTGTCTGTACCCCGCTAACATGGAAGTTGTTTTTTATCTTCTCGAAGATGAATTTCATTGCAGAGTAATTGTTAACAGCATATTATAATATGTTATTTTCTAAATAGATCTTGGAAAATTTTCCTAAGACGAGATGTACGTCACCTGAGAACAGTCTATAAAATGAAATCAGCCCTGGCAAAATAATCATAAAAAATTATAATTGATAGTCAAATCCTTTGCAGAGATGAACAATTTGCAATAATATTTGAGCATATTAAAATATTTTAGCCAATTAATAAGTATATATTATTTTTAAAGAATTTATGTTTCCTCCAAAAACTGATGAATGAAGAGAGTACGTGCCCTCAAATTCTGATGAGCAAAACAGTAAATACATGCATTCTAACTAATACTTTGACAAATCAAATAGGACACATTCTCACTGGGTCTATCCATAAGTCACATCTTCTGATACTTAAATTGTAATTTATCATGAAATCTTCGTAAATATTGAATCCTTTTCAATGACTTCAGGGAATGTTTGTAGATTTCCCAAACAGAAAAAATAGAAGTGATGCCAAACTTCCAACAATCTTACAAAATCTAAAGGAGATTGGAAGCAGAATATTAGGAATGTGTTACAGCAGTATAGAATTCATGCTGGACCATTATGGCAGGGTGTGAAAATCTGGCGTGCTTCCTGGACGATACATACATCTGCTCATCTTCTAAGTCAGTGAGTGACAGATGACTGTACATCCGTTTGCACACAAAGTGAGAGACTCCGAACAGGGTGTTGTTTCCAGTGTTTGTTTGGTTTGCTTTTTTTTGGAATGCTCCTTCCTGACATTCAGCTGAACAGTGTTATTTTGATAGGCCACAGTATATATTTGCAAAATAGATAATAATAGTTGCAGTGCTTACTAATTTCCCAGGCGATATCTTGAATGCTTTACCTATATTTGGAAACCCTGGTGGTGTAGTGATTAAGAGCTATGGCTGCTAATCAAATGGTTGGCAGTTTGAATCCACCAGGCACTCCTTGGAAACTCTGTGGGGCAGTTCTACTCTGTCCTATAGGGTTGCTGTGTGTCAGAATTGATTCTATGGCAATGGGTTTTTTTTTCCCTTTATTTGGTTTTTTACCTATATTAACTTTTTTAATCATCACACACAGTTTTAGGTAGGAACCCTCTTTATCCCTATTTTACAAATAAGAAACTGAGGCACACAGATGTCAAGGTATGTTCAAGATCACACAGCTAGTACAGGGGTGATCCAGAATTCAAATGAAGTCAGTTAGACTCTGTGGTCACTCTCCTTAGATATTACACTGTCTTGTCTCTCAATGAACATTAAGTTTGTAGTCCAGTGGTGTGTGGGGGGTGGAGAGGGGACTTTAAAGCCCTGAGAAAAATAACTTCAGTGGAGTCCCAAAGTTGGTGTACTTAAGAGCAAAACGCCAATAAATGCAGAGTCGATGCTCCACTTTTCATATATCTCATTCACGTTAAATAGGATTCCAACAGATGACAAAATTGCTACAAAAGAGTTTCTAGTTTGGATTATGTATTGGGCACTTGATCAGAATGTAAATATAGGTAGTTTGAATTATGTCTTTTCATGATCTGAAGCTTCATTACTTGTTAATTGAAATTACAGCTGTTGTTAGGTGCTGTCAAGTCAGTTCTGACTCATAGCAACCCCATGTACAACAGAATGAAACACTGCCCAGTCTTGTGTCATTCTCATAATTGTTGCTGTGTGTGAGCCCACTGTTGCAGCCATTGTGTCAATCCATCTCGTTGATGGTCTTCCTCTTTTCCCTGACCCTCTACTTTACAAGCATGATATACTTCTCTAGGGACTGGTGCTTCCTGATACATGTCCAAAGTCCCACCATCCTTGCTTCCAAGGAGCACTCTGGCTATGCTTCTTCCAAGACAGATACATTCCTTATTCTGGTATACTCAATATTCTTCACCAACACTATAATTCAAAGGTTTCAATTCTTCTTTGGTCTTCCTTATTCATATTCCAGCTTATTCATTGTTCAGGTAATTATAGTTATCTTACACATAAATTCATACGAATTAGAAGAGTTGTGGAATAATACGAAATTTTGCTACAGGGACCTTATAAAGACATAGTACTTTTCGTGTGTTTTAAATGCAACAGGTTAGGATGGGAGAAAGATCTCTCAGCAGCAGAAAATGGAAATGATGAAGGACATGATTCATCTCCCCCTCCTTCACTTCCCCTTTACGTTATAACCTCCTTATACCTACAAGTTGAAGTATGTGAATAACATTTTCTAGACAACACATCAAAATGTATAAGGAAAATGATTATCTAAGTAGAAAAATGACTAAATTGTCTGTTGGCTTAAATTTCATGTGTTATAAGAATTTGTCAGAAGAAGTTCAGCCTTCTCAAAGAAATTCCCTTGACTTGACAATTAATAGACTCTGGCAGTTATAGTTGGGAGAAGCAAAAAGTTTCCTTGGACAAATTCCACTGACAGAGGCAAAGATCATGATTCTGCCCTAGGGCATCTGGCCAATCTTGCTACTTTGCTATTGCTGAGTCCTGAAATTTTGGCCCGATAGTTTAGTTCTGGCAAGCATTAAAACCAGGAATCTGTATGACTACTTAGAGAGGAAAATATATCAAATTATAATAGGGATATTTACATCCAAGATTAAAAAAACAGCATTAGAATTCCAGGATCAGATATTTTATTCATAAGTCTGGAAGGAACAAATATCATCTTACAAACATGATGCCAAATACTTTATTCAATGGGAAAATTTTCTAGACAGGCAGACCTTCTTAAATGCAGTTAGTTAAATATCCATATATTTACCTGCTCTTTTCCCTATTTTCTGTTAATGATAAGAATCAAGGAGTTACAATCTACTTTTTGAAAAGATCAGATTTTGTTGCACAGTGGATAGACCATCCAGCTTTGAATCAAGAATCAGAATGTAATTCCTGGGTCTTCAGTTTACAGACTATATGAATTTCAGAGAGAAAAGGTGGCTTGAATGAATTTATCAGTGATTGGATATTAAAACTTTCTGCTCACATACCTAATGCTGTTGTTGTTGTTAGGTGCCTTCTTGTTGTCCCACTCATAGTGACCCTATATGCACAACAGAACAAAACACTGCCAGTCCTCCACCATCCTCGCAATCATTGTTATGCTTGAGCCCATTGTTGAAGCCCCTGTGTCAATCCATCTCGTTGAGGATTTCCCTCTTTTTCACTGACCCTCTACTTTACCAAGCATGATGTCCTTCTCCAGGGAATTGTCCCTCCTGATAATGTGTTCAGAGTACATAAAATGAAGTTTTGTCATCCTTGTTTCTAAGGAACATCTGGCTGTACTTTGTCCAAGACAGATTTGTTCGTTCTTTTGGCAGTCCATGGTATATTCAATATTCTCTGCCAATGCCATAATTCAAAGGTATCAATTCTTCAGTCTTCCTTATTCATTGTCCAGCTTTTGCATGCATATGAGGTGATTGAAAATATCATGGCTTGGGTCAGGTGCACTGTAGTCCTCAAAGTGACATCTTTGTTTTTACTCTTTAAATAACGTCTTTTGTAGCAGATTTTCCCAATGCAACACATCCTTTGATTTCCTGACTGCTGTTCCCATAGGGAAAACCCTGATGGCATAGTGGTTAAGAGCTATAGCTGCTAACCAAAAGGTTGGCTGTTCCAATCTACCAGGTGCTCCTTGAAAGCCATATGGGGCAGTTCTACTCTGTCCTACAGGGTCGCTGTGAATCGGAATTGACTCGATGGCAATAGGTTCCCATGGGTGTTGATTGTGGATCTAAGTAAAATGAAATCCTTGAGAATGTCAATCTTTTCTCCATTTATGATGATATTGTTTATTGATCTAGCTATGAGGATTTTTGAATAAAGGATATTATAATGCTTACTTTATGTGACATATATTACTTAGTATCATGAAATATTGTAGTTGAAAGTGCTTTGTAAATTTATAAGTGCTATACCAAGGAGGTAATTATTATTAGTCCTCATAGCATTTCAAATCAAAGTGAAATCAGATAGGGTTTTAAACTATAGAATCACTCTTCTTCTCATCTTTTAAAATTTATTTATTTTCATTGTTTCTCCCTTTCTTCATGAATAATAATTAAAAACAAACAGATTTCCTTATATATATATGGAGTAACACTGAATGTAGAGACTTAAGAGAAAGTTTACTTTTTTTTTCCAATTTTTCTCCCTTACCTTTTTATTTCCTGGTTGCGAGCATATTATCTATTGTTATGTAATGCATTTGAATCCTGGACCAACTCCAGAGATGCATTTCTTGCCTGGATCAACTCCAAAAAGAAACTTAATAATTACAAGCTTATTCACGATCCAGAATTATAACCTTAGTTCATATTTTATAGATTAAGTGTATTTAAAACCCTAAAAAGGTATATATTGGTATTGATTCCAAGAAAAATGGGCTGTCAAAATCAGTTTCCAAAAATAAAAGTATAGACTTGAGAATAAATAGCTACTCTCTCAGAACCCAGCATAGCCACAACTACTTTTTCATTATTATATAGAAATACTTCTCCATTATTTCTCTTCTTTCCATTATTAATGTGACACCCAAATTGAAGTTTTTATTTTGATGGTCCTTAAGCTTTTAGAGTAGTTTCTCCTTAAACTTCCTGTTTCTCTCAACCAATATTTCCAATGCATACCTGGGCATACTTTCCCCTCCTCCTGTCAGGAAAAACAACAGTAGCAGCCACAACAGCAAAACAAAACAGAGCAAAGTCACAACCATAAGAAAATTACTAATTTTCTTTTACCATCTTGCTGCCATATACTATTTTTCTTTTCATATTTGTACCATTTATGGATCTTAAATGACAATTAACTTACAGTATTCATCATTCCCTATGCAAGTCAGACTCAGTTGTGCTTCCATTCCATTCATACTTGCTGCTGCCAAGTCACTCTGACTCATGGTGAATCATGTGTGTCAAAGTAGAACTGTACTCCACAGGGTTTTCAAAGGCTGTGATTTTGTGGAAGTAGGTCGCCAGGCCTTTCTTCTGTGGTATCGTGGGGTGGATGAGAACTCCCAACCCTTCTGTTAGTAGCAACACCCAAACCTATTATGCCATCAAGGGACCTACTATCATTCATACTGCTCCCTATTCTGGAATGTCCCTCTTTTATTAATCTATAATACTCAGGCAAAAATCCCTTTACCAATTCCATGCTAACACCTAGGCAAGATTCACCCTGCCTTGGACTCCTTGGTTTTAGAGGGACCATCTCTGCCCCTATGTTAGTTGCACCCCTCATCACAGGATGTGGAGTCTGTGGAGCCAAGAGGACGTTCCCACAGGGGTCTGTGCCATACCATCTAGGCCATACGGATGCCAGTGGCAAAACGGAAAGGATGAAGATGTAGACAAAACCAGTGTATTTGCTAAGTAAAATTTTGCACTGTTTAAACAGCAATTATAAGTACACTTCACAAAGGAAGACCAATAGGTAATGCATAATATTACAATGCTACATAAATTCATTTAATCTTTACAACAACTCTGTGTATAATAAATGTACTATAATTATCCTCCTTGTACAGACCAGAAAACTATAATTATCCTCCTTGTACAGACCAGAAAACTGAGGCACAGTATATAAAAAACTTGCCCAAGACCCTCATGTTTCAGGTGGCAGAGCTGGGATTTCATCTCTGCATTTTGATTCCCTAAGAACTCCTAAGCAATGTGGTCTCTAGAAATCAGACTTACAAAAATAGAAGTGCAGACCTATGTTTTCTCATTTAGCTGGAGCGTAAAGGAGTAGGACAAAAGTAAGGATAAGAAACAAGGACAACAATAAAGGAGAGAGGGCAAAATATCACTTCTGGAATGTGATTTCATTTACCTATTTCCAGTTCCCAAGATTTATAGAACTCTCTTTTTCAATGGTGTGACACCTCACTGTACAACTGAGAGTTTACATATGATACAATATGTATGTAGCCTCCACATTTATTCCTTTAATGAAATGACCCTGAATTGACCCTGAAATGAGAATTGTGCCTTTTTCTGACACCTCTTTCAGTTTGATTTCCTTGCCGTCATTTATTCCTCAGTTTGACTTGCTGAGGTTTTTTAGAACCATCTTTTGTATCTCACATACTAAAAAAATACATATAAAAAGCAACTGAAACATCACATAGAAAACTTCTGCTTGCTAAATTAAAATAGTAATGATAGCAACAATAAAAATGCTTTCCCCTAGATTTATTCTGTAATTCATCTGATAAAAAAATTAACATATAATCACAATTCTTTGATGGTCATTTAATGAAGGATATGTATTACATAATATTAAAATCCTCTCTCTTGTGATTTCTGGATGAGAAAGTGATAGAGTTAACAAATTTTATTTGAATAATGGAAATCATGCTTCCTGAGAAAAGTTGCTTCTTTTTCTTTAAGTGTCTATGAAACAACGCACATTTTCTGTGTCTGCTTCTGTTTCGAAAATGGAGGAACTTTGTCGTCGCAGAAGATAAACTGAGATTTCTTTTAAGCAGGCCCTTACGACTTTCCAATTCTCTGAAATCTCGTTCCTATTTTGAACATATAAAATTACTTTGGCAGATAGTTGCCTTGCTCTTGTTTCTGGGAATATAGGTCAAGTATTTAATCATCAAACAACCACAGGTATTCAACAAGCTCATATTTTTCATGATAGTAGAAAACCCTAGGGTTATTTTGTAATATAGTCAGTTATATTATTCCTAGTTCTACTTGAAATATTGTGAAACATTATTGTAGTCAGGATATTTGAATTCAGAATATTTAGAATTCTTTCTAAATATGAATATTTTTATTTTTCATATTTTTTGTAAACTAAATTAGGAACATCAATAAGTTAGTAGTTATATGTGTATGCATCAATAAGACTGCTTGGATTTTGGCTAGGCAGAATGCTACATTTTTTTCCCTTTTTATTTCAAGCATTAATTTATTGCAAAATCAATTATTATTGGATAAACTATCATTAATATTGATTTGCTATTTTCTGCTGGATCTTTTCCACTCACATGCCATTTGGTTAAGACTCTGCTGACATAATGAAATTACCTTCTTTTTAAATTAAAGAACAAATAGTGTGTCTCTTCACTAACTTGATGAATGGTTCAAATTAAGATATAAAAGCTTGCCAGAAAATTTCCCATTTTAAGATTATTTTTACTAATTTGCAAGACTGTTCTGAAATGATTACACAGCATTTACTAGGAAAACAACGTTTTTGAACATTCTTTTGTTTCACAAACATTCACTCTAATATATAATCATACATATACGTGCATGTGTGTATACATATAGATACACACACACACACACACATATATATATGTACTCATTGCTGTCCAGTCGATTCCAACGCATAGTGACCCTATTGGACAGAATAGACTTACCCCCACAGGGTTTCTAAGGAGCAGCTGATGGATATGAACTGCCGACCTTTTGGTTGGCAGCCATAGCTCTTAACCCCTAGGCCACCAAATCTCCATATATACATATGTATGTACTGGATAAACAAAAATAAATATAAATATACACATAATCCCTTTCTCTAATTTCATCCTCTTCAATTCTTTCCCTTGCCCTGGAACGCCACAACATCCTATATGATACGGCAACATGTGAATTAAAGCCTTTGTACCAAGAAGATATTCTTTTCCTTCTGTTATTTGGAAGGGTCCTTCCCTCACTTTCTTCAAATCATTACTGAAATGTCACCTCGTCAATAAACTCCTCCTTGAAAATGCTATGGTAATAACCCGTAAACCAAACCCATTGCAGTCCAGTCGATTCTGACTTATAGTAACACTACAGGACAGAGTAGAACTGTCCATAGGGTTTCCAGGGGGGACCTGGTGGATTTGAAATATTGACCTTTCAGTTAGCAGCCTCTTTTTTTTTTTTTTAATTCTGCTTTAAGTGAAAGTTCACAAATCAAGTCAGTCTCTCTTACAAAAACCTATACACACCTTGCTATATACTCCTAGCTGCTCTCCCCTCAATGAGGCAGCATACTCCTCCTCTCTACCCTGTATTCCCCATGTCCATTCAACCAGCTCCTAGCCCCCTCTGCCTTCTCATCTTCACTCCTCTCCAGTACCATTTTCTGTTTTATCGTCCAGTCCAATTCCTGTCTGAAGAGTTGGCTTTGGGACTGGTTCCAGTTTGGGGCTAACAAAGGGTCTGGGGATCATGACCTCCAGGGTCCCTCTAGCCTCAGTCAGGCCATTAAGTCTTGTCTTTTTATGATAATTTGAGGTCTGCATCCCACTGCTCTCCTGCTCCATCAGGGATTCTCTCTCAGGGCAGTTATCTGTTGTACCCAGGCACCATCTAGTTCTTCTGGTCTCAGGCTGATGGAGTCTCTGGTTTGTGTGGTCCTTTCTGTCTCTTTGGCTCATCTTGTGTCTTTGGTGTTCTTCCTTCTCCTTTGCTCCAGGTGTGTTGAGACCAATTGATGTATCATAGATGGCCACTTGCTAGCATTTAAGACCCCAGATGCCACTTTCCAAAGTGGGATGCAGAATGTTTTCTTAATAAATTTTATTATGCCAATTGACCTCGATGTCCCCTGAAACCATGGTCCTCAAACCCCTATCCCTGCTACTCTGGCCTTTGAAACTGTTGGTTGTACTCAGGAAATTTTTTTGCTTTTTGTTTAGTCCGGTTGAGCTGACCACTGCTGTATTGTGTGTTGCCGTTCCCTTCACCTAACATAGTTCTTGTCTACTCTCTGATTAGTGAATACCCCTCTCCCTCCTTCCCCACCCTCATAACCATCAAAGAATATTTTCTTCTGTTTAAAGTTTTTCTTGAGTTCTTATAACAGTGGTCTCATACAATATTTGTGCTTTTGCAGCTGACTAATTTCACTCAGCAAAGTGCCTTCCAGATTCCTCCATGTTAAAAGACATTTCACGGATTCATCATTGTTCTTAATCGTTGCATAGTATTCTATTATGTGAACGTACCATAATTTATTTATCCATTCATCTGTTCATGGGCACCTTGGTTGCTTCCATCTCTTTGCTATTGTAAACAGTGCTGCAATGAACACGGGTGTGCATATATCTGTTCGTGTAAAGGCTCTTATCTCTCTAGGATATATTCCAAGGAGCAGAACTGCTGGATAGTATGGTAGTTTTATTTCTAGCTTTCTAAGGAAGTGCCAAATTGATTTGCTTTTGTTTCACAGTATTTATCACCTCCATTGACATATATTTTTGTCTCCCTCAACTAGAATGCAATCTCCACTAAAGGAAAACAATATTGACTTTGTTCTGTTCACTGCTATATGCCAATGTCAAGAAAAGATACTTTGTATACAGTAGCTACTTAAAAAAAAAAATTGTTGAAAGAATACATAAATTACTGAACAATTAGCTTTCTATCTCAGGAAAATTGTAGGTAAAAGGGATAACATTTAAATAATATCTCAGCTATGGAGTAGTAATATCAGCCCTCCATTCCCCGCCTCCCCACACACACAAACTGAATCCTTGCTGAGTTGTGGAAACTCATAGGCTTACCGCAGTACCTGATTGTGGAGAACACAAAATGTTGGAAAGGACTTGCAATGGGTTTTCCATAAAGAATTATGAACAGACATAAATTAGGAATTTGGTTCCTGCTCCTCTCCTGGAAATTTCTGAAGATGACCCAGGTATATTAGAGTTGCCTGGGACACCAGGGTAGAGAAGCAGCAGCCACAGGACAGCCTGCATTTCCTGTGTATGGTACAGAAAATATGAATGAGACTCCTATGGGCTGAATGCATGTCTACAGAAGAAAGAATAGCCTAGACCACATGGAAAGAAATCTGCCGAAAAGGAGGTGAGGACCACGGCTCTAAGTGGCTGTGGGGTAGACTGTGCAAGGCAGAAGATGAAAGAGTCATGAGGACACTTCAGGAAATTCACCTTCTATGTCAAAAATAGTTTGGTATTAATGTTCCGTCTGTGGACAAGCCCCACAAACTGAGGTCATCAAGAGACAGAGCCAGGAGAGAATTGCAAATAGCACCAGCTAAGTAAAGAGATTTGCCCTTTCTGTCTCAATTATCCCCCTGACCCTAACTAGATTCTAAAGAACCCAGAGGAGCAGAGGGACTTGGAGAAGAAATCATAGGGGGAAAAACAAAACAAAAATAAACATGATTTCCTTCCTTCCTTAAATTCCAACCCCTGGGGTATAAGTCAAGCCTCAGATTTGGGAAGGGTAGCTTTAATGGGGGAATGAACTTGAAAATATCTGAAAGTGAGACATAAAGAAATAGTCTTATAATTGTAAATGAATGAAAGGTTATGGGGTCTAGTACAAGGCCCTATCAGGGATACGGTTGGTTATAAGACAGACTATACTTGTAGGAGGTGATGAGAGAGAAATAAAGGTATCGAGTCCTCCTGGACTGAGCAATTTCAATAAGCATTCTAATAAGCATATTACATATCTAGGATCTACATGCATTAAGTATTAAACTGCTTTTTTTTATTTTTTTAAGGCAAATAAAAGCAACTGTGTCCCACACATCTGCCAGTTTGTCGTACTGTGGGGGCTTGTGTGTTGCTGTGATGCTGGAAGCTATGCCACTGGTATTCAAATACCAGCAGGGTCACCCATGGAGGACAGGTTTCAGCTGAGTTTCCAGACTAAGACAGACCAGGAAGAAGGGCCTGGCAGTCTACTTCTGAAAATTAGCCAGTGAAAACCTTATAAATAGCAGTGGAACATTGTCTGAAAAAGCAGCTGCAGCAGTATATCAATAGGGAGCTGCCAGATTTCTAAGAGGACGTGGAACCAGGGATATCATCACTGATGTCAGATGGATCCTGGCAGAAAGCAGAGAATACCAGAAAGAAGTTTACCTGTGTTTTACTGACTACGAAAAGGCATTCGATTATGTGGATCATAATGAATTATAGATAACATTTTAAAGAATGAGGATTCCAGAACACTTAATTGTACTCATGAGGAACCTATATATAGGTCAAGAGGCGGTTATTCAAACAGAACAAGACAATACTGCATGGTTTAAAGTCAGGAAAGGTGTGGGGGAGGATTGTACCCTTTCATCATACTTATTCAATCTGTACGCTGAGCAAATAACTAGAGAAGCTGGACTATATGAGGAAACCCTGGTGGCGTAGTGGTTAAGTGGTATGGCTGCTAACCAAAGGGTCAGCAGTTTGAATCTGCCAGGCGCTCCTTGGAAACTCTATGGGGCAGTACTACTCTGTCCTATAGGGTCGCTATGAGTCAGAATCGACTCAACGGCACTGGGTTTGGTTTTTGGGCTTGGACTATATAAAGACCAAGGCATCAGGATTAGAGGAAGACTTGTTAACAACCTGCATTATGCAGATGACACAGCCTTGATTGCTGAAAGTGAAGAAGACGTAAAGCATTTACTGATGAAGATCAAAGACCATAGCCTGTAGTATGAATTACACCTCACAAAAAGAAAACAAAAATCCTCACAACTGGACCAATAGGCAACATCATGTTAAATGGAGGAACGATTAAAGTTTGTCAAAGATTTCACTTTACTTGGATCCACAATCAATACTCACGAAAGCAACAGTCAGGAAATCAAAAGATGCATTGCATTGGGCAAATCTGCAGCAAAAGATCTCTTTAACGTGTTGAAAAGCAAAGATGTAAACTTGAAGACTAAGGTGTGACAGACCCAAGCCATGGTGTTTTCAATAGCCCCATATGCACGTGACAGCTGTACAATGAATAAGGAAGACTGAAGAAGAATAATTGCCTTTGAATTGTGGTGTTGGAGAACAATACTAAACGGACTGCCAAAAGAACAAACAAATTTGTCTTTAAAGAAATGTGACCAGAATGCTCCTTGGAAGGAAGGATGGCAAGACTATGTCTCACATTCTTTGGGCATGATGTCAGGAGGGATCAATCCCTGAAGAAAGACTTCATGCTTGGTAAAGTAGAGGGTGAGTGATAAAGAAGAAAAGTCTCAAGGAGATGGATTGATACAGTGGCTGTAATGATGGGTTTAAGCATGGCAAGTATTGTGAGAAGGACACAGAATGGGGAAGTGTTTAATTCTGTTGTAAATAGGGTTGCTGTGAGTTGGAATCGACTCAACGGCACCTAACAACAAAAGCAAATGTTAAAAAAAATCGAGATCCACTTGTACACACAGACACAAACACACTAGTCATTGGAAAGCAAAAATCTGGTCCTTACAATATTTTTGGATGTAATCACACAACTATACGAACTATTTTAAGTGAAAGTGTATAAAGCATGAGCTGAAATTAGCTGTCACCATTGTGAATAAAAGTCAAAATATATTTGACAAGCAAAGTTTCAGCTGCAAAGTGATCCTGGGTGATTATTATAATAATTAAAAGCAAAAGAATACTACGTTAACTTCACTAATATACTGTTCGCTCAAATGAATCACTTTTATATTGATGTGACTTCTGCCACAAAAACACTGCAATTAGAACATTTAGTTCTTGGTAGAGCTGATGGAAGATTTTCAACGGTGAAATAATTGTCAGTTTGGGGCAAATTCTCACATAAAACACATGGACACGATAAACCTTAAAATAGTCCAAAATACTAGAAATAAACAACAAAAAAAATGTCTTTCTTATTTCTTAAAATTACTTTTTAATGAGCCGAGGAAATAATATCAAATGTATAACTGCATTTATAGCTCCTAAATAAATATGGAGCCCTAGCTGCACAGTGGTTAAGCATTTGGCTGCTAAACAAAGTGTTGGCAGTTTGAGTCCACCGGCTGCTCCTCGGAGACCCTGTGGGACAGCTCTACTCTGTCCTATAGTGTCGTCATGAGTTGGAATCAACTTGACAGCAATGGGTTTGATTTTGAGTTTAAATAACTTTAGCAAACCATAAGGTATTATTACAGTTACAGAACAATTTACTATCAAAATCTAATAAATAATTCTTAACTAAAAATTTACCCAAGCCACTGGATTATTTAAATTGTTGTTAAGTATCAGCAGAGGAGACAAACTTTAGAGATAATTTTTACTGGTAGTTATGGAGTTTTTTTTTTTTTTTTTTAAGAATATATTGAAAATACGTTTTATAAGTTTAGTTATTAGAAAGTAATCTCTGTGACTATGTATCCCTGCCTATATTTAAAAAATATTTCATCCATTTTGAAATTATGTGTTAAAAAAAAATGCATTAGCAGATCCTAATTCTACAGATGGAAGCAAGAAAGCAGAAGCATCACATAACTTATTCTAAGGTACATATTAGGCTTCAGGGAGTCATTTCAATAAGAAGCCAACAAAGTGATTCTATATTTTTTATTTATTAAACCAGTTATTTTATTTTTCATTCTTCCCATTCTTAATGTACATATATTTAAATGCATCCAAAAAATGTGTGTTTAATATTTCTTTTTTGATTGTATGCATTAAATTAATTAATCCAAAAATATTTATTAAACATCTAATACATGAAGATACTGTATTAAACACTTTGGCATTACAAATTATTGTTGCATTCTTTGATCTTTCCCTATTGCCTTTTAATGTTAATGGAAAGATAGGTTACACATATACAGAAAAATAAAAAAATAATAATAATTAGAACTGATGCTCAAAAGTTGGGAAGTAATATTAAGAGGTATGGATAAAACAGATCTTCCCAGGGTGTGAGAATAATGTCTTCTCCCTTGCGATCTCATTGGAAAGATGTACCGTCTTCTGGAAATGACACTTCTTCTGCATGCAATGTGTCTTGCCTCTGTTCTTTAATATCTTGTCCCACCATTTATGCAATCTCTCTTTGAAATATTCTACCTTGCTCTCCACTAACTGTTAAATGTTTTCTCTGGAGGCTGAGACTATCCATACTCAAAAATAACACATAAAATGAATCTTCTTTTTTTCTCCACCCTTTCCAGCAACCACCTTCTATTTCTTCTCTTCTCAAAGAATATTTTATTTTTGTTGTATATAACTATAACTTCCTATTTTCTCTTCAGAACCACCAAATCAAATCACTGGTGAGACAAAAGCAATGGTCAAGGCTTCCCTTTCTCACTCAGCTACTCCCGGCACAGCTGTTCTCTGACTCATCTATGACTCTTATCTCTCGACTCAACTCCTTTCACCGTAATTATCAGCCTCTCTCATTTTCACCTCCTTTTTTCATCCAAACCAAATCCCACACTTGGTCAGATCTAACTCTACTCTTGCCAACGTCATCAACAAATACATTCTATTTTGTCCTTCTTGTACACAACCCTTGATGAAAGCAGCATTCCCTCTTCCCAGTCCTATACCTGAGCTTTGTATCATGACTGATAAAATCACAACAACTCACTGGTGGGCCCATTTTCGTGTGTGTGGGTTTACAACCTTAACTTGGCTCTCAAAGCTGTGTTGAAACCTTCTACTTCTCTAGTCAGTACTCTCCTCAGGGTTTATCCTAGCACTCTTCTGCTTTCCAGCATTTTCTCACACACCGACATTTAAAATGACATTAGAAATCATAAGGTTCAAGTATCAACCCTTCTCTGGCTTACACAAATTTATTAGCGTCTTTACTAATCTTCTTTGACATTGTATCTATATTCATTCACATTTCAGAGCTTAAATTTTTATTTATTTTTTTTCTGTAATTTTAATCCATCCCCTGGTAACTTCTTCCTGCCAGTGTTTAAACATGTTTTGACCCCTTTCACCTAATTCATCAAGCAAACACAGTCTTAGAACCACTTTTCCCTGCACCTGTTTCTCTCCACGTCTTTCTTGACTTTTCTACAATATTTGACAACGTTGACCCAATTCCTTTACCTGAAACACTTTCCATCCTTGATTTTAGTGAAAAGTTGTGGTTTTATTTGATTTTCCTTCTGCTCCTTTGAGCAATTGTGTGCCTGTTTTGAACTCATTCTCTTGTTCACACTGTTCCCAGCTCTCACAATGTCACACTGTCCATTCCCTTCTCCCTCAACGTTTATTTTCAGTAGACATTTTTTGTATCCAAACTAGGAGAGAAATAATAAGCGGCCAATGGTTCATTTAATGGTTTGACTGCCTTCAAATTCCCCTCCTTGACAGTCAAAAAAAACCCATTGCTGTCAAGTCAGTTCCGACTCACAGTGGCACTATAAGACAGGATAGAACTGCCCATAGGGTTTCTAAGGCTGTAATCTTTATAGAGGCCGACTGCCACATCTTTTTCTCATGGAGTGGTTGGTGAGTTCAATCCGCAACCTTTCCATTAGCAACCGACTGCTTAACCAATAAAAATGGGCCTTATCATCAGCTATAGTGCCACCTTCTCTGACATAGCACAATCGCTTGAGGTGGCTTGCATTAGGTTGGTTCTCATTTATGTAGGACTACAAGCTTAGATTGATAAATTGATCAGTCTTCTTTCTTGTCCAGATATGGCTGTCTTTACTACTTCAAATTCTATACCAAAGGTAGATGTCCATGGGAAGATGGGAGAGAATAAAAGTAGAGCACGTTAAAAAAACTGTCAACACTCTGAAGCTTAATTTTATGTGTGAGTATATAAAATTAGATTATTGATGAAAAAGTTAGTCCAGACATGGAAATCACATTTTTTTTTTTTTAACCCAAGTCAGCAAAAGGTTTTGTTATGTGAACGTCACATAAGCCCTGACCTAGGCTAGGCAATGTTCAGTTTTATTGAAGGTTTCTAAATCACCACGAAACCCCTTGAGTCTAAAGCCATGTATTCATTAGCACATTGTAACGATCTGCCACCCAGGCTTTTCCATATAAGGCCTGGGAGTTATTTCAGCTAGAAGCCCAGGTCAGGAGCTCAATGGCACTTGCTTTCTTAGCAATACTTTTTGACACCATAAGTAAACTTTGTTTTGACCACTAAAAGTTTACTTATAATTATTTGTATCATTAAAGCAGTTACTTTTCTATTAAAAAAAAAAAAACTATTTCTTCTTCTTATTATTTTTTTGGTGATATAAAAGTACATCCTGTTAGATTTTCTGACAGTTGCAATTACAGTACTTTCCTTTTTAATTCAATATAAATTTTGCCCTTTTTTCTCCCCCTTCTCTATCCAACTGTCTTTTATTTGGGCTAGATTCTTCTTTTTTTTTTTTTTTTCCTCCCTTACTTGTGTGTATTTTTGTGTGGTTATATTTCTGGGCAAAGAGCCCAGATGGGTATAATTTTTGTTTATTCTTCACATAGTGTCCCAGATTCTGTTCTGAGAGGAGTTTTGTAAATTAATAATATGATTACAATTTACTTCCATTATTTATCTTCTGAAAAATCCAGCATATTAAGGTATATTATTTGCATTACTTAGCTCTGAATGAGGATAGAGTTTGTTAGTTTCTAGGCATTACAATTATATTAGTTATATTAGTCTATTTAGTTTTTTTTTTCTTTTTGGGCATGTGAAAGCCGGACAATGATTAAGGAAGACCGAAGAAGAGTTGACACCTTTGAATTGTGGTGTTGGCGAAGATTATTGAATATACCATGGACTGCCAAAAGAACGAACAAATCTGTCTTGGAAGAAGTACAACCAGAATGCTCCTTAGAAGCAAAGGTGGTGAAACTGTCTTACATACTTTGGACATGTTGTCAGGAGGGATCAGTCCCTGGAGAAGGACATCATGCTTGGCAAAGTACAGGGTCAGCAGAAAAGAGGGAGACCCTCAACGAGGTGGATTAACACAGTGGCTGCAACAATGAGCTCAAGCATAACAACGATTGTAAGGATGGTGCAGGACTGGGCAGTGTTTAGTTCTGTTGTGCATAGGGTCGCTATGAGTTGGAACCGACTCAATGGCACCTAACAACAACATTTAGTTTTTCTTTTTGGGCAATTAGTTACACCAATATCTTTTTAAAAAATTATGATATATTTTAGGAATGCGAAACTGGTTAGTTTTCTAAATTCAGTTAGACACTAAAGTCGTTTATGATTCAGGTTGTAGGATTTTCCATTCATATTATTATCGTACGTATTAGGAATAATAGTAGCCATTTTTATCCGTTCTCATAAGTCCATGTGCAAAATAGAAAGCTTTCTGTGGATCAGTATGGGGTACTGAGATTCACTATGATATGAATCAGGAATCTGGAATAAGGTCCTTCATTTTCTACAAAACAACTGCGGGATCCAGGGAAATGGAATTATTATGGGCCTGTAACCTTGGTGTGGTAGTGGTTAAGTGCTACGGCTGCTAACCAAAGGGTCGGCAGTTCAAATCCACCAGGTGCTCCTTGGAAACTCTATGGGGCAGTTCTACTCCGTACTATAGGGTCGCTATGAGTCGGAATTGACTCCAGGGCACTGGGTGGGTTTCTGGGTAGCTTACTGGTAACACTTCAAAATACTTTCTCAAAATCAGACGTATCTCATCCCTTTGACAGCAATATTCTATTTAGCTATTATTAGGCCTGTCTTGGTACATACACTGGCCACACATATTCCATCATATTATGCATGGATAAAATGGATAGAATTTTTAAAAAAATTATTTCATTTTACTTTTGAGGAAATTACGTTTTACCTTTATTACGTCTGGTTCAGCTAGCTTATTCAGTTTAATAAAGTGACCTTGATTATTCCATCTTAAAAAAAAAAATTTTTTTATGGAACAGATTGTCATATTTTCTTTTACACACACTCTGGGAATGGAGTCTACATATCCAGGAGAGTTTTTCAAAATTCATCTCATTTCTCTCAACAAATAGAGGAGGGAAATAATTTGTCAATAACAGTAGCCTAAGCTTTGTAGGGAAATTATCCTGATGATACAAATGTAATTTAAACATATATACACACACACACACACACACACACACACACACACAGAGTGAGAAAAATATTTATGTTAAAACACTGTCAAACATCTGAAGTGATTATTCAACGCATGGAGAGAATTTACATTTCTGCTGACAAGCTTTGTAAGAGGTCGGTAGCCCAGTGCCAATCAAGCTATTTGGATTAGTCTTCAGGTTGCTTCTTGGCATTGGTGGGCATGACACTGAGTTCCTTTTATCCATGGACACTGTAGTCAACTCTTGAAATAACTTTTATATACAAAATCTTTCCTGTATACAAAACTTGAAATCCAAGTTGGAAAATAAATGATGAATTTTAAAACTGTAT
Source organism: Loxodonta africana (assembly GCF_030014295.1). Lineage (NCBI taxonomy): Eukaryota > Metazoa > Chordata > Mammalia > Proboscidea > Elephantidae > Loxodonta > Loxodonta africana. The sequence goes on from NC_087343.1 coordinate 23,992,375, forward strand.
GATTCTTTAAAAAAATATATATATATATCAAAACTGAACTTTAAGGGGTTTAGTTCCCCCTAGTGGTAATTGAATGCTCTGAATTCAATAAAATTAAATGCTCCAAATTCAATAAAATTCATAAAAGACTCAAAGAAGTAGGCTGAAGACCTTAGAAATTGCTTAGGTAATCACCTCATTTAATCAATTTTGAAATAAGTCCTAGAGGCATCCTATAGTCTCAAAAGAAGAAAAAGCTGGATAGTAACATAAAGAGTTATTCTGATATCCAAACTAAATTGATAATAAATAAAACCATTTTTGCTAATTTGATTATGTTTATTACAACAATAAAATATAAAATGCTTCCTAATATCATAATATATTTTGTGACTATAAATATATAGTAATACACTGATAACAATAACTTTAAAAGCTACATCAATAGATTTACATTGTTAAAAAAGAGTAAATACTAGAATGTAAAGACTAATAATAATGTTAGTTTAATAAAACTAAACACTTAAACCCTTCTAAGGCTAGGCTTTACAAAACATGAACACAGGACTTTCACTTTTCTTAATACTAAATAACAAAACAAATAATTCTAAATTTATTTCATTAGAATATCTGGAAGTCTTTCATCTCTCTCTCTGTCTTTTTTTTTTTTTTTTTAATAAAGGAAGGTTTTTTTTTTTTTTTTTTGTCCTTAACTGCCCTTTGCTTTCAGACCTGGTCTGGGAAAAGGCGACGATTCAAGGATTGAATTTGATGATTTTTCTTACTGTCACAAATGATCTATAGGTTTCATTATTTTATGATCTTAAATCCTCAGGCAACAGATTCCTGCAAAGAGTATAAGCTAAGCCTACTTATTTGAAATAAACATAACCATGATGCATTTAGATATGTTGAAAAAGGAAGGGAAAAAAAATCAATGTCTCATTAACTGTTAATTACATTTATTAGGTTTTGCCATAATATCATTAAAATTATATTCCACTAGTTTAGAATGCACACCCAAAAGTTTTATTTTTTTTTTGAAGTTGTCTATGCTCTGAGCACCTTTAAATGGTTCTGTACACATTGCTGTTTTGATTTACTGTAGTGAGATTTTTCCCCTTATTTAGGAGTCACCATGCCAAATTGGGTATAATTTTCTCCCTGATCTTTTTATCTGAGCTATTTTTTTTTTTTTTTATAGAGAGACAAAGACATGTCACACTGATGTGTTTTGCAGGAATGTGAAGACAAGTATTTTTAAAAATATCAAAAATAAAATATTTGTTTTGAAATATTTTATATTATTTATGTAATAGTTGAAAAGTGGTCTCAAAATACATCTATTTTACCGTAATTTTAGAATTCAATCTAAAGAAAATAAAAACTTGGGTTGGGGAATAATAGACTGCTATATTTTGTAATCAGTCTTCGGAAAGAGCACTGCATTTTAGTTTAGGAAAGGCACATTTTACATGCATGTAACTGCCAAATAATCACCCAGACACTTCAAGAGAAATGAATTTATATCATGATGTCAATCACAAACAAAAAATTGCAATTACATTAACCAACTTGATATTAAGAAGTCTCAGGCTAATCAATAGGTCTATCTTCTCTCTAAAAAATTAGAATATTGAACTTGAAATAATTATTACTAAACTTTCATATCATAATTAACTAATATTTTAGTTTTAGTAAGAATGTCATGGCAAAACTCTTCAAAATTTTAGTTCTTTCTTGCCCTTTAATGATAGTTTAGATAGATAGACATTCCACAATGAGATATTATCTGTTAGAACTCTAAAACATATATTCTACTGTCTTCTGTTTCTGATGAGAAATTTATCATTCTTTGTGTATAGTCTGTCTTTACCTCCTGGTTGTTTTAAAAATTCTTTTTGTCTTTGATTTTCTATAGTTTCACGAAATATATTTAAGATTAGATTTATTTGCTTTATTCCACTCTATCTTGCTATCCTTCTGTAATCTTCGTACACACCTCCCAACTCCCATTCTGGAAAATCATTGAGGAAGAGAAACTGTAAAAATGAATACAATTTTAGTGCCTCCCTGAATCTTTATCATTCAGCGTAATTTTTCAGTTTTCTTTCTGAAGTTGCGGTATCTATTTTTCTACCTCTTAAATGAGATCTGGCCTAATGTGGACCTTCCTGGTTCACAGAACGTAGTGGAAGTGGCTCATTCCATATATTATCTAGGACTCAAAAGTCTTTGTGTCTTTCTTGCCTTTTTTCTCTCTCTCTCTCTCTGCTTTCTCTTTCTCTCTCTCTGCCCTCTCTTCCCCTGCATACACCAAGAGGACAAGCCAGTCACCTTGCTAGAAGGCAGGAGAACAAAAATGAGTTAACCCAGTTGAGGTTATCTTGTACTAGCCAGCCCCTAACCAATCTACCAGTTGACCATAGACACATGAGCAAGCTCACCTTAAATAAGGTGAACCTGGCCAAGATACTCAGGACCACCCAAGCAACCCATGGGCATATACGCTAACTCCTCATCCATTTTCTCTTTTAATATTTCTCCTCTTTTATTTTTGAATATTTCCTCTCCCACATTCTCACCTTCTGGCATCACTACTCGTTGTATTCTAAACCTATTTATCCAAGTTTCCATTTCTCTTCGCCTCTCTTTTATATTACCCATCATTTGATCTCCCAGTGATGCATCCAGGATAATTTCCTCAATGTATATTTTTGATTGTGATTTCCCTTTTTCAGACATTTTCCATAACAATCTTTGTTTAAACATCACTCATGAATAAATAAAAATAACTAAAACAGGGAAGAGAAAACAAGCAACCACAGGTTAACAAAATCTAAAATACAGTGTAAAAACAAGGGCTTGGAGATGCCAGGAGATAGCATAGCTGACATTTAATCAGTAGATAATTGAGTGAAGTAATGTTCCCTAAATATGAATTTTTAGTTATTGTAGGAACTTGATATAACCCCCATTAAAATGGGCATTGGCTTAAATTAACCTCCAGCATAGAAAATTACTCCATGTTTCAACATCTATATTTTAGAGTTGTATTGAATTTAAACATCATTTTTATACTTAAAAAAAAAAAAAAAAAAAACTACTAGGAAATTTCTAAGAACATTAACATTCAAAAAAGTATGTGTCAATTCCAAATCCAGCAAAAATGGAGAACCAGAAACTGGATTTCCCTTCCTGCTTGTAACTGCTAAAATATAGACAATATTTATAAAATGACAGTTTCCTTGATAATGGACATCATCAATAAAGACCTGTGATTCCTAACATACTGGAAACCAAAAGGTTAGCAAAAAAATAAAACTGCCTTGAGACAGTTTCTGGGCTGCAGAACAAGTGAGGGGAACAGAGGATGATCATGGCACATCTTCTGGATTGAGAGGGCAGAAATGAGAAATTGGGGAACACAAAGTGGCCAGAGATTGCAGAACAGGGTACTGAAGAGGAGAGGGATACACCAAAAATAACTCCAGAAATAAGCAGCAGGTACGTGTGGATAAATTAGTCAAGTGCTAACGAGAGCATCCATACTTTGGTCATGTTGTCAGGAGGGATCTGTCCCTGGAGAGGGACATCATGCTTAGCAAAATACAGGGTCAGTGGGAAAGAGGAATACCCTCAATGAGGTAAACTGACACAGTGGCTAAAACAATAAGCTCAAGCATGATAATGATTGTAAGGATGGTGCAGGACCAGGCAGTGTTTCATTTTGTTGTGCGTAGGGTCACTATGAGTTGGAACCAACTCAACGGCACCTAATAACAACAACAACAATGAGAGCATGTATATAAGGAAACTATCAGTGGAGAAAGGAAAAAGCCAGCTGAAAAAGATTAGAAGTGACAGTTATGGACACTATACTCATACAGGGAAAAGAAACTTGCCTGTGCTAACCAACCACAATGGATATCTTCATGATTCAAGTGGTTTGAGTAGAATCCTCAGCAGTGCAGAATAATTAGATTTATACTAAATGCTACTCTAAAACCCCTACAAACCCATTGCCATAGTTGATTCTGATTCATAATGACCCTATACGACAGAGTAGAACTGTCCCATACTGTTTTCACGGAGCAGCTGGCGGATTCAAACGGCTGACCTTTTCATTAGCAGCCCAGCTCTTAACAACTACCACCAGGCTACAAATGCTACTATGGTCCCACCCTAATACATCTTAGGAGGAGTCCTAGCGCCGCAGTGCTTTAAGAAGTTGGCTACTAACCGAAAGGTTGGCGATTTGAACCCTCCAGCCACTCCAGAGGAAGAAAAATGTGGCAGTCACCCTCTGTAAAGATTATAGCCTTAGAAGCCCTATGAGGCAGTTCTACTCTGTCCTATAGTGTCGCTATGAGTAGGAATCAACTTGATGGCAATGGGAGTACATCTTAATAGTAAGACCCAAAGTGATCAAACTCAGTACATGTAATTTAATTCCACAGTCAAAAAAGCTCAAGAATACTTACAGGAAATCAAAATTATCCAAAACCTAAAGTTAAAATTCAAATCTCTGTCATTCCATCAATGATTAACAGGAATGCAAAGAGGCAGAAAAATATGATCCATACATAGCTGACTCATAACTGTCCCATTGTTAGAATTAACAAACAGGAACTTTAAAACAAGTATAATAAAATTCCATATGTTTAGAATAAAGTAGGGACTTGACATATGTATAAAAAAGACCCATATTGAACTTCTAGAGATGAAAACTACAAGATTGGTCATAAAAATTAATTAAATGGGAATTATGGGCAACATAGAAATTGCAAGTGATAATAAATAAATAAAGCCAAAAGTTAAGAATATAGCAAAAAAAATCCAAATGGAACACATGAAAAAAGAGAATTAAAAACAAGAAAACCCCCAAATAAACAAGCAAATAAACATAACAATCCCAAAATACAAGCACATCAGTGAACTGTAGGACAAGTTACAGTAGCTTCTTGCTGTGGTTACTTGCTGTAACATAGGCTCTGACTCATGGTGACCTTATGCATAACAAAATGAAAGGTTGCTTAGTCCTACACCAGCTCCATGATCTTTGATATGTTTGAGCCCATTGTTGGGGCTGTTTTGTAAATCCATCTCTTTGTGGGTTTGATACACAGTTGATGATAAAGAAGCTTAGTACACATGTAAGTTGAATACCCAGAGGAAAGGATGAGAGACAGAAAAAGCGATATTTAAAGACAAAAAAAGAGAGAAATGTTCTAAATTTTATGAAAATAATAAAACCATGGATTCAACATTCTCAACATACCCCAGCACTAGAAACATGAAGCAAATACACCTGAAAAGAGTTTTCAAGCTGTACTGCAGAAAGGAGGGAGGCAGCATGAGCTAAATAGACCTACTTTATCAAATTGCATAAAACCGATGATAAAAAGAACACCATAAAGCCAGTCAGATAAAACACATGATATAAAGAGGAACAAAGGTAAGGATGATAAAGGAGTTCTTGTCAGGAACTATCTGAAAAATAAGACAGAGGAGCAAATTATTTAAAATAATGAAAGAAAAATAAATAAATACTATCACCCAAGAATTCTATACCCAGAAAAAATATTTTTCAAACATGAAGGCAAAACTTTTTTTTGTTTTTTGACATGCATTTATACAGATATGGGACAAAGAACACATCAGATATTACCAGTATCAGGAGGGAGAGAGGAGATATCACTGCAGCTATTAAAAAGATGATAAGGAAATAAGATGAACAAATTTATGGCAATAATTTCGATAACTTAGATTAAATGAACAACTGCCATGAAAGACACTAATGACCAAAGCTTGGTAAAGAAGAAACTGAGAAATTAAATAGCAGAATATATATTAAAGAAATAGAAATTTTATTTTAAAAATGCCATGAAAAAAATCCAAAGCAAGATAGTTTCACGAGTAAATTCTTACAAACATTTAAAGTAAGAATCAAATTCTACTCAAAGTCTTCCATCAAATGGAACAGGAGGGACTACCCATTTCTTTTTATGTCACCAGCATTAACCTAATACAAAAACCAGACAAAGACGTTACAAAAATGGAAAACTTCAGACCAATATACCTCATGAATATGGGTCGGACAATCTAAACAAAATGTTAGTGTCACAGATTGAATTGTGTCCCCCCAGAATATGTGTCGACTTGGTTAGGCTTTGATTCCCAGTATTGTCTCATTAACCTCCATTTTGTGATTGTAATCTTATGTTACAGAGGATTAGGGCAGGATTGTAACACCCTTACAAAGGTCAAATCCCTGATCCAATGTAAAAGGAGTTTCTCTGGAGTGTCACGTACACCACCTTTTATCTTACAAGAGATAAAAGGAAAGGCAAGCAAGCAGAGAGTTGGGACTTCATACCACCAAGATAGAAGCACTGGGAGCAGAGCAAGTCTTTCAGACTTGGGTCCCTGTGCAGAGAAGTTCCTAGTCCATGGGAAGACTGACGACAAGGACCTTCCTATAGAGCTGACACAGAGAGAGCCTCCCTCTGGAGCTGACACCCTGAATTTGGACTCCTGTGAGAAAATAAATTTGTCTTTGTTAAAGCCATCCATTTGTGGTATTTCTGTTATAGCAGCACTAGAATTTTAGAACACTAAGACTGTTAGCAAATCTCCAAACCTACAATTTATGAAGGGGATAATACATCATGACCAAGTGCCTTATTTAAGTAATTATTTAAGTAATGCAGCTTTAATATAACATGGGCAATCAATACGTATGATCCACTCTATCAACAAAATATAAAATATTATATGTCTCAATAGGTACAGAAAAAGAGTTTGGGAAATCCAGCATTCATTTCTGATGCTAATTCTCAGAAAATCAGGGGTGGAAGCAAACCTCTCAAACTGACAAAGGACAAATGCTAAAACCCAACAGCTGACATAGTGAACTGAACAATATTTTCCTGCCCCATTAAGATCACGAATAAGACAAGGACATTCACTCTTCCCAATGCATGCATTCAGGGCTGTAAAGGAGGCTCGTACAGTGCAATTAAATAAAAAGAATAAAAGGCAAACAAATTGGGAAGGAAGAGTAAAATGTTCTTACTTCACAGACAAAAATCATCATCTCTGCAGAAAATCTGATGAAAACTAAAAAATCACCATACCTAATACAGGAATTTAGCAAGGTAGCAGGGCATAAGATCAAATTACCAAATAAAATTAATGTTATCTACATACTATTATCAAAAAATCAAGTATTGAAATTTTTAAAATATTACCATTTACAACAGAATAAAATAGATTAAATATTGAAGAATAAATCTGGCCAAAGATATGAAATATCTGTATATCAAAGCTATAAAATATTTATAATAGAAATTAAAAAAAAAACTTAAAATGAAACAACTTGCTCATTGCTCAAATGGTTCAGTATTTTTATGATAGGCTCAACATGATCTCAGTTAAGATCTCCTTAAACTTTCTCTTAGAAACTGACAAAGTAAATCTAAATTTTACATGAATATGTCAACGATCTATAATAGACAAAAATAATGAAAAAGAACATAATTATAAAATTAACACTGCTAATTTCAAGACAGTATAAAGCTACAGTAAACAAGATGTACTTGTAGTAGCATGGTAGTAGTATACAGATAGAAAAATGGATAGCCAGAACAATATAGAGAGCTAAGAAATAAGTCCATACATATATGGGTAACTAGTTTTCAACAAAAGTACCGAGGGAACTTTCTAGAAAAAGGTTAGTCTTTGCAACAAATTATACTACAACAAACAAAACTTGAAATACCTCACACCATATTAAAAAATCAACTCAAAGTGGATCATAGACTTAAATGTAAAACCTACAATTTTAAACCTTTTTAAAATACAATGGAAGAGAGAATGTTGTGATTCTGAGTAATTTATTGGTTATGGCATCTGCGAAACTGTCTTGGTCATCTAGCGCTGCTATAACAGAAATACCATAAGTGGATGGCTTTAACAAAGAGAAATTTATTCTCTCACAATCTGGTAGACTACAAGTCCAAATTCAGGGCATCAGCTCCAGGAGAAGGCTTTCTCTCTCTGTGGGCTCTGGAGGAAGGTCTTTCTCATCAATCTTCCTTTGGAATGGGAGCACCTCAGCTCAGCAACCTCAGATCCGAAGGATGCACTCTGCTCCGGTCACTGCATTCTTGGTGGTATGAGGTCCCCACTCTCTGCTTGATTCCCCTTCCTTTTATCTCTTGTCAGATAAAAGATGATGCAGGCCACACTCCAGGGAAACCCCCTTTACATTAGTTCAGGAATTAACCACAGTAAGGGTGTTACAGCCCCATCCTAATCCTCTTTAACATAAAATTACAATCACAAAAAGGAGGACAACCACACAATTCTGGTAATCATGGCCTAACCAAGGCTGACATACATTTTGGTGGGACACAATTCAACCCATAACACTTATCTCTGTTCCTTGAAAGACTGTAAAGAGAATGAAAGGATGAAACCATTTTTGCACATAAAGACCTTGTATTCAGAACTTATAAAAAAATCTCTCAAACTCCACAACACGAAACAACTCCATAAAGAGTGGGCAAAATTTTTGATCAGATACTTTACTCATGAAGATATGCGAATGGCAGCTACACAGGAAAAACTGGCCAACAACATTAGCCATTAGAGAAATGTATAATAAAATGGCAGTGAAATACTTCTGCATACCTATTAAAATGGCTAAATCCAAAAAGACTGATCATATCATGTGTTGACAAGAATGTGGAGGAACTTCAACTTTCATGCCCTGTTGAAATAAATATAAAATGGTACAACCACTTTGTAAAGTTATTAGATATATACCTCCTAGATGCAGCTATACCTTTCTTTGGTATTCAACCCCCAAAAGAAAAAAAAAAAGTATGTTTCCATATTAAGACTCTACATGAATGTCCATAGCAGCTTTTATTTGCCGTAGCCAAAATCTGGAAACAACCCACATGCGTCTCAGCAGATGAATGGTAAGCAAACTGTGGTACAGCCATGCAATAAAATACTGTTCAGCAGTGAAAAAGAATATATTATTGATAAATGCTCCAATACGATTAATTAAAAAAAAAAAATTAGATGCTGAGGAAAAAAAATCTGTTGTTAGGTGCCACTGAGTCTGTTCTGACTACAGCAACCTACGTTCAACAAAATCAAATACTGCCCAGTCTTGTGTAATCCTCACAATCGTTGTTACACTTGAGCCCATTGTTGCAGCCACTGGATCAATCCATCTCTTTAAGGGTCTTCCCCCACGTGTCTGTCAGTTTATTGTACTGTGGAAGCTTGTGTGTCACTTTGATGCTGGAAGACTTCGAATACCAGCAGGTAACCCATGGTGGACAGGTTTCAGTGGAGTTTCCAGACTAAGAAAGACCAGGAAGAAGGACCTGGGCAGTCTACTTCTAAAAAAAATTAGCCAGTGAAAACCTTATGAAGAAAAACTAGACACTCAGAAAAGTACATAACACCCATTGATTCTATTCATTTAAATATGTGAAATGCAAAGCAGTCTATAGGACCAGAAACTAGACAGGGAGACGGGAGGGCATAGGGATATAGGAGGAACTGATTACTATAGGAGGACCCTTTTGCAGGTACTAGTAATACTTACTATCTTGATGGTGATGATGGTTTTATGGTATATATGTATTTCAAATTGTGTAAAATGTTACACTCAAAATATGTGCAGTATATTGTATGTCAGTTATACCTCCATAATGGTGCTGAGATTATTTATACTTCAGTGAGACCATCAAGATATTTGGTAATTTTTTTTTTTTTTTTTTTTTTTGTGGCTTATATTGTTTTTTAACTAATGTTCTCCTAGCTCTTGCCTTAAGAAATTTTGATGTCTGGCTGTAGTTTTGCAAACAAGATATTGGGAAAAGACTTATTAAAGAAAAAATACAAAGAATAAGGGCTTCCTGAAAGAAGAAAGCATGATGTGAATTTACCTAGATGAAAGGAGCAATATTAAATAATATCATGCACAGGACCAGACCATTTTTTGTTCTGTTGTACAGAAGTTCACTATGAGTTGGAGCTGACTTGGCAGCAATTAACAACAATAACAGCAAGAACAAAAAGAAAATATTATATCAATATTTTAAACATTTATTGTAGCACAAAGGGAAAAAGTGACAAGAATATGATGTTGTTAAACAAATGATAATAATATGATTGCTAGGTGTAAGAGTGTGATCTTAAGTGTAAATTTATTTTCTTAAGTTTTCAGGAAAATGCTTCATGTTTTTATTTTAATGTGAAAACTAAAAACAAAAACAAAGAACTAGCAGTCAACTTGATATTTAAAATATTTTAATTGGAAATGATTCTTTACATTAATTTTGTTTCAAACTATGTGTAAGAATCAATTAATATAGTATTTATGGAAGTAACTTATATATCCAAAAGTGTGTATGTAAGAATTAATTATCCATATCACTTTGCAGGGTACTGCAACATAAGAGTTTAAAAATAGTTAATGGCTGGACTTGATAGATTACTAATATATGTGGCAATATTTAGACTTATTTTACAAGTTCAGACACAATTTAAAATGTGTGATAATTTCCAAATCAAAATACTAACAATAGTCTCTAATTATTCTCTTTTCCACTTGGATCCATTTTAACATCTGGAAAGCTTCATTAAATCCATGCTGTCTTCCATTTCTGGAGGCTCTACCCAGGGAGGGCTGAGGATATGTGATCTGTTAAAGGCTCAGTAAGTTAATGTATTATTCCCATATTCTGACTTATATTTTATGCTGCCTGTTTGAGAGAGGGAGCTATCACATAACATATTAAAAATGGAAAAGTATTCTGGAAAAGATTAACAGATATAGAAAAGTAACAGACAATGCTGAAAAAGTGCAGACGCAGACTGCATCATATATTTAATAAAACAATGGTAAGGGACATAATTATATTTTTAATTTTTCCCTTTTATGTATGCTACCATTGAATTTTTTTTTTTTTTTACCATTCAAATTAGAAATATCCTAACACATTTTTCTTACATTCCTTTTGGAAATCTGAGAAAACAAAGTTTATTATGTTTGCATTCTTCTTTTTCATAATAGCTGCTAACAAAAAAAAAAGGTTAAAAGAGATATCTTGATGAGATATTTTTATGTGCCAGGTATTGAATTATTAACATCCTATTTACTTGTCAAAGCAAAAAATTTTCATAGATGATAAGATTCAGGCATAATTTTCTTACCCTTAATAGCTAATTGTGGATCCACAATCAACACCCATGGAGGCAGCAGCCAAGAAATCAAAAGAAGCATTACATTGGGCAGATCTGCTTCAAAAGACCTCTTTAAAGTGTTGAAAATCAAAGATGTTGCTTTGAAGACTAAGGTGTGCCTGACTCAAGCCATGCTATTTTCATTCACCTCATATGCATGTGAAAGCTGGACAATGAATAAAGAATACCTAAGAATTGACACCTTTGAATTGTGGTGTTGGTAAAAAATACTGAATATACCATGGACTGCCAGAAGAACAGATGAATCTGTCTTGGAAGAAGTACAACCAGAATGCTCCTTAGAAGTGATAAGGGCAAGATTTTGTCTCATGTACTTTGAACATATTATTAGGAGGGATCAGTCCCTGGAGAAGGACATCATGCTTGGTAAAGCAGAGAATTAGTGAAAAAAGGAAGGTCCTCAATGAGATGGTCTAACACAGTGACTGCAACAATGGGCTCGAGCATAGTAACGAGTGTAAGCATGGCACAGAACCAGGCAGTGTTTTGCTGTGTTGTACATAAGATCACTAGAAGTTGAAACAGACTCAAGGGACCTAACATCAACAACAATAGCTAATGTGTCAGAGCTAGGCTTGAACTCACAGCTCTGGCCTCTCTGATCCCAAAACCCATGCTCAAAAACACGTTCTCTGGAACATGTTTGTTCTACAAGTATATGAGAAGTTTGTGGGAGTATCTGATTATGACATCTGTACAAACATATCAGTGTACCTGTGTAACTGAAAGAGACTTTAGGAATGGAACCATAGGCATTCAATGGTGACAAAAACAAGGATGTACTTCTTGTACAAAAAATTATTTGCAGTTTTCCTGTGATATGTCTATGTATATTAAAATATTTAAAACCTATTTGATTAGAAGCTTTGTTTAAGATATCAATGAATATTTGTTACCTAAAACTTTTTTTTTTTTTTTCCTTTCTGCGAAACTAGACAGAAAGAAGTTAAGGCAATAAAAGCTACTACATAAGCCAAGGATACTTAAAAGAAGGTCAAGTTGGAAGCAAAAATTTTCTCCTTAAATATGAATAGAAGGGAAATTCCTCAACATAATAAAGGGCATCTGTTCAAAATAAACAGCAAATATCATTCTCAATGGAAAGAGGCTGTGATGGAAAATTGTGTGTCAAATTGGCTGGGCCATGACTCTCAGTGTTTTGGCAGTCATATAATATTGTGATCACATCCCTGTTCAGATTCAATATGTGGTCACCCTCATGATGAGATCTGCTATGAGTAGCCAATCAGTTGAAGGGAGTTCCCTTGTGTGTGTAGCCCACATCTGAATATAAGCAGAAGTTCTGGCTTTTTCCTCCTCTGGATCCTACAGCTGGCTACTGTTCATCTGACCCCAGGTTCTTGGTACTTGAGCTAGCAGCTTACCCGTGGGCTTGCCTGCTGATTTTGGGATTCATTGATCTTCCCAGCCTACGAGTAAGAGCCCTGATCTCTCATCTTCTGATCTTGGGTACACCAGCCCCTGCAGCTAAGCGAATCAGGAGAAGCCTCTCTCCTGATCCAAATACATTGGATGTTCCAGCCTCTACAACTGTGTGAGTCATTTCCTTGATATAAATCTTTATATATTTAAACACTTTACTGGATTTGGTTTTCTAGAGAATACAGCCTAAGACAGAAGCTGAAAGCATTCTTCCTGAGAACAGGAACAAGACAAAGATGTCCTTTATCACCACTCCTATTTAACATTGTGCTAGAAGTCCCAACTAGAACAATAAAGCAAGAAAAAGAAATAAAGGGCATCCAAATTTATATCCTAAAAAGATAACTCCTTAGAAATCATAGGGAGCAGTTCTATTCTATCCTATAGGGTCACTGTGAGTCAGAATTGACTTGATGGCAACAGGTAGTAGGGTAGTAGTAAAAAGATAAAATAAATCTGGAGCTGTCAAGTCGATTCTGACTCATAATGACCCTATATAGAAGAACTGCCCCATAGGTTTTCCAAGAAGTGGCTGGTGGATTTGAACTGCCATCCTTTTGGTTAGCAGGTGAGTTCTTAACTACTATACTACCAGGGCTCCAAAAATACTCAGGAATAAATCTAACCAGGGATGTAAAAGACCTATACAAAGAAAACTACAAAACACTATTGCGAGAAATCAAAAGACATCTAAATAAGGGGAAAAACATACCATGCATATGAATTGGGAGACTCAACACTGTGAAAACATCAATACTACCCAAAGCAATCTACAGATATAATGAAATCCCAATCCAAACACCAAAAGCATTCTCTAACAGGAAGGTAAAACTAATCACCAACTTTATGTGGAAAAGAAAGAGGACCTGGATAAACAAAGCATTATTAAGAAAAGGAAGGAAGTAGGAGGTCCTAAACTACCTAATCTCAGAGCCTAGTATATAGCCACGGTAGTCAAAACAGCCTGGTACTAGTACAACAACAGACACATAGACCAATGGAACAGAATTGAGAACCCAGATGTAAATTCATCCAACTATGGTCAGCTGATCTTTAATAAAGAGCAAAATTCCAGAGGCGGGGCCAAGATGGTGCAATAGCCAGATGCTTCCGGTGATCCCTTTTACAATAAAAACCAAAAAAAAAAAAACAAGTGAAATGATTATATTTATGATAAGGTAAGAGCCCTGAACATGAAAGACAAAGCTAGAAAATGGACTGAGCAGCAGGGGAAGGGAAAGACGGTTCAGAAGCAGAGAGGAATTACTGGACCTGAATCGCCATGATTGCTCAGGCGCCATTATCAGGAGTGACTGAAGCGGGCTGGTAGTAGCGTTTGGTTGCAGTTTCCTCAGGGAGAAGCAGCCAGCCACACAGTCTACTCACACATCTGGAACTAGAATAGAATGGCTCTCTTGGAAAAAGCAAACTACTTGCGTATATTTTACCATGCTCCCTGACCCCAAGCCGGCTTCAGCAGCTGTTGACTTTACTGGGCCTGAGATAGGTCCTGTTGAGCATCCGAGCGATTCTCCTGGCCTTGGAAAAAAATTTAAATTCAAAATTGGGAGAAAAGATAGTTTGCCAGCTCCATTAACTGGGGGAGCCCAGGACAGGAGCGGCTTCTGTCCAGGCATAAACAGTCTATGGGTTGTGAATACCTTTACCCCTTGCATGGACCTGTGTGGTTCTATTTCAGGAGAATAAGCCCTTGTTGCCAGACTGTAACCATTTCAGCTTTGTGGTAGAGAGGTGGGTGTTTGATATTTGACACTGCTTTGCCTATTAAACAGAGTTCTCACCTACCCACACCAGAGGCATAAGAACTGGTGGCTCCACTCAGGTCACCCAGCCACCCACAATAGCGCTACAAGGATAACTCAAACTTCCCAGCCCTTACAACCAAAAGCATTGGGTGCCTACAGCCTGTCAGCAGAACCCACCCACCTGCAAGCTATAGGAAACAGGAATGTGCTTTCCTCACAGACAATCAGGGGATGGTTGTCAGACCCCAGCCTTGTTCAGAGTGTGACCCACAGCTGCAACCAGATACCGGTACCTACACCAATCCCCCTGCCTCTCTAGACTGTAAGACAGAGCCTGTACCACACACTTGATGACCTGGTAACTGGACACCTGAGCTGAATTCATACAAGAAAAGTGAATGGACTCCTAGACTGATATACCTAATAACAGCTCTAGCCATCTGGGGACAGGACTTTGGAGCTTCAAAGATGAAAATAATCAACCTAGCTCACTCAAGCAACCCATTTGGGAATATCAAAACAAAACAAAGCAAGGAGCTAGGATACAGTAAGCAAACATAAAATAAGCTAATACAATAAATTATATATGCCTTGGAGACAACAATCAATATCAAGTCACATAAATAAACAGCCCATGATAACCTCAACAAGCTCTCAAAACAAAGAATCAAGGTATCTTCTGGATGAAGGTACCATCCTGGAATTACTGGATGAGAGAATTCAAAAGATTAAAATAGAGAATTTCAAAAGACATCAGGAATGAGATCAGCCAATACACTGAACAGGCCAAGGAACACACAGATAAAACAGTTGAAGAAATTAAAAAGGTTATTCAAGAGCATAATGAAAAATTTAATGAGCTATAAGAAACCATAGAGATACAACAGTCAGAAATTCAGAAGATTAACAATAAAATTACAGAAGTAGAAAACTCAACAGAAAGTCAGAGGACCAGAACTGAGCAAGTGAAAGGCAGAATTGGTGAGCTTGAAGATAAAGCACTTGGCACCAATATATTTGAAGAAAAATCAGATAAAAGTATTTTTAAAAAAATAAAGAAAACTTAAGAAGCATGTGGGACTCTATCAAGAGAAATAACCTATGAGTGACTGGAGTACCAGAACAGGGAGGGATAACAGAAAATGCAGAGAGAATTGTGGGAGATTTGTTGACAGAAAACTTCCCTGATATCATCAAAGATGAGAAGGTGTCTACCCAAGATGGTCATCGAACTCCACATAAGGTAGGTTTTAAAAGAAAGACACCAAGATATATTATATTCAAACTTGCTAAAACCAAAGATAAAGACAGAATTTTAAGAGCAGCTAGGGATAAACAAAAATTCACCTACAAAGGAGAGTCAGTAAGCATAAACTCGGACTGCTCTCCAGAAACCATGCAGGCAAGAAGGCAATGGGATGACTTATGCAAAGCATTGAGGAAAAAAGTTGCAAGTCAAGAATCATATATCCAGCAAAACTGTCTCTCAAATACGAAGGTGAAATTAGAACATTTCAGATAAACAGAAGGTTAAGGAATTCATAAAAACCAAACCAAAACTACAAAAAATACTAAAGAGAGTTCTTTGGTTAGAAAATCAATAATACCAGGTATCAACCCAAGACCAGAACACTGGACAGAACAATCAGATGTCAACCCAGACAGGAAATCACAAAAATAAATCAAGATTAAAAATGCTCGAAAGAGGGAAAGAGCGGTGTTATCATGTAACAGAAGACATTAAAACAATACAGAGGGACTAAGAAATGTAGTCATAGATTTTTCATATGGAGAGGAAGATAAGATGATATGAAGAAATAAAAGTTAGGTTTAAACTTAAAAAAAATAGGGGTAAATATTAAGGTAACCACAAAGGAGACAAACTATCCTACTCATCAAAATAAAATACAAGAAAAAAATAGAGACTGAGCAGAAATAAAATCAACAACGAATAAGAGGAAAAATCACTATATAAAGATAAACTACTCAGCACTCAAAATTAAGTGGGAAAAAGAAACTGTCAACAACACACAAAAAAAGACATCTTAATGACAGCACTAAACTCATAAAAAACTCATACCTATCCATAATTACGCTGAATGTAAATGGACTAAATGCACCAATAAAGAGACAGAGAGTGGCAGAATGGATGAAAAAATATGATCCGTCTATATCCTGCCTACAAGAGACACACCTTGGACTTAAAGACACAAACAAACTAAAACTCAAAGGATGGAAAAAAAATTATCAAGCAAATAATCAAAAAAGAGCAGGAGAGGGAATATTAATTTCTGACAAAATAGATTTTAAAGTTAAATCCACAACAAAGGATAAGGAAGGACACTATATAGCAATTAAAGGGACAATAAACCAGGCGGATATAACCATTTTAAATATTTATGCACCCAATGCAGGGCTTCAAGATACACAAAACAAACTCTAACAGCATTGAAAAGTTAGATAGACAGCTCCACAATTATAGTAGGAGACTTCAACACACCACTTTCAGTGAAGGACAGGACATCCAGAAAGAAGCTCAATAAAGAAATGAAAGATCTAAACTCCACAATCATCCAGCTTGACCTCACAGACATATACAGAACACTCCACCCAACAGCAGCCAAGTATACTTTCTTTTCTAGTACACATGTTCATTCCTAGAATAGACCACGTATTAGGTCACAAAGCAAGCCCTATCAGAACCCAAAACATTGAAATATTACAAAGCATCATCTCTAACCATAAGGCTATAAATGTAGAAGTCAATAACAGAAAAAGCAGGAAAAAGGAATCAAACACTTGGAAATTGAACAACACCTTGCTCAAAAATGACTGGGTTATTGAAGATAATAAAGGATGGAATAAAGAAATTCATAGAATCCAGTAAGAATAAAAACACTTCCTATCAGAACCTTTGGGACACAGCAAAAGCAGTTTTCAGAGGTCAATTTATATCAACATATGCACACATCCAAAAAGGAGAAAGGGCAAAAATCAAAGATTTATCCCTACAATTTGAAATAAAACAAAGGGCAACAAAAGAAACTCGCAGGCACCAGAAGAAAGCAAATAATAAAAGCTGGAGCATAATTGAATGAAATAGAACTCAGAAAAACAGATGAAAGCGTTAACAAGGCCAAAATCTAGTTCTCTGAAAAACTTAACAAAATTGATAAATCATTGGCTAGGCTGACAAAAGAAAAACAGGGGAGGAAGCAAATAACTCAAAAAAGAAATGAGATGGGCAATATTTAAAAAAAACTGAAATTAAAAGAATCATTTCAGATTACTATGAAAAATTGTATTCGAAAAAATTTGAAAACCAAGAAGAAATGGATGAATTCCTAGAAACACACTACCTACCTAAACTAATACAAACAGAGGTAGAACATCTAAAGAGACCCATAATGAAAGAAGAGATTAAAAAAGGTAATCGAAAAACTCTCAACAAAAAAGAGCCCTGGCCTAGATAGCTTCACTGCAGAATTCTACCGAACTTTCACAGAAGAGCTAATGCCACCACTACTAAAGGTACTTCAGAACATAGAAAAGGACAGAATACTCCCAAACTCATTGTAAGAAGCCAGCATATCCCTGGTACCGAAACCAGAAAAGACAACACAAAAAAGAAAATTAGACCTATATCCCTCATGAACTTAGAAGCAAAAATCCTCAACAAAATTCTAGCCAATAAAATTCAACAACATATAAAAAAAATAATTCACCATGACCAAATGGGATTCATACCAGGTATGCAGGGATGTTTCAACATTAGAAAAACAATTAATGTAATCCTTTATATAAATAAAAAAAACAAAAACCACATGATCTTATCAATTGATGAAGAAAAGGCATTTGACAAAGTTCGACACTGATTCATGATGAAAACTCTCAGCAAAATAGGAATAGAAGGAAAATTCCTCAACATAATAAAGGGCATTTGTACAAAGCCAACAGCCAACATCATTCTAAATGGACAGAGTCTGAAAGCATTTCCCTTGAGATCAAGAACCAGACAAGGACGCCCTTTATCACCACTCTTATTCAGCATTGTGCTGGAGGTCCTAACCAGAGCAGTTACGCTAGATAAAGAAATAAAGGGCATCCAGATTGGTAAGGAAGAAGTAAAAGTATCTCTGTTTGTAGATGATATGATCTTATACACAGAAAACCCTAAAGAATCCTCAAGAAAACTACTGAAACTAACAGAGGAGTTCAGCAGAGTATCAGGATAAGATAAACATACAAAAATCAGTTGGATTCCTGTGAACCAACAAAAAGAACATCGAAGGGGAAATCAACAAGTCAATACTATTTATAATAGCCACCAGAAGATGAAATACGTAGGAATAAACCTTACCAGAGACGTAAGAGATGTACACAAAGAAAACTACAAGACACTACTACAGGAGTCCGAGAGACTTACGTAAGTAGAAAAACATACCTTAATCATGGATAGGAAGACTTAACATTGTAAAAATGTCTATTCTACCAAAAGCCATCTATAGATACAATGCAATTCTGACTCAAATTCCAACAACATTTTTTAATGAGATGGAGAAAAAATTCACCAGCTTCGTATGGAAGGGAAAGAGGCCCTGGATAAGTAAAGCATTACTGAAAAAGCAGAACAAAGTGGGAGGCCTCACTCTACCTGATTTTTTTTTTTTTTCCTAGTGCCTGATTTTAGAATCTATTATATCACCACAGTAGTCAAAACAGCCTGGTACTGGTACAAAAACAGATGCATAGACCAATGGAACAGAACTGAGAACCTAGACATAAATCCATTCACATATGAGCAGCTGATATTTGACAGAGGACCAAAGTTAGTTAAATGGGGAAAAGATAGTCTGTTTAACAAATGGTGCCGGCATATCTGTATACCCATCTGCAAAAAGATGAAACGAGGCCCATACCTCACACCATGCACAAAAACTAACTCAAAATGGATCAAAGACCTAAATATAAAATCCAAAATGATAAAGATCATGGAAGAAAAAATAGGGACAACTCTAGGAGCCCTAATACATGGCATAAACAGTATACAAATACATTACTAACAAAGCAGAATAAAAACTAGATAACTGGGAGCTCCTAAAAATCAAACACCTATGCTCATCCAAAGACTTCACCAAGAGCAAAAAGATTACCTACAGACTGGGAAAAAGTTTTTAGCTATGACATTTCTGATCAGCGTCTGATCTCTAAAATCTACATGATGCTGCAAAAGCTCAACTACAAAAAGACAAATAACCCAATTAAAAAATGGTCAAAGATATAAACAGACTCTTCACTAAAGAAAACATTCAGGTAGCTAACAGATATGTAAGGAAAGGCTCGTGATCATTAGCCATTAGAGAAATGCAAATCAAAACTACAGAGAGATTCCATCTCACTCCAACGAGGCTGGAATTGATCTAAAAAGCACAAAATAATAAATGTTGGAGAGGTTGTGGGGAGACTGGAACACTTATACACGCTGGTAGAAGTGTAAAATGGTACAACCACTTTGGAAATCAATTTGGCACTTCCTTAAAAAACTAGAAATAGAACTACCATACAATCCAGTAATACCAGTTCTTGGAATATATGCTAGAGAAATAGTAGCCTTTACATGAACAGATATATGCACACCCGTGTTCACTGCAGCAGTGTTTACAATAGCAAAAAGATGGAGGCATCCAAGGTGCCCATCAATGGATGAATGGATAAATAAATTAGGGTACATTCACACAATGGAATACTATGCATCGATAAAGAACAATGATGAATCCGTGAAACATTTCATAACAGGGAGGAATCTGGAAGGCATTAGGCTGAGCGAAATTAGTCAGTTGCAAAAGGACAAATATTGTATGAGTCCACTATTATAATAACTGGAGAAACAGTTTAAATAGAGAAGAAAATATTGTTTAATGGTTATGAGATGGGGGAGGGTGGGAAAGGGGTTTTCACTAATTATATAGTTCATAAGAATTATTTTAGTTGAAGGGAATGACAACACACAATACAGCAGAGGTCAGCAAACTAGACTAAACCAAAACCAAAGAAGTTTTCCGAAGAACCTGAACACTTCAAAGGCCAGTATAGCAGGGGGGCGGGCTTGGGGACCACGGTTTCAAGGGACGTCTAAGTCAATTGGCATAATAAAACTTACTAAGAAAGCATTCTGCATCCCATTTTGGATAACGGCTTCTGGTCTTAAACACTAGCAAGTGGCCATCTAAGATGCATCAATGGGTCTCAACCCACCTGGAACAAAGACACAAGGTAATTATGAGTCCAAGAGACAGAAAGGACCACATAAACTAGAGACTACATCAGCCCGAGACCAGAAAAACTAGATGGTGCCCGGCTACAACCGATGACTGCCCTGATAGGGAACACAACAGAGAACCCCTGAGGGAGCAGAAGAGCAGTGGGATGCAGACCCCAAATTCTCATAAAAAGACCAGATTTAATGATCTACCTGGGACTAGAAGGACACTGGATGTCATGGTCCCCAGACCTTCTGTTAGCCTCCCAAGACAGGAACCATTCCCAAAGCCCACTCTTCAGAAAGGGATTGGACTGGTTTTTTGGGATAGAAAATGATACTGGTGAAGAATGAACTTCTTGGATCAAGTAGACGCATGAAACTATGTTGGCATCTCCTGTGTGGAGGGGAAATGAGAGGGCAGAGGAGGTCAGAACCTGGCTGATTGGACACAAAAAGAGATAGTGGAGGGAAGGAGTGTGCTGTCTTATTAGGGGAAGAGCAAGTAGGAATATATAGCAAAAAAAAGCAAGAAGTATATAAATTTTTGTATGAGAGACTGACTTGATTTGTAAACTTTCACTTAAAGCACAACAAAAATTAAAAATAAATAAATAAATAAAAATTCCATTAAATGGGCAACAACCTTTTTAACAATTGGTCCTGGTAAAACTGAATGTCCATCTGTAAAAAAACATGAAGCAGAATCCATGATTCACACCATACACAAAAACTAACTCAAAGTGGACCAAGGACCTAAGTATAAAACCTGAAATGATAAAGATTAAGGAAGAGAAATTAGGGACAATACTAGGGTCCCTAATACATGACATAAATACACTACAAACCATAAGTTACAATGCACAAACACCAGAAGATAAACTAGACAAGTGGAAGATTCTAAAAATTAAACACTTATGCTCATCAAAAGTTCTCAGAAAAGCATAAAAAGAGAACCTATAGACTGGGGAAAAAAATTGACTATGACATATCCGACAAGGGTCGAATCCTTAAAATCTATAGAATACTTCAACATCCTAATCCCAAAAAGATAAATAATGCGATTAAAAAATGGGCAAAGGATATGAACAGACATTTCACCAAAGAAGACTATGAGGTGGCTAACAGATACCAGAGGAAATGCTCAAAATCTTTACCCATTATGGAAATAAAAATCAAAACTACAATGAGATACCATCTCACCTGTACATGACTGGCAGTAGTGGAAAAAAAAAATTAAGAAGTGTTAGATAAGTTGGAGGGAGATTGGAACTCATGCACTGCTGGAGGGAATGTAAAATGATACAACCACTATGGAAAATGATACGGTACTTCCTTAAAAAGTTACAAATTGAAATATCGTATGATCCAGCAATCCCCGGCCTAGGAATATATCCTAGAGAAATAAGAGCAGTCACACGAATAGACATATGCACACCCATGTTTATTCCAGCATTATTCACAATAGCAAAAAGATGAATACAACCTAAGTGCCTATCAACAGATGAATGGATAAACAAATTATGTTACATGCAAACAATGGAATATTAGGCAAAGATAAAGAACAATTATGAATCCGTGAAACATTCCACAACATCAATGAATCTGGAAGACATTACACTGCATGAAATAAGTTAATCACGAAAGGACAAATATTGTATGAGATTGCTATTATAAGAACCCAAGAAAAGGTTTACGCGCAGGAAAAAAAAATCTTTGACGGTTACAGATGGGGGGGGGGGACAGGAGACATCACTAACTAGATAGTAGACAAATTAACTCTGGTGAAGGTAAGAAAAAAAATATAGGGGAAGGCAGTACAACTTGACTAAGACAAAGTCATAGAAACTTTCTAGACACACCCAAACTCCTTGAAGGACCAACTTGCTGGGGTTGAGGGCTGGGGACTATGGTCTTGGGGATACCCAGGTCAACTGCCATAACGTAGTTCATAAAGAAAATGTTCTATATCCTATTTTGGTGAGTAGCATCTGGGGTCTTAAAAGTTTTCGAGCTGCCATCTAAGATACAGCCATAGGTTCCATCACATTCAGAGCAAAGAAGAATGAAGAAACCTAAAGACACAAGGAAAATATTAGTCCAAACAACTAATGGACCACATGAACCATAACCTCTACCAGCCTCGGCCCAGAAGAACTAGATTGTGCCCAGCTATCACCACCGACCACTCTGACAGGGATCACAATAGACAGTCCCAGACAGAGGGGGAGAAAAACGTAGAACAAAATTCAAATTTACAAAACAAAAAAAACAGACTTACTGTTCTAGTAGAGACTGGAGGAACCCCTGTGACTATGGCCCCCAGCACCCTGCTAACTTAGAACTGAAGCCACTCCAGAAGTCTACTTTTCAGCCAAAGATTAGACAGGTCTATAAAACAAACAATAACACACATGAGGAACTCATTTCTTAGTTCCATCAATTTCAGAATACCAAATGGGCACCACCTGCCCCAAAACAAAGATAAGAATGCAAGAAGGGACAGGAAAGCTGGACAAATGGACACGGAGAACCCAGGGGAGAGAGTGCTGACACATTGTGAGGACTGCAACCAATGTCATAAAACAATTTGTGTAAAAATTTTTAAATAGATTTTTTTCTTCTGTAGATTTTAGTTAGACATGTTTTATATTTTGAAGGCCTTTAACAATAATTTTAAAATGAAATTCAAAGTCTGGTCCAATTTATGTATTTCTTGATTATATATTTTATTGAGCAGAAAATATCTTTAAATGGAATGGTTATTAAAAAATTTCAAAGATGTTTTCACAAATAAGGATATTGTAAAAAAAACTGTCACAACTTTAGTGGTGTATTCACTTTTTAAGCCATTTTTAAATTAAAAAAACTACCTCTGAAAAAGTACAGAAAATATATATATACAATGTTACCCATCACCATATACCTGTAATTCAGATATAACAATTAGTAGCACTTTCATATATTTGTTTTTACCTACATACTTTTTTGAATTATTTTATAGCAAATCCCAAATATTAAGAATTTAATTCTAAACAAGTAAACATGAATCTTAAAAAATATTTTCTTAAACAAGTATTGTGGTGTAATGAATTACTGAATATGGTCCTTCTAGCCATGACCATTGTCACTCACAAACAACGATTGAGTGGAACTGTGCAAATAAGGCAGTTGTGGCTCACCAAGGGGATAGGTCAGTTTTATTTTAAAAGAGAGCCAACTTCAGAGCAGAGGGAGGAGTCTACCACCACCAAGGAAGAACAGCCAGGAGTGGAGGGCACGCCATTTGGAGCCGGGATCCCTGTGCTGAGGAGTTCCTGGACTCAGGAGACAGAGAGTGAGCTGCATCCCTGAAGACAGGAAGAAGCGGTGGCAGAGAAGCAGTGGGATGAGAGATTGGCAGAAAAGACTGCTCAGTGGGCTTCCTGGCCCATGGAGCTGAGTGCCTTTGGGCAGACGCAGAAGGCCAGGGAGAGGTGTGCCTGCCAGCACAGCTGTGAAGAGACTGTACTGAGGGAAGAACAGTATCTGAACATTACTGAACCTGAATTCTAACCTGTTACTTCCCTTATAAACCCCATAATCATGAGTATTGTCTGTTAGTTTTGTGTAGCTACTGCAATGGATTATTGAACCTAGCCTAAAAGTAGAGAGTGCCATGAGAGGGACGGTTGGTATCAGAATTGGTAAAGATGACAGAGAGGGGAGGAATGCCTGAGCTTCACCTCAAAGGAATCAGCCTTGAGCTGTTGATCTTGATTCTCCTTTTCCCTTGTGAAGTTAGAGGTCACTCACTGCCCCCACACCATTTTTACAAGTATGATACAATTATTATACTTAACAAAGTTATCAGTTATTCTTGTTATCTAATGTTCCATATATATATATATTTTTGTTTGCCTCCAAAATATAGTTTTATGTTTTTCTTGTTCCAAATAGAATCCTAGCCTATGCCAAAAATTGAAATTTGATTACTATGTTCCTTTAAACTTTGTTGTTGTTGTTGTTTAGTGCTGTCGAGTCAGTTCCAACTCAGAGTGACCCTAGGTACAACAGAACAAAACATTGCCCAGTCTTGTGCCGTTCTCACAATGCTTGAGCCCATTGTCAATCCATCTTGTTGAGGATCTACCTCTTTTTCTCTGACCCTCCACTTTACCAAGCATGATGTCCTTCTCCAGGGACTGATCCCCCCTGATAACATGTCCAAAGTATGTGAGACATAGGCTCGCCATCCTTACTTCTAAGGGGCATTCTGGTTGTACTTTTTCCAAGACGGATTTGTTCATTCTTTTGGCAGTCCATGGTATATTCAATATTCTGTGCCAACATCAAAATTCAAAGGCATCAATTGTTCTTCAGTCTTCCTTATTCATTGTCTAGCTTTTGCATGCATATGAGGCAATTGAAAACACCATGGCTTCGGTCAGGCACATCTTAGTCTTCAAGGTGACATCTTTGCTTTTCAACACTTTAAAGAGGTCTTTCACAGCCGATTTGCCCAATAAAATGTGTCTTTTGATTTCTTGATTGCTGCTTCCATGGCTGTTGATTGTGGCTCCACATAAAATGAAACCCTTGACAACTTCAATCTTTTCTCCATTTATCATGATGTTGTTAATTGGTCCAGTTGTGAGGATTTTTGTTTTCTTTATGTTGAGGTGTAATCCATACTGAAGGCTGCCATCTTTGGTCTTCATCTGTAAGTGCTTCAAGTACTCCTCACTTGCAGTAAGCAAGGTTGTGTCATCTGCATAATGCAGGTTGTTAATGAATCTTCCTCCAATGACCCTGATGCCCTATTCTTCTTCGTATAGTCCAGCTTCTTGGATTATTTGCTCAGCATACAGATTGGATAGGTATGTTGAAAGCATACAACTCTGATGCATGCCTTTCTTGACTTTAGCCCACACAGTATCTGCTTATTCTGTTTGAATGAGTGCCTCTTGATATTTGCACTGGTTCTTCATGAGCATACAATTTGCATTAAAATATCTCTAAGTAAAGCAGAGTCCTTCAATGAAATAAATATGCTGTAATAAACTCAGTCATTATGTGTTTCATTATAACCTGGACTAGTGAAACTTTTATCACTGAAAGGCACCAGTGTAAGCATTGGCACTTGGGAACCTCTACTCCACTCCCACTCTTAATTATTAAAAATGACCCTGAGGTATAGAATGGGTACGTTAATTACTTAAGGTCATACAGCTAATAAGGATCAAAAAGCAGAGTTGCCAGTAATGCTCAGAACTATGGGCTTTAAGTAGATTTGTGACACTATTTAGCTGAAATATATAACCACTGATTGCAGTTTTGAGCATTACAGAGGACTCAGTTATATCATTCAGAAGATATTCTATATATTATGATATCAACACAAGGCTGAGAAAAGGAAATAAACATCATTTACCATAAATTACCACCTACAAACTATCTCATAACGATTTCTGTCAAATGTGGCTGACTCTTACATTTGAAACCTTATTTTACATGTTCTTTTTTTTTTTTTTTTTTAATCTAAGGATTCCTTGTGGAACAATGTTTAAGAGCTTGGCTGCTCACTGAAATGTCAGTGCTTTGAATCCACAGCGGATCCGCAGGAGAAAAGACCTGGAGATACCCTTCTGTAAAAATTACAGCCTAGGAGACCCTATGAGGTAGTTCTACTCTGTCGTATAGGGTCACTATGAGATGGAATCCACTGGACAGCATACAACAACCTAATGTGATAATGAGTTTTCTGATTCAGAGTGGCACAAAAGCATGAATCGTGTATCTTTATTCTTATTCAGAAAAATCGTCCTCATGGTAATGAGCTTTGGCTTCGAGACTATCAGCCTGGTTATTCCACACCTGATGTTTCTGGCCCCAAACGCCCATGTTGCACTAGACTAATCATTTCAGCGTTGGGATAGAACAGCCAAAAGGTATTCAAATGCTTTCACAATTAACAGAAAATCTCAACTTCTGCCATTGTTAAGAAGACTCAGGAAATAATTTAAACATAAGAAATTCACAGAATTTCAAGGTTTGGACTGGGTAGAAATGAAAGTGATAAGTGTTGCTTATGATAAATAGATGTAAATATTTTATGTCTTCTTGACACTTGGTGATCTTGAAAGCTCCTGAAATAAGAAAAATAAAAAATGAAATTCTCTGAATTGTCCATGAGTTTATATAACGTATTATTTTATAAAATGCATTTTGTCATTTGCAATGTCCTTTTCTGTGCACCCAACTTTTAAAAATTATATTCCAGCTGGATAAATAAAGAACTTACTTAATCAATATCCTGAATCCAGGCCAAGAGAGACACAGAAAGCAAGAGAGAGAAAGAAAGATCTGCCATTTTTTTTTCCTTTAATTTATTTAGCCTTTCGGTAACAGATTTAGGGTCTGAGTTCAAACGCATGAAATGACAGTTGACAAGATACCTCAAAACTTAAAGATCCGATGTTTTTTGCTTGGTATCCCTCTAAGTGATTTATTGGTGCCTAGGAGCTGCGTTAAATCAGAACTAAATGGCCATTTGTTAGTAGACATGTCTTCAGCTCTGCACAATGGCTATTCTTGTCCTTGCAGAGCAGGCTTTATAAATAAAACCTGCACTCTCACTAGAATCAGTTCTAAACTTTATTTTACCTTCCTACGAAACAATCTGGATACACCATTTTTGCAATAATGTTGAAATAGATAGCATTATGTTGTAGTATATTCTAGTTTAAAACAAGGAAGCTGTATCAAAAGAGGTTCTAAAACATTTTTTATATGCCCATAAATATGCCTGAACTTGAATCTAAGAACGAATGTGATCCAAAACCATTTATTTTTCTGAGGTAAAATAGAAATTGCAGCAATGGGGAATGGGACAAGAAAAGATCCCAAACTGGCCAGTTATAAAGTCTTAAATTATAGCTGGAAAGAAACTTGAGTGAATATCCACCTGATCTAGATTAAGCTTTGTAATAAATTCTTCTCTGAAAAATGAGGATATAATCCCTGCTTTATCAGATCATCGAGACCCTCAGTGACAGAACAAAATTCCTTTGCAATGGCACTGTAATTACTCAGGACATGCTCATGAAGTAGAATAACGTGATTTAACATAGGTCAGGAACCCTGGGTGATGCAAACACTGAAGCACTTAGCTACTAACCAAAAGATTAGAGAATCAAATTCACCCAGAGGTGCTTTGAAAGGAAGTCTTGGAGATTTACTTCCAAAAGATCACAGTCATTGAAAACCCTATGGAGGGCAGTTCTACTCTGAAACTGGGAAACAAAACAAAACAAAAAAGCCCGTTGCCATTGAATTGATTCTGAGCCACAGTGACCCTAGATGCTAGAGGACAGAGTAGAACAGCCCCACTGGGTTTTCAAGGAATGGCTGGTGGATTTGCATTGCCAATGTTTTGATTAGCAGCGGTATCACTTAACTGCACCACCAGGGAATTGACTCACCACTGGTGGCTAGTTTGTTTTGGTTTACTCACACTGTACTAAAAAAAAAAAAAGCCACACATATGTGATATACACATGTATTTTCAGAATGGAATAACAGTTGGCTAATTAATATATCAAGAACTAATGTTACCACTATTTTTGGTTCACAGAGAACAAGATCTTATAAAAAAAGGACAGAGTGATTTTGAGATGTTGTGGTTGTTGTTTTCCTTGATTTAATGGGGTGGGGGCAGAATAAAAGATGAGAGGGTAATTCTGATTGATAGCAAGTTTGAAAATGACTATCAGAATTAGGTGACAGTGAGGCAGCAGTATATGGAAGTATAAAAATATCTTCCACAGCTTTATAAAACCCTATTGTCCTCCAGTCAATTCCAACTCATAGCGACCCTGTAAGACAGCGGGGTACTGCCCCGTAGGGTTTCCAAGGAGTTGGAATTGACTCAATGACAACTTTTTTTTTTTTTTTTCAATATTTACCAAAGCAGATTGCCACACCTTTCACATCTTTCGGCCATAGAGTGGCTGGTGAGTTAGAACTGCCAACCTTTCAGTTAGCAGCCTAGCCTAGCACTTAACCACTGCGTCAATAGGACACCATCTTCATGTAAGTGCGCTAAATTAAAAAAGATGGTAGGCTCAAAAAACAAATGATTAGTACTCAGTTTTACCTTGAGTTTTTTTCCTATAAAATAAATTTTAAAAACACCAAATAAGTTAGAAGACAAATGTAGAAACCATATTGCGATTTTATAAAACTGCTTTATAAAAAGCCACTTTCATTTTGCACAAACTTTATTCAGATAACTATTCATTATTTGTGTATATCAATAATTGCATGCTGTAATTAGAGGACTACTTTCAAACACGGCTGTTGTTTCCTAAATCATTTATATTTCTGTATGATTTTTCTCTCTGTTGTTTTTATTTACTTAAAATCCTTTTTAGTCACAAATCCCATTGAGAATCCGATGAAAGTTTTGACAACTCTGCATAAATTGCATATAGGAATAACATTTTGCACAAATTTTAAAGAGATTTTGAAGTAGGAGCTCGATTCCAGTGTTTTACTTGAAGAAAAGCAAAAAGTAAAAATTATATGGGTTTAATCATGAATCCATAACTAGAAAGAAAGCAATAGCTCTAATTATCAGGCCGTCTCAACTATGCTACACGTATGGGGAATGAAACCAAATGTTCCCCACGCTCCTGATTGTTAAGAGTAGGGTGTTGGTACCCAACAACACACAATGAATCCAATTTTCGTTTCCACATAAGTAAAATGGAGACAATACCCATTTAATTGTAGTATTCTAAATGTCGAATGAGATTTAGTATGCCAATTACCTAATAACTGGTTTACAGTGGCCAGTCAATAATTTATTAAAATTAAAAAAAAATAATAAACTGGCATTCAGGTAAATATTCTTTAATCAAGGAAATATCACATGGTGGGTTAAAGGCCTACAGCTTGGCTGCTACTATTTTTAGCACTTAAAGGGCTGGTAATTATGGTGTAGAGCTGAAACTTGCTCTTGAATGCAGAATAGCTAGAGGGTAAGAAACAAATGATGAAGTAAAAAAGCTAAACAGAAGTTTTCTAAGGGTGGCCCAAGAGGACAAAATAAAGGACTATGATGAAAAGTGAAAAAACCGAGAATTAGAAAGCCAAAACAGAAAAAAAACACTTGGCATTATTCAAACTATAGAACCTAAAGAAAAAATCAAGCCTCAAGTTATAATAGTAAGGATTTTATGGGAAAAATATTGAACAATGCAGGAAGCATCAAAATTAGATGGAAGGAATACAAAAGAGTCATTGTACTAAAAAGTTTTGATCAAAGTTCAACCATTTCAGCAGGTAGCATATGATCAAGAACCAATGGTACTGAAGGAAGAAGTCCAAGCTGCCTGAACACGTTGGCAAAATAAAAAAAGGCTCCAGGAATTGAGGCAATACCAATTAAGATGTTTCAACATTTGAATGCAATGCTGGAGGTGATCACTCATCTATGCCAAGAAATTTGAAAGACAGCTACCTGCCAACAAACTAGAAGAGATCCATAGTTGCGCCCATTCCAAAGAAAGGTGATTCAGCACAATGTGGAAATTATCAAACAATATAATTAATATCACACACAAGCAAAATTTTGCTGAAGATCAATTGAAAATCAATTGCAGCAGTACATCAACAGGGAACTGCCAGAAATTCAAGTCAGGTTCAAAAGAGGAGGTGGAATGAAGCATATCATTGCTGATGTCAGATTGATCTTGGTTGAAAAGAATATCAGAAAGATGTTTACATGTGTTTCATTGACCACGCAAAGGCATTCCACTACATGGCTCATAACAAATTATAGATAACATTGAAAAGAATGAGAATTCCAGAAAACATAATTATGCTCATGAGGAACCTATAGATAGACCTAGAGGCAGTCGCTTGAACAAAACAAGGGAATACTGCGTGATTTCAAATCAGGAAAGGTATGCATCAGGATCGTATTCTTTCACCACACTTATTCAATCTGTATGCTGAGCAAGTTATCCCGAGGATCCAGACTAGACAAAGAAGAACATGGCATCAGGACTGGAGGGAGACTCATTAACATGAGATATACAGATGACACAACCTTCCTTGCTGAAAGTGAAGAGGACTTGAAGCACTTACTGATGAATATCAAAGACTATAGCCTTCACTATGGATTACACCTCAACATAAAGAAAACAAAAATCCACATAACAAGACCAAATAAGGAACATCATGATAAATGAAGAAAAGATCAAAATAGTTAAGGATTTCATTTTACTTGGATCCACAATCTACACCTGTGGATGCAGCAGTCAAGAAATCAAAGGAAGTACTGCACTGGGCACATCTGCTGCAAAAGGCCTCTTTAAACTATGAAAAAAAGCAAAGATGTTACTTTAAAGACTAAGGTGTGCCTGATATAAATTGTGGTGGTTTCAATTGCCTCATACGCATGTGAAAGCTAGATAGTGAATAAGGAAGACAGAGGAAGAATTGATGCCTTTGAATTATGGTGTTGGCAAAGAACACTGAATATACTATAGGCTGCCAGGAGAACAAACAAATCTGTCTTGGAAGAAGTACAGCCAGAGTGCTCCTTAGAACCAAGGATGGCAAGGCTTCGTCTCATATACTTTGGACATGTTATCAGTAGGGTCCAGTCCTCGGAGAAAGAGATATGCTTAGGAAAGTAGAGGATCAGTAAAAAGAGGAAAATCCTAAATGAGATGGATTGACATAGTGGCTGCAACAGTGGGCTGAAATATAACAAAGATTGTGAGGATGGAACAGAACCAGGCAGCGTTTTCTTCTATTGTACATAGGGTCATTATGAGTCAGAACCAACTTGACAGCATCGAGCAACTGCAACAATTACGGAAAGAAAAGAAAAGGAGGCAGGAAAACACTATAGTTCACTAGACATGGTCAGATTAACATTCTTTCCCCAAAGAAGACTGAGTTGAGTACAGTGGTGACAGTATGGATGTTAGAATCAGGAAACTGGATGCAAATTCTTTGTCATTTTCTAGCTTTGTGACTTTAAGACAATTACTGCCCTTTCCTGAGCCTTTAGTTTTTTGTTTGCTTGTTTTGTTGTTTTTATGTCTAAAGTGATGGCTATAATATCTGCTTCAGATTACTGAAGAAACGTGAGGTAAGATACTATTAGTCAATCACCTCTTATAGTTTCTGATCTAATAGTCATTCCAAGATGGTAGATACATACTACACACATACATACATACAAAGATTACATACTTATGTATACTGCAATAACCCCTCTTTTTATTGCTTGTATGATAAATTATACAAAATAATGTAAGAGCAATGTTGTTTTACATTTTCCAAAGAACTTTACACACTTTGCCTTATTTGTTACTTGCAACATCCAGCTGAGTTGTGGATCAGTCACTGCACTATAATTATCCAATTTTAGAGACAAGAAAACAGAAGCTTACAGCAGTAAAGTGGCTTACTCACAGTTTCAAGAATAGTAACGAGAAAATCTTGGACTTGAATTCAACTCACAGTGTCTTAACCACAATCACTCATACTAACTAATCATTCTAGTGGTAGGTTCTTCATTTGCCTTTAAGTCATATTAGGATGCAAAATCAATTTTCTTTTTTTTTCCTTTTTTAAGACAGCATAGCACAAACTATAAAGACTTCCTAGGATCAAATATCATTTCCATTGCTTACCTTGGGCAATTTACTTAATCCCCCTGGGCTAAAATTGTTCACATTTAATAATAGTAAGGAGCCGGATGTGCATGTCTGTCTATCTGCATTGCACATGCAGACAGGCTGTGCCTCAAACTTCCAGGTGGCCATGAGATTGCCAGGGATGAGGAACACATATCCACTGGCATCAACCATTCCATAGGTGCTATGTTCATCTATGTTTGAGCCAGCCATATAGGACACTTACATAGTGTTGGCAAAATGAAAGCCATTATTATTATTTATAGAAAGCACACAATAAACAGTAACAACAGATTTCCAAAGGGGAAATGCTTACTCTTCTCCAAATTACCCATATGCATTCTTATGTTCCTGGGCAGGCACACTGTGGTTCAGGTCAAGATGTTATGTTCATGTCACTGCTGCGTCAGGCTACCACCACACTGCTCAGGGGGTCTACATGGCTCCCAAGGCTTCTGCTCTGCCCCTGGGTCTCACTGGCCTCTGCTGTGGACTGTTGCCATGCATCCCTGTTCTGTGGAACTCTCTTGCTGCCACGCTACCTGGGCCCACACTGCCTGGGCAGGGGCTGCAACACCTGCACAGGGCACACTCAGGCCCCTCTTGTCCTGTACAATCAAGTGTTACAACTCTGTTAACTCTGCTGACAAGCCTTTTCCCCACAGGCATTCGGCTCCTGCCTGCTGTAGGAAAACCCCTGTACAAGGCAAACCCTGCACAGGGCATACTCAAGCCTTTTTCCTGAACAGGTAATTTTCACAGCTCTTTTAGCTCTACCAGCAAGTCTACTGCCCGAAGGTGCTCAGCGCTTGCTCTGTGGACTGGCAAGCCCACCACTTCACACAATATTCCATGTTTGCTCTTTATTCTGGGTCTAGGAGGTTCCCTGGGACCTTGGTCCAAAGGATGTGCTCGACTCCAGGCTCTTTTTCTTGATGGTAGTGAGCACCCCTAACCTCTGTGGGTTTGCCCCTTATGTAAGGAAACCCTTTGTCAATTTCAAGGCATGGCCCTTCCACCAAGATCACAAACTGACCAATCCCATAGGTGCAGTACAAATCACTCAATTTGCATAGTTCTAGCCAATCACTTTGTGGGAGTTAAAAGCCCATGGCTAGAAAGGCCATGTAAAAGTGATTCATTGCACTGTAGTACCTCAAGGTGTTGTTCTAAGATTAGCTTAATTAGTATTTGTAAAGAGGCAAGAATAATTCCTGGCGTTAAAATATAATGTAAGTGGACAAAAATTGAAATGTCCAATATTTCTCTAGGTTGATGTGCCAAAATTCATAGAGAAGATGAGCGATTTTTACTCCAGGACTTTGAGAAGCTGATAATGAGATAGCCATACGAAGCTAATGAGGTGAGCCAACCCAGACACCTGGATGATAAACTACCTGACTATCATGGATTAAATTATGTCCCCCCCCCCCCGCAAATGTGTGTAATCAGTTGGGCTGGGTCATGATTCCTGGTATTGTGTGATTTTCCCATAAGTTGTAAACTCTGCCTTTATGATGTTAATGAGAGAGGATGGGCGGCAGTTGTGTTGGTGAGGCAGGACTCTACCTACATGATTGGCCTGTGTCTTTAGACAATCTCTTGAGATATAAAAGACAGAAGCAAGCAGAGAGACAGGGGACTTCACACCACCAAGAAAGCAGCACCAGGAGCAGGGCATGTTCTTTGGACATGGGGTCCCTGTACCTGAGAAGCTCTGTAACCAGGAGAAGCTTAAGGACAAGGACCTTCTTCCAGAGCTGACAGAGACAGAAAGCCTTCCCCCTGGAGTTGGCACTCTTAATTTGGACTTTTAGCCTACTTTACTGTGAGAAAATAAACTTCTCTTTGTTAAAACCATCCAATTGTGGTATTTCTGTTACAGCAGCACTAGATTACCAAGACAGAACACCTGGATGATAAGCTATCTAGCCAAACCATGAAGTGACTGAGCTAAACTGCTAGTGGTTTGAAGTCACAGTATTTAGGCACTGTGACTTCTCAATAATAGGATGTAGATTGTTAAATAATCAATAACAAAAAAAGGATGAAAAAATTAAATTAAAAGGGAGAGTGGTAGAATATTTAGAAACAAAGAAATATATAAGAACATTTCTAATTGGCTCAAAGAAGAGATCATATACACCAAGATTTATGCAACATTTTTTTTCTAATAAATACTCACTTCGCAAACTTTCGAGAAATACAATATTTATTTATTTAGAAATGCATGTTAAATAATTCCCCTTTGATTTGTGTAAATTAAATTTGAAATTGTATTTTATGAAGTTATGTTTTGGGGGAGCTTTTTTCTTTTAAGATGTAAAAGATTTTGGTGAGATTTGAAAGACTTGATGTGATAGATTTAATGCAGCCTGGATCCGTGTTATTTCATCAATGAGGCATGTTTCAAAGAGCCGACACTGTCGAGTAAGCGAAAAGGGATAAATGTTTGACTTTAAGCAACACGAATAATTCTGTTCTTCAACAAATACACAAGAAATTTGGAAGTACATGATCATATTCTCTCTCATAAGAAGCCAGCTATTCCCCAGAGGATACAAAGTGCTTATAAATCCACCGTGACTGCACGAGAAAAATGTTCATCTGAGAGACAGGGGCACAAACTCTCATTGCCGTGGACTCCTGCAACCAAGAAAGCAGCAGCAGAAACAAATACTGAAGGCCAGTTTCCTGACGACCACAGAAGTCCCTGATGCCCCTTTTCATAATTACTTCATTGAAACAGAATTCAATATATCATCAGCTGTAACTAAAAATCAGAGTCTTTACCAGTGAAACCAAATACGGGCAAGCAAGTCAATTTCAGGTGACCTTTTGTACCTAGTGGCCCCATGTTGATTTTTTTATATCATTTGATTATAACTTCTAATCCTCTGCCTTGAAGAAGGCAAGAGTAAGCAAATGTTGAAAGTACTTAAAATTACATCTTATTTTTGTGTTTTAATTGATATAAAAATTTAACTGTCTAAAGTCTTATCCATATCATGCCATTTCATTTTACCCACCGTTCACGTGGAAAGGAATATTTGTACTTTTATCATAGGGTTATTTGAGGAGTAAATGAATGTACAAACACGGATCACTTACTAAATACACTCAGTAAATACTCATAACTATAGTATTATACCATTTATTCAATGTTGCCGTAAAGAAAGCTATGTAATTTACTTGGTTGCTCTGTGTAGCAATATGAGGAATGTTTATTGGGCTAAGAGCAGCTCATGGGAACAAAAAACAAGTAAAACAGCACACACATTATAGTTTTTTCTAATACAAACTCTATGAAATAGATTACTAGTCACGTTTTTGAGACAAGAAAATAGAGGAGTAAATATTAAGGAATGAAGGTAAACATGCATTATATGATCTTTTTCATTATTGTAAAAGAAAAAAACCCACCTAAAATGGTATGCTATAAACTTTGTGTTTAACTATGTATAAATTACAGTCACAGTCATTTAACTAAGCATAAATTGCTTATTTTGACTGCCTACAATCAAACATGGGATTTTTTTTTTTTTTTTTTAAAGTTATGGAACAGTTAACTAATTTATATCCTAGAATGCAGTTCCTAGTTCCATTCCGGTATACAATCAACAGATATATATTGAACCCTACTGTAAAAGACAAATCAATTACTAATTTAAAGTAGACCATATGCTTTCCTGAAAACCTATTTCTGAGAAAATTATCATGAACATAAGACAGAGGTCCCCAGGCTGCAGAAAATTCCACTGCCTCAAGCAGCTTTTATAATTCACCCAAGAACTTTGCATTAGAATCCTGTTTCCTTTGCTCGACACCCCTCCCCCCCCACCCAATACTTTAAGATCCTGGGCGGAAAAAAAAAAAAATTTTTTTTATGTAAATGCCACTGCGCCTGCGTCGTAGGATTAGGAATGTTGCTGATGTAACTTGCGTGAACTTCCTACTTGCAAACGCCTTAAAAGTAACCTTTCTCCTTGCCCTCAATGAGCAGTCTTGGCAGCAGCAGCCCGAACTGTTTTTTTGTTTGTTTGTTTTTTCCTTGAACAGCAAAATAAAGATGCCTTTCACTCTCCCACCTCGGTCTCTCGTTTACTGGCTGCTATGAGTCATGCTGAGTAGAACCAGGGGGCTTCCACCCAGTAGCAAAAAGTTTTCCTTTTATTATTAAAGAAGAGTAAAGTGTAGAGATTCTTCTGAAATTTAAGACTACACTTTTTACTAGAATACTCATGGTTTTAACCCAGAGTAGGGGAGGTTGTACACTGAGAGGAAAATTACAAACATGACTAATCAGTATATTAGCAAGTATTTAATTTTTCAAGTGTATTAATTCCAAGTCTGCCTTCTAAAAGATGGATATTGTCTTGATATTAAAATCTTCAAAATGTTATATTTTATAATAGTGTCTTGAGAATGACTTAAAATAATCAAAGTTTAAGTCAGTTTTAATAGAAAGTTAATATAAAGGCATGGTTACAGTTCAGCTTACAAGGACAACTAGTGTAAAACCACTTCTAGCTTTGTTTTTCCTTTCATTCTTTCTTCTATGTTTTGGTTATAAATTGAAATAATGTTGGCACCTGACACATTTATTTACTGTATTTACAGCCACGTTGTAAAAACCAATAGAATTTGACTTGGAAATGGTGTTTTGAAATATCAGCATTTTCAAAGCTTTCCATTTATATAAATAAGCAAAATCTAGTAAGATATATGTTTACTTACCTAAAAAGTCAGGCAAGTATAAAAATATGTGTGATGGAGACTATTTCATATAAGATTAAATGACACTGGATCTCATGACTTGTTTCCTTTTATTTCATTTTTGCTAGGATATTCAAATGCTCAAGAGATATTTTTATAATGCAAGGTAATTTTGTATCAGATATCATTAATCACTCACCAAAATATTAGAAGGTACACTTCTATCTACTATTAATTATTCCAATACTCACAGCCATTATAATTATTTACTGTTCAAAGGTATATATATATATATATATACATATATATTTATATGTGTGTGTTAGACCTTATTTGTAAAACAGATTTAAGTAGTTAAATGATGATTAATAAAAAAAAAAATAGCTAGGATCAATTATAAACCTAAAGTCTGAGTCTTAAAGATATGTTACAAAATATAACCTCACTGTTCATTAGAAAAGAGATTTATGTCTAGAAAAAATTTACTTAATAAAACATATATAATCTGACTTATGGATACTTAAAGCACACAAATCTATAAAATCAGTTTGTGAAGATAATGTATTTAAGAAAATATATGAGAATTAGAGCATATTTAAGAAAATTTAAAACCGTCTAAAAGAAATTGCATAATGTCAGAGCGCTTGTGCTAGCCCTATGGCATTTGAAAAGTGTGACTGCGGTAATGAGTTTTAAATGAGTTTATTAGAGAAAAGAACAGGTTAGATCGATATTTTTTTAAAAAGAAGGATTTTTAAAACACAGAACTTTGCTGAATAGCTATCTCACTGTAAGTTTAAAAGATTGTTTAGAGAAACCATATGGCAATAATTTTGACTTTTCATAACATTTTTAATGTAACAAATTTTTAATAAAACAGAAATGTTTACCTTATAATTCACTTCATGAATCTCTGTTGATATATTTTCTTCTTATACATTCCTGTTACCACGTTCTGAAGGAAAAATAAAAGAATATGATAAAACTTTTCAACATCAATATCATATATACCTATGCATATTTAAATAGAAAATGTAGTTACTCAAAAGTGGTTGGACACTGATAAATACAGATGTAAATGTAAGTACAGAAATAAATAAAATTACTAATTATAACAAAAGCTATAGAAGTAGATGAAAATCTGAGCAAGCCAAAGCACAGGTTAACAATGTTTCCTTAAGTGAAATTCCCCACTTAAGGAGAGGCAAAAGAGAGAATGGTAAATTAGAGCATAAAATAAGCCAGATTCAGGAAGAAGAAGACGAGAATCAAAGTAATGATCCCACTTAGGACTATAACTAGGCCAGATGCTCTCCCAAACTTTGGCTTATGAAAACCTGTTCTTTAACAATACATTATATTCTAAACACTAAAAAAAAAAATTAATTCTGTATATTATAGTTCATTAATATTTCTATTTTACAGGCATTCATCTCTAACTTTTTATGGACCAGGCATGCTGGTAGCAAGAAAGAAGAGGCTACAGAATATACACTCCAGGAGTTCAGAATATATAATGGCAATAAAGCAGCAAAATCAACAGTAAGTGTACAAAGCACTACTAAGAACTTGAAGTGGAAAGGTTAGGGCTGGCTTTATGGAGGTTGCCACCGTGGAGTGGTAGCTTATCAGATGGGCCAGCAGATGAAAGATTATCCTAACAATCAATACACAAGAGAAATATTTTTTCTAGTTTTTTTTTTTTTTTAATGGAGAAGGAAACAGAGAGGTAAGACCATTTGCTCATCAACTATACACTCATTTACCTTAACGATTTTTATTATACCATATTGGTTTCAGTCGGTATTCCAATATCTGAATTTAACTAGCAAAATGGATACCTCTATCATATCAAAAGTTATGAGTATTTGTAATACTAAAACTGTACATAAACTTGTATATTTTAAGGATATCTTTAATATTCTAAATGTTTTTTTAAACATTGTATTGAACCATAAGTAATTCACTAATAAATTGACTATAGCATTCAAGGGTGTAGTAAGTTCTTGTTATTTTTCAACACCATGCCCAGTGCTTACTGTATTTTTAAGCAAATAATGTCCACCTTCAACATTTGTTTGCTAACCGTGCCCTCCCCGCTGAAAAATATTTTTGTAAGTGCTGCTATGCCATTTTTTCCACATGTTGCTGTAAAAAAATTAGCATAGCTGATTTACAGAATATCTCATTGGGGGGAGGGCGCAGTAGGCAAACAAACGTAGAAGACGTGTTATTTGTATAAAAAGACAGTATCATGATCAGTGTACTCATACCCACTACCAGAACTACTGGACAGAATTAGAGAGTCCTAAAATACTCAAATATTCAAGGGATAGTCAACAGCTAGCTATTGGCTGAGTTAGGGTCCAGAGAATTCCAAGAAAGCTGGCATTAGCCATGGAAGTAAACTCCAGTTATTTTGACCCTGAGACATAAATGAGATCACAGTCCAAGTTGAAATCTTGATTTCAGCCTTGTAAAACAGTGGGCAGAGAACCCTGATAAACCATGCTCAGACCCCAGAACCATGGAAACCATAAGATAATAAATGGATGCTGTATTAAGCCACAAAGTCCGTGATAATTTCCTGCACAGGACAGAAAACATTACTGATTTTGGTACTTGGAAATAAAGTACTTCTGTAACAAATGACTGAAAACATGGAAATAGCATTGGAACCAGGCAGATGGTAGAGGCTGGAAGAATTTTGAGGGGAATTAGAGAAAGCCCAAATCACCTTGAACAGACTGTTAGTAGAAATTCTGAACAGAGAAGACCCTACCAGTGAAAACTCAGAAGAAAAGGAGGACCATGTTTTGAAAACTGGAAGAACAAAAACCTCCGTTGTATGGTGGTAGACAATTATAATCATTGTGACCTGTGGTCATGTGGGAAGCAGAACTTACGAATGCTAAACTCAAACATATAGCTAAATGCTAAAGGTACCTGGTTTCCTCATGTTGCTTATATCAAAATGTGATAGGAGAGAGTTAAATTAAAGGGAGAACTGTTAAACAGGAAGGAATGAGAACTGAATAACTTTAAAAATTTTCGGTCCTTTAAGATGGCAAAAGATGCTAAAAGTTAAAAATGGCTGCCACATGTATGGCATAGAGAGAAGGTAGAGAATGTGATTACAGTCTTTAGTTAAAACTTTAGATCAAAAGGTCAGAGTCTTCAGTCACACAAGAGCAAGTTCAAGAGATTAAGGGGATGCCTTACAAATATTCTGAACCAAAAGCCCAGAGCCAAAACCACCGAGGCTTATTTACAGGCCTTGAAACTGAAAAAACAAAACAAAACAAAACAAAAAAACCAACAGTTTAGAACTCTGATGAAGCAGTTATTCCTTTTTACCTTCCATTTTTTTTTCCCCTTTTGAACTAGAATATATATAACTGTTGCTCTGTGCCTGTCCTGTGATTTGGTGATGGGAGTGATGGAAGGAGATAACTCATCTCTCATTTCACAGATCTACAGATGGGGAAGAATTGTGTTTCAGGAGCTGGACTTAATGGGTTTCACTCAGGTGCCCCATTCACATCTGGCCTGATTTATACTTTGGACATTAAATTGATAAGAGTTAGATGAGATTTTGGACTTTGAGCTAACTTTGTAACGGGGATTCAACTCTTGAGAACCTTAGGAGAGGGTGACTAATTTTGCACTTAAAAAAGACATGAATAGTTGGGTGTCAGAGGGTGGCAGATTCATCCCCACTGATGTACATGTTCTGTCTAAGCACCTCCAGTTTAGTGTGGGCAGGAACTAGGATTACTACGGGACAGTCAATCCTGGGATTATGTTGTTAGCTATTAAGACTTCTTCAGAACTGGTTGATTTTTCTCCTAGCTTTGAAGAAATAAGCTGTCATGTCTGATTAGGAGCTGAGGGCAGACTCTAGGAACTCATAGAGAAAACTACCTCACAGTCAGCAAGAAGAGGTTGTGATGGTTAAGATTGTGTGTCTACTTGGCTGGGCCATAATTCTCAGGGTTTTGGCAGCTGTATAATGTGATCACTTACCTGTTGAAATCTGATACATGATTACCCCCTTGATGGAATCTGCTGAGTGGTACTGGTGGGGACGGGGCCTGCGGGGGCTCACAGACCCCTCAGCCTTCATCTCTCCACCCTTCGCTGCCTACTTCCTTCCTGCTGTCCTTGCCAAGGCTTTTGGCTTGTTCTGGATCCAGCAGCTGTCTCTTGTCATCTGACTTCTGGTTCTTGGGACTTGAGCTAGCAGCTTACCCGTAGACCTTGGGATTCAGTGATCTTCACAGCCTGTGAGCAAGAATCTTGCTCCCTGACCTGCCAATCTTGGGTTGACCAGCCCCCCTAAAGTTACATGAATCAGAAGAAATCTTGCAGTCTTGCCTGTCCATCTTGGGTCATCGACCTTCACAGCCTGTGAGTGGGAGCGCTGCTCACCGACCTGACCATCTTGGATTCGCCAGCTTCTGCAGCTGTGTGAATTGGGAGAGGCCTCTATCCTGATCCAAGGACTTGGGAAATTCCAGCGTCTACAATCAGGTGAGCTGTTTCCTTGATATAAATCTCTCTATATATATATTTATACACTTTACTGGTTTTGCTTCTCTAGAGAGCCCAGCCTAAGACAAAGGGGATCTCAGTTCTACAACTGCAAGAAACTAAATTCTGCCAACAACCTGAAGACCCTAAGCCTCAGATGATATCACAGCCCTGACAACACCTTGCTTAGTCTTGTGAGAGCAAGCCAACCCACACCTGGACTCCTGATTCACATAAATTATGAGATAATAAGAAGATTTTGTTTTAAGTCAATAAGTTTGTAGTAATTTGTTATGCAGTATTAAAATTAACACAACTACCTCTCGAAGTACTAGTAAGAATCAGATGAATTCCTAATTCAACTTATGATTTATATAGGTAAATAAAATGCATGATTTCAGTAAACTCAAAAGCTTTTTTTTCCTTTTGCATGATCCTTTTAAGAATATCAACTATCAACAGACCTTTTTTTTTTAATATTTCACATTTTCTTAAGTGTGAATTTAGCATTAAAAACCAGGAAAAATGCATTTTTTTAGAAAAAGAAAATAGGGAGTTAAAACAAATATAATCTTCCCCTGTTAAAAATAATACCACATTACTTATAAAATGCTTTTATAATCTATTTGCATTGATACTTATAATCAGTTCTTAAATATGTGAAATGTAGAAATTAACTTTAACCACACTGTAAATACATTAAAAAATATATGTACCTTATGGGGTTTGGCACTGTTCTTCCAACAGAATAATGATACCAAAGAACAAGTTGACTGAACCTATTGGAAAGTCATCAGCAATACAACTGTACTACATAATATAATTAGGAAAGCAACGAATAAATAATCCTTTGCTCCTTGATACAAGGTGCTGCTCGTTCATTAGTATAAGGGTCATTTGTAAGCCAATTTTGTTATTACCCTGAAAGGACATTGTTGCTAAATTGTGATAAAGGAGAAAGCATAAATTGGGAAAGAATTTTAATGTTCATTATCTTCATTAGCTAATGAGATATGCTAATTATGTTCTTAAATGATGATGATTTAGTAGGCTTGGCATAAAGGGCTTGCAGAGCAATAACTAGGCCAGCCTACTTCGATTTATTTTCAGTGTCGAAAGGTTCATAATAACTGAATGCACAACTATGACAATTATGTATAATTTTATCCATTAAAATGTCTCTGTAAGTTATATCAGATTTTATGATTTTCTTCCATATGATATATTTGCATAAAATCTAAGCTACTCAAACTGTGAAATAGAAAATTACATTAAAACAGCAGTTTTTGAAATGTAGTGCCTGGACCTCTCCAAGTCCCTGATACCTTAGCATGTGGTTAGTGAGGTCAAAACTATATTTATGACAATTATACATTACATTTATTGTTTTCATTGTGTGGATTGCAGCATTGATGGCTAAAAACAATGGTGGATAAAAAAGCTGATGTCTTAGCATGAATCAAGGAGTGACTCCAAACTTTACTAGACTTACTGTATTCTCTGGCTCCATTTCAACACAATCACAGAGGAGGGAAAATAGTATTTCTTCTTGAGAATGAAAAAAATATATATGCATATATAAATTAAATATTGACCTTGGGTCCACATCTTTGTGAAGAAATACAAAAAACACTTGAAGCACATCTGTTGCATTACCAGGAAAAAGCACATGTTCGGTTGGTTGGGTTGCAAACTAGCTGTTTTTTTTTTTTTTTTAATGGAGTACCACTTTTACTTAATACAGCCTCAAGCCAATCCTGGTCATTTAACTTGGGTATTTGGTCACTATGAGTTAGAATCAACTCGATGGCACTGGGTTTTTTTAATTTGGAAATGAAAAAAGAGAGATTGTCACTTAAAGGAAAACATTTGCTATCATTGGATGCTGTCTTTGGTTGGGTTCTCTAGAGAAGCAAAACCAGTGAAGCATATATAAAATATGTATATACATACAAAAAGAGATTTATCTCAAGAAAATGTCTCACGTAGCTCTAAAGGCTGGCAAGTTCCAAGTTTGTGAGACAGGCATCAAGCTGGAGGCATCTCCTGACTCATGTGGCTGCAGGAACTGATGAACCCAAGATTGGCAGGTCAGACAGCAGGAGGCTGTGGAGGCTGACAAATCCCAAGATCAGCTGGTAAGCTGTTAGCTCAAGACCCAAGAACCAGAGGTCAGATGATGATAAGCTGGATGTAGGATCCAGAACGAGAGTCTTGTCGGAACATCCATTTATATACTGGAGGCAGGCCACACCCCAAGGAAACTCCCTTTCAGCTGATTAGATGCTCATGGCAGATCTAAACATGCAGTTATTACATCATTATATAACTGCCAAAGTACATCATAGCTGCCAAGGCACTAAGAATCATGGCGAAGACAAGCTGACATACAACCTTAACCATCACAGTTACCAATGATGAAATTAAAGTTTTCAAGAAAAATTAAAATTTTGGAAATCGTTTATCTGCCATGATGACTTTTACAGTTTCCAATGCTTAAAGATTTTTTTGATAAGACAATTAGTGGTATTAACAAACACAATATGTCATATTGTATAATTAAATGTGTCAATATTTGGAAGATCTACATATCTCAACCAATATTTTTCACATGACCAATACGTGATGTTACAAAATCATCCATGGGTAAAAGAGTTATTCTAAGTGTACAATTGAGCAATGAATTGATACTATTTTGACTAGAAATTATTATTTTTAAATAACAAGTTGAGCACAGGTTAGCCATTTGAAATTAATCCTGAAAATAATGACTTTTAAAGGAAATTATATAAAGTGATAATATCAATTACACTATACAAAATACTTCAACAAAATAAAACTTGTGCTAATATATTATAAACAAACACAATGATTTTATTTGTGAGATTGAT
This sequence comes from Loxodonta africana, assembly GCF_030014295.1. Lineage (NCBI taxonomy): Eukaryota > Metazoa > Chordata > Mammalia > Proboscidea > Elephantidae > Loxodonta > Loxodonta africana. The sequence continues at coordinate 24,036,956 of NC_087343.1, forward strand.
ACACATGGTTGGTACTTTTTAAAATTAGGAAAGTCCTTTCATCAATTTGTATCATTAAAACATGTATTAGAAACGGAAATGCAATTAAGTAGGGGGGAAAAAAAAAAACCCTTGCCAGAAAAAGGTATTTTCTTTAAGGAGAATAATCTAAGTATCAATATTTGATTTTTTATGTAAAAGAGATAAAAATTATTCTTACGGTTTTAAAATAGAAATTACAAGGGATATTATACTGTTCGTTAAAAACAAACAAACAAAACCAGTTGCAATAGTGTTGACTGACTCATAGCAACCCCATGTGTATTAGAGTAGAACTGTGCTCTACTTTTTCAATGGCTAATTTTTTGGAAGTAGATTGCTAGGCCTTTCCTCTGAGGTGCCTGTAGATGGACAGGAATCTCCAATCTTTCAGTTAACAGCTTAACACAGTAACATTTTACACCACCCAGGGACTCAGTATTGTCCTTTTTTTGCCAAAAATACATACCAAAACAAAACAAACCCCTTGCCTTCAAGTTGATTCCGACTCATAATGATCTTATAGGACAGAGTAGAACTGCTGCATAGGGTTTCCAAGGAGCAGGTAGTGGATTCGGACTGCCAACCTTTTGGTTAGCAGCCGAGATCTTAACCACTGTGCAACCAGGGCTCCATAGATACACACAGCTATGTTATAAATAAATAAATGAACAAACAAACAAATAAATAAACAAAAAGATTCTTTCCCCAGAAAAGAAATATGGCAGACTATATTTCCACAAGAAAACAACTGAGACGCTGGAAGAAAAATAGACTAAAATATTAAATGCATCCATGTGTTGGTGCCAACGTAAGAAATATTCAGGCAAGAAGATGAATAAAGGTAGGCACATAGAAAGTATGAGCTGTCCCAGTGAGGAAGAATATTAAATTATTATATTAAGAAATGTGAATTGTGGGGATCAAGACAAAATCCAGGGTCTTCTCATGGTGGAAGACAAATGTTAGATAACAAACAAGCAAGCAAGCAAGCAAGGAAACAGATTAAAAAATTAAAAAAAAAAAAAAATTGCACACACAAAAACAAAACCTGGTAGTGAAAAACAGTGTTTCAGAATACTGTTGCATTAGTAACATGCTGACTCACTTTCTTTCTAGAACACTGGCAAGAAAATAGAGAGAAGAAAGAAACTCTCTCAAGAATTGTTAACAATAATGTCCCAAATTTAGAAAACAATATACGAGAATACAGTTATATATTGGAGTAGGTAAAGTTTTCATGTATATCACAAAAATCCCCAAACATAAATAGATCCATTCTAATTTAATTAATTTTCTTAGCAAATGTTCATCAAGAATGTGAAAACAGAAGCTACACATCACACATGATATTTTCAACACATATAACTTATGTCATTAAAAGGCAGTAAATACAAACGAAACACACACACACAAGAAAACCTACCCAAGCCATTAAGAAAAAGAGACCAGCAACCCAATTAAAATATAAAATGCCAAAAGTATTGAAAAAGCACTTACTAAAAGAAGAAAAAGTATTCCATAAATATATAAGAAGATGCAAAACTTCATTAATGAAAGAGCTCAGTTTGATAGCCAGCACATACACATATATTCAAAACTGTGACATTGTTAAAAGTTAGCAAATATGTATACAATTGCCTATTTATACACTCCTGATGAGTGTGAAAATCTCTACTTGGACTTTGGAAAACAATTTGATATTTAGAAAATTCCATCTTAACACGATTTTAGCATTTACTCCAGAGAGACTCTTACACAAGTCCACCAAGACAGAAAAAGCAAGGGATGGGATGGGGTGGAAACCACTCAAATGTGTGTTCAATAAAATTTGTTGGGAAAAAAAAAAATATGGCAGAGTAATCTAACGTAATATTTACAGAGTGGTAAAAATGAATCAATTGCAGCTACATACATCAACATTAATGATTGGAAGAAAAAATATCATTAAAGAAAATATAGTATACCAATGTATTTATACAAATGTAAAAACTAAACAAATAAAATCAAATTCCAGATACGTATTTTGTAAACCTACACAGAAAAGCCAGGAGGTTGTTGACACAAAACTCAGCTTACTGATGATTCAGTGGAAGAGGGTGGAGGATGGGACCAGAGAAAGGAACCTAGAGAGATTCAGCTCGTTGCTGAATAAATTTGTCCTCATTTCATTCATTTATTCCTTACACTTGTTTGAAGCATTCATTTGTATATTTTAACTATCTGATTGAAAAGTGAAAAAAAAAAAAGAGAGGATGAGTTACCTAGTTTAATCATGAATATTTATGTTCTCTATGCAGAACACCCAATTACGTTACACAGGATACACCGGCAGTTCCTTCATTAAGGATGTAAGATGTGATAGAAATGACCCATAGGTATTGTGGAGTACAGTGGGCCACTGTTATACACCTCCAGAACTGCATGTTCTTTCCTTAACAGAGAACATTCCACTGATTCTATTTTCTATTTGAAAAAAAAGAAAAAAAGCATAACCAGTAGCTTTCCTCTTTTACTGAGTTTTTATAACCCATAAAGGTAAAATTTTATCAAGTACTAAACAAAAATGAAGTAATGGTTTAAAATTACATCATTCAAAGTGAATGATATGATTAACCAAGATCAGTTCGTGATGTTCTCTGTGGAAACTTCTTCGGTTCTTAAAAAGTATTTAATTCCAAAATATTTCGATCAAACTGATTCTCATTTTGCAGTGGAAAGATGAGTTACCTGAGATAATGAATCTTAAAGCTGGGAAAGTGGGAAAGTTTCATGCCATTATGTAGAGAAATATGCTAGAAATGTTCACAGAAGTCACCTTTTGATTTATCTTTTCCATTATTGTGAAAGTCTGAGAGGAGAAAGACATGGATGAAAGATGATTGTACTCTTTTAGATGTCTCCTCTTCCACCCACATTTAAGCAATATTCATAAGTACCCATCTACCACTCAGTAACAATAAGTCCTTACATAAGAAAAATATACTACTGAAGAAATGACTTTCAAAAAGAAAAGTTATGTATTTAAAAAAAAAAAAATTGTGTTCTTTTTCTACCAATTTCATAACATAAAGTCATGATAGTTATGATTTATGCTTTTAATTGTCTCAATATTCTTCCAGAGTGAGTGATTATTTAAAGTTATAAGTATTCCCAAACCATGAATATATTTAAGATTTCCTCTGTTAGCTTGGGTCTGGCACAAATTATTCCTCAAAGTGACATCTTTGTTTTTTAACACTTTAAAGAGATCTTTTGCAACAGATTTGCTCAAAGCAATGAGTTGTTTGATTTCTTGACTGCTGCTACCATGGGCATTGATTTTGATTCCAAGTAAAATGAAATCCTTTACAACTTCAATCACCCAAGCTATGGTGTCTTCAATCGCCTCATATGCATGTGACGTATGGACAATAAATAAGGAAGGCCAAAGAAGAATTAACACCTCTGAATTATGGTGTTGGTGAAGAATATTGAATATATTATGAACTTCCAGAAGAATGAACGAATCTGTCTTGAAAGAAATACAGCCAGAGTGCTCCTTAGAAGCAAGGATGGTGAGACTTCCTTTCATATTTTGGACATGTTATCAGGAGGGATCAGTCCCTGGAGAACATCATGCTTGGTAAAGTCTCAGAGGGTCTGTGGAAAAGAGGAAGACCCTCAAGCAAGATGGATTGACACAGTGGCTGCAACAATGAGCACAAGCGTAGCAATGATTGTGCAGATGGAGCAGGACTGGGCAGTATTTTATTCTGTTGTACTTAAGGTCAGAGTTGGAATAGACTGAACAGCACTTAACAACAACAACAATTCTCTCAGTTACTTTATAAATATGCCAGTAGGCTTTGAAGTTTACCCCTATTTTACTATAAATGTTAGTAAATTGTTTTCTGGCTATTTTTCATGTTTCTACTGGGATCAAAAAAAGATTCCTCTGGTTGCCGATATGCTGAAGAAGAGGGACTTTATCATTGCTGTTAAGTGTGATTTCTTTGTTATTGCTGCCTGAGGAAAGGGCATTGTTCTTTTTATATTCTTCATCTAGCTATAAAAATATGAGCACAAAATATCATGGATCTTACTGATTCAGTCATACTTATTAATGCCTATTTTGTGTTAATCTAAATATTTATTTCAAAACTTGAATTGAGAACAATGCAAAAATACCCAAAATATAATTGATTAAAAATAGAACCTTATAAAAGTCTTCTTACGGTTTTAATTTAATATAATGTAATAATTAGCCTGGACTACTTAGAAGAGTTAACACTGATCATAGATATGATAAAAAAAAAAAAAAACAACTCTTGCTTAAATGTTACAACCACACCATTAATGCTCAATAAGAGTTAATATTGTATGTGATGATATTGATATTCTTAACTTATTTACTAGTTTGCATATTTAGTCCTTCAGACATTCTTAATCAAAAACACTTTAAAATAATCTCAAGGAATAAATATTAACAGAATTATTATACAGCCATTTTAGTAAATAATGTTTGGTTTTGGATGATAGCCTTTAAATAAGAATGCAGCTATTTTTTTTTTATGAGTTAAATATGAAGATAATTTACTAGTGGATATATCCATGTAAAATCAAAAATATTACCATCCTTTATTATGTCAATTATTGAACAAAAACATTGATCACCATTTGACCACATGAAATTAGTCGTTGACAACAACAAATAAAAATGACCATTTTAATTGGCAAGAAAAACACATAAAAAGAAAATATTACATAACATAGTGTCAATAGATGGAAACCCTGATGGTGTAGTGGTTAAGTGCTACAGCTGCTAACCAAGGGGTCAGCAGTTCGAATCTGTCAGGCGCTCCTTGGAAACCCTATGAGGCAGTTCTACTCTGTACTATAGGGTCGCTACGAGCCGGAACTGACTTGACGGCACTGGGTTTTGGGTTTGTAGTGTCAATAGCTATTTCAAGTTTTCTGAATTATCTACTCTGTTATTTAATAATTAACTATTCATTCTAAAACAATTCATACACAATAATGCATAAACTATTTTTTTTATTTGAAAATATTTGGTATTAAAAATCTGTAGCTTTAAAGAAACACACAATGAGTGCTTCTTTGACAGGGTGGAGGACATTTGTATGCTCACCAGGGATGTGAGCTGAGATATGCATAAATTCTCCATCTCACTGCTGGACAAATCTATTGGGATGCCTAGTGCCACAGAAATGATTTGCTGGTAATATGAGGAAAGATTTAAGGAAAAAAAAAATGATTTTAGGATGTATTTTGGGAGTGTTAAAAGAAGAGACTGTTGAGACTTGAAGATTAGACCTAAAAAAAAAAAAAAAAATCAAATCTAAGACATATGTTATCATTACCCAAAATTTACTTAAGAAAATACAAAGGTATAAGTTATTTACAACTGTGCTACATATCAACAGACTACTTGGATACTTAAGCCCCTTTTTCCAAGCATTTGCCCTATTACAGCTGACATTTTTCTGAAAATAAATTTTTTTTTTTTGGATAATATATAGAAAGGAGGGTTTTACATTAATAGGATGGTATTCCTAAAATAAAGAGGAAAGCGAATCTTGGGAAAATATAAGAACCTTGTTTCTCCTTTACGAATGCTAATAGTATTTTTCTATTTTTGGAAAGAAATAAGAAGAGATATACATTTTTTTACTTAATTTCTAATGTACAATATTTCCATTTGAGAGAAGAGCCGTTCAGAATTAAAATGACTAGTTTATTTCAGAATGCCCTGGAAATAAGGGGCAGACGGCTGCAACAGAAATTAAGTTCAGATTTGTAGGGAGATACAAATGTCTAGGTCCCTGGTGTCACAAACAGTTGGTTTGCACTCGGCTGGTAGCTGAAAGGTTGACGGTGCAAACCCACCTAGTGGCACCACGGAAGAAAAGGCCTGGCAATCTGTTTCCATAAAGGTTACAGGCAAAAAAAACCCTATGGAGCAGTTCTACTCTGTAACGTAGAGGTTGCCGTAAGTCTGAATTGACTGGCAGGACAACAAGAATATTGACTTAATCTGGGGAAGTCATTCTCCAAAAATTTTTTAAATTTTATATCCAAAAGGGAAAAACTTGGGCATTAATTTTTAATATTTATATATTACAAACCATAAAAAATAGAATAAAAATAAATATAGAGCTAAATGCTAATATTTTATCCTTACACCACAATAGATTGTCATAAGGAACCACTGAAACACTTATACTCCCTCCTTGGAAACAAAAGAGTAGAGAATATTTTATGCAGAATTATAACATGAAAAAGTTTGCACGATACAAATTTTTCTTTGGTAAAAATTTAGAACTGAAGGAATAGCAAATGAAGATATGGGAGGTCAGTTAGATCATCACCATAGTGTAGGAAAGAAATGTATGGCCTAAATTAACACACTGGGAAAGAAGAGGGGAAGACATATTTGAGTCATATTCAGAGGTAAACATACAGGATTAAGTGGTTTAATGCAAGAGGTATGAATTGAGAGACTTCAGCATTTCAGTTCTTTGTCTTATGTGACTAAGTAAAGAGTGATCTCATTAGTAATAAATAATAAAACAAAGAAGTAGAATATGTTTAGGGGTTGGAAGTAAAGCATAATATGTTTAGTTTTGGATAATATGCAGAGTATTAAATATTAGCCATCTGGTTAGAAAGAGTCAGTATATCGAATGTATAGATTACAGCTCAAAGTCTTGATTATATATATGAATTCAGGAATCTTTACCATATTAGGAACAACAGAGATAGTATTCACAATTGAAGAACTACTCGTGGTGCACTTGACTGCTAACCAAATGGTCAGTGGTTTGAACCTAGTGCTGCTACACAGAAGATATGGCAGTCTGCTTCTGTAAAGATTTATGGTGTTGGAAACACTACGGGGGATTTCTACTTTGTCATATAGGGTTGCTATGAGTCAGAATCAACCCAATGGCGCACGACAATAACATTCATAGTTGAGATGGTTGTAGGTAGATATATATAATTTTAATATCAGCATGACTTGATAAGAGTAGGAAAATTTAACATTACATCATACAATAAGGAATACATTTCACCTATGAAGTGAACCTATCAAAAATATCTAAGCTAAACTTAATAATGAGGACCTACTCAGGCATAATCAAAATGTGTGTCATTATGCAAGACAATGATTTAGACAAAAAAAAAAAAAAAAATCACTGTATAAAATAATATATAAGCACAGAAAAACCAAAAAGACTAAAATGGTTGGGGAATTTTCTGTATTAAAATAGAAGACATAAATCAACTATATGCTATATGTGAGCCTTGACAGTATTTGAATCATAACAACAAAATGAAGAGGTCAACAAAAAGTTATATTTCATCAGGGTAAATGATGAAATTGAAATGCAAATTTCATATGAGATAATAAGTATCCCTTATTTTATTGAACGGGATACCATTATGGTGGTTACAGGAGAATAATTTTATTCTCACATCTATGCTGAAGTATTTAGAGGTAAAGTGTAAAGCTACCAGTCATTTGCTTTAATAGAGTAGAGAGCAAGACAGTAAGAGATTGTAAACTTATTTGAAGTGTTTATAGGTATTTTCTCCACTTTGAAACTTCCAAATAAAAAGTTGGGAAAAAAATATAGGGAGATGGGCTTCTCATGATATATATTTTGAAATGTATAGCAATACAAAAAGGATTTTGAGGAGCACTAATTCTTAAAGAATTTATAAAACAAAAAACCAAACCCAGTGCCGCCGAGTTGATTCTGACTCATAGCGACCCTACAGGACAGAGTAGAACTGGCCCATAGAGTTTCCGAGGAGTACCTGGTGGATTCAAACTGCCAACCCTTTGGTTAGCAGCCGTAGCACTTAACCACTATGCCACCAGGGTTTCCAGGAGCATAATCTGGCAAAGGAGACTGAAAGTGACAGTCTAAAAAGAAGGAGATCTAAAAGTAAAGACCTCTACACCAAAGTAAAACAAGAATAGTCACAGAAAAGCACAGCAAGTTGAGAATTACAAGGTAAGTGTTGGTAATTTTATTGAGAATAACTTCACTGATTATAATAAGATACTTATTCAATCTGTATGCTGAGCAAATAATCCTAAAAACTGGACTATATGAAGAAGAATGGGGCATCAGGATTGGAGGAAGGCTCATTAACAGCCTGCATCATGAGGATGACACAAACTTGCTCACTGAATTGAAGACAACTTGAAGTGCTTACTGAGGAAGATCAAAGACTGCGGCCTTCAGTATGGATTACACCTCAACAAAAACAAAACAAAAGTTCTTGCAAGTGGACGAATAAGCATCATCATGATAAATGGAGAAAGTATTGAAGTTGTCAAGAATTTCATTTTACTTGAATCCACAATCATTGCCCATGGACTAGCATTCAACAAACCAAATGACATATGACATTGGGCAAATCTGCAAAAGATCTTTTTCAAGTGTTAAAAAGCATAGGTGTCACTTTGAGGATTAAGGTGTGCCTGACCCAAGCCATGGTATTTTCAACTGCCTCATGCATGCGAAAGCTGGACAATGAATAAGGAAGACTGAAGAACTGATGTCTTTGAATTATGGTGTTGGCAAAGAATACTGAAAATACCATGGACTGCCAGAAGAACAAACAAGTCTGTCTTGGAAGAAGTATAGCCAGAATGTCCTTTAGAAGCGAGGATGGCAAAACTTCTTCTCATGTACTTTGGACATATTATCAAGAGGGACCATTTACTGGATAAAGACATTATGCTTGGTAAGTAGATGCTGAGGAAAAAAAGAAGGCCCTCAATGGGATGGACTAACACAGAAGCTGCAATGATGGGCTCAAGCATAACAAGGATTGTGGGGATGGAGCAGGCTGGGGCAGCACTTTGTTCTGTTGTACACAGGGTCACCATGAGCTGGAATGATCTTCACGGCACCTGACAACAACATTAAAATTAAACTGCTCAAAAGCAGTAATAAGAAGAAAATCTTAGAAGCAGTTAAAGATAAAAGACATGTTGTATACAATGGAATGTTTTTCTTGTTGGAATCAATTCAAGCCACAAGACAGTAGAGTAGCATAATTAAAAAATCGAAAGAAAAAAAGTCAGCATAGAATTCTATATTCAGCAAGTTGTTGTTGTTAGGTGCCATCAAGTCGGTTCCGACTCATAGCGACCCCATGCACAACTGAACGAAACACTACTGGGCCCTGTGCCATCCTTACAATCGTTATTATGCTTGAGCCCATTGTTGTGGCCACTGTGTCAGTCCACCTCATGGAGGGTCTTCCTCTTTTCCACTGACCCTGTACTTTGCCAAGCAAGATGTCCTTCTCTAGAGACTGATCCCTCCTGACAACATGTCCAAAGTATGTAAGACTCAGTCTTGCCATCCTTGCTTCTAAGGAGCATTCTGGTTGTACTTCTTCCAAGACAGATTTATTCGTTCTTCTGGCAGTCCATGGTATATTCAGTATTCTTCGCCAACACCACAATTCAAAGGCATCAATTCTTCTTCGATCTTCCTTATTCATTGTCCAGTTTTCACATGCATATGATGTGATTGAAAATACCATGGCTTGGGTCAGGTGCACCTTAGTCTTCAAGGTGACATCCTTGCTCTTCAACACTTTAAAGAAGTCCTTAGCAGCAGATTTACCCAACGCAATGCGTCTTTTGATTTCCTGACTGCTGCTTCCGTGGTTGTTGATTGTGGATCCAAGTAAAATGAAATCCTTGACAACTTCGATGTTTTCTCCATTTATCATGACTTTGCTCATTGGTCCAGTTGTGAGGATTTTTGTTTTCTTTATGTTGATGTGCAATCTATACTGAAGGCTGTGGTCTTTGATCTTCATCAGTAAGTGCTTCAAGTCCTCTTCACTTTCAGCAAGGAAGGTTGTGTCATCTGCACAACACAGGTTGTTAATGAGTCTTCCTCCAAACCTGATGTCCCATTCTTCTTCATATAATTCAGCTTCTCAGATTATTTGCTCAGCATACAGATTGAATAGGTATGGTGAAGGGATACAACCCTGGCACACACCTTTCCTGACTTTAAAACAATCAGTATCCTCTTGTTCTGTCTGAACAACTACCTCTTGATCTATGTAAATGTTCCTCATGAGCACAATTAAGTGTTCTGGAATTCTCATTCTTTGAAATGTTATCCATAATTTGTTATGATCCACATAGTCGAATGCCTTTGCATAATCAATAAAACACAGGTAAACAACATCCTTCTGGTATTCTCTGCTTTGAGCCAGGATCCATGTGACATCAGTAATGATATCCCTGGTTCCATGTCTTCTTCTGAAACCGGCCTAAATTTCTGGAAGTTCCCTGTCGATATTCTGCTGCTGCCGTTTTTGAATGATCTGCAGCAAAATTTTGCTTGTGTGTGATATTAATGATATTGTTCTATAATTTCTGCATTTGGTTGGATCACCTTTCTTGGGAATAGGCATAAATACGGATCTCTTCCAGTCAGTTGGTCAGGAAGCTGTCTTCCATATTTCTAGGCATAGACCAGTGAGCACCTCCAGTGCTGCATCTGTTTGTTGAAACATCTCAATTGATATTCCATCAATTCCTGGAGCCTTGTTTTTCGCCAGTGCCTTCAGAGCAGCTTGGACTTCTTCCTTCAGTACCATTAGTTCCTGATCATATGCTACCTCTTAAAATGGTTGAACATCGACTAATTCTTTTTGGTATAATGACTGTGTATTCCTTCCATCTTCTTTGGATGATTCCTGCGTCATTTAATATTTTCCACATAGAATCCTTCACTGTTGCAGCTCAAGGCTTGAATTTTTCCTTCAGTTCTTTCAGATTGAGAAACACCGAGCATGTTCTTCCCTTTTAGTTTTCCATTTCCAGCTCTTTGCATATGTCATTATAATACTTTACTTGGTCTTCTCGAGCCTCCCTTTGAAATCTTCTGTTCAGTTCTTTTACTTCATCAATTCTTCCTTTTGCTTTAGTTGCTCAACATTTGAGAGCAAGTTTCAGAGTCTCCTCCAACATCCACCTTGTTTTTTTCTTTCTTTCCTATCTTTTCAATGACCTCTTGCTTTCTTCATGTATGATATCCTTGATGTCATTCCACAACTCCTTCAGTCTTCTGTCACCAGTGTTCAGTGTGTTGAATCTGTTCTTCAGATGGCCTCCTTTCAGGTGGGATATACTCAAACTTGAACTTGCATATGAGTAATTGATGGTCTGTTCCACAGTCAGCCCCTGGCCTTGTTCTGATGGATGATATTGAGCTTTTCCATCATCTCTTTCCACAGATGTAGTCAATTTGATTTCTGTGTGTTCCATCTGGCAAGGTCCATGTCACCATTTATGTTGGTGAAAGAAGGTATTTGCAATGAAGAAGTCGTTGGTCTTGCAAAATTCTATCATTTGATCTCCAGTGTCATTTCTATCACCAAGTCTATATTTTCCAACTACTGATCCTTCTTCTTTGTTTCCAACTTTTGCATTAAAATCACCAGTAATTATCAATGCATCTTGATTGCATGTTCAAACAATTTCAGACTGCAGCATCTGATAAAAATCTTCTATTTCTTCATCTTTGGCCCTATGGGTTGGTGCATATATTTGAATAATAGTCGTATTAACTGGTCTTCCTTGTAGGCATATGGATATCATCATCCTATCACTGACAGCATTGTACTTCAGGATAGATTTTGAAATGTTCTTTCTGATGATGAATGCAACACCATTCCTCTTTAAGTTGTCATTCCCAGCATAGTAGACTATATGATTGTCTGATTCAAAATGACCAATACCAGTCCATTTTAGTTCACTAATGCCTAGGAGATGGATGTTTATGTGTTCCATTTAACTTTTTAATGATTTCTAATTGTCCTAGATTCATACTTCATACATTCCAGGTTCTGATTATTAACGGATGTTTGCAGCTGTTTCTTCTCATTTTGAGTCTTGCCACATCAGCAAATGAAGGTCCCAAAAGATTTACTCCACCCACGTCATTAAGGTCGACTCTATTTTGAGGAAGCAGCTCTTCCGCAGTTATCTTTTGAGTGCCTTCCAACCTGGGGGGTTCATCTTCCAGCACTATATCAGACAATGTTCCTCTGCTATTCGTAAGATTTTCACTGGCTAATGCTTTTCAAAAGTAGACTGCTGGGTCCTTCTTCCTAGTCTGTTTTAGTCTGGAAGCTCAGCTGAAACCTGTCCTCCATGGGTGACCATGCTGGTATCTGAATACCAGTGGCAAAGCTTCCAGCTTCACAGCAACTTGCAAGCCCCACAGTAGGACAAACTGACAGACACTTGGGGGATTCAGCACATATATCTTTCAAAAATGGAGGTAAAGTACAGACTTTTCAGGCATACCAAAGTGAAAGAATTAATCATTATCAGATTGACACTACAAGAAATGGTAAACCCTATAGAAGAATAAAAGTAACAAAAAAAGAAATAAAAAAAAGAAGATATGAGATGAAAATATGGATCCATAAAAAGATATAAAGAGCTCTGGAAATGGCAACTACATTGGTGATTCTTTTCTTGTAATCTCTTTAAAAATAATTTATATTGAAATACAAAAATAGCCATATACTATGAGGTTTATAACATATGTATGAGTAAAATATATGACAGTGGAGAAAAATGAAAGTATACTATTGTAAGTTTCTTATACTATATGTGAGGAGCCCTGATGATGCAGTGGTTAAGGTGAATGGCTGCTAACAGAAGGGTTGGTAGTTCAAAGCCACCAGTGGCTCTATGCGAGAAATACGTGGCACTCTGCTTACATAGATATTTACAACCTTGGAAATCTTATGGGGTCACTGCAAATCATAATCAACTTGAAGGCAGTGTGCTTTTTTTTTTTTGGTATACTTTATATGAATTGGCAAATACTACTTGATGTTCGACTCATCGAACATCAAATAGTATTTGCCAATTCATATAAAGTGGACTGTGAGAAGTTATATACTCACTAAGCTTTAAAGAAACCATTAAAATAACAAAACATTATCATATGCAATTGCCCAACAAAAGATGAACTCTAATCATAAAATACATATTTAATTAACTCAACAGAAAGTAGAAAAAGAGGAATAATACCAAACAAAACACAAGGAAAATTACAGGCTTTGATGTTTTCACTGATAAATTTTACCATATATTTAAGGGTGATAGCATACCAATCCTACAAAAATACCAATTCTACAAAAATACTTCCACAGAATAAAGGAGAAAGAAATACTTCTCACTCATTTTGTGATGTCGGCATTATCCAGATATCAAAAGCAGAAAAGTGTATTACAAGAAAAGAGAACCACAGATCAATTTCTCTCGTAAACATCGATGCAAATGCCCAACCAAATGTTACCAGTTCAATACAACAGTATATAAAAATATCATAACCAAATGGATTTACCCTATGAACGCAAAGTTAAACATTGTAAATCAATAAATGTGACTAATTATATTAACAAAATAAAAAGACAAAACTATTTTCCTCTGAATAGATGCAGACAGAGCATATGAAAAAAATCAACTTTTATTTCCGATGAAATCAAGCAGCCAAGTCAGAATAGAAGGTAACTTCCTTAACATGATGAAGGGCAGCTAAGAAAAACCCATAGCCAACATCATACTTCATGGTAAGTCTGGGAAATGTTTCAGTGTTCATGTTAAAAGCCTCAGCCTCCTGAGACACAGAATTACCTAAAATGTAAAGATAGGGCATGTTTACTTTCACTTCTTCTGGAAGTATTTTATCCTTCACATACCATGATAATTAGATCTGTAGCTATTTGTCTAGTTAATTGCTGTGATCCAAGAGGGTTTAGGGCTACAGCCTGCATTGGTGGCTAACTGAAGTCCCCATATGCCAGAAAGACTAGGACACTATTTCCCTAGGCACGCACATTTCAAGCCCAGAACTTGGAAGCATCTCTATATTTCAAAAGTCAGTGACACATGGGGTTTATCTGGCCTTCCAAAAGAGGTATTTACATTCCAAAAGGTTGGACTGAGAAGCCAGGGTAGTTTCTGTTCCCTCACAAGGAAGCAGTCATTAGGAAAACACAAGTTAAAACCCAAGCTTGGTGTGACTACACCTACATTCCAAAGAAACCCAAACCTGTTGTCGTCAAGGTGATCCCGACTCATACTGACCCTGCAGAACAGAGTAGAACTGCTCCATAGGGTTTCCAAGGAGGGGCTGGTGGATTTTAACTGCCAGTCTTTTAGTTAGCAGCCAAGCTCTTAACCACTGCACCACCAGGGCTCTGCACATACCTTAAAAAAACGGCTAAAATTAAAAAAGATGTGCCTTGCCAAGTATTAGTGTTTGTGAGAAACTGGAGAGCCTGGAACTCTTACACATTCCTCATGAGAAGGTAAAATGGTACAAACCACTTAAAAAATAATTTGATAATTTCTTAAAATGTGACACATATATCTATCATATGACCTATCCATTCTACTCCTAGGCATCAACCCAAAAGAAATGAAAGAATATGTCTATGCAAAGACTTGTAAAAAATGTTAACAGCAATTGTATTTGTAATAGGCAAAAATGGGCAAAGGAAAAAGGTGAATTAATAGAAAACAAAACAAAACAAACAACAGTGGTATATCCATACTACACAGTAATACAAAGAAATAAACAACATGGTTGAATGATAAATAATGTTGCATTGAAAGAATCCAGATTAAAAAAATATATATATACTATATGATTCCTGGAAACTCTGGTGGTATAGTGGTTAAGTGCTATGGCTGCTAACCCAGAGATCAGCAGTTCAAATCCGCTAGGTGCTCCTTGGAATCTCTATGGGGCAGTTCTACTCTTTCCTATAGGGTTGCTATGAGTCGGAATCAACTCGATGGCAGTGGGTTTGGTTTTTTGGTTTTTATATGAATCCATCAAAGCAGCAGTCAGGAAATGAAAGGACATATTGCATTAGGCAAATCTGCTACAAAAGACCTCTTCTGAGTGTTAAAAATCAAAGGTGTCACTTTGAGGACTAAGGTACCCCTGACCCAAGCTATGGTATTTTCAATTGCCTCACTTGTGTGTGAAAGCTGGACAATGAATAAGGAAGACCAAAGAAGAATTGATGCCTTTGAAATGTGGTGTTGGCTAAGAGTATTGAATATACCATGGACTGCTAGAAGAAAGAACAAATCTGTTTTGGAAGAAGTACAGACAGAATGCTCCTTAGAAGTCAGGATGGTGCCAATGTTTCACTTATTTTGGACATGTTATCAGGAGGGATTAGTCCCTGGAGAAGGTAAAGTAGACAGCTAGCAAAAAAGAGGAAGACACTTAATGAAATGGATTGACACAGTGGTTGCAGCAATGGGCTCAAACATAGCAATGGTTGTGAGGAAGGTGCAAGACTGTGCAGTGTTTTGTTCTGTTGTACATGGAATCACTATGAGTCAGAACCTAACAACAGGAACATAAAACATAGACTTTTAGAAGTCTATCCAATGCATAGTGACAGAAATCTGATCAGAGTTTGCCAGGGGGCAGGGGACAAGGAGTGGGACAAAATGGAAGACTTACTAAAGGGCAAGTAGACATTTTTTGGAGGTGATGGACACGTTCATTATCTTGACTGTGGTAATGGTTTCGAGGACATAATCATAGATCAAAAATTATCTCAAGTTGTAAACTTTAAGTACCTACAGTTTATCACATATCCTGGGAAAAACTATTTTACACTTTATTAAAAAAATGCTTGGAAATAATCCACCAAAGTTATTTTTATTTATTTATTTTTATATGGGGTCTCTTGAACATTCATCAAGCTCTGTTGTGATTCTCCAAGAGGACTGTACAGAAAGCAGTATTTGCAAAGTGTGTGACCATCAAACCTGTTCTTCTTGCATAATTATTATCATTTCCCTGAACATTGTTCCAAGGAACACAGTTTGGTTGAAACTGGTAGAACTGTTAAATATAGCACATCTAAATAGAAAGTAGCTTCACCAAGGAGTAGTATACTGCACAAAGCCTGAATCTAGGAATTTTTTTTAAGTCAGATTTTTCACATCTCTCCTGAGAAATGATGTCCTGAACAGAGAATGTACATTCCATTTGACCAAAGTACCAGACAAGCGCATCTTAATGACATTTCCCGTTAAGACTATTCAATTAATTTTGCTTGTTCTGGGGTCCATTAAAAACCATTATGATTATCATTTTGGCTTCTCGTACAGATTTTCTTACAGACAGAAAATATGTTGATTAATCAAGCTTGCATCTCACGTCCCTCTCGGGAGTATGTGTGAGTTTGACCTGATTCTTTTTGTGCATTCTGTCAGTCGATCCCTGAAGACCAATCAACTTCTGGTTTGTAGGAAAACTAAATTTGTTCTGTTCCTACTATTCTGAGGAGGGACCATAAACCAGCATGACCCCATTGGTTAATGTCTTGCTCTGAGATCCTGCAAATTTGGCCAGGGAGTTCTCTCAATGACATTCTTAACTCATAGTTTTATGACTTCAATTATCAAAGGCTAATTATTATGGAATCTCATATGGCAATGGAAGAATTGGACATCAAGACACCCTGGGGCCAGTAAATTGTATTCTGTTTCATAGCCATAGTGATAGATAGAACGTGATTTACAATGTTGTATAAGGCTCCAATTTTAAGGGTTGCTGGAAACAGTCTTCTACATAAAAACAAGCAGGAATACTGGTATATTTTATGTTTGAAAGTCAGTTTGGGTTAGGCATTATTCTTTCTAGGCAAGGTCATTCTACACTTGGTTAAATACTTATAGCCATCCCTTCTCATAAAAAGAGTGTCCTTTTGTGTTAATTTGGGTATCTAATGTTTTTTTTTTAATGTTAGTCACTGTGCAAATTAAATACACCTTGCAGACTTTATCATAATTAACGTGTAGCAGTCTCAATGATAACCTAGAAAACTTCAGTAATACTCTTTTCTCTAGAGAACACAACTTTCTGATGTCTAAATTTGGCCACATGAGATTAAAGATAAAAAAAAAAAAAAGCAATCTTGTCTTTCAATTCTCCACTCAATAATCGTTAATACCCACTGTTTTCTCAAGTGTGTTTTGATTTCTCAAAATTTGCACCCAAACTAAGGCTTTCTTCGCAGGAATACATATTAGAACTTACATTCTAAGTTATTGTGTCTTATTTTTTATTTCTATTTTGTGACTATAGACAGTGTATTTATAAATAAGGAGATAAATAATTCCTAAATGAATAGGTGTGCATATATTAGGGATGAATGCTCGAATTTTTCCTCTGGTTTGCAGACCGACTGCCCACAATCACATGTAAGACAACCAACTGAAATATATACTTTAATTTAAAAATAAGAAAATAATTAATCTTTAACATTATTTAATAAGTAGAAATGTTACTGTTTCTCTCATTCAATTTGTAGGCTGAATTGTCATGTATCAGATATAATATTTGGCAGTTGAGCTTTCTAGGAATGAATAGGAAGGAGCTCCATCATGTGGAATAAACCATCCCATGTTTTTTTCAATTTTACTCTATATTATACATTGTTGATTACATATATTCAGATGCCCGTGTTACGTGATCTATTTTTATCTAAGTTAACCTTCAAAAAATAACCAGTAGTTTATAAGGTCTCGTGCAAATAAATTAAATTTGGTTTGAAGATTATATAAAACATAAAAAAAAAAAAGAGTAAAAGAGAATGTGTGCCCTGGTGGTGCAATGGTTAAGATAATCATTTGATTAATGGCTGCTAACCCAAAGGTTAGTGGTTCACATTCCCAAAGACAACTCATCAGACATGGAAGGGACTGGACAATGGGTTGGAGAGAGATGCTGATGAAGAGTGAGCTACTAGTATCAGGTGGACACTTGAGTCTGTGTTGGCATCTCCCGTCTGGAGGGGAGATAGGAGGGTAGAGAGGGTTAGAAACTGGCAAGATTGTCATGAAAGGAGAGACTGGAAGGGCTGACTTATCAGGGGGAGAGTAAGTGGGAGTATGGAGTAAGGTGTATATAAGCTTATATGTGACAGACTGACTTGATTTGTAAACTTTCACTTAAAGCTCAATAAAAATTATTAAAAAAAAAAAAGAAACACAGAGGGAAAAAAAAAAAAAAAAAGGTTAGTGGTTCAAACCCACCCAGCAGCTCCATGTAGAAAGATATGATATGGGCCAATAAAGATTACAGCTTTGAAAACCCTATGTGGCAGTTCTACCCTGTCACATGGGGTTATTATGAGTCGAAAATTGATTCAATGGCACCTAACAACAACAACATTGTATCTGATGTTAGAAATGCAGTGTATACATCATCTCTGGACTCAGGGAGCCCAAAATCTAATAAAAGAAAAAGATACGTAAACAGGATTTAAAAGCGATGGAGATAGCCTTGTAGTAAAATTGTTCTTGAAGTGATATCTCTAAAATGGCATCACGACTATTGACAGTAAAGCAGATGTTTTACAAACAAAATTTTTAATATTACTGAAAACAGCAAGTTCAATGTTTAATTAGATAATTTCCACACATAACAGTAGTGGTTTTTTAATAAGATACACATGGTATCAGGGAAACACTGGAGGCATAGTGGTTAAGAGCTACAGCTGCTAACCAAAAGATTGGCGGTTGGAATCCACCACCTGCTCCTTGGAAACCCTATGGGGCAGTTCTACTTTGTTCTACAGGGTCACTATGGGTCGGAATCGACTTGACAGCAATGGGTTTGTTTGTTTTTTCATACATGCTATCACTTTTTTTTTTTTTTTTTAGCAGCTCTTTTTAATTGTAGCTAAACACCCATAACTATTTGTTGATGTGTGTTAAATAGAAAATATAGGTTTCTTTCATGAGAATAAAAAAGTAGAATGAGAGTTCTTTGAATGAACTTAATTTATATTTTAATTGCAAAAAGAACATATGAGATTCAAGTAAGGAAACCAATACTTTTATAAAATATTAATCTTGCTCTCTGGATGTATTTTGAGTTAGAGAAAGAGATATTTTGCTTTGGGGGATAACTAGATTAAAAAACATTCAAAGACAGTTTTTACTATTTCTCAAGATCTTATAATAGTGGTCTTATACAATATTTGTCCTTTTGCTTCTGACTAATTTCACTCAGCATAATGCCTTCCAGGTTCCTCCATGTTATGAAATGTTTCACAGATTCATCACTGTTCTTTATCAATGCGTAGTATTCCATTGTGTGAATATACCACAATTTATTTACCCATTCATCCGTTGACGGACACCTTGGTTGCTTCCAGCTTTTTGCTATTGTAAACAGAGCTGCAATAAACATGGGTGTGCATATATCTGTTTGTGTGAAGGCTCTTGTATCTCTAGGGTATATTCCGAGGAGTGGGATTTCTGGGTTGTATGGTAGTTCTATTTCTAACTGTTTAAGATAACGCCAGATAGATTTCCAAAGTGGTTATACCATTTTACATTCCCACCAGCAGTGTATAAGAGATCCAATCTCTCCCCAGCCTCTCCAAAACTGAGAAGAACACATACTTTTGTGGTTACGAAGAGGGGAGGGTGGGAGAGGGTTTTTTATTGATTAATCAGTAGATAAGAACTGCTTTAGGTGAAGGGAAAGACAACACTCAATACATGGAAGGTCAGCTCAATTGGACTGGACCAAAAGCAAAGAAGTTTCCGGGATAAAATGAATGCTTCAAAGGTCAGCGGAGCAAGCGCGGGGGTCTGGGGAACATGGTTTGAGGGGACTTCTAAGTCAATTGGCAAAATAATTCTATTATGAAAACATTCTGTATCCCACTTTGAAATGTGGCATCTGGGGTCTTAAATGCTAACAAGTGGCCATCTAAGATGCATCAATTGGTCTCAACCCACCTGGAGCAAAGGAAAATGAAGAACACCAAGGCCACAGTACAACTAAGAGCCCAAGAGACAGAAAGGGCCACATGAACCAGAGACCTACATCATCCTGAGACCAGAAGAACTAGTTGGTGCCCGGCCACAACCGATGACTGCCCTGACAGGGAGCACAACAGAGAACTCCTGAGGGAGCAGGAGATCAGTGGGATGCAGACCCCAAGTTCTCATAAAAAGACCATACTTAATGGTCTGACTGAGACTAGAGGAATCCTGGCAGCCATGGTCCCCAGACCTTCTGTTGGCACAGGACAGGAACCATCCCTGAAGACAACTCATCAGACATAAAAGGGACTGGTCAGCGGGTGGGAGAGAGATGCTGATGAAGAGTGAGCTAATGATATCAGGTGGACACTTGAGATTGTGTTGGCAACTCTTGTCTGGAGGGGAGATGGGAGGATAGAGAGAAAGGGAAGCTGGCAAAATTGTCATGAAAAGAGAGACTGAAAGGGCTGACTCAATAGGGGGAGAGCAAGTGGGAGTACGGAGTAAGATGTATGTAAACTTATATGTGACAGACTGATTGGATTTGTAAACGTTCACTTGAAGCTTAATAAAAGTTAATAATAATAAAAAAAAAAAACATTCAAAGCCATGGTGTACATTAACCTTCTGCTAACGTGCCCTGTGTTGACATAGCCGTTTGGATCCACCGCATTTTCATTTAAACATTGGTGACTGCCCTAGCATGAGAGTGTGAAGTGACTCAGCAGACCAGCTTTATTCCCTGCCCTCATCTCTGATGACCAAGTTTATGATACAGGTCATTGAAACCGTTAAGGGGCCAGTGTACACTCCCCGAGCAGATACTACCAGAGCTGGGCACTGAGGACGCTGATTGGATGCAATAAAAAACCTTCAGGTGCAGCAGTGTTTACTGCAAAGTTGTAACCTGCGTTCGATAGTTCTCCATCCTTTCTACAGACAAGACAGTGGTTTTCGTGAGATCTTTTTTTTTTTTTTTTTGCTCCACTTCTGTTGAGTATGTTCCTTTCAAAAAAGAGCAAAATCTCATCCTGATATTTAATTACTAATATGAAACATTTTAATACTTTTCCACCCAATTTTCTTTTTGGGAATACTCTCTTAATGCTTTTTGCACGAACTGTGATTATGCTCTTAAGTGGGTAAATAGCACAATTAACTTTGTTGTTGTTGTTTTTTTTTTGAAAATTTCAATAACCGTACTGTGACATGGCACTTAAAAAATAAAGAAAGCACAATTTATTTTATCTGTAGTCTGTAATTACCAGGCTAGCATGGGTCCAAGTCTCTGGGTCATACAATTTTGAATGCTAGACACTTAGAAAGCTCCAAAAAACATATATATATATATATATATATATATATTCAATTTGAATTGAAGGATATAACTGTGCTCCTCTAAGAGTGCCTCAGATTTTAATATTTTACTATTTTTCTGTTTATTTATAAGTTCCAAAGATAACTTTTATTAGCATCCTAAATAGTTTCTGAAATTCAGTACTATCAATGCTTCAACCAGTACGCAAATACGAAGAGCTCATAGGCTCAGAATTATGCTGAGGTCCACAATATTTAGAGGTCTACAATACCTAGACACTGAGAGTTACAGCTACAATAATACCACTGATTCACATGGTTATACACAGACGCACATAGAATGGTGGTGAGCTGATAACAATAATGGAAACAACAGTCTGTAAATCGGATTGAAAACATCAGCTGGTTTGAGAACATGCGTATATTTTTCTTAACACTATAGACCAAGTAGCCTTCATAGGAAACAAATCAGTGTTACGACTTCTCTGTATCACGTTTAAAATGTAATAAAATATATTATGCATTTGTCATGCCAGGGAATAATAGAAGAAAAATAGCATTGGTGAAACTGACCTGAACAAGATTTGTTTTCTCAAATTTATCCTGTGCAAGCAGCTGCAGCTCTCGCAGCTGTTTGTGTATTTGATGTATAAAATGTTGCATAAGCAAGAAAGCATTTCACAAGGTCAGAAGGAATCACATCTGTAACTGCTCTGAACATTCAGCAAAATATACTGCAGCTACTCCAGCATCGTTTTTTCTTCCTGTCACTGTGGATCAGATGTCATGCATCCTCCACAGAAAATGAGAGCATAAGTTCCGTTTCTCTACAAATATATTTCACTGGATAAAAAAGAATGAATTATAACCAATTCAGAGACAGAATCTCACTGCGCTGGATGTTCTCAGCCGACTGCAATCTTTAACTGTAATAGAAATCATTTATAAGCATCTGAATGTGTCTGTGGAAGTATATGTACAAGTTAAAACTACAGGGAAGAAAATTTAGTTGGTATCAAACTCCTTCATAAATAACAAGCATTTTTCTTCTAATTTAGAGTCAACAATGAGATCAATGATGCAAAAAAATGGACATTGGGCTTTTTTTTTTTAATTAAAACTTCTGTTATTCCTGTGTTATGTCAGGCATAAGACATCTCTAATTTTATGTTATGGAAGTTAGTAAATCACGCCCCATAGTAATTTGAAATCAGGAAAGAGAAACTGAAACAAAACAAACAAACAAAAACAAGAAGTGGTGAGGAGGGAACACATACTTAATCTTCCTTTAATGGATCATTTATTTTTAGAGTTAAGTTAGTTTTATTCAGTCATAAGAAAACTACTATATATACAGACCTAAGAGTTCTAAAGACAGATAAATACATCAATATATAGTAGTACAGATGACATATCCCATTACACTTAAAAGCTAAATAATATAGACTCAATGAAAGTTTCTGGAACTTTTATATTTTAAAATAATTAAAATTAAGATACCTTATGAAAGAATGGTTTTTTACGTCGCTTAAGTTGAATTTCACTTTTTCCTGAACTTAACCATTTTTTTTAATTAAATCTTTTGTCTTTAATTATGATGTTATTTTTGCTTTATAGTAAGAATTCTATTGATTATCTTACCATGATACCTATATCAGGTTTTCCACACTGTATCCAATCAGTGCCATCAAATCATAGGCCCTATTAATTAACCTTTTTCCTGCTCATATTTATCCATTTGTTGGCTAATCATTACTCTGCACTAAAGCTATATTTTAGGACCGAATTTTTTTTTTTTACATGTATAGTAACTCATTTACTACTCCCAACAAACTTATTTCCATTTTACAAGTGATAATCATGAGGCAGTAGATAATAACTCATTTTCTCAACTGCATGCAGTCAGTAGTACGTGATAAAATGAAATCCCGAGTTAGAAAAGGCGAGCTACAAAAGCTCTGTTCTTCAAACTACACAACCTTGTCTCTTAGTCAGCCCATTTCAGTTTCCAAGGTACTAGAAAATCACATGCTTGTCTTAAACTACAATATAAGTATAGAGTGGCAGCATCAGCGATGGCCTTTGGCCACTTTGATCTACTTGAATAATCATGAAGTACTCATCAGGTCTGACAAGCTATGTATTTCAAAGCCCTCTACACCAGGTGACAGGCTATAAAGCTACTACTTACTCTGGGAATTTCTAAAACTGGGACAACAGTCAACTTCTTTGTCTCTGTGACTTAGTGTCCTCATTTGTGAAATGGATATAAAATCCCTAAATAGTAAAACCAACCAATTCATAGTTACATCAAATGAGATCAGATGGAATTACATTTTTTAGAAGGTAGTGTAAGGCTTAAAGTTTTATTATTAATAGTAATAAAATAAAAAAAGACATTATAGGTCAGATGCAAATTTACATATTCATTACACATATGACAAAAAGAGAAATACCAGAAAAATAATTTCAATGTATTGAAAATAAAGGGGCAAAAGGAAGGGATAAGTAGAGAGCTATGTCTGTTTTCAAATCCTCATCACCTAGCACTAATGTTAATAACCAACTATGACATCAAACTATTGGAATAAACAAAAGCAATTCTGAAATTTGAAGTATTAGAAAAATCAATGCATCATAATTGCACAAAGGTGCCTCAAGGTATCCTAATTGTTGCCCAAAGGCAGGGGAAATAACCCATTTCTTCTCCTTCATCATACTTTATTCCAGTGGTTCTCAAAGGGCTATCCTGGTACCAGCAGAAGTAACATCACCTGTGAGCATGTTAGAAATGAAAATCCATGACCCCCATTTGACCTACGGAATCAGAACCTCTAGGAACGAGTCCAAGACACTGTGCTTTAATACGCTCTCCAGGTGATTCTTATACACCTTAAAGTCTGAGAGTGACTACACAACATACAGACATCAAAGACTCTGTACTTGCTGTGAAGGAGAACAGAAACTATGTCACTGCTCCTTACATAGCTCTAAAACTGGACAAGTGTATGAAAATCAGCAGAGGGGAAGATCAGAGATAACGAAATTTATTCAACAAATATTTAAATGCCTGCATGAGATCTGGACCTGAGCTGGGTGCTGGGTCACAAAAGGATCCTGTCTTCATGCAGATCACAGAACTAACTGTAATATATGCAGGTAAAGGTGAAGACAACTTGAAGCACTTACTGATGAAGATCAAAGACCACAGCCTTCAGTATGGATTGCATCTCAACATAAAGAAAACAAAGATTTTCACAAATGGACCAATAAGCAACATCGTGATAAACAGAACAAATTGAGGTTGTCAAGGATTTCGTTTTACTTGGATCCACAATCAACAGACATGGAAGCAGCAGTCAAGAAATCAAAAGACGCATTGCATTGGGCAAATCTGCTGCAAAGGACCTCTTCAAAGGTTGAAGAGCAGGTATGTCACCTTAAAGACTAAGGTGCACCTGACCTAAGCCATGGTGTTTTCAATAGCCTGCTGTGCATGCAAAAGCTGCACCATGAATAAGGAAGACCAAAGAAGAATTGGCATCCTTGAATTGTGGTGTTGGCAAAAAAATATTGAATAAACCATGAAATACCAAATGAAGGAACAAATCTGTCTTGAAAGAAGTACAACCAGAATGCTCCTTAGAAGCAAGGATGGCAAGACTATGTCTCACATACTTTGGACATGCTAGCAGGAGGGACCAGTCCCTGGAGAAGGACATCATGCTTAGTAGAGGGCCAGTGAAAAAGAGGAACACCCTTAACAAGCTGGTTCGTCACAGTGGCTGCAACAATGGGCTTAAGGATAACAACAATCACGAGCATGGTGCAGAACCGAGCAGTGTTTCATTCTGTTGTATATAGGGCTGCTGTGAGTTGGAACTGACTCGTTGGCACTTAACAACAACAACAGTGCAGGTTCCAAAATGAGGATATCTCTTCAAACATAGAGGAATGAAGATAATTCCCAAGAAGGTGATATTTGAGCTGTGTCTTGACAAAGGTGCTACTTTTAGGAGTTATT
Source organism: Loxodonta africana (assembly GCF_030014295.1). NCBI lineage: Eukaryota > Metazoa > Chordata > Mammalia > Proboscidea > Elephantidae > Loxodonta > Loxodonta africana. The sequence continues at coordinate 24,062,206 of NC_087343.1, forward strand.
ATAGTGGACAAGCTGTTATTGTTGATTCCAACTCATAGCCACCCTGTAGGGCTCCTGGTGTCACAGTGGTTAAGCATTGGGCTGCTAACCAAAGGTCAAAGTTGATTCCACCAGGCACTCCTCAGAATCCCTATGGAGTAGTTCTACTCTGTCCTATATGGTTGTTATGAGTCAGAATCGATTTGATGGCAATTTTTTTTTTTTTTTTTTGGTGGACAATGGTTGATTGAAAATCTAATCCAACCAGAGGTACCATGTTGAAGACTATGGCAACATGAGGAAGCATGGCTCATTTGAAAAACAGCAGTAGTTCAAGATGGTAGAAAACTAAAAAGCATATGGAGGAATTGTGAGGTAAAAGCTGGGAGTGTGACTAGGTTCCGAGCAGTGTGACATGTATACCACCCTATGAAACTAGACTTTACTCTGCGTTGATATGGGAGTCACTGAGAACTTTCGAGAAGAAGGGTGACCTATTATGATTTCATTTTTAGGAACACAATGGAAAATTAATCAGAGGGGCAAAACTGGAGGCAAAGTGTCCAATTGGGAAGATATTGCAATTATCCAGGGATAATAAAATGAGTTCCTAAACTATGAGGATGGAAGTAAAGATGAGGAAGAAAAGATGGCTTCCAGGGATATTTATTCATGCCGTAAATTTAAATATATAAGAGGTGTATCTTGAGAGGCTATTGACTATGCTAAGGCATTCAACTGTGTGGGTCATAACAAATTATGGATAACATTGCAGAGAATCGGAATTCTGAAACAATTGTGCTTATTAAGAATCTGTACATGGATCAAGAGGCATTCATTTGGACAGGACAAGGGGATACTTCAAGGTTTAAAGTCAGGAAAGGTGTGTGTCAGGGTTGTATCCTTTCACCATACCTATTTACCCTGTATGCAGAGTGAATAATCCAAAAAGCTGGACTATACGGAGAAGACTGGGGCATCAGGATTGGAGGAAGACTCATTAACAACCTGCTTTATGCAGATGACACAACCTTGCCTACTGAAAGTAAAGAGGACTTGAAGCACTTACTGATGAGGATCAAAGACCATGGCCTTTGGTATGGATTACACATCAAAATAAAGAAAACAAAAATCTTCACAACTGCACCAATAAGCAGCATCATGATAAATGGAGAAAAGATTGAAGTTATCAAGGATTTCATTTTACTTGGGTTCACAATCAACACTCACGGAAGCAGAAGTCAAGAAATCAAAAGACACATTGCTTTGGGCAAATCTGCTGCAAAAGACCTCTTTAAAGTGTTGAAAAGCAAAGATGTCATCTTGCAGACTAAGGTGAGCCTGACCCAAGCCATGGTGTTTTCAACCACCTCATATGCATGCGAAAGCTGGACAATGAATAAGGCCAACAGAAGAAGAATTGATGCCTTTGAATTGTGGTATTGGTGAAGAAAATTGAATATACCATAGACTGCCAAAATATCGAACAAATCTGCTTTGGAAGAAGTACAACTAGAACGCTCCTTAGAAGCAAGGATGGCAAGACGTGTCTCTCATACTTTGGACGTGTTGTCAGGAGGAATCATTCTCTGAAAAAGGACATCATGCTTGGTAAAGTAGAGGGTAAGTGAGGAAGAAGAAGACCCTAATGAGATGGATTGACACAGTGGTTGCAACAATGGGCTCAAGCAAAGCAACAATTGTAAGGATGGCGTTCTTTCTGTTGTACATAGGGCTGCTATGAGTCAGAACTGTCTTGAAGGCACATAACAACAACAACAACCTCTCAAGAGGAGGTACGATTTGTTTGGAGCATACCAGGTTTGAAGGTGTTTGGTAAATAGTGAAACAAAGAGTTTTGAATTCAGAGAAAAATTCTGCATGAGAAATATTAATTTCTAATTATAGACTGCCGAAAAAACTAACAAATCTGCCTTGGAAGAAGTATAGCCATTATGATCCTTAGAAGCAAGGATGACAAGACTTTGCCTCACGTACTTTGTACATGTTATCAGGAAGGACCAGTCCCTGGAGTAGGACATCATGTCCAGTAAAGTGAAGTGTCAGCAAAGGAGAGGAAGTCTCTCAGTGAGACGGACTGACACAGTGTCTACAACAATGGGCTCAAGCTTAACAATGATCATGAGGATGGCATAGGATGGGCCAGGGCTATGTTCTGTTGTACGTAGGGCCACTATGAGTTGGAAATGATTCAACAGCACCTAACTAACAACAATAACTGAAAATAGGTGATAGCTGTTCCCATAGGAATTGACCAGATGTCTCAGAGAGATTGACACCAGAAAAGAAAAAGACTAAGAGAGTCAGACTGGGGGAGGACAGAAAAGGAAAAGAGAGAGTTAAAGTGAATGAGTGATGGTCTCCAGGGTGATGACGTGTAGCTAAGTGTAGAAAGATTATGCAAAGTTTAAGAAAGATAAGAACCATAAACTGTGCACTGAATTTGACAATATAGAGCTCTTTGCAGCATCGGAAGAAAATCAGTTCAGCAGAGCCATGGAAGCAGAACAAATATTACTAAAGGTTGAAGGGCAAAAGGAAGTTATTTCACTGTATGGAAAAGCACAAGCTGAAAAGAGCCTGAAGACAAGACATGTGATTTGTTTTGTTTTATTTCTGTTTGTTGTGAGGGAAGAGTTTTTCAAAGATATGAACATTTCAAACAAGTTTGCTAAATGTTAAAAGGACCTACTGGAAAAGGGAAGGGGAAGAGTTTATTTCCACAAAAAGGAAATAATTAAATATGTAAGGCAAACCCATGAAACCATCAAGCTTTGTTTTTTCATAATAGTAGGTCCCAGAAGCTAAACAATCCAAAACAATTTATCAGGACACCCACTGAACTCAAACTGCCTTTATTTTATTTATTTTCCTGTAGGGCAAATTCTTAAATTCAGACAGTTTCTTTCTGGCCTTGTATCTGGCTCTTCTAGTTTCGCTGCTTGTTCTAATTCACTTCAGTGATTTGGCCTTCATTCTCCTGGTTAGATCCATCAGTCACAGGCTTAATCTCTTTAACAAAAGGTTGTGTAGCCATGTCCTTGGTGAAAATTCTAGAACACATGTCTTTAGTTTGTACAACAGAATTTTCTAAATCTTTAAGCTTTGTTTCATTTTTCATAGTTCATTTTTAAGTCTAACTCTTTCCCTTGCATTTTACTACAAACAGCAAGAAGAAATCACACTATATCTTTAAGATTTGCTTAGAAATCTTCTAAGCCAAATATTCAAGGTTATAACTTGTAAGTTTTACCTTCCATGAAACCTATGAACATAACACAAACAAGTTATTTGCCACTTCATAATAAGCATCACCCTTTCCCCCCTGTTCAACCACGTGTTTGTCATTCCCTTTAAATCCTTGTTAGAAGCACATTTAATATCCACATTTATAGCAATATCTGTTGCTGGTGCCATATATATTGTTGTCTTGATTACCTAGTGCTACTATAACAAAAATACCACAAGTAGATGGCTTTAACAAAGAAAAATTTATGCTATCGCAATCTAGGAGGCTAGAAGTTCCAATCCAGGGTGCCGGCTCCAGGGGAAGGCTTTCTCTCTCTCTCAGCTCTGGGGAAAGGCCCTTGTCAACAATCTTCCCTGGCAGAGGAGCTTCTCAGCTCAGGGACACTAGGTCCAAAGGATGTGCTCTTCTCCTAGCTCTTGTTTCTTTGTGGTATGAGGTCCCCATGCCTCTCTGTTCACTTCTTTCTTTTAAATCTCAAAAGAGACTGATTTAAGACACAACCTAATCTTGTAGATTGAGTCCTGCCTCACTAACCAAGCTGCAATAATTCCACCTCATTCACCTCATAGAAGCCTACTTCTATTTACAACACACCGGGAAATGACATAAGGTAACAAAATGGTGGACGATCACACAGTACTAGCCAAGTTAACACACATTTTAGCGGGGTTGGGGGGACACAATTCCATCCATAACAATTCTCTAAGATGACAGAGATTTTCTGTATGGCTCTCCTCACTTCCTTCTGAGCCCTCACTAGAACTGATTTTTTTGACATCCATAATTCTACTGTCATGGATTGAATTGTGTCCCCCCAAAATATCTGTCAACTTGTCTAGGTCATGATTCCCTTGTATAATTATATGATTATCTACCATTTTGTCTTCTGATGTGATTTCCCTATACATTGTAAATCCTATCACTATGATGTAATACCCCCACATGTGATGCTGGAAGCTATGCCACTGGTATTCAGATACCAGCAGGGTCACCCAAGGAGGACAGGTTTCAGCTGATCTTCCAGACTAAGACAGACCAGAAAGAAGGACCCAGAAGTCTACTCCTGAAAAGTATTAGCCAGTGAAAACTTTATCAATATCAGAGGAACATTGTCTGACATAGTGCTGGAAGATGAGACCTCCAGGTTGGAAGGCACTCAAAAGATGACTGGGGAAGAGCTGCCTCCTCAAAGTAGAGTCGACCTTAAAGATGTGGATGGAGTAAAGCTTTCAGGACCTTCATCTGCTGATGCAGCATGACTCAAAATGAGAAGAAACAGCTACAAACATCCATTAATAATCGGAACCTGGAATGTATGAAGTATAAATCTAGGAAAACTGGAAATCGTCAAAAATGAAATGGAACACATAAACATTGATATCCTAGGCATTAGTGAGCTGAAATGGACTGGTACTGGCCACTTTGAATCGGACAATCATATAGTCTACTATGCTGGGAATGACAACTGGAAGAGGAACGGTGCTGCATTCATCGTCAAAAGTTTCAAGATCTATCCTGAAGTACAACACTGTCAGTGATAGGATAATATCCATACACCTACAAGGAAGACCAGTTAATACGACTATTATTCAAATGTACGCACAGACCACTAGGGCCAAAAGATGAAGAAATTGAAGATTTTTATCAGCTGCTGCATTCTGAAATTGATCAAACATGCAGTTGAGATGAACTGATAATTATTGGCGATCTTAATGCAAAAGTTGGAAACAAAAAGAAGGATCAGTAGTTGGAAAATATGGCCTTGGTGACAGAAACAATGCTGGAGATTGAATGATAGAATTTTGCAAGACCAAAGACTTCTTTATTGCAAATAACTTCTTTTACCAAAATAAACGGAGACTATACACATGGATCTCTCCAGATGGAACACACAGAAATCAAATTGAGTACATCTGTGGAAAGAGAAGATGGAAAAGCTCAACATCATGAGTCAGAACAAGGCCAGGGGCCAACTGTGGAACAGACCATCAACTGCTCACATGCAAGTTCAAGATGAAACTGAAGAAAATCAGAGCAAGTCCACGAGAGCCAAAATATGACCTTGAGTATATCCCACCTGAATTTAGAGACCATCTCAAGAATAGACCTGACGCATTGAACACTAGTGGCCGAAGAGCAAACGAGTTGTGTAATGACAACACGGACATCATCCATGAAGAAAGCAAGAGGTCATTGAAAAGACAGGAAAGAAAGGAAAAACCAAGATGGACGTCAGAGGAGACTCTGAAACTTGCTCTTGAGCGTCAAGCAGCTAAAGCACAAGGAAGAATTCATGAAGTAAAAGAACTGAACAGAAGCTTTCAAAGGGCAGCTTGAGAAGACAAAGTAAAGTATTATAAAGACATGTGCAAAGAGCTGGAGATGGAAAACCAAAAGGGAATAACACGCTCGATATTTCTCAAACTGAAAGAACTGAAGAAAAAATTCAAGCTTTGAGTTGCAATAGTGAAGGATTCCATGGGATTAAATATTAAATGATGCAGGAAGCATCAAAAGAAGATGGAAGGAATACACAGAGTCATTATACTGAAAAGAATTAGTAGATGTTCAACCATTTCAAGAGGTGGCATATGATCAGGAACCGATGGTACTGAAGGAAGAAGTCCAAGCTGCTCTGAAGGCATTGACAAAAAACAAGCTCCAGGAATTGATAGAATATCAACTGAGATGTTTCAACAAACAGATGCAGGGCTGGAGGTGCTCACTTGTCTATGGCAAGAAATATGGAAGACAGCTTCCTGGCCAACTGACTGTAAGAGATCCATATTTATGCCTATTCCCAAGAAAGGTGATCCAATTGAATGTGGAAATTATAGAACAATATCATTAATATCACACGCAAGCAAAATTTTGCTGAAGATCATTCAAAAACAGCTGCACCAGTATATCGACAGGGAACTGCCAGAAATTCAGGCTGGTTTCAGAATAGGATGTGGAACCAGGGATATGATTTTTGATTTCAGGTGGATCCTGGCTGAAAGCAGAGAATACCAGAAGGATCTTTACCTGTGTTTGATTGACTATGGAAAGGCATTTGACTGTGTGGATCATAACAAACTATGGATAACATTGCGAAGAATGGGAATTCCAGAACACTTAATTGTGCTCATGAGGAACCTTTACATAGATCAAGAGGCAGTTTTTTGGAGAGAACAAGGGGATACCGATTGGTTTAAAGTCAGGAAAGGTGTGCGTCAGGGTTGTATCCTTTCACCATACCTATTTAATCTGTATGCTGAATAAATAATGTAAGAAACTGGACTATATGAAGAAGAAAAGGGCATCAGGGTTGGAGGAAGACTCTTTAACAACCTGAGTTATGCAGATGGCACAACCTTGCTTGCTGAAAGTGAAGAGGACTTGAAGCACTTACTAATGAAGATCAAAGACCACAGCCTTCAGTATGGATTGCACCTCAACATAAAGAAAACAAAAATCCTCACAAGTGGACCAATGAGCAACATCATGATAAATGGAGAAAAGATTGAAGTTGTCAAGGATTTCATTTTGCTTGGATCCACAATCAACAGCCATGGAAGCAGCAGTCAAGAAATCAAAAGATGCATTGCATTGGGCAAATCTGCTGGAAAGGACCTCTTCAAAGTGTTGAAGAGCAAAGATGTCACCTTGAAGACCAAGGTGTGCCTGACCCAAGCCACGGTATTTTCAATCATATCATATGCATTGTGAAAGCTGGACAATGAATAAGGAAGACCGAAGAAGAGTTGACACCTTTGAATTGTGGTGTTGGTAAAGAATATTGAATACACCATGGAATGCCAAAAGAACGAATATATCTGTGTTAGAAAGAGTGCGACCAGAATGCTCCTTAGAGGCAAGGATGGCGAGACTGGGTCTTACATACTTTGGACATGTTGTCAGGAGGGATGAGTCCCTGGAGAAGGACATCGTGCTTGGCAGAGTACAGGGTCAGCGGAAAAGAGGAAGAACCTCAACAAGGTGGATTGCCACAGTGGCTACAACAATGAGCTCAAGCATAACAGTGATTGTACAGATGGCTCAGGACCGAGCAGTGTTTCGTTCGGTTGTGCATAGAGTCGCTATGAGTCGGAACTGACTCGACGGCACCTGACAACAACAACAACAACATGATGTAATAAGATGGATTATTAGCAACTATATTGATGAGTTCTACGAGATTAGGTAGTGTCTTAAACCAATCTCTTTTGAGATATAAAAGAAAGAAGCGAGAGAGAGACATGGAGACCTCATAGTACCAAGAAAACAGTGCTGGGAGCAGAGCCCGTGCTTTGGACCAGAGATTCCTGTGCTGAAATGCTCCCCAAACAAGGGAAGACCCATGCATCACAATGACCTTCCTCCAGAGCCAGCAGAGAAAGGAAGCCTTCCCCTTGAGTCGGCACCCTGAATTCGGACTTCTAGCCTACTGGACTGTGAAAGAATAAACTTGTCTTTGTTAAAAAACATTCACTTGTGGTATTTCTGTTATAGCAGCACTAGATGACTAGGACACAGTCTCTCCAAGGGAATCTAGACTTTTGCTAGTAGACATATTAAAACTATTCCAGCCTCTATCCATTATCCAATTCCAAAAACTCTTCTACATTTTAGGTGTCTGATGGAAGTGCACTCCTCCTTCTCAGTACTAAATTCTGTCTTAGTTATCTAGTACTGCTATACGAGAAATACTACAAGTGAATGGCTTTAACCAATAGGAATTTATTTTCTCACAGGTAGGAGGCTAGAAGTCTGAATTCAGGGCACCAGCTCTAGGAGAAGACTTTGTCAGTTCTGGGGGAAGGTCCTTCCTTGCCTCTTCAGTTTCTGTTCACTGGTTCCCTGGATATTACCATGTGTCTGTCATTTATCTTCCCCCACCTTTGCTTGCTTAATTGTCTCCTTTTTTTTTTTATATATCTTGTAAGAGTTTGAATCAAGACACACCTTACATTAATCCTGCCTCATTAACATAACAAAGAAAATCCATTCCCAAAGCAGATGACAACCACAAACATGTTGTTTGATGTTAGGTGTCTTCCATTTTCATATTCATAGTGACCCTGTTCAACAGAACAAAACATTGCCTGGTCCTGAGCCATCCTCATAATGGTTACTATGTTTGAGCCCATTGTTGTAGCCATTGTGTCAACCCATCTCATTGAGGGCCTTCCTCTTTTTCAGTGACCCTCTACTTTACCAAGCATGATAGTCTTCTCCAGGGACTGGTCCCACCTGATAACATGCCCAAAGTACATGATACGAAGTTTCACCATTCTCCATTCTAAGGAGCATTAAAGCTGTACTTCTTCCAAGAGAGATTTATTCATTCTACTATCTGTCCACAGTATATTCCGTATTCCTTGCCAACACGATAATTCAAAGGCATTAATTCTTCTTTAGTCTTCCTTATCATTGTCCAGCTTTTGTATGCATACGAGATGATTGAAAACATGGTGGCTTGGGTCAGATGAACCTTAGGTCTCAAAGTGCCATCTTTGCTGTTAACACTTTAAGGAGATCTTTTGCAGCAGTTCTGCCCAAAGTAATACCTCATTTTATTGCTTGATCTGCTTCCATAGGAATTAACTGTGGACCCAAGTAAAATGAATTCTTGACAACTTCAATAGTTTCTCTGTTTATCATGATGTTGCTTATTGGTACAGTTATGAGAGTTTTTGTTTTCTTTATGTTGAGGTATAAACCATACTGAAGGCTATAGTCTTTGACCTTCATCAGTACGTGCATCAAGTCCTCTTCACTTTCAGCAAGTAAGGCTGTGTCATCTGCATATTGCAGGGTGTTAATGAGTTTTCCTCAAATCCCAATGCTGCATTCTTTTCAATATAGTCTGACTGACTTCTGGGATTATTTGCTCAGCACAGATTGAGTAAGTATGGTGAAAGGATAGAACCCTGACACAAACTTTTCTGATTTTAAACCATGCAATATTTCCCTTTTTCTGTTCAAATGACTGCCTCTTGGTCTATGTACAGGTTCCTCATGAGCACAAATAAGTGTTCTGGAACTCCCATTCTTTACAATGTTATCCATAATTTGTTATGATCTACACAGTCAAATGCCTTTGCATATTCAAAGAAACATAAGTAAATATCTTTGTGGTAGTCTCCGCTTTGAGCCACGATCCATCAGATCTCAGCAATGATATCTCTCATTCCAAGTCCCTTCCTCAATCCAGCTTGAATTTCTGACAGTTTCCTTTCAATGTACTGCTGCAACAATCTTTGAGTTATCTTCAGTGATATTTTACTTGCCTGCGATATCAATTCTATCATTTGATAATTTCTACATTCCACTGGACCACCTTTCTTTGTTATGGGCACAAATATGGAACTTTTCTAGTCAGTTGGCCAGGTAGCTGTCTTTCCTTGGCACAGACAGGTGAGCCGTGCCAACATTGCCTCTGTTTGTTGAAACATCTCAATTGGTATTCCATCAATTCCCAGAGCCTTGTTTTTCTCTAATGTTTTTAGTGCAACTTTGACTACTTTCTTCATTACTATTGTTTCCTAATCATATGCTGCCTCCTGAAATGGATGAACATTGGCCAATTCTTTTTGGTAAAGTAACTGTGTATTTCTTCCATCTCCTTTGATGTTTCCTGAGTCTTTCAACATTTTGACCATAGAATCCTTGAAAATTGTAACTCGAGGCTTGAATTTTTCCTTCTTTTCTTTCAGCTGGGGAAATGTAGAGCATGTTCTTCCTTTTTTGCTTTTCTAACCCCAGGTCTTTGTGCAGTTCACTATAATTCTTTACTTTTTCCTCCTGTGCCACCCTTGAGAATCTTCTGTTTAGTGCTTTTACTTCATCCTTTCTTCCTTTCGCTTCAGCTACTATATCTTCGAGAGCAAGTTTCAGAGTCTCTTCTGACATCCATTTTGGTCTTCTTAAACTTTTTTTTTTTGTCTTTTTAATGATCTTTTCATTCTTTATGTATGATTTCTTTGGTATCATCCTATAATTTGTCTGATCTTTGGTCATTTGTGTTTAATTCTCAAATCTATTCTTGACATGATCAAATTCAGGTGGGATTTTTTTCAAGTTTGTACTTTGACTCTTGTGGGCTTACTTGAATTTTCTTTAGCTTCAACTTGAACTTGCAGATGAGCAATTGATGGTCTGCTCTGCAGTTGGCCCCTGGCTATGCTCTGACTCATAATATCATGCTTCTCCATCATCTCTTTCCACAGATGCAGTAAATTTTATTTCTGTGTATTCCATCTGGTGAGGTCCATGTGTATGGTTGTTTATGTTGTTCTCAAAAGGTATTTCCAGTGAATAGGTCCTTGATGTGCAAAATTCTATCATGTGATCTTCAATGTTGTTTCTATCACCAAGGTCATATTTTCCAGCTATTGATCCTTCTTGTTTCCAACTTTTGCATTCCAATAATCAACAAGGCATCTTGATTGCATATTTGATCAATTTCAGTCTGCAGAAGTTGGAAAAAATATTTAATTTCTTCATCTTTGGCATTACTGGTTGGTATGTAAATTTGAATAGTAGTCATATTAACTGATCTTCCTTGTAAGGGTATGTATACTCTACTATTACTGACAGCACTGTACTTCAGGATAGATCCTAAAATGTTATCTTTTACAATGAATGTGTCACCATTCCTCTTCAATGTGTCATTCCTGATATAGTAGACCATATGAGTGTCCAACTGAAAATGGCCAGTATCAGTCCATTTCTGCTCACTAATGCCTAGGATATCAATTTACAAGAATTCCATCTCATTTTTGACTACTTCCAATTTTTCTAGATTTATAATTCATACACTTCAAGTACCCACTAGTACATCAGGAATGAAGGTAACAAAAGTTACCACAGGCATAGAGGTTAGGACTTACAATGCATATTTGGGAGGACACAACTCAATCCATAATAGTTCTATAATATGATTTTTTTATGTTAAGGAGACAAATAGAATATTGATTAATTGAGAGCTGTTTAAAGGAAGGAGGTTGTGCACACAATGATATTGCCACTATCGTTTTCCAAATTATTCCACCAAATTTACCACTACCAACATTACCAACAGTTGCCCTCCAGTCAATATCAACTCATGGCCACCACATGTGCCTCAGAATAGAACTGTCCCACTACATAATGCAAATGGTTAATGCACTTGGCTGTTAACCAAAAGGCTAAATGTTTAAGTCTACCCAGAAGCACTTTGGGCTCAAAGCATAACAACAATAGTAAGGATGGAACAGGACTGGGCAATTTTTCTTTCTGTGGTACATAAAGTAGCTACGAGTCAGAACCAACTCGATGGCACCTAACAACAACAACAGCAAGAGGAACTTTAGGAGAATGACCTGGCAATCTACTTTAGGGAAAAAAAAAAAAAAAAAAACACAGCCATTGAAAACCCTGTGGAGCATAGTTTCACTGCATTTATCACAATTTAAAAAAAAAAGAGAGAGAAAGACAATGGCAGAAGAATGTCCAAAAAAACAAAAATATGTTAACAAGGAAGAGATGTAAAGAAGTATGCTGAATGAAAAAGACAGAAAGCTGAGTGTTGACAGAGTGAGATAAAACAGTGATCCCACATGGAAAATAAGGTGTATATAATTGTACTGCAAATGTGGTATTTGGAATTCAGGTTTCCATAAAAGATGCAGTTCTGAGAGAGAATAAGTTTCAGTTCTGGTCATGCTAGAGTTGAATCGTTCAAAGAAATAAGGAAAAAGTTAAATGGGCATTTCCAGGGGACATTGGTTTCAGGATACTGAATATAAATATGAAGTAGAGAAAAAGATCAACTAAGTGCCAAGATTCTAGATACATATATGGGGCTAAGAGAATGTGTAAATGACAATGTTAAAGAGAGATAAAATTCACTGTATCAAGTGCTATAAACATTTTCCCTTTTCTGCCATTGGGGAACTATATAATGAAGTTTTTCTTTTACAGAAAAAAAAAAAAAAATAGAGCTTCTGTCTTAATCATCTAGTGTTGCCGTAAGAGAAATACCACAAGTGGATGGCTTTAACAAAGAGAAGTTTATTCTCTCACAGTTCAGTAGGTTAGAAGTCTGAGTTCAGGGCATCAGCTCCCGGAGAAGGCTGTCTCTCTCTGTCAGCTCTGGTGGAAGGTCTTTCTTGTCAATCTTCCCCTGGACTAGCAGCTTCTCCATGCAGGAACCCCGGGATAAAAGGATGGGCTCTGCTCCCAGTGCATCCTTCTTGGTTCTATGAAGTTCCCAACTCTCTGCTTGCTTCCCTTTCATTTTTTCTCTTGTAAGATAAAAGGTGGTGCAGGTCACACCCCAGGGAAATTCCCTTTACATTGGATCAGGGATATGGCCTGAGCAAGGGTGTTACATCCTACCCTAATCTTCTTTAAGCACCGGCAGAGGAAAATCACAAATGGAGGACAACCCCACGTGGCCTAACCAAACTGACACATTTTGGGGGGTACAATTCAATCCATTACAGCTTCTTCTCAATGCATATTTTGAAATTGTAATGACAAAAATACCATATTTTTATTTTATTCTAGGGGTTTGCACAGAAGTACATAGATTGAATTTTGAGAAAAATCAAGAAGGACATATAGGTAGAGAGTAAAAATAGTGTTTTAAAAGGTCACAAATTTATTGGTAACTGAGTTTGGGAAAATACTTGGGATATTGAAGTACATGAATAAAAAGTGGCATATAGTATTTCTTTCTAACATGACCAATTTTTTTAAAACCATCAATTTTATTTAACCTATTTCTAATGGGTTTTCCATTACACTGATATTATAAAAAAAAAATTGGAGCTCAAGTCTCAACATATAACTGCCACAGAAAATGATATCAAAGCCTAAAATAATTATAAATAAGGATATGGACATAACTCCTTAGTGTTATATTGTTGGTTGGTTTATGGTATCTCAGAAAAGATTCAATTTCATTAATTTATATACCCACTAATGAAATTTTCTACTTTCTATAAGTGTTTATTAATAGGCTTTCAATAAAATTTTTAGAATTAACGCGTGCTAATTTTTTAATTCTTAAGATACCCTATGGCAATTACTATATACTTGTGCAATGTTCTTGTTGTTGTTGGGTGCCATCGAGTCAGTTCTGACTCATAGTGACCCTATAGGACGGAATCGAACTGCTCCATAAGGTTTCTAAGGAGCAGTTGGTAGAATTGAAACTGCCACCGTTTTGGTTAGCAGTCTAGCTCTTAACCACTACATCACCAGGGCTTCAAAAGAACGTATCAATTTTTTGGGGATCACATATTTACCACCTATGTGAGGTTTTATTAAGACAGTGTATGGTTAAGAAAGCACTACAATGTCCAATTATGTATTCTTTTGTCTATGCAAAGTACCTTATTTTGTATAAACTATAAGCAACTCTACAACCAACACCCTATAAAAGTTATTATCAAATACTTTTCCATTTTTCTTGCACATGATTAAGCCTCAAAAGTAAATTAATATATCCTTACAGCCCATGACAGGAAAGCAATAATGTGTATCAACCACGTACTGTGCACCACAAGGACATATTGTTTGTTAGTGTGAAGGGGTTTCCCCTTCGAGGAGAGATAATAAGAAGGAAGAGATATCAAGAGATATTTTCCTCACCTGACGACTAAATGTGATGGTAAACATTTATTCTTATCCAATACAACTAGATGGTGCCTGGCTACCATCACCGACTGCTCTGACAGGGATCACAACACTGGGTCCCAGAGAGAGCTGGAGAAAAATGTAGAACAAAACCCTAACTCAAAAAAAAAAAAGACAGACTTGCTGATCTGACAGAGACTGGAGGAACCCAGTGATATGGCCCCCAGACACCCTTTTAGTTCAGTAATGAAGTCGCTCCTGAGGTTCACCCTTCAGCCAAAGATTAGACAGACCCGTGAAACAAAACAAGACTAAAGGGGCACACCAGCCCAGAGGAGAGGACTAGAAGCCAGGAGGGAACAGGAAAGCTGGTAAAAGGGAACTCAAGGTTGATAAGGGAGAGTGTTGACTGGTTGTGGGTTTGTTAAACAATGTTATAAAACAATATGTGTACTGTTTAATGAGAAGGTGGTCTGTTCTGTAAACCTTCATCTAAAATACAATTTTTAAAAAAAGTATATGACTCAATCTAAAAATAAAAAACTAAAAAAAAATTATTTTTGTATGATGACAATAATTCAATATAAGTAGATAATCATTGCTAACAAGATTTCTACTATATCATTTTGCTTATTTTAAAAGGATTGATAATATTCAACTGCCTTTCACCTGGCTTCATCTTATTCTTCCTACTCTTGCATTTCATGTGCCTTAAACTTATCTTGTTTTAAAATATCAATGTGTCTACCTACCTACCATCTTTCTATCTATATATTTCACCACATTCTTTTCAAGAGAATAATTTATGAAAGTAAACAACAACAACGACAACAAGCCAAAATATCAAAATGTTTTGGCTGAAATGTTTCAATTACAGCTATATTAAAATTAGATTAACTAATTTCAAAGATCCTCTCATAGGATATACCATGTCAGCATACTAATTTAAAGGCTGTGATTTCAGACTGGATGTTGTATACAATATGTGAAATGTTCCAAAATAAACTCAGAACTCTGTGTATCTATGATTTTACTTGAGAATTTTTTTGGTCAAAAAAGAATAATTCAGAAAATCTAACTATAACATTTTAAATATCCTCTTATGAAAGGTGTCACAGACAGAGAAAATTCTATCATTAGGACTACAAAGTGACCAATATATGGTTTAAAATGTCCCTTGAGTTTAGTTTCTCATTATCTCAGGACAATAAGAATAGCATCAATAACAATAACAAGGTTTTTATACCATTAAAATGTTTTGAATCAGTTTATACATAAAATTGTAGTGCCAGGGGATTTCAGATATCTGAGAGGGAGTTATGAAATCTGCTGATACAATCATGACAAGAATAAACAGGAAAGATTCTGGTTGGAAAGTAGGCGATGCCCTCTAAACAGACAATGGCTAAGAAAATTAATTTCAAATAGGTTTTCAGATAATTGTTATGCAAAGATTATACATACAGAAAGCTTTAGAAAAGTACAAAATACCATGGAATATATATATACATTGAGATTCACAGTGAAATTTGTTCTCTGGATTTATAATCACACCTGACAGAAGTAGATCAATTTGCTGACAAATTTTTATAATTGATATGTCACTAAATTCCAATATACCCCTTACATAAAAAAAACAAAAACAAAAACAAAAAAAAACCAGTGCCATCAAATTGATTCCAACTCATAGTGACTCCATAGGGTTTCTAAGACTGTAAATCTCTATGGAAGCAGAATGCCACATCTTTCTCCCAAGGAGCTGCTGGTGGCTTTGAACTGCCAACCTTTCAGTTATAGCTAAGCGCTTTAACCATCGTGCCACAAGGCTTACATATGCCCACTAAGGATCAATATTATAACGTTACTAATTTATCTCACTATCAAAGCAGTTTCTCTGATCCTTAATCTAAGTATAACAGATAAACTAATATAAATAAACTAATATACTATATATATATATATTTTTTTTTTTTTAAAGGAGCCCTGATGACGCATTGGTTAAGCTGCTAATGGAAAGGTCAGCAATTGGAACTCACCCAGCAACTTCACAGGTGAAAAGACTTGGCAATCTGCTCCCATAAAGATTACAGCCTAGGAGCCCTGTGGGGCAGTACTCTTCTGTCATAACAGTGTCTCCGTGAGCTGGAATCAACTTGACGACACACAATAACAATGTATTTTTATTCCTTAATGACATGGTAGCACCTGAATTTCATTTAACCTTTTGGTCACATTTTAAACATTTTGGACCCAAAGTATAATCCCAGAAAGCATAGTTATTCTATCCTGGTTTGACAAAAATAATAACTTCTCTGTGCTTTCTACACATTTACAATTTTGCTTAAGGCAAATGAATATATTCTTCACATTATTAATGTGAACACATAAATCAATGTTACTCAGATTATGTTACTTAGATTTAATTATTATTAATTCTATAAACACATTCTATATCTACATCTATCTGTCTTGCTGGATCAATTTATATCTATTCCTTTATGCCCATTTACCTATCTACATCTTTTAACAGAAAAGATTCACTGCAGTCTTTTACCAGAAAGAAATTAGTGCACATTTATACATACAATACACTTTGAATAAGAAACTACTTTAACAGAAGTAAATGAAGAAAACAGGGAAAAATAAAAACAGAACAGCGATATTTTAGTAAATGCAAGTATAGATTAGTACATAAAATACATGGTAATATGCCCCTATCATTTTGGTTTGGTTTTTTCCCCCTCACTACTATTTTTCATTCATGGTTTAAGTGTTTTATGAATTTCCAATTTCAATCAAAGCAACTTCCCGTTGAGATAAATGCCCTTGTTTAAGATAAGGAACCGGATACAGAGAGAGGCTGAGTCACTAGCCCAGGTCACACTGTTAGCAGGTAGTAGAGGTTGCTCTTGAATTCAGCCAATCTGGCCCAAAGCATGAACTCAACCAGTACAGAGTGCTACAAACCTTTTCCAAGGGTAGAACCACAGCTCAAATTTAATTTTTATTGCAACGTTTGCAATAAAATATGTGGAATTCATTTCATGAGTGACAATGTCCATAATATAAAAGTAGGCTAGCTGCACAGAAAAAACGAGATCATAAAAAGTTTTATCCCATGAATCTTCATAAAGCAGATACTACATAATATAAAGTTTCTCTACAGTAATTTTACAGTGAATATAACAAGCGCTGATTTTTTTTTCTTATAACATCTTACAATATAAGAAATGACAAAACAGAATTAAAAAAAAATGTGGAGGAGTTTGTGTTAAGAAGTAGTATTGTCATAGTGTGATCCAAATAGATACCTCTCTGATGTTCTTTTGAAATTGTGGTTAATTTTAGAGGACGCAGTATAGAAACAGAGGGTATCTTTCAGATTGTCCTCCCGGAACAGTTTTACTCCCAACCACACATTTAAACAAAATTGCACATGAATGAGATAGGGATTATTCTTCTGATTGTATGTCATCAGGAAAGAAAACAATCCCTAGAGGAGGACATCATGACTGATAAAGTGGAGGATTGGCAAATGTAAGGGAGGCCCTTGGTAAGATGGATTCACACAGTGGCTACAACAAGGACCTCGAACATCAGGAAGATGGCACAGGACTGAGCTACATTTTGTTCTTTTACACATAAAGTTGCTATGAGTCGGAGCTAACTTGACATCAACTAACAACTCCTAGATGATATCTGTAACACTTTTATTTTGATGAATAACTATAAGGGACTTATGTTGCTAAATAGCCCAGGTTAGAGAAAAGGTCAGCAGTTCAGATCCACCAGCCACTCCTTGGAAATCCTAAGAGGCACTTCTACTCTGTCCTGTAGGGTCACTATAAGTTGGAATCAACTGGATGACAACAAGTTTGGTGTTTGTTTTTGTTTTTGCTTTACTATTATTTGACAGTTTTCTAAACTGACTAGCTGTTCAATGTGTTTTCCTCTAGAAAATTTAAATGAAGGGAACTTGCTTGGCTAGAAAACCAGCCTACCTCATCGGTGAGGTGTACCTGTGAGCACAGCCAGGACATTTCTTTCAGAAATTTTTGAGTTACCAAAGAGGTGTGCTCCGAGAGTCATAGTTCGATTTCATAGAGGAAACAAAAAAAAAATTAATAAAATATCTCTGTTGTAAAATCTCCCAGTTTAAAAATTAAAAAAAAAAAAATTAGAAGATTTAATCTACAAAATTATAGTTTTGTTTTTGTCCACCCCATCTGAAAACTAGATGAAATATATATCATTAGGTAACTGATGATGTCACAAAGAATTATAAAAGAAAACACAAGTTAGTTTTTAGAATCTGCTATCACAAACGGGAGCCCTCGTGGCGCAGTGGTTAAGAGCTCAGCTGCTAATCAAAAGGTCAGCAGACAGAATCCACCAGCCAATCCTTGGAAACCCCACGGGACAGTTCTACTCCGTGTCGCTATGAGTTGGAATTGACTAGACGGCAACAGTTTTATCACAAATGAGGATTTTCGTTCTAGAAGAGCTTACTGATAATCCTTCCATTAGAGAAGTTGTCTATTTAATGATGAGAATTGCCACATTCTTGATAATTACACCATTAAAAAAAAAAAACAAAAAAACCCACTGCTGTCGAGTCGATTCCGACTAATAGCGACCCTGTAGGACAGAGTAGAACTGCCCCAGAGAGTTTCCAAGGAGGTCCTGGTTGATTTGAACTGCCGGCCTCTTCATTTGTAAATAAGAAAATGTTTAACTTACTATCCTTAACAGCAAGGAGGCACACATACACCAAATGTCAACAATAACATAATGCATTAAATTTCAAATTTTAGAGACAGAATGCTGTGTACATATTCCTGTTCTTGATTCTCCAAATAGTGTTAAGATTTTGAGAATTCAAAAGTTGGAATAAGCAGGTGACATTCATTCAACATATATTTAAGTGCCTACACTATGCCAGACATTGTTCCAAAGGCAAATCAGTAATTAAAATAGACCAAAAATTTTCACCTTAAAATTCTGCTGAAAATAAGTAAATAATAGTATGTAAAGCAAAGTATAATAATTCAAATATAAAGTCTGATACATTGATACATGCTGAAGAAAAAAACAAAGCATGGAAGAGAAAGAGAAAATGTCAGTGAAGATAAAGTTTGAGAGATAATGGATACTGGAGGAATTCCAGAAGAAAGCCATTTAATAAGGAGCAAATCATTTTAGGAAAGGGAACCTTTAGGTAGAAACATTCCAGTATTTCAGAAGAGTGTAGAGACTAGAGGAGATGAAGCAGGGTGGGCAGGGTCAGAGCGTAGGGGGAGGTATGGTTAAAAACATAGGGCTGGGAGCTTTCGGGGAAGCCATGACTTAGGGATCGTGAAAAGAATGTTGGATTTTACCTTTAGATGGGAAACCTTGGCTAATTTTGAAAAGGTAGACAACAAAATCTTAGTTAAGTTTAAATTGGCTCATCATGACCTTTATGTTGATAAGAGATTTTAGGGGAACACAAGAGAAATCATGAAGATCCACTTGGAGGTTAACAGGGAGTCCCCGGGTCATGTAAGTGGTTAACACACTCGGCTGCTAATAGCAAGATTGGCAATTAGAGTCCACCCAGAGATGACTCAGAATAAAGGCCTAAACATCTACTTCTGAAAAATCAACCACTGAAAACCCTGTAGAACACAGACCTACTCTGACACACATGGGGTCACCATAAGTTGAGATAAAGTAGACAGCAACTGGTTTTGGTTTGCAATAACCAAAATGGAAAATAATGATTGTTTAGCTCTGATGGCAAAGTGCTGCCAGATTCTGGATAAATTGATTATTATTAGTAGTATTTTTTAAATCAAAATGGAAGTATCAAGGATGATTCCAAGCTATTTGACTTCAGTAGCAGGAGAGAGGAAGAGCGTCACTGAAGTTAAAGACCCAAGAATGTCAATAAAATCTATGCAAAATTGACTAGTTTCTAACAAATTTTCCTCAAGGAAGTATAAAAGAAAAAACTTTTTTTTTTTTTTTTTATAGAATATAAAAATGTTCAGAGGTGAAAAAGCTGTGCTAATTGATAAAACATTTCCTCCTGTAAAACAATGACTCCCGAATCTTAGGTTTGCCAGTAGTCAAGAAGGAAGCTAGGATATATTTTAGATGACGTATTTTTTGATCTTGTAGGTTAAAGTACTTAAATTAGGCGGAATAGATAAAAATGTGTTTGTGCTAAATGGGATTTAGCCAATGTAAGGTTAAACACAGATTAAAAAGAAAAACAAATATGTGTATAAAATTTTCCCTGAAGCAAAAAGGAAGAGACTCCTCATTCTTCTCTTTTCATTAGAGCATTTACTTTGGAAACATCACAATTTAATTTTTTAAATCTCTTTTGAGAAAACCTCTAAAAAGGCTAAATCAGCTTCTCGCCAGTTTTATAGCCTAGGACTTTTCCCTCAAGGACCTGGGAGCCATCTCTGAAATGTAATTAGTGAGGAAGATAGCCCCTCTCTCTCTCAGCTTTTGTGGAAGGGCACGAACTTAACTCAGGCAGACTTCAAGCTATAAAACTATATCTTTTTATAAAACAGAAAAAAAATATGAGACGTTTATTTTTTCTTTGGATAAAGGCAATTAACAAACACTGGTAGGTACTTCAGTTGGCGTTAGGTGTGTCCAGTTGATTCCAATACATAGCGGGCCCCCATGGCAGAGTAGAGCTGTCCCTTAGGGTTTCCTAGGCTGTAAGCTTTATGGGAGCAGACAACCACGTCTTCCTTCCGAAGAGCCCTTGTGTCGATTCAAACTGCTAATCTTTCGTTTAGCAGCTGATTGCTTAACCATTGGGGCATCAGGGCTCCTTGCTACCCCAATAACCAAGTGAATTTAGGATAAACAATGTGTGATAAACGCTGCTGTCAAATCTCTTATTTGAGGACTAGTGTTCAATTACCTTGAAGACGTGGATAAAATGTGTTACATCTACTTGGTTATATAAAGCACGAGACTTCCTTCGGTCTTTGCAATCTCTTTAGCAGATTGCTTGTGATGCATCGCATTCTGTTTTAATACTCACTTAATGATAAAACTGTTTTCATTAACTTCTATCTTTTGTGGGGAGGCTGTCTGGGCATAGAGCAGATTTTGTTTTTAATTGTATTTTCCCACTAACACACAGGGCTATATCTCAACAATTGACAAAATCAGTAATTGTCAGGAATTCAATTTCACCACTCAATATGGTACAGAATTTTTTTTTTTTTTTTTTAATATTTGCAGTTTTAGAGTTGTTTTAATCAACTCTTCAATACCATTCTGAAAAATGTCCTCTTGGAGGAACTGAATCTTTGTTTCTAGATCAAGGAATGAAAGTTCCCTAGTGGTCACCAGGGAGCAGATTGTGCCCAATCTTGTTCACGCAAGTCTCCTTATAGAAAACTAAACATATAACAGGACCTGAGCCACTCAGAGGAGCCCTGGTGGTGCAGGTGTTAAGAGCTCGGCTACTAACCGAGAGGTCAACAGTTCAGACCCACCAGCTGCTCCAAGGAAGAAAGATATGGCAGTCTGCTTCCTTAAAGATTAGAGCCTTGGACCCTATAGGGCATCTCTACTCTGTCCTATAGGGTCACTATGAGTTGGAATCCACTTGATGGCAATGGCTGGGAGCTACTCAGACATTTCCACATAGATTAATTTGCACAAAATTTTTAGCTGTAGGAAATAAAACATGAATACCAATCCTTTTCCTTCTCTTCTTGCTATCTATCCCTGTATTAACAAGGCCAGAATATACTTTTCAATCACTCTATATTCTGGGAAGACAGTTTTTAACACACTTTGTAGAGCAAATGGAGGCTGGAATTGGTTTCAAGAGAGTACTGTTGATAACAGGTAAGAGAACATTCCCATTTAGCCCTTAGGGTTTGAGATTTCACATACCCTCAAGGAAAAAAATTGGGCACTCATCAAGATAACATGAAATCTCCTCAGGATATCTGAATTTTCACAAGAGGCTAACATTCCTGGTCTAACAAATAGAGTAGACAACCTATAAAATGGCTATACTTTTGCACTAGTCACTGCCAAATAATTCTAGATACATTTCGTGTGCTATTAGTCAACAAGATTTCCTTTTGTTAAAATAAATTGTTTTAAATACTTTTAAAACATTTCAAATATATCCTGATCTCCATCCCAGTGGTATATCCACAGAAAGAATTAGCACTTCCATAGAATATGACAGACAAACAAAAGGTAAAAGCCTGTACAAAGTTAATCTGAGCATGCGTCATTTACCTTAAGAAAAAAATGGAGAAGCTATACCAAAAGGATTTTATTTTTTTTTAGCAGTGAGAGAGAATAAGACTGAAGGTCATTAAAAATTGACTAAACTACTATCAAATCAAATCAGGGTCCATTGACAAAGAGAGCACAAATTAGCTGTTCTATAACACTCACAGAGTGTAACTGGTTTTAAATTGTATATGTACATCAAGGTTACAAATGGTATTAGACAAAGTGGCTATGTTTATAATGTAGAACATGCTAAATACTCTCTTGAAATAGTACAGATAAAGGTAATTACAGAATAAAATAGGTTAGTTCCTAATTATTTATCTGCTTCCTAAGGAGGAGTTTATACTTTGATAAGAGCAAATTATTGCAGGCATATTAATCATACCTAAGTGGAAGTATATCGAAATACAACTTGAACAGAAGTTCATGTTGGATGCAACACATGCTGCAGATGCTGCTCTTGCATCTTCTTGTGACTTGTGGCCACAGTCATAAATCGGCATCATGGGCCAGACAAGCCATTCAGACCACTGGCTTATGCATTCTCCTCATTTTTGTCTTTTATATCAAGCTACTAAGCTGCTTAGTGGTTGGTGTGTAAACACCCACCAACCATTAAGGCCAAAGATGAAGCAACTGAAGATTTTTACCAGCTTCTGCCTTCTGAAATTGATCAAAGATGAAACAGGATGCATTGATAATTACTGGTGATTGGAATTTGAAAGTTGCAAACGAAGAAGGATTGGTACTTGGAAAACATGACTCAGTGATAGAAACTATGCCAGAGACAGCAAAATAGAATTTTGCAAGACCAATGACTTCTTTGTTGCAAGTAACTTTTTTCAACAATATAAACAGTGACTATATAGGCAGACCTCACAAGTGGAAGGAATAGACAGGAAACAAATTGACTACATCTGTGGAAAGAGAACATGAAAAAGCTCAGTATCATTAGTCAAACAAGGCCAGCAGCAGGCAGACTGTGACACAGACCATCAATAGTTTACATGCAAATTCAAGTTGAAGCTGAAGACAACTAGAACAAGTGCACTAGAGCCAAAGTACGACTTCGAGTATATCCTACCTGAATTTATTTGACACATTGAACATGAATAAATTTGACGCATTGAACACGATTGCCTGAAAACCAGATGAGTTGCCAGAAGACATCAAGGACATCATACACGAATAAAGCAAGAGGTCATTAAAAAGGTTGGAAAGAAAGAAAAGACCAAAATGGATACCAGAAGAAAATCTGAAACCTGCTCTTGAACATCAAGTAGCTAAAGCAAACGGGAAGAAATGATGAAGTAAAAAGCTGAACAGAAGATTTCTCAAAGGGCAGGTCGAGAAGACAAAGTAAAGTATTACAATGATGTGTGCAAAGACCTGGAGTTAGGAAACCAAAAGGGGAGAACATGTTTGGAATTACTCAAGTTGAAAGAACTGAAGAAAAAATTCAAGTCTCGAATTACAATAGTGAAGGATTCTATGGGCAAAATACTGAACGACAGAGGAAGCACCAAAAGAAGAGAGAAGGAATATACAGAGTTGCTATACCAAAAAGAATTGGTTCATATTCAATCATTTTAGGAGGTGACATATGATCAAAAACTGATGGTACCGAAGGAAGAAGTCCAAGCTGCACTGAAGACATTGGCAAAAATCAAGGCTCCAGGATTTGATGGAATACCAATTGAGATGTTCCAACAAACTGATGCAGCACTGGAAGTGCTCACTCATCTATGTCAAGAAATTTGGAAGACAGCTACTTGGCTGGAAGAGATCCTTATTTATGCATATTCCAAAGAAAGGTGATCCAACCAAATGCAGAAACTATGGAACAATATCATTAATATTACATGCAAGTAAAATTTTGCTGAAGATCATTCAAAACTGGCTGCAGCAGTACATTGACAGGGAACTGTCAGAAATTCAAGACAGATTTCAGAAGAGGACTTGGAATGAGGGATATCATTATTGATGTCAGATGGATCATGGCTGAAAGCAGAGAATACCAGAAAGATGTTTACCTGTGTTTTATTGCCTGTGCAAAGGCATTCATCTCTGTGCATCATAACAAATTATGGCTAACATTGCAAAGAATGGCATCTTAGTCATCTAGCGCTGCTATAACAGAAATACCACAAGTGGATGGCTTTAACAAAGAAAAGTTTATTCTCTCACAGTCCAGTAGGGTAGAAGTCTGAATTCAGAGTGTCAGCTCCAGGGGAAGGTTTTCTTTCTCTGTTGACTCTGGAGGAAGGTTCTTATTGTCAATCTTCCCTTGGTCTGGGAGCATCTTGGCACAGGAACCTCAGGTCCAAAGGATGCTCTCTGCTCCCAGAGCTGCTTCTTGGTGATAGGAGGTCCCCACTCTCTGCTAGCTTCCCTTTCCTTTTATCTTGAGAGATAAAAGATGGTGCAGACCACACCCCAGGGAAACTCCCTTTACATTGGATCAGGGATGTGACCTGGTAAGGGTGTTAAAATCCCACCCTAATTCTCTTTAACATAAAATTACAATCACAAAATGGAAGACAACCACAGAACACTAGGAATCACAGCCTAACCATGTTAATACACACATTTTTGGAGGGACAAAATTCAATGCATGACAAATGGGAATTACAGAACACTTAATTGTGCTCTAGAGGAACCTGTACATAGATAAAGAGGCAGAGGTTTGAACAGAACAAGGGGATACTGTGTGGTTTAAAATCAGAAAAGATGTGTGTCAGGGTTATATTCTTTCACCATACCTATTCAATCTGTATACTGAGCAAATAATTTGAGAAGCTGGGCAATACGAAGAAGAACACAGCTTCAGGATTAAAGGAAGACTCATTAACAACCTTTGTCATTCAGATGATACAGTCTTGTTTGCTGAAAGTTAAGAGGGCTTGAAGCACTTACTGATGAAGTTGGAAGACTACAGCCTTCGGTATGGATTACACCACAACATAAAGAAAACAAAAATACAACTGGACCAATAAGCAACATCATGATAAATGGAGAAAAGACTGAAGTAGTCAAGGATTTCATTTTACTTGGATCCACAATCAACACCCATGGAAGCAGCAGGCAAGAAATCAAATGATACATTGCATTGAGCAAATCCACTACAAAAGACCTCTTTAAAGTGTTAAAAAGCAAAGATGTCACTTTAAGGACTATGGTGTGCCTGACCCAAACCATGGTGTTTTCAATTGCCTCATATGCATGTGAAAGCTGGGCAATGAATAATGGAAGCATGAAGAAGGATTGATGCCTTTGAATTATGGTGTTGGCAAAAAAAAATACTGAATATACCATGGACTGCCAGAAGAAAGAACAAATCTGTTTTAGAAGAAGTACAATCAGAATCCTCCTTAGAAGTAAAGATAGTGATCTTTGTCTCACATACTTTGAACATATTATCAGAAGGTATCAGTCCCTGTTAGTAAAATAGGTAGTCAGTGAAAAAGAGGAAAGCCCCCAGAGAGATGGATTCACCCAGTGGCTGCAACAATGGGCTCAAAGCATAACAATTTTGATGACGGTGCTGGACTAGTCAGCATTTTGTGCTGTTGTACATACAGTCACTATGACTTGGAACTGTCTCGTCAGCACCTAACAACAACAGAAACTAAGTTGTTTGGCATCTGATGTCTTAAAATCTTGTGAGCAGCCATCTAAGGTACAGCAGATGGTCTCATTTTGACCAGAAAAAAAAAGGAAGATAAGAAGCTAAGGAACCAACAAAAATAGCATGTTTCACAAAAATGTACCCCAATAAAGTAGTACCCATGAGACCTGAAGAACCAAGATTAACGCCTGGCCAATGCTTAGTGAATAGATTTCTAGTTGAATCATGATCAGAAGAGGGGAAATAATTAATAGAAAAATTAACAGCAGACATCTTACTTTGAGGTTAAGGTTTTCTTATCCATGAAACCAGATAGTCACATCAAAGAAATCTCTGACCAAAATCACTCCACCCGTTGCCTTTCTTTCACCTGAATTTGAAAATCCTTTGTTTCTTATTTGAAACCATAAAACACTTGTTGCCATCAAGTCACTTGCAATTGATAGTGACCCTATAGGACATGGTAGAACTGCCCCATAGGGTTTCCAAGGAGCAGCCAGCGGATTCGAACTGCTGACCTCTTGGTTAGCAGCCATAGCTATTAACCACTATGCCACCAGGGTTTCCAGAAACCAGGCTTTCTAAATTTGAATCTCAAAAGATATGGCTGAGTGAAGGGGCAGAGTCTATCTTGTGAAATGATACCCATTTGATCTCAATAAAAGGGCGAGGGCAGGATTCAATCAATCATGTTAAAATTAGCCAGTGGTTGATCTTCTATATTTCCACTTCAACTGCTATTTATAAGCCACATTTTACCTAGCTTCTTCAAGCTATTTGCTTTTTTTGGAATCGAGATAGCCTTCCTATATACACACAGAAAAACTGCTCACGATAAATTTTATGTTCAAATTTTGGTGAGTTTTGATGGTTTTTAACAATCATCTGACTAAAAGAGAGGAGAAAAATTCAGAAATGTGTTATCAGATATAGGCTGAGCTGACTCTAACAGCCTGGCAGGGTGCTTTCTACTTTACTGTGTCTTCTTCTGTGAACTTCTGTGGGGAAGCTCAATACTTGTTTCTTCACAAAGGGTCTGTTTTTTTTTTTTTTTTTTTTTTCTGGCAGTTGCCATCCAACTGGTTCCGACTTACAACAAGCCTACGTGTGTCAGCATAGAACTGTGCTCCAAAGGGCTGATTTTTTTTTTCAGAAGTGGAGCACCAGGCCTTTCTTCCAGGGTGGCTCTGGGTCGACTCAAACCCCAACCTTTCAGTTAGCAGCCAAGGGCATTAACCTTCTACACTGCCAGGGTCTCCTCACAAAGGTTGGGCCAGAGTAATTTCACAGCTAGGTCTCCAAATTGGGTTGATTACGTGGAGGGGATGCTAACACTCTTCACTGTTGTGCAGGAAAACATATTACAACTTCAAGTTATATTTATTTTAATCCATCCTTTTAACATTTCTATTTTGGTGTATGATATATAATGTATATAATATATACAGCTGTGTATATGCATAATTTACTATTACAAAATATACGTGTGTTGGGGACAATGTCTTATGGCTTGCTGATAAAATGAGGCTGTGTGTAATGGAAATTTTGGAGACCACTACAGGGAGCCTTGGATATTGAAAGTCTATCTAGACAGATGCTATTTCTAGCTGGAGTTTTTTCTGGTCCATGATTAATTAAACAAGGAAAGAAAAACATGTAGAGCATGCTTCAATTAAAATAACTTTTCTTTAGTCTGTGATTTTAAGTTTCCAACATCTTGAGTCTTAAAATGCCCATTGTGTATAAAATGATGGTCATATCAGATGGTAGTTTTGGTAGGTTTTTTTTTTTTTTCCCATGGTTTTAATTCTCGTTTTGGCAAAATAATGGCTGACATCATCATCATAATTATTATTATCATTTTGACTATGGTCTTCTTCAGAAGTTACTTGGCCTGTAAAATCTCAAATACTGGGAATCATTGACAAGAAGATACCTTTTTGATCTACTTCCCTATTCAACCATTCATTTCTACAAACTTGGTTTTGGATACTTTACTGATATGATTTGCCCCACCCAGTTGCTACATATGTTAGAGACCATGAACTTTAACTCAACGATAAATTAGTTTGAGGCCTGAATGATCTGAAATGTAAAGCAGTAGCACAATTCCAACAAATCAAAAACGTTTTAAGCGTTGAGAGATTTCTAACACAGGAGGTGGTTAGTACACAGGGCCCTCCGATTTTCTGGTGTGGGAGATTTTACAGAACCATACCTTAAAGGCTGAGAAATCTGATGCGGAATCATAGGGTTACATTTTTGACTGCTGGAGTGAAGAATGTCCTAATGTCTTCTGTTTTGTGTGTTTATTTTTCCACGTATATAGGATATATAATTCAGTGCTTGATATGTTACTTTCTATTTTTCAAAGTATAATCAAATTTGTTGAATCACTCCAACATGTCAGTTCTCATAATTGGGGATTCAAGTATGAATTGTCATAGTAGCTGGAGTCAAAATTTATGACTCAGACTTCTTTACATATGTTTTCAACTTAATTTTTTAAATCCAACTAACATCTTAAAGCTTCTATACCAGATCAAAGATAGACATGGCAGGATCCCTGGCATTTTCCTTTACTCTTCATGGAGGGGGTCTGACTGAATGTGGAAATTAAATATCATTAATATCGCATGCAAGTAAAACTTTGCTGAAGATCATTCAAAAACAGCTGTAGCAGTGAATTGACTGGGAACCGCCAGAAATTCAGGCCAGTTTCAGGAGAGGACATGGAACCAGGGATATCATCACTGATGTCAGATGGATTCTGGCTGGAAACGGAGAATACCAGAAGGATGTTTACCTGTGTTTTATTGACTATGCAAAGGCATTCAACTGTGTGGATCATAACAAATTATGGATAATACTGCGAAGAATGGGAATTCCAGAACACTTAATTGTGCTCATGAGGAAACATTACATAGATCAAAGGCAGTTGTTCGGACAGAACAAGAGGATACTAAGTGGTTTAAAGTCAGGAAAGCTGTGCATCAGGGTTGTATCCTTTCACCATACCTGTTCAATCTGTATGCTGACCAAATAATCTGAGAAGCTGGACTACATGAAAAAGAACGGGACATCAGGATTGGAGGACGACTCATTAACAACTTGTGTTATGCAGATGACACAACCTTGCTTGCTGTAAGTGAAAAGGACTTGAAACACTAATGAAGATCAAAGACCACAGTCTTCAGTATGGATTGCACCTCAACATAAAACAAAAATCCTCACAACTAAACCAATGAGCAACATCATGATAAACGAAGAAAAGATTCAAGTTGTCGAGAATTTCATTTTACTTGGATCCATAATCAACACACATCGAAGAAGCATTCAAGAAATCAAACGATGAATTGCATTGGGCAAGTCTGCTACAAAGGACCTCTTTAAAGTGTTGAAAAATAAAGATATCACCTTGAAGACTAAAGTGTGCCTGACCCAAGCCATGGTATTTCGAATCGCATCATATGCATGTGAAAGCTGGACAATAAATAAGGAAGGCTGAAGAAAAATTGACAGCTTTGAATTATGGTGTTGGCAAAGAATATTGACTATGCCACAGACTGCCAAAAGAACAAACAAATCTATCTTGGAAGAGGTACAACCAGAATGCTCCTTACAAGCAAGGATGGTGAGATTGTGTCTTACATAATTTTGACATGTTGTCAGAAGGGACCAGTCCCTGGAGAAGGATATCATGATTGGCAAACTACAGGGTCAGCAGAGAAGAGGAAGACCCTCAATGAGGTGGACTGACACAGTGGCAACAATGAGCTCAAGCAGAACAATGGACCGGGCAGTGTTTTGTTCTGTTGTTCATAGGATCGTTATGAGTCAGAACAGACTCAACAGTGCCTAACAACAACAACTTCATGGAGGTGTGTCAGTGTTTGATGGTCTCATAATCCACGTCTCCAGAGAAGTCGGGATTTGTGGGGTTGCTACCTTTAGAGAATTTTACCATAGGAGTTGCTGGAAATTGCAAATGAGGTTTTAATTCTCCCTCTTGAGGAAAAGGCAAGAGGCTTCCTTTCTCTCCTGTGCTTTCAAGATTCACTTTAGATGTCTTGTAATCATAAAATCTTCCTCTGTCTCTTTGAAAAGTATATAAATCTTAGGTGTTAACTGAAAGACCTGGCAGCCACTTCTTTAAAATGTAACTTCAGATAATTCCCCCCTACCTCCCAGCTTCCTGGAAGGAGATTAGCATAGCCTCAGGTATCTTGCCATAAAGATACTAGAAAATTAGCAATTTTATCTTGAAAAAAAAAAAAAAAGCAGGAATGTATTAGGTTATATCCGCTCAGCTGTATAATGAGTCAGATTCCTTTCTGTCTTTGCAATCTCTGTAGTGGATTGTCTGTGATGCATCACATTCCGGTTTAATGCTTATTCACTAAAGAAACTTTCCTTTCTCCTATTTTTGTGGACAGGTTTTCTGGGGTGGGAATTGTTATGGGCTAAATTGTGTCCCCTAAAAGTATTTGTCAGTTTGGCTAGGCCACGATTCCCAGTATTGTGTGGTTGCCCACCATTTTGTGATTCGCTGTGATTATTCTATGTGTTGTACATCCTCGCCTCTGTGATGTTAATGAGGCAGGATTAGAGGCAGTTATGTTAATGAGGCAGGACTCAATCCACAGGATTGGGTTGTATTTTAAGTCAACCTCTTCTGAGATATAAAAGGGAGAATCAAGCAGAGAGGAGAAGGGACCTCATTGCCACCAAGCAAGAAGAACCGGGAGCAGAATGAGTCCTTTGGACCTGGGGCCCCTATGCTGAGAAGTTCTTAGACCAGTGGAGGATTGATGACAAGGACACTCCTCCCAGAGCCAACAGAGAGAGAAAACCTTTCCCTGGAACTGCTACACTGGATTCAGATTTCTAGCGTGCTAAAGTACGAGAGAATAAACTGCTGTTTGTTAAAGCCATTCATTTGTGGTATTTCTGCTATAGCAGCACTAGATAACTAAGACAGGAATATATTTTGTTTTAAATTATATTTACCCAACACTGTATAAGCACTTAGTGGACAATATAAGAAAAATATTTTTATGATACAGTTACTTCCAAGTTGTACTGTTTATTGAAGTTAATTTAAGGTTCAGGTCAGTAGGCAGGTCCACAGCCCACCGTACATGACTTGTTCCATAGACAGGAGACACTTTGCTTTGACTCTTGTCTCTTCTCAGGCTTCTGACAACTGGGTATGCTCAGTCACACAAAGACAGCACAGTTTTCCTGAAGTGACAGCAACTGTGCTAACTTTTTTGAGGGGTCCAAGTCCAGCCAGGTCAGTAGAGACAGTTTATTTAAAATACCTTTCAATGTTACAACAAAAATTACATTTTAGAAATGAAAACTGTGGGTCAGTGAGTAAATTTCCACGTAACTAAACTATACTTAGCACAGATGGTTTTTTATAAGAGAGCATTATTAAATTAAGGATACCTGGTGGTGCAATGGTTAAGCATTCGGGTATTAACTGAAAGGTTGGAGGTTCACACTCAGCCAGTGGCTCTGCAGTAGAAAGACCAGGCGATCTGCTTCCATAAATATTACAGCCTAGAAAATCCTCTGGGGCAGTTCTCCTCTATCACATGGGGTCACTACGAGTCTAAAATCAACTCAATGACACACAACAACGACATTATTAAATTACATTGCCTATTTAACATAAGGCTGAACATACTAAACAGGAATATTATCTGGTTTATACTTAACTATGTAATATTTTTAACGTAGGCTGTAATATTTATAATGCCTCACTGCCTAAAATTGGAGCAACAACTCATAATTTTTATAACATTAGTTGACAGACTTTTCCTAAAGTCTAAGCATTTTTGACTTGTCCCACTCCTCTGATAATTTATATAGTTTTTTAATAACAACATATAAAAGAGAAGTAATATACAACAGCAGAATTCAAAAAAGGTACATATTTGAAAAAAATTAAAAAGTTACAGAAATCTAAGCCCCCAAAAATAGATTCTTTATAAACCCATACAGAAATATAGAGGACATAAAGTTTAATGATACACACATATGTGATGTTTATCAATTTAAGAAATATTTCCTATGAACACCTCTTATTGGTAAGTAATTTTGTTTGACACTGAACCCATGCCATCAAGTCCATTCTGACACACAGTGCCCCTGTAGGACAGAGAAGAACTGCCCACAGGGTTAACAAGGTTGTAATCTTTAAGGGAGCAGGCTGCCACACCTTTCTATCACAGAGCAGCTGTTGGGTACCAACCACTGACCTTCTGGTTAGCAGCTGTGCTTAACCTCTGTAGTACCATCAGGACTCCTTTGTTTGGCACTAGGAGTAAATTGTTCTTGTGGTTGTTGTTAGGTGCTGCCAAGTCGGTTCCAACTCATAGCTACCCTATGTACCCCTCCCAGTGCCGTCTAGTCAGTTCCAGCTCATAGTGACCTTACACGACAGAGTAGAACTGCCCCCATAGAGTTTACGTCCAACAGAACAAAAAACTGCCTGGTTTTGCACCATCCTCATAATTGTTGCTATGCTTGAGCCCATTGTTACAGCAACTGTAACAGTCTATCTTGTTGAGGGTCTTCCTCTCTTTCCCTGAAACTCTACTTTACCAAGCATGATGTCTTTCTCCAGGGACTGTACCAGTTCCTTCAGAAGGAGTAAATTAACAAACAAATTAATTTGAATAAATTCTTTGATTTTACATCAAAACAAAACCAAAAGTATTGTGATGGAGTTGATTTCAACTCATGGAGATCCAATGTGTTTAGGAACAGAAATGTACTTTGTAGGTTTCCAATGACTGATTTTTCAGAAGTTAATTGCCAGGCCTTTCTTTAGAGATACCTCTGGGTGGGCTCAAACTGCCAAACTTTTGGTTTGCAGCTGAGCGCATTGACCATCATGCAACCCAGAGACTCCCCTTATATCATAATAAATAAAACCAAACCCATTGCCACTGAGTAATTTTTTTTTTTTTATTGTGCTTTAGGTGAAAGTTTACAAATCAAGTCAGTCTCTCTCACAAAAAGCCATACACACCCCACCTTGCACTCCCAACTGCTCTCCCCTTAATGAGACAGCACACTCCTCCTTTCCACCCTGTGTTCCCTGTGTCCATTCAACCAGCTCCTGTCCCCCTCTTCCTTCTCCTCTCACTACCAAACAGGAGTCACCTGCATGGTCTCATGTGTCTACTTGAGCCACGAAGTTCACTCCTCACCAGCATCATTGTCTATCTTATAGTCCAGGCCTCTGTAGAGTTGATTTCAAAAATGGTTCCAGTCTTGGGCTATCAAGAGGTCCGGGGACCATGGCCATCAGGATCTCTCCAGTCTCAGTCAGACTACTAAGCCTGGTCTTTTTACGAGAATTTAAGATCTGCATCCCACTGTCATCCTGTTCCATTTGGGATTCACTGTTGCATTCCCTGTCAGAGCAGTCATCGGTGGTAGCTGGGCACCACCTAGTTCTTCGGGTCTGAGGCTGATGGAGTCTCTGGTTTACGTGGCCCTTTCTGTCTCTTGGGCTCATATTTACCTTGTGTCTTTGGCGTTCTTCATGTTCCTTTGTTCCAGGTGGGTTGAGACCAGTTTATGCATCTTAGATGGCCGCTTGCTAGCATTTAAGACCCCAGATGCCTCTCACCAAAGTGAAATGCAGAACATCTTCTTAATACATTTTATTATGCCAATTGACCTAGATGTCCCCGGAAACCACGGTACCCAGATCCCCGTCCCTGCTACACCATTGAGTAAATCTTTACAGAATCAGATTGCCACATCTTTCTCCTGTGGAGCAGCTGGTAGATTCAAACCACTCACTTTTCAGTGAGCTGAGCACTTAACCCCTTTGCCACCAGGGCTCCTTCCCTTATATCATAGTTACAGCAAAAAAGATATCACTGAAATAGTCATCTAACTCAAGTTAATTTACCAACTATGATGTTCTGAGTAAAATAGAAGATATATCGAAGTCATGTGACAGGATACTCTCATGTAGTCTTGGGAGTCAGGATGAGATATCTGAAAAAGATACATTTTTGGTTTAGGTACAGTGAGATAGAGTTAATTCACTCTCAGGCAGAAAGTTCATGACAACTTAAAAGAACCAATGAGAAGGAAGCCAGTATGGTTGTAGGCAAGTACTGGAAGATTATGGATTGAGATATTTTATCCTAAAAGCAATGGAAATTCGTTGATGACTTAAGGACATGAAAGTGACATGGATGGTTTTATATTTTGAAATGACTGCTCAAGTTTCACATTATAAAGATAAGAAAGCAGTGCCTAAAGGGCTAAAGAGGAGCCCTGGTGATGAAGCACTCAGCTGCTAACAGAAAGGTCAGAAGTTCGAACACACCAGCCGCTCTGCAGGACAAAGACGTGACAGTCTGCTCCCGTAAAGATTAAAAAAAAAAAAAAAAAAGATTACAGCCTTGGAAACCCTATGGGGCAGTTCCACCCCATCTTATAGAGTCGCTATGAGTTGGAATGGACTCAGTGGCAATGGGAAAGGAATAAAGTGAACTGCTTGCATTGCATTTCATTGACATAAATCGCCAAACACCTGACAGCAAAAAATTCTTTGGAAAATAGAAGCCAAAACAGAATTAAGTAACATTTCCTTTTTCTTGATATTAATTATTTTCCCATTAGGCACAGATGTCTTAAGCCATAGCCAAGGGATAGCATACAGTGTGATTGCTACACCGAGCCTCTCCCCAACACTCACAAAACGTTCCCCACCATGGGCAGAGCTTCTACTGACAGAGTCTAACATTACCTGATCTTTATTTTTTTCACAATGATTAGTTGATACTACATCAACACTAAACATCCAAATTTTTAAGAATCTGTACATTAATGAAAACTCCAGTTTATTTTACTTAGATGCAAAAGACCTTAATTTGTATTGCCTTTAGCTAAACTGAGTTTTTATTTTTTTAGTGGAAAATTTCACATTAGCATGAAAATAGACTGCTTTTTTTGAAAGCAGTAGACATTAAAAATGCCTAGAGTTGTTTGTTTGCCTCTTTGAAGACTGCTGCTTTTGTTGACTGATTTTTAAACTGTATTTCACAAGACTAAGCAAACTGTTTGCAGAGTTTAAATCAGAGAAATTGGTATGG
Source organism: Loxodonta africana (assembly GCF_030014295.1). Classification (NCBI taxonomy): domain Eukaryota; kingdom Metazoa; phylum Chordata; class Mammalia; order Proboscidea; family Elephantidae; genus Loxodonta; species Loxodonta africana. Next base: position 24,097,106 of record NC_087343.1, read on the forward strand.
CTAAGAAGTCAAAATGAGGATTTCTGTTCTATTTCTAAAGCATTTTTGTGGGTGGAAATGGGAAAACAGGGAGGTGGAATGGGTGCATTGATTTAATATGCTTTAAAAACACCGAGAGTTTCTAAAATATGAAGAGAAGAAGTACTTATAAAACAAGCATTAGAAGGCTAGGAAAGAAGTTGCAAAAAAAAAATTATATTGTTTCATCTTCTTTCTAAATCTTGAAAATCTGATTTGTCACACAATGATCTAAATAACTTTATTTTGAAGAGTGGAGGTTGCTGTAGTTGCTAAGCCAGCCATCTCTACCCAGATATAGAAAATGGCATAGCTTTCTCCCTGTGACCCTGTATTTTGTTGTATATGAAACTCCGTGATCACAGTGATCATAAATACTCCTTTTGCCACTTGAGGTTTTGACTTTCATATATAGGACTAACATAATTGGGGTACTAATTTAAAATGGACTAGGGAGAAAGGCCTGGCAATTTACTTCTGAAAATAAACCAATGAAAACCTATGGATCACAAAAGCCTGATCTGCAACCAGGCATGGGGATGGCACAGGACTGAGTATTGTTTCATTCCCTGTAACATGGGGGTTACCATGAATCAGGGGCCAACTTAACAGCAATTAACGACAAGAATAATTTAATTTATTGGCACTGAATAATGAGTTGGCTCTAATTCCAAAAAAGCCAAGTTAAATGGCACAAGATGATGGACACTCATAAGAAAATTAATACAAGCACACACACACACACAACCAGTAGCTACTCTGGGGAAAACTTCTTAGGTAGGACAAAGATTGTAATGAAAAGTTGATTTTCTTGATAACGTTCTACCACATACAACTTGTAGAGGAAATTTTGTTTAAATTTTGAAGGAAGAAAGAAACAGAAAAGGGGATGCAGAATAAAATCCATTGCCATCAAGTCGATTCTGACTCATAGCAACCCTATAGGACAGAGGAGAGCCTGCCCCATGGGGTTTCCGAGGAGTAGCTGGTGGATTCAAATCGTCAACCTTTTGGTTAGCAGCCTGAGTTCTTAACTACTGTGCCACTAGAGCGCCAATGGACAAATAAAGCAACGGGCAAATATAAGTCCTTCTTCTTCCCCTTCATTTCTTCCTTCCCAATTTATACAAACCTAGCTTAGAATATCAATTGTCTAAATAGGCCAGAAATATCTAGGTCCCAGTTCCCACAGTGAGCTGTTGCTATGGACTGAATTGTGTCCCCCAGAAGTAACTGTTGTACATTCTAATTCTTATGCCTGTAGATGTAATTACATTTGAGATTACACTTTTATTTCTTATCTTGGTGAGATCATGTCAGTGTAGGGTGTGTTTTAAATCAATCAATTTTGAGATCTAAGCGGAGCAGTTTATGCATAGAAGCAAGCAAGCCAGAGTGGGAGAAGGTAGATTCCACAAGGAGATCTCCAAGAAAGGCTGAGACAAGGAATTTTTCCACAAGGCAGACAGAGAGAGCCTTCTCCCAGAATTCAGTACCCTGAATTCAGACTTCCAACCTCCTAAACTGTGATTAAATAAATTTCTGTTTGTTAAAGCCACGCACTTATGGTATTTCTGTTATGATGTCACTAGATAAGAAGCCCTGGGAGTGCAGTTGTTGAAGTCCTTGGTGCTAACCAAAACGTCTGCAGTTTAAAACCACCAGCAGCTCCAAAGGAGAAAGAGGTGGCAGTCTGCTTCTGTAAAGATTTAGGGCAGTTCTACTCTGTGCTGTAGGGTCTCTGTGAGTCGGAATCAACATGACGCAGTGGGTTGGGTGTTTTTGGGTTTTGATCACTAAGACAGCTGTCGACTAAAATAACGTCTTCGAAGAACCCAAAAATTAAATTGGCGTTGTTGATACTAACAACAATAACAAAAAAGAGTGTGTCCTTAAAAAAATCTGAAGAAAAACATTAACTCAAAACACACATCTGACATAATAATTAAGAAGATTTTTCTGAAAAGCTGCTGTTTTCCTTAATGAACTATAATTGAAGGTAGTGTTACTGCTATCCAAATTGTTAAAAAAATGAAAACAAAATCAACTTATTGACAAATACATGACAAATTCAAGCACAGAAGTGTTGCCAGCCATTTCTTGTTAGTGATTTTACTCAACTCACATTGAGGTTTCTGTATTTAGCTTTGTTATTAGGTAGCAATGGTTTTGGAATATGTGGTCAGTATTTTATTTTTGTTTATATTGGAAGAAGTACAGACAGAATACTCGTTAGATGCAAGGATGGTGAGACTTCCTCTCATAAACTTTGGGCATGTTATCAGGAGGCATTAGTCCCTGGAGAAGGACATCATGCTTGATAAGCAGAGAGGGTCAGTGAAAAAGAGGAAGACCATTAAAAGGATGGATTAACACAGTGGCTGCAAGAATGGGTCAAAAAGAGCAACATTTTGAGGATGACGCAGGACTGGGCAGCGTTTCATTCTGTCGTACATGGGGTAGCTGTGAATCAGAACAGACTTTACAGCATCTAACAACAATAGTAGTTTTATCTATGCAGTAGGACGCACATAGTTACATTACTTCTCTTTTGTAGCTTTTCTCTGTGTCCTCTCACGTGACATAGTGAAAGCAATACGGGTTCTGAAGATCAAGGAATCTGGACGTGAATTAAAAATTTTAAAAATTTGTGTCTGTTCCGGTTTGACTTTGTCAGCCATGACAGAACCAGTTCAAACCTGTTTAAAGCCCTTCTTAGATGACCCAAACAAACGAAGACAAACCCATTGCGGTGGAGTGGATTTCAACTCATAGCAACCGTGAGAAATCATATTCTCATGTTGTAAACTTTCTCATGTTGTTGCTGAAATTTGTTAGCTGTTCAGCATCCTCTTCCACTTTTCTAAGTTTAACCCATACTTCCTGTCATTTTTTAAAGTCTCTTCATTTTAATAAATTATTTTCCCACTTCTTCAATGTTGAGAAAATTGCCTATGATTTCATCAATTTTATGGTAATTATTTACAAATGTCAGTGTTGGAGTAGCTAATGGTTCATAGTAGATATTAAAAAAAAATCTTGAAAAAAGGATGAATGGATCTTTCCTATGGTTTGGAGATTCTTATATATACAGTAGATACCTTCTCAGTAAATACTAATATTTTTGAATTGACAAACATCTCTCTTGCATAAGTTCAATTATATGAGAACACTTTCCAGTTTAAAAATTTAGAGTACAGGTTATTTAACTAACCCTTTTATCAGATACTTGATAGTTACTGTTGGTTTCAAAAATTGTTTCTATTAACTAATTTAACTACAGCATGTTGCCTTGTCGATAGAAAGAGCTTTGTTCTTATGTAAGATATTTCTCATTTTGCCATTTTTTTCTATCTGTTAACCTCCTATTCCTCTCGAATACTAATGATAGAATTATGTTATTGCTATGTACCATCAAGTTGGTTCTGACTCATAGCAACTCTATATATAACAGAACGAAACACTGCCTGACCCTGTGCCATCCTCACAATCATTGTTTGAGCTCATTGTTTTCAATCCATCTCCTTGAGGATCTTCCTCTTTTTCGATGACCCTCTATTTTACCAAGCACGATATCCTTCTCCAGGGACTGGCCCCTCCTGATAATATGTCTAAAATAGATGAGAGGAAGTCTCACCATCCTTGCTTCTAAGGAGCATTCTGGCTGTGCTTCTTCCAAAACAGTTCTGTTCATTCTTCTGACAGTCTATAGTATATTCTGTATTCTTTACCAAAACCGTAGTTCAAAGGCCACAATTCTTATTTTGTCTTTCTTATTCATTGTCCAGTTTTACCATGTATATGAGGCAACTGAAAATGCTGTTGCTTGGTTCACGTGCACCTTAGTCCTCAAAGTGGTATCTTTGCTTTTTAACACCTTAAAGAGGTCTTTTGCAATAGATTGTCCCAGTGCAATAAGTCATTTGATTTCTTGACTGTGTTTTCATGGGTGTTGATTGTGTAAGAAAATGGAATTCTTAACTTCAATCTTTTCTCCATTTATCATGATACTAGTTTTTGGAAATTTCTGTTTTTCTTCATCTTGAGGTGTAAACTATAGGGAAGGCTGTAGTTTTCAATCTTCATCAGTAAGTGCTTCAAGTTCGTTTCACTTTCAGCGTGCAAGGCTATGATATCTATTGCATATTGCAGGTTGTTCATGAGTCTTCCTCCAATCCTGATGCTACATTCTTCTTCGTATAGCCTACCTTCTTGGAGTATTTGCTTGGCATACAGGTTGAATAAGTATCTTGAAGGGCTACAACCCTTACACACACCTTACCTGATGTTAAACCACGACGTATCCCCTTATTCTGTTCAAACAACTGCCTCTTGGTCTGTGTACAACTTCTGCATGAGCACAATTAAGTGTTCTGGAATTCCCATTCTTCATAAAGTTATGCATAATTCGTTAGCATCTGCACAGTTTAATGTCTTTGCTTAGTCCACAAAACACAGGTAAACATCTTCCTGGTATTCTCTGCTTTTAGCCAAGATCCATCTGACATCAGCAATGATATCCCTTTTTCCATGTCAGCTTCTGAATCTGGCTTGAATTTCTGGCAGTTCTCTGTTGATGTATTGCTGCAGCCATTTTTGAATGATCTTCAGCAAAATTTTACTTGCATGTGATATTAATGATATTGTTCGATAATTTCCACTTTCTGTTGGATCACCTTCCTTTGGTATGGGCACAAATACGGATCTCCACCAGTTGGCTGGCCAGGTAGCTAGCTGTCTTCCATATTTTTGGCATACACTAGTGAGTACTTCCAGCATTGCATTTATTTGTTGAAGTATCTCAATTGGTATACTGTCAGTTCCTGCAGTCACAACTGTATGAACCTATTATTCTATTATTTTGATTCCCAATATTTCTCTTACTAGTTTCAAGTAAATTTTGCTCTCATTCCTTCTCTGAAATTAATAAATCTTACTTTGTTCATGTTTTTCCTCAACAATGTATCTGTTTTCAAATTATTTTAAAAAATAGTCAATAAAATACATCCATAGATTTTTAATATAAAATTATTGAAGATTAGATTTGGTGTCCAACATTTTATTACCTAGAACTGAGCATGCTTAACAATCAGACTTTATGAAAGATCATATGAAAATTCCCAAAAGAGAAAGCTTCTGAGACAGATTCCAAGCAATATTGTTCTTATCCAACTCTCTTTCTCTTAGGAATGAAGTAAGGAATAGTGTACAAGGCTAGAACATATGACTCAATGTTTCAGTAATCTATTACTTTCTGTAATATAATACATTCTATTCTATACAATCAACTGAGATGTTTCAACAAACTGATGCAGCGCTGGAGGTGCTCACTCGTCTCTTCCAAGAAATATGCAAGACAGCTTCCTGGCCAACTGACTGGAAGAGATTCATATTTATGCCTATTCCCAAGAAAGGTGATCCAACCGAATGTGTAAATTACAGAGCAATATCATTAACATCACACACAAGCAAAATTTTGCTGAAGGTCATTCAAAAATGGAAGAAATTCAGGCCAGTTTCAGAAGAGGACAAGGAACCAGGGGTATCATTGCTGATATCAGATGGATCCTGGCTGAAAGCAAAGAATACCGGAAGGATGTTTACCTGTGTTTTCTTGACTATGCAAAGACATTTGACTGTGTGGATCCTAACAAACTATGGATAACATTGCGAAGAATGGGAATTCCAGAACACTTAATTGTGCTCATGAGGAACTTTTACATAGATCAAGAGGTGGTTGTTTGGACAGAACAAGGGGATACTGATTGGTTTAAAGTCAGGAAATCTGTGCATCAGCATTGTATTCTTTCACCATACCTATTCAATCTGTATGCTGAGCAAATAATAGGAGAAGCTGGACTACATGAAGAAGAATGGGGCATCAGGATTGGAGGAAGATTCATTAACAACCTGCGTTATGTAGATGACACAACCTTGCTTGCTGAAAGTGAAGAAGACTTGAACCACTTAGTAATGAAGATCAAAGACCACAGCCTTCAGTATGGATTGCACCTCAACATAAAGAAAACAAAAATCCTCACAGCCGGACCAATGAGCAATATCATGATAAATGGAGAAAAGATTGACATTGTCAAGGATCATTTTACTTGGATCCACAATCAACACCCGTGGAAGCAGCAGTCAAGAAATCAAAAGACACATTGCATTTGGGTAAATCTGCTTCAAAGGAGTTCTTCAAAGTGTTGAAAAGCAAAGATGTCACCCTGAAGACTAAGGTGTGCCTGACCCAAGCCATGGTATTTTCAATTGCATAATATGCACGTGAAAGCTGGACAATGAATAAGGAAGACCGAAGAAGAGTTGACACCTTTGAATTGTGGTGTTGGGAAGAATATTGAATATGCCATGGACTGCCAAAAGAATGAACAAATCTGTCTTGGAAGAAGTGCAGCCAGAATGCTCCTTAGAAGCAAGGATGGCGAGACTGCGTCTTACATACTTTGGACATGTTGTCAGGAGGGATCAGTCCCTGGAGAAGGACATCATGCTTTGCAGAGTGCAGGGTCAGAGGAAAAGAGGAAGACCCTCAACGATGTGGATTGACACAGTGGCTGCAACAAAGAGCTCAAGCATAGCAACAATTGTAAGGATGGCTCAGGACCGGGCAGTGTTTCGTTCTGTTGCACATAGGGTCACTATGAGGCAGAACCAACCTGACAGCACCTAACAACAACAACAACAACAACCTATACAATCAGCTGCCAGGTTATCTTAGAAGATAGTAAGTACTCACAAAAAGTCTAAGGAACTCTAGTGGCACAGTGGTTAAGCGCTCAGCTGCTAACCAAAGGGCTGGAGGTTCAAACCCACCTGCAGTTCCATGGTAGAAAAGATCTGGTGATCTGCTCCACTAAAGATTAGAGCCTAGGAAACCTTATGGGGCAGTTGTATTCAGTCCCATATGGTCATCAGGAGTCTGAATAGACTTAAAGGTCTACAACAGGAAAGGCTACCCATGAGTACTTCCATAATATGATTTTTGTGGCCACAGGCACTCTAGTATCTCTCTCTTTGACACTTTTTTCCTTTAAGATGATGAGTCTCAACTTTTTAGTGGTAATTTGTATATCTGACAAACTGATGAAAGAGTTAAATCTCTTTAAAAATATACATAAACTTCTACATACAACTTCCAGGATTCTACTACAGGTGTTGTATAAAGAATCCCTATTAATTATCCTAAGAATACATTTCAGAGCAGTTTTATTTTGTTTTCTGAGTTATGAGGCTCCATTAACTTGAAATTCAAGGAACCTGGTTCTCTGTGTTAGCTTTGTTACCAAGAAATTGTACGCCACCGGGTTATCAAGCTTTTTAGTTTCTTTACCTAAAAAAATAATGATCAGGATAAACTGCATTCTATAACAAAGTTCCTATTATAGCTACATATGTCTTATTATCTTTAATATTTTGTTTTCTATATATGCATTTAAGTCTTATGCAGTAATTGCTCCTTTTCTCATGTATGCATGTTAAAAGAGGAATGACTGACCAACGAAATTTCAAGATATTTTAGATACAATCAGTTTAAACAAACGTGAATTAAAGGACTGGCTACTTTGGAGACTATGTGTATATCTGTGTTATTGATACATGTTCTGTGATATTTTGCTTTATAAGAACACTTTTATGGACCCCATTATCCTTTGAATATAGATAGCACTCATTTCTTTACAGTTCAAGTTTTTAGGATAGATGGGGATATTAACACTTTCATGAAAGGTAGGATATATAGTTGGTCCCAATATTTTTTGCCTCTCAGGTTTCTTGGGAAGACACTTTCCCAATGATAGTTCATGCTGCACCAAGGTAGAAGCCTTTAAAAATGTTTGAAAGTGAAAAATAGTGTCTGCTACAAATTACTGTTTCTACAGAATATTGCATAAGGTATGCGCATTTTTGGTAGAAAAACTAGAAATTCTGAAAATTTTTATTTGGTACACATATGTATCACTGGACTCTGGGGAACTCTGAAGAAGAATTAGTGGGACACCATATTTTCCACTGGTTTTTTCTAAGGGTAGGCTTGTGGAAAGGGCAAGAAAAAAAAAAAAAAAAAAAAAAAAACTTGGTAACTATCATGCTCAATGATTCGGCATGGTTCCATCAACAAAAGCACATAGTATCAACAAAAAATTCAAACAGACAAATGGAACATATCTTAGTGTCTCAATGAATATTTGTTGACTGAGTAAATAAAACATAGATAAATATGACACAAATAAAAATAAGGGGGTGTTACTAGAATGAAAGACAGTGTTAATACCAACTCTTCTAACTAGCAGTATGATCTTTGACATGACCCAAAAACAATCCAGGGACTGAATTTTGTCTTCAAAAAATTCGGGTGGTTGAGCTAGATACTTCGAAGATTTAACACACTTCTAATACACAATGGTTCTTTTTTTTTTCTTTTGGAAAATGGCTCAGTACAGTATCTTTAATATTGTTGTTGTTGTTAAGTGCCATCAAGTTGGTTCTGCTCATAGTGACCTTATGAATAAAAGAACAAAATGCTGCCAGTCCTGTGCTATCCTCACAATCATTACTATGTTTGAGCCCCTTGTTACAGCTACAGTGTCGATCCATCTCCTTGATAGTCTTCTTCTCTTTCACTGATTCCCTACTTCAGTGAGCATAATGTCCTTCTTCAGCAACTGATCCCGCCTAATAACATGTCCAAAGTGCATGAGGCAAAGTCTCACCATCCTTGATTCTAAGGAGCATTCTGGCTGTACTTCTTCCAAGACAGATGTGTTCCTTCTTCTGTTAGTCCATGGTGTGTTCAACATTCTTTGCCAACATCATAACTGAAATACATCAATTCTTCTTTGATCTTCCTTAGTCATTGTCCCGCTTTCATACGTATATGAGGTGACTGAAAATGCTGTAACTTGGGTCAGGCACACCTTAATCCTTAAAGTGACGTCTTTGCTTTTAACATTTTAAAGAAGTCTTTTGCAACAGATTTGCCCAATGCATTACATCGTTTGATTTCTTAACTGCTGCTGCCATGGCTGTTGATTGTGGATCCAAGTAAAATGGAATCCTTAACAACTTCCATCTTTTCTCCGTGTATCATGATGCTGCTTATTGATACAGTTGTGAGGATTTTTGGTTTCTGTATGCTGAGGTTCACTCCATACTGAAGGCTGTAGCCTTTGATCCTTATCAGTAAGTGCTTCAAATCCTCTTCCCTTTCAGCAAGCAAGGTTGTGTCATCTGTTGCATATTGAAGGTTGTTAATAAATTTTATTCCAGTCCCGATGTTGCATTCTTCTTCATATAGTCCAGTTTCTCAGATAATTTGATCAGCATACAGATTGAGTAAGGATAGTGAAAGGATACAGGCCAGACACACACCTTTCCTGATTTTTAAACCATGCAGTAACCTCTTGTTCTTTTCAAACACTGCCTTTTGGCCTATGTGCAGGTTACTTATAAGCAAAATCAAATGTTCTGGAACTCCTGTTCTTCACAATGTTATCTATAACTTGCTATGATACAGTCAAATGCCTGTGAATGGTTAATAAAACACAGGTAAACAGCTTTCTGGTAACCTCTGCTTTCAGCCAAGCTTCATCTGACAGCAGCAATGGTATTATTCATTCCACATACTGCTGCAATGTTTTTTGAATTATCTTCAGCAAAATTTTACTTGTGTGTGATATTGTTCAATAATTTTTGCCTTCCACTGGCTCACCGCTCTTTAGGATGGGCCCATATATGGATCTCTTTTAGTTGATTGGTCTTCTTAATTTCTTGGCATAAAAGAGTGAGTGCTTCCAGCATTGCATCAGTTTGTTGAAACATTTCAATTGTTATTCCATCAATTCCTGGAGCCTTTTTTTTGCCAATGCACATTGGTGAAGCTTGGACTGTTTTCTTCAGTACCATCAGTTTTTGATCATATGTTACCTCCTAAAATGGCTGAAATTTGACCAATTCTTTTTGGTACAATGATATTATTTAACTGTTTAATATTATTTAACGTGTTTTTATAATTATTTAATTGGTACTTTATTGGAAATGTGTAAATTTGTACAAAAGGCATAACTGAAGTGGAAAGTGACTAGAAAAACCTGCAAGAATAATCCCTCTTAGTATCATAGAATATTTAAATACTTATGACATTGACATTGTAAATAAATATTCTAATATCAAGGTATTCAGCTTTTTCTGTGGGGGAGTACTGGCTAATATTTGATCTTTAAAAACACAAAGCTTTATTTTGCAGAACATAAATCAGTACTTTAATGAAAAACATGGTAGTATTTAAAGCAGTTCTCTCTCTGAATAGAAGCTGTCAAGTTTATTAAATTTTGAATTAATTGAAAAATCTTTGGCTTTGTAATGAGATAAGGCACTAATTAAAGCCCTACATTTAACTTGGTAATTATATGTATTTTGACCTTGGAGAGACGAGAAGAGGGATCAGAAAGGATATAATAGTGGAGGAATATGATAGCAAAGGAAAGACAAAGAAGCATAGACAGGATTTAATTATTTTTTTCCTCATTTTACTTTGATTATATATGTGTTCCTTGTCTTCAAGAGAACATTTAAATGAGTTTTATGATATACTACATTCCCATTGTTGGATATTTTGTGCTTTCAATTTTCTTCAAATTAAAGAGTTGGATGAACCTGTATTTTTAATGAATGGTTCAGGGTATTATAAAGGCAAAAACATCCTGCAGAAGAAATAAGAAATCTGTCTCAAGTTTTATTTTTACAAAAATGAAAATGTTTACAGAGAATAATTAATTTCTATTAACAGTAGAAAATAAAATTAATTATTACTGTACTGGTTTTAACTTAGACATACTATCCTAAGTCAATTAGCCTGTATTGTTTTTTGCCTTTGAAATTGCATCATCTTTATCTGAGAACCATGTAATCATATAATAAATACCCAGGCACATCTATAAATTTCAGAAAATGTCAGAGCAGAATAAAATCTAAGTGAAGAATAAGTTCTTTCTGACCCCTGTATGAAGAACTGTTTATAAGGCAATTTCATATTCTTTGACTTGGAAGTACAATTGAGGTTATCCCAAAGTGAAGACACCTCTATTTAAATTTTTATATTAGTGAGTAAATAGTTTGTCTCATGTTAGAAGGATATGCTATTATTTCTATTTTGCCTTTTTCAAGGATACATTTAAGATTAGATTTTCAATAATTGATCAAGGGGCTTTCCCTAAATATCTACTGGTGCAAACTGATCTTGATTTATTTTATATAAACTATTTCCAACACAACACATTTAATCAAGATCGGCATGTGACTTAAGGAACAAGAAAAATTTTGTTGAAGTTATCTTTGAAAGTTGCTTATAAATTAAGTTTAATATATGCTTTTGTGGAAATCCAGGTGGCGTAGTGGTTAAATGCTACAGCTGCTAACCAAAGGGTCGGCAGTTCAAATCCACCAGGCGCTCCTTGGAAACTCCATGGGGGCAGTTCTACTCTGTTCTATAGGATCGGTATGAGTCGGAATCGACTCGACTGCACTGGGTTCTGGGTTTTATATGCTTTTGTACTACCAAAATAATGAACCTTAATGACAACTACATAATTCATACAAAATATAATTTATAGTTGGGATGATCATGTGGCATACTCAGAAGTTTGCTGTTTATAAGCATATAACTCATAACCCATTGACTTGATTCTGACTCATAGCAAACCACCTTTTGGATAGCAGTCTGAGCTCTTATCCACTGTTCCACCAGGGCTCCGTAAGCATACAGTTACTCACAAACATAAACATCTTCTAATAAAGATGCTTGAAATACACAAAGCCTCTCAACTAGTTTTAGAAAATGCTCTGAGAATTTCTAGCCCCATGAGACAATCTATTTAAAAATAAAACAACAATAGATACATGTTAAAATATATTTGGAAAATGTCGCATTGAGTATTTTCTCCTTGGAATTTAAAATACTATGCAGCTTATTAAAGGCATTGCAAGCACATCAGTAATAGAAACTTTAGTTTTTCAACCCACAATTTTCACATTTTGACTGACCATCAGCATGTTATTATTTTTCCTGTTACAGTGTTGTTTGATGTGTTTTATTTTGTAACATCTATTAGCACCCAGTAAAACACTAGTGTACCTCTGGGAAATGCTGATCTAGTATAAAGTGAGAAAATGCAAAATTCATTTTTATGTTTACCATATAAACTTACCAAGCCCAAAAAGAAAAAAAAAAAAAAAAGTAAGGTAAAATAAGAAAGATAAGTCATAAGGTCAGTTTCTTTGTTTTACTCTACCAAAATGAGAGATCATTTACAAATTCTCAACACAATCACTGCCACTTCTTTCTAGCAGTCTGTGTAAAAAATGACCTTCCTCCAAGAGTAGCTAGTCCTAGGCAAGAGGGTGAAGCAGATAAAGTACCCTTCCACCATCAGACATTCTGACTGTGTCCACAATGGTTCCCTCCCCTCCTACAATCAGCCCCTTGAGAAACTCTCTCTAGTGCTTTTAACTGCCCTGCCTGAATTGTTGTTGTTGTTAGTTACCATCCAGTTGGCTTTGACTCATGGCACCCTTACGTACAACAGAACAAAACGTTGCCCGATCCTGTGTCATCTTCAATGTCAGATCATCTTATTGATAGTTTTCCTTATTTTCGTTGACCCTGTCCATACTTCACCAAATATGATGTCCTTTCCTAGCAATCAGTCTTTCTAGGTGACATATCTAAAATAAGAAAGTCAAAGTCTCTCCGTCTTCACTTCCAAGGAACATTTTTATTGTGTGTGTTTCTTCTAAGACTGATTTGTTCGTAGTTTTGGTAGTCTATGGTATATTTAGTATTCTTTGCCAACACCACAGACCAAATGCATCAACTCTTCTTTTTTCTTCCGTTTTCACTATTCAACTTACACATGCACATGAGACAATGGAAAAGACCATGATCTGAGTCAGGTGCACCTTAGCCATGAAAGTGACACATTTGTTTTTTTAAAATTTTGAAGAACTCTCTTACAGCACATTTGCCCATGCAATGTGTAGTATCCCATATTCTGGATCCCTTTCTACTTATCCATCTCTTGAAAACTCACCTGCTCTATTTTACCACTTCCACATGATCCTGCTCTGTTTTTCTTTTCCTGATTTCTAGCTATCTTATTTTTCTTTATCCTTCATAAAGTACATGTTGATCATTCAGTCATTCCTTTACTAGGGACACTTCAATTAAAATTTTACTAGATAAAGTACGCATCTTTTTTTTTTTTTAAGTACAGATATCTTAGGGTGTCTCTTAAAGTCCTCCAAATTTCATTTATTTTTATTATTGTCTTTTTGGGCATGTATGATTCAATTTAGGATAAAGTATAGGTTTTCTTAATGCACTCCTGTGTCGTCTTCTCTCTATACTTTGTTGATACAATGCCAACACACGTTCCTTATTCGAAAATACGCAAACTCCACGACCCAGTGTAAATATTGCCTCCATCATAAGCCTTCCTGTAGTCAGTCTTCTCTTATAGAACTTGTCTCTATTTGTTATATGCTGCATCTGTTTTCTTATTTCTATGCAAATAAATAAAAAGTTAATATACTGCACGTGCATCCTCACCTTAGGCATAAGGACATTTTGAGGGACTTGCATGAAGTCTAAATATATAAATTTTCCTGATTAAGTCTGATATGATATCCAAAGGAAGAGTAGCCACATATTTGAATTAAGTGTGGCTACTCAGAATTTTTCACGTTGTACATACACATCCAAATCCACCTACACTTCCCTTTCTCAGAAAAGATCGACAAAATTTTTTAATCCGTTTTCATACTATGGAAATTTTACACAGCCCCTGAAAAAGGTATGTGAGTAAAGTTAGGAAACTAAGCGTTGTGGGGCCGGTCAAGGTATATAGCTCTCTCTCTTGTGCCTGCACTAATCCCTTATCGTATTCTCTGTTGCTATTTTGCATTTTATTTAACCTTGATAAGACATGAAAAACTTAGTTTCTATATATTTCTTCATGGTTGTTATATGCTATCTGATTTTAGAACCACTTGCTGATAGTTCATTGCATTAACTGTATCAGAATACTAAGGAGAAAATTAGTGTTGAATGGTGCCAGATCAACGTTTTTGTCTTTTGCTATTGTTAATCCATAGCACAGTTGTACATCTCTGTATGTGCTCCTAGGAGAAAAAATATGGATGTGCTTGCTAATGTGGTCTTGATGGAAAAAAAGTATTTAAAAATTATAAAATAAAATAGTCAAGCAGACTTTAACACCATTTAGTCTTCCATTACATACAAGAAACTTTTAATTAGATCCAGGCTTCTTCTAAGAATAAGACTAACGAAATGATCATTTCTGCATTCTCATACAAAAAGTACTATATTGTGCATTGTTGATGTGGACCAGATGTGGTTACGCATAAATGTAACAAGAATGAAACCTGAAGTGGGAAGCCTAAAATTCTGTCTAACAGATCTTAATTTTCTTTCAAAGTCTATTTCTGCTTGGAAGGGGAAAACTTAATGACTCTTCAAGAATGTTCTAATCAATCTCATTTTAAAATATTATCATTAAGGTAAATATTCAGTCAACTTCATGTGTCATCATCTCAATCGCTAACTACAAATTCCTCTCTGAGAGTCTTCCATTCCTCCGGGGTTCCCTCTCAGAGATGTTTGCTATACAGGAACGGGCTAAGCACGCCTGGGTCCTATTTGTCTGGCAGTGCCCAGCTGTGCAATCTGACTGTAATTCACTGGTGCAGATGGCCTTGCAGTGCGTGAGGGGACTGATGGGGAACATGCTGCCACCCTTCAGCAGTTTCTGCCTCAGGACACTCTAGTGACTCGTGCAATGCATAAGCCACGAAGAAGAATCTGTTTGACTTCTGGGAAGCCTCTTGGAGCTGCTTGGGTTGATGCATCTGAAGTCAGCTGTGGCTGACTCTCAACCCATGGAAACACTGGTTCTTGGTATGCATTTTACAGAAGTCCAGCCTAATATTCTCTCTTTTCCATTGCTCCCTCTCTCTCCTTCTACTACATGTTCTACAGCACAGACAACTTGACAAGTGGGTATTAACCTCTTCTGCCTAAAATCACCTGGTGGCACAGTGGTTAAGAACAATTGCTGCTAAACAAAAGGTTGGCAGTTTGATCCCACCTCCTTGGAAACCCTATGGGGCAGTTGTACTCTCTCCTATACGGTTGTTATGAATCGGAAGCAACTCGATAACAATGGGTAATGTTAAAATAAGCTTCTCCTTGGTACTTTCTACAACCTGGAGAAAGGAGAGGAGGGGCCCTGCCTGCAATTACCAACAGCCTTCTTTAACGTAGTTCCCAAAATGTTCCTTCTCCAGATTCAGAATTCCCTTTCTCCCTTGCAGTGTTCTTCTCCTTTGCAAATCTGGATGAAACCAGCAAGTCTGAAACCAGAGATAATCATCAGTTGGGATTCTGTTTCTTCATCCTCAGCTGTAATTGCCCCCAGCTGTTGACTCAACGGCAATGGGCTTGGTTTACGGGTTTTGGTCCATTGCCCTTTAACCTGTGACAAATAGAAAAGCCAGGCAGAAACACAAAGAGTAGGAAAATGGCAATGCCATCTAACTTTAATTAAAAAAGCTTTCATTGTTATATAAAATGCACTATCCTCTCTCTTACTGTTTCTGTAATTAATCAAATTTACTTGTCAATGTTCCTTTCTTCCATAAAACTTTGTTATTCTTCCTTTCTGTCTTCTCTCTTCTCCTCCTCTTCCCTCTTTCCCTCTTGGTTTCACATCATTTCCCTATCTCTTCCCTCCCTTCCTCTCCTCTCCTACCTTTTGTTGTTGTTATTGAGAGAATCATAACTATGCATCTAGAAGCAAAGAAAGAACATGGTTGCCCTCAAAGTCACTAACACAGACTTAAAGCTCTGCAAGCCATTTATTTATAATGTAGCTATAACAATTCTCAACCCTCATTCCATCTTCCCAACATGGCTAAAACAAGTCTCTCTGTCTTCACAAATGTGCCCAAAGCCTGTTTTGTTCATACATTTATCTTTCAAAACTGACGTGGTATATTTATTTTTTCCAAGTGCAAAGATGATGTTGCTTTTGAGAAAGTCCCATGGTCATATGCTTGAACTGAGAAGAAGTGTGCACAAATGTTCCCATAGCTGAAAAGTATTTTATGCAGGAAAGAAGGGCACGGTTACAAGATGGATCCTATCTTCCTGCTGTAAACATAGAACAATCTGAGAATACGATGCTCATATCTTGGGCCACAGGTAGAAACCATTTACTTCAGTTGAGTCCACATGAACAGAATGAATGTATTAAAATGCTGATTTTTCCCCCATAGTACTCGTAACTGTCATAACTATTACCATCCACCATAAAAGAGAAAGGAAACTAAAAAGGAGATTGCCTAAGATTGCAGAAAATAGATATAAATTGCTCATATAGCTGTGCATATAACTTTTTTTTTTAATCTATGTTTTTGAGTCAAACAGATATAAGGGAAGCCCCAACTCTGCAACGTCATACTTCTTTATGACTTTGGGAAATGTCCTTGATCTTGGCTACTCAGTTTCCTCCCCCAGAATTTATACATTAACATTATGTTGTGGGAGGCATTAAATCTGATTGCTTATAAAAAGAGGAGTCCCTGGGCAGCACAAATGGTTTACATGCTCTAACCAAGAGGTTGGTGGTTTGAGTCCACTCGGAGGCTCCTGAGAAGAAAGGTCTGGCAATGGGCTTCCTATTAATTAGCCACTGAAAACTCTATGATGCACAGTTCTACTCTGACACGTATGGGGTCTTCCTGAGTGGAAGAGGGCTTGACAGCAATTGGTAATATTATAAAGACCTAAGCAATGCCCTGCACAAAACTACAGTTTGAATCCACCAGATGCTCCTTGGAAACCATATGGGGCAGCTCTACTCTGTCCTATAGGGTCACTATGAGTCGAAATTGACTCAACGGCATTGGTTTTTTTTTGGGGGGGGGGGTTATTTTAAGCTAGACTCCCTTGTAAAATTAAAGCTGAGTTATTAATTAGATGACTCCGAACTGAGACTGAGTCAAAAATAACTTATCAAAGAGCACAATGAATTGATGAAAAGCAACTTAACAGAGCAATTCTCACTGCTCTGTTTCAGTTTTCTTAGCAACACTTTGCATAAACAAGCTTCATAAAGAAACATGTTATCCTAACTATCTCAAGAAAATAGAATAATCAAGACAATTTGCAAGACATTTTTCTATGACTGTGATTTCTTTTATAATCCTGCATGTCAGAATATTAAAAATAAAACCTTTATTGTAATCAATACAAAAATCTGAATAGAATATACGCTCTTGTAACAAGTAGCATATTATAGGCATCCTTGGAATAGGTTAACAAGAAACACGAGTTGGAATATTATAACATCCATGATATTTGTCATATGGTCTATATTCATTCTCAGATGTGAATAAGTACTTAAAGATAATTGACATGGCCAAGGAAAAGGGTCAAGCACTTGAAAACAAGTCAAGCATGAAGAAATTTTATCAAATTTAAGGGGTATCTGTAATCACTGAGATGACATAGCTCAAACCCTGTGTCTTTCAGTTGAATATAATCTACTTGCACATTTTTTAGTGTATTATATTAATATTACACAGGTTTTGGTCCATAAGGCTAAGATTTATGTAAAAGGTGCCTATTCATGAATGCAATTTCAAGATTTATTTTTTCTTTAGTCTTTAACTTGGGTCCTTCACTTACAATTCATTTGCCTGACACAGCATTTGCCTTTAAAAGACTATATGATACATTTTCAAAAGCAAGTGATTTCATTCTGTTTCACGAGAATGCACTTGGCATTAAACAGTGCAGGAATTGCTTTTATTAGATACTGTTTTGTTTGTTTTATGTGATTGAAATTCCGTACAATGCACAGATAGGAAGATATGTTTCCCAACTCAGTTTAAATAAAAAAAAAATCATACCTCACTGACCACATTCTCGCCCTTTTTTTATAGCTCATATTCAGAGAGAAATCCCTTCTCTCAAATTCCAGTAGATAATATGGCAAGAGACTGACTTAGTTATTTTGTATTTAAGCATTGGCATAGTTTCTTTATTTCTAAACTCTAACACAGGCAACTGCTGTTCTAAACACTTTTAGTTGTAATTTTTTGCAAGCACTGGGGACTATACAGGAAATGTATAACACAGATACAAGAATTCATTTTACTCACACAATAGCCAGGATCTTGGTGCTCAATATCTTAATTCACCAGAAAGGTGATACTAGAAAGCTCTATGGAAACACTTATAGAGCTAAACCTATGAAAAGTAGGTCAATTAATGATGTCAGAGCAGGCAAATTAGTTTTTCCTGTGCTAAACTTTCTATGGTTAGAAGACAGCACTTGTCAAACCAACTAGCTGCTTTCCAAATATTGTTGCTGCTGTGTGCTATCAAGTCAATTCTATCTCACACTGATCCTATAGGGTCCTATAGGACCCTGCCCCACAGGGCCTCCTAGGCTATAACCTCTGTGGAAGCAGACTACCAAGTCTTTCTCCTGTGGAGCAGAAGGGAAGGTTCAAACCACCATCCTTGCGGTTAGCAGCTAAGCACTTAACTGTTGTGCTGCCAGGGCTCCTATCCAAATATAGGACATTATTTTAAAACCCAAATCTAAACCCATAGTGTTTTGATATACTATTGTTGTTAGTTGCCATGGAGTGATTCCAACTTACATCATGTGTGCAGAAAGAACTGCTCTATAGAGTGTTCAAGGCTGCGATCTTTCCTAAGCAGATCACCAGGCCTGTCTACCAAGGTGAGTGTGGTTGGGTATGAACCGACAATCTTCTAGCTAGTAGTCAAGTGCTTAACCATTGGCACCATCGAGGGAGCCTCTTCAACGTATAAGATACTGAATCTTCTCAAATCCAAGAGTTCTTTTGCAGATAATACATTTCCAGGAGGCAGACTCAAATTCTCACAGAGGGCTGAGCAGCTCACTAATTGGGAAAAATTGTAAGAACTTTTTAAATAAACTGAAATATTTTGGGGGGTCTTCCTGAGGGATCTCATGCTCAGTCACATCTTCAATTGCCTTCCATAATCTCATCTAAGTCACTAGTTCTCAACGTTAGCTACACATTAAAATCACATGGGTACTTTCTATATCATACATATGCATAGGCTTCTTCAAGGTAAATTGCATTATTTATCTGTATTATGAAGCCCTGGTGGCACAGTGGTTAAGAACTCAGGCTGCCAAGCAAGAGGTCAGCAGTTTGAATCCACCAGCCGCTCCTTGGAAACCCTATGAGGCAGTTTTATACTCTGTCCTCCAGGGTTGGTATGAGTCAGAATTAACTTGATGGCAATGAGTTTTATCTGTATGACATAGAATATCTTCATTTTTGTAAAGTTCCCTGGATTTGAATGCACAGCCAGATTGCAGAATTCCCGGACGAGATAATCATCTACTCTGATGATATCAGTTACCATTTAACTATTAAAGGATATAACTTATTATTTCTAATTACACCATACCCAACATTCTTCTCTACATTTCCCCTTGGGTATCTCACTTAATTCTCTAAATCCAACCTTACCTTCAGCTGTGAATCAATGTGGTGGAAACAAAGGATAAATGGTTATTAGAGGAAAAAAAAAATCTGATTGAATCAAAACTACAGATTATGAAAGCAGAAATAATTTTTACATAAAAAAACACATTAGAATTCTGTGGGTTTTGAAATGGAACATGGTTGTTTATTACTGCATTTATTTTAAAAGACATTTGCAGGATCGAACTTACTAGTGCTCTCTGAATATGACTTTAGAAAGCCTTATATACACAGGTTTCAAATAGTATGTGTTAGAGGGACAATAAATTGATTAACGTAATCTAATCCAAATTGGACTCTCAGTTAAATGTATGAATGCTATCATGTTATATCATATTTGCAGATATGTAGCTATATTTAAATTAGAATTCAGAAAGTTATGGGTATGCATGAGGTACTGATATTTTGAGTAAAGATAGGCCATATTAAACATTTTAAATTATAAAAATTAACAATATTATCAATTTAACTTCTAAACCATGTTTATTCTAACAAGTAGAACTATTTTAATAATCCTACCCTAATCAAAAAAATGGAGCTAATGCGTAAAAACATTACTGAAGGCTTCAGTGGGGAGTTGATAGTGGACTGGGCCTTGAATAATACATATCCTCGGGAGAGACGGTGAATATAGAGGGTCTCATATGAAGAACAAAGGGAATGAACAAAGGCACACAAATAACAGATTATTGATCTGTTCCCTTTGAAGTCATATTGAATTGAAGGTAGTTCCAATATCTGCATTTTAAAACTTTCAACTTATGAAAGTTTCTGTTTGATCAATCCAGATATGTGGTCAAAATATAGAGAACATTAAAAGGAACAAGCAACACTGAACTTAACAAATATTGTCCCAAATAATCTGTAAAATAAGGTGCAAGCAAAAACGCTGATAAAAAGTAAGCCTTAGATTCTAACCTGATAATATCCCATAATGTTTTCAGAGGAATAGTTAACAATTTTAGTGCTGAAAGCTAATATATAAGGATGTCAAATAGTTAGCATATGCCACTAAGGCAAGAATGGATTCTGGATACTTTAGGGCAGTACTGTCTTCTAAGACTGATATCATTTCTTCTAAACAGAGAAAAAACTTGGAACCAAAATCCAGTTACAAATAATAAAAAATAGGAAGTTTTTTTTTTCCTCTCAAAATTTCCCAGTGAAACAGATTTTTTAGCAGAGAATTTTATCACAAAAGAAAATTTGTTTTTGTTGAGCTACACTAGAACAGATCTCTATAAAATAAAATTGCTAGATGCTTTAATGGTTTTTTAGATTAATTATTAGTTTCTCCTGTAAAGATCTGTTGCTGAAGTAACTTCCTTGGATAATATCGTTAAATAATCAGAAGGTAAAGTTTTTGAAGATTATCAATGTATTACCCACTGCCGTTAAGTCAATATATTATAGAAGTAAAATTGAGCAATCATACAATAGTTCTGTGACTGACATATTTCACTCAGCGTAATGTCACAAGAATCTTTTCCCTTTTTTTGTTTTTTCCAACTTTCAATTCTTAGCCTTGGCCCAAGCTTTTGGATCAGTGGGCCAGAAGTTCGCACAGAGTCGCACAGAGTCCCTACGTGACTTCCTCACTGTTATCAATGACTTTATGTTCCACTCCTCTTCCCTTTCTTACTCCTTGCTAGCAGAGCAACCTTCTCACTGTTCTTTTAATATGCCATAAACTCTATTGTCTTAGGACCTTTGCACTTGGCTGTTTCTTTTCGCAGATATAAAACTCCTCTCCCCAGATATCCACATGGTTTTCAACCTCACTTCCTTCTAAGCTTTTTTTAATGTCACCTTCCTGATGAGAACTTCCCTAACCATCTCACCAAACATCACAAACTTCTACTACTTCAGCACCCTCTAACTCTCATTCCCACACTTTTTTTTTTCTTTTAATTAATTTCCCTCATCTTCAACTGGTTTATGTGTTCTTCAATTATTTAATTATTTCCTGACTTTTACCACTAGAATATGTTCACTGCTATATTCTCAGTCCCTAGAAGAGTACTTGTAATTTAGTAAGAAATCTGTATTAGTTAAATTGTGTAACAAGACAATTTATATATATATATATTAGTTTTTATATATATATATATATAAAACATAAAAGCAGCCTCATGAGGAAAGATGTTGATAGCACTCTTGAAAGCTGGACAACGAATAAGGAATACTGAGGAAGAACTGGTGTCTTTGAATTATGGTGTTGGTAAAGAATACTGAATATACCATGGACTGCCAGAAGAACAAACAAATCTGTCTTGGAAGTACAGCCAGAATACTCCTTAGAAGCAAGGATGGTGAAACTTTCTCTTTGGTACTTTGGTCACGTTATCAGGAGGGAAAGTTACCTGGAGAAGGACATCATGCCTGGTAAGATAGAGGATGAACAAAAAAGAGGAAGACCCTGAGCAAGATGAATTGACACAGTGACTACAACAATGAGCTTAAGCATAGCAACGATTGTGAGGATGGTGCAGAACCGGGCCATATATCGTTCTGTTGCACATGGGATGACTATGAGTGGGAACCAACTCAACAGCACCTAATAAGAACAACATTTTTTTAAAAGAATATTCTTGAAATTTATCACATTTACTTTTAGCAATTATCAGTGAGGAACTATTATTCTCATTTGCAGATGAGAAAGCTGAGGCACAGTGCTTATAAGATGCATATTAAACAGAGGAATTGTATTAGAGAGGAAAGAGATATACTATTAAAATAATGCTGAGTGCAATAAATGAAATTTTACAAAAAGAAAAAGACCCCTACTCATCTAGTCAGGATCTACCAATAACTGAGTAACTATGAGCGAATGACACAATAACGTTATCCCACATCTAATCTCCCTTTCAAGCATGTTTGGATGTGAAATGAGTTTATGTGACATGGAGCACCAAACTCATTAACAACAAAAGACACCTATTAATTACTTAATTTCAACACTCAAAGGCAAATGTGTAGCAAATCTTTGCTTTGTAGACAAAATATAAAAGAGAAACTACCATTCGAAACTTAGGTTGGAAGGAAGGCTTCGTAATAAAATCATCATACCAATTAATGAAAGATTAGTGAAGGCTTAGTGCCTTTGGGTGGCAAGGCAAAGCATCTTTCTTTTCCTTATCAGTTTCTGTTTGACATTAGGAGTGAGTCTGCTTGATAGTGTGTTTGTGTATTGGTGGGCAGGGGTAGATAGGATAGGTGGGAAGGGAGGGAGGGTGGTGGCATTTTACTGCTGTGTTAAAGATAGAAAACGAAACAAAAGTGAAATAACCTAGAGACAAACTTTGAACAGGTGAGCACAATTCATGCAAGAAATTAAGGCAGTTGTATCATCCTATGAAAATATATTGTAGAAAGAATTCACAATGGAATACGAGGCAATGCAAAGCGGGTGTTACCACTAAATAACAAGACAGTGCATTCTTATGCCTAAGAAGGGGTGGGGTCTTTCTAGCCTCCAAATTATAGCCCTTTATTACCAATTGCCATCAATTGGATTCCGACTCATGGCAGCCCCATGTATGTCACAGTAGAACATGCTCCATAGAGTTTTCAATGACTAATTATTCAGAATATCACCAGGCCTTTCTCCCAAGTTGTCTCTGAGTGGACTCTAACCTCCAACCTTTTTATTCACACTTAAGTGTGTTAACCTCCTGCTCCACCCAGAGACTCAATCTCTTTACCCAGGAACATTAAATCTGACATACTTTTACTGGCCCCTTTTTCTCTTGATGCAGAGAGGGTGGAAATCATTCTTCTCCTTTATTCTCAAAACAAACACAAATAAAACAGAACAAGAGAAAGCTTCTTGGAGACACTCTGCGGTTTTTCCTTTGTCTAACATAAGAACCAAAAGTCCTATGTATTTTTCCTTAATTGAATAGAATTAATTTTCAGAAGGTATTTGATCTCTATTAATCTTATATTCTGCATTGTAAATCTGTACTAATGTTTCAGAGGAAAACATTAGTCATTGAGGTTAACTCTCATGCAATTATGAAAACACAAATGGTACTTAGAAGTTTTTAGTTTCATGGACTATGATTTCATGTCCTGTACATAAATAAAGGAATAGAAATAAGAACTCAAGTGGTGTCATAAAGGAGCAAAAATAACTTCTAAAGGTCGCTTTGGATTTCTTTCACTCTGTTATTATGAGACACTGATATTTTAGATATCTGCAACCAACCATTTTGGAGATATATTTACAACATCATAGTCTATCTTTCCCAAGACAAAGGGCTAATTTTAGTGTAATGTGATTCAAGCTCATATGACATATGCAGGCCTCATTGCATACTCTGAAATCTCTGCACTTTTGCCTCTTATCTTCAGAATACTATAATGGTTTATTTTTAAATTTGAGAATAATAGACGGAAATTTTTTTTCATCTCATCGATGAAAGTGTTTGATCCAGCAGGCATGAGAGTTCAAATGCATAGATAAAAGATGAAGCAGTGGATGACTGTAGAGAAGTTCTTGGGTTGTGTATTCATAGTAATTAAAGACAAGAAAATATAATATCAATGTATCGAGTGTCAGGAGCACACAAAGTTTACAAGATATAATGGTTTAGCAGCTTATCTATAAACTTAAGGGATGTTATTCTTTCACATGTAACACTCCATTGCATATGCCCAATTTTGAAAAGTCAGAATACATTGTCTCAAAGCTAGGAAGAAAGCATATTAGATAATTATTAACATAGGAGAAATAGTGGAGCATATTTTCAACTCAACTTCTGAACTTTTTTTAAAAGAAATGAGCTAGAGCCAATAAAGTAAGGCTTGAAATTGTGCTATGTGAAATTCCATTCTCACATTTGAATTTAGAGCCACACACAACAGTTCTCCATGGTTTTAAGGAAGGTGTCACATTTGGCCAAGGACTAGAAAGCAAGACTGACATGTACTTCAGAAATAGCCCACCCACTCTGGCAGAACACATAGTGAAAAACTGAGCTCAAACGTAAGGTTTTTGTATTTTGATAAGTGGCTTTCAAATTTTGAGACAAGGGCCCATTAAGGGCTCTCCTTGTTTACAATTCTCTTCTAATGTTGATTCTTTTTTTTGAAAACACATTTTCTATTTTTTTAAGTTGAAACACTTATTTCATAATAATGTCTCTTACTAATTCCACATTGAAAGCAGCACCAGGCTTTTTATTTTGGTAACTACAATGAAAAGACCAAAACTAAGTAAAACAATAAAAATCAATGATTTTTAATGTATTTTCTTTTAACTTAATCCAGAAGAATCAGCGTCAGAAAATTTTTATTTGCAACAATATTTGTACTAGTAAATTATAGAAATAAAAATATTTGACTCCTCTATGTAAAATGCATTGCATTTTCTTATCAAGACTGACAAAATCACTGCCTATAATATCACTGCATAAAGGAAATTACCATCCCCAGTGTGCCATTAAATATAGACACAACCATGGAGTAGGTGTTGTGTGTAAGCTTTCTAGTCATGTGTACTGACAAGTTAACACTGCTCTATTTCATGGCTTTCCTGGGTCTAGCTGTGTAAGAAGGTCACTCTAAGAATCTACACGATTAGTCATTGGGCCCTCTGGATGCAAACATTTCAGAATTCTGACAGAGAACAAAATATAAAGAGACAGCTTAGAATGTGAAAAGAGGAAGGAGAATGAATGAATGAATGAATCGTTTTCAAAACTAAGCTAGTCACCTGAGTTATTCAGAATATTATTTGTACTAGAGAAGTTTTTCTTAGCAAAATTTTAGCTCTTTGATAATATGAAAAAGTTAAAATTGAACAGGAAAGCAAGACTAATTCAATACTTCAAAGGACTTCTGATTCTTTTCATTTTGCTACAGTGCAAAATAGGAGGTTGTCATGCTCATTTCCATCACATCTTTGATCAAATGCCATCTTCTTGATGAGGCTGCAGCCATGGTGGCACAGTGGTTAAGAGCTCAGCTGCTAACCAAAATGTTAGCAGTTCGAATCCACCAGCTGCTCCTTGGAAACCCTATGGGACATTCTACTCTGTCCTATAGGGTCACTATGAGTCAGAATCACTCAACGGCAGTGGGTTTGGTTTGGTTTAGTTTTTTAGTGAACAGGCCAACCCTGACCGCTCTGAAATTGCAACTTCCAACAGAACCTGCCCCCTGAACTTGACTACCTCTTTATTTTCGGACAATACACAGTGAAACCTCTGAGAGCCGGAACTCAGCGCAACTGCCTTGTTTTTTCTGGTTCTTGCAAATTTTCTGACTTTGCCAGGGTGCAGTCTTAACACATTTTTATTTTTCTGAATTAGTGAAAAATATTAAAGTTTTCCTTCTCTGACAGTTTTCTGCCTTACATAGCTTCTGGCTTGGGCAGGTTTTAGTGTATAAGCCCTTCTAAAGTATTATGTAAGTTTCTCACCTAATTGTGAGTGTGTGTGATTAACTGTTGCTTATTTTCTGTCTCCTAGTTTTTTACTACTAGAATGGAAACCCCATGAGGGCAGAGACCTTGTATGTTTTATCCACTGTTCTACCCAGTGGTTAGAAGTGGGCCTCATATTTTGTACATACCCAACAAATATCCGTTGAATGAATTTATGAAAGCATATAAAATGATTTCCTAGCAAATATTTTATTTTCAATAGGAGTAACATCAACAGCAGCCACATGACCTTGCTTATTTAAGGGTTAAAGGTATATTACAAAGGCACATCCTTTATCTCTCAACTTTTCTGACTTCTTAAAGCTTTGTGGATAACTGATATACCATCTGGTCTTTTTTGGAAAGATGATTTCTGCTTGTGGTACCTAACGAAATAAAGCACGGACCATCTGATAGAGGCTGAAGATTTGCTTTTTCAGTACACATAATTATTTCTTTACATCGTTTTATTCTCAACATTGTAGTTTATGAGACCTATGTTGGCTGGATTGAAGTTGTCAAGGATTTCATTTTACTTGGATCCACAGTTCACAGCCATGGAAGCAGCAGTCAAGAAATCAAAAGACGCATTGCATTGGGTAAATCTACTGCAAAGGACCTCTTCAAAGTGTTGAAGAGCAAAAATGTCATCCTGAAGACTAAGGTGCTCCTGACCCAACGCATGGTATTTTCAGTCACATCATATGCATGTGAAAGCTGGACAATGAATAAGGAAGACCGTAGAAGAGTAGACACCTTTGAATCGTGGTGTTGGCAAAGAATATTGAATATACCATGGAATGCCAAAAGAACGAACAAATCCGTGTTAGAAAGAGTGCAACCAGAATGCTCCTTAGAGGCAAGGATGGTGAGACTGCGTCTTACATACTTTGGACATTTTGTCAGGAGGGATGAGTCCCTGGAGAAGGACATCATGCTCGGCAGAGTACAGGGTCAGCAGAAAAGGGGAAGACCCTCAACGATGTGGATTGACACAGTGGCTGCAACAATGAGCTCAAGCATAACAATGATTGTAAAGATGGCACAGGACGGGGCAGTGTTTCATTCTGTTGTGCATGGGGTCGCTATGAGTTGGAACTGACTCGACGGCACCTAACAACATAACAAATGTTGGCTGGACAGCTTCATCATTATGCAATATCTCAAGATATTTTATTGATCAGTGGAAGTATAACAATACAATTTTGCAAAATGAAAGGTAAGGTTTGGTAGAGTCAAAATATAATGATTATTTTATGAAAGTCCACTGTGAAATCTAAGACTCGGTAGCTTTGACCTGCAATCTAGTTATGTTGCCACCACATGACTACTGGAATCACAACTCAATTCATAATTTAGAAGTAAATTCTGCTTGCTAGTGAAATAATGTTTTTATATTATGCTGTTTATTTTGCTCTGATATTTTACAGTCTTACCTAGCAGTGGAAGATATGGAACCCAGTAAGGACCCTGAAATAAACTTTCCTATAGAATTCCATCTGCAATGAGAGAGAAAGAACAAGAGCCCTTTACCTCTTTTATACAATTTAAGCTCAGCATTTTAGGATAAAGAGAACTACCCCAAAATAGACTTAGAATTTACCACTTACTTTTACTTACCAGAAACACATATAGAAAAAAAGTTTTGGCTACTAATTACTTGACTGCCAATGTGTTCCTAATGTGTCATGGATTTTTTTCTCTAATACATATGATAATGGTACTACTATTCCCATAGGATAGAAGAGGAAGTAGGGGCTTAGTCAGAGAAACTGATAAATTTGACAGGCCAATAGTGAAAACACAATAGAGGATTTAACACCACATTAGTGTGTCACTTCAACACCCATGCGTTTTCCACAATGCTCACTGCATTCGTTTACCAAACCATGCCAACAAAAATCTACATTGATCATTTTTCAATAGGTTAAAACACACACACTTACCTTCATTTAATAGTATAATTGCCCTTTATATGCATGATGGTCTTTACATTGGTGCTACTGATGCAATTTCCAACTTTTTATTCTTCAGGTATTTTTCTTACTAAGAATTTTTAGCTTATAAATATAATAAGTTGGAATTTACTGAATTTAGACTAACAGTAGAAGAATAGTGTTAGTTATGGAGGGTTGCTATGGGTCAGGATCGACTCAACAGCAATAAGTATGAACATTAATGGGAAGGAAACTTTTTATGTAAGCCTTTATGCATTTTTTTTTCCTAAAACGAACCCACAAATAGTAATGGGATGATTTTTCTCTATGATTTGTTGCTTTTTTTTGCTAATCATTGAAAAAAGGTCATATATAATGCTAATGGGGTTTCATATGGTCTCATATACCTTCAGAAACCCTGCTGGCATAGTGGTTAAGAGCTACAGCTGCTAACCAAAACGTCAGCAGTCCGAATCCACCAGCCGCTCCTTGGATACCCTATGGGGCGGTTCTAGCCTGTCCTATAGGGTTGCTATAGTTGGAATGGGCGACAGTGGGTTTGTTTGTTTTGGTTTTGTATGACACTGGAGCCCTGATAGGACAGTGGTTAAGAGCTCAGCTACTAACCAAAAGGTGGACAGTTCAAATCTACCAGTCACTCCTTGGAAACCATATGGGGCAGTTCTACTCTGTCCTATAGGGTCTCTTTGAGTTGGAATCAACAGCAACAGGTTTGGGGGTTTGCTTTTTACATACCTCACCACTGGAATGCATTCTATTCTCCCTCTTACTTGAGAGAGTGATAAAAGGTTCTGCATTGCTTCTCTCTAATCAACAATTACAATTTGATATGTTTTTTTCTTTTGGAAGCTTCTCCTCTTACTGCCAAAGTATATGTGCTCAGGATTTTGGTTTTTAAACATGCTTTTCAGTCAAACTAGATGAGGCTTCCCAGAGTTTTTTTTTTTTTTTTTTTCTTTCCCTTAAGACAGACAAATGGCCTTATCATATTGCAAGTTATATGTAGGGTGTTATCCGCTGTTTCCCCTGCTTTAATTAAAACCTATTAATGAACTAATCAAAATTTAAAAGAGACTATAATCTGCCTAGAATGAGCTTAACAAGCAAATAAAAAATACAGATGCAGCATATTAACTTTTAAATATGTTTAACTTACCGCCTAATCCTACATAGTCTTTTATTAGCATGTGTTCTAACTCACCCAGAATTCAAGTTGTCGGTCAGAAGTTCTTCCTGATGTTTTGTCCTCAACCTTCAGAATCTTGGCAGCAGAACCTCTCTGGAATTGCATATCGTTCAGCAATCAGCCTTTACCACCTTAGCAAGGGTGATTCATTTCTCTGACTCTTTCCCAGCTCTTCAAAGCTATAATTCATCTTTTCTGGAACTCCTGATGAGCTGAGCCCCAAGATTTCTTGCATCCTTTCATCCTTTCTCCCACGGGACTGAAGAATGGGACCAAAACTACACTCTCTTGCCCACCATGATTAGAACTCCCCGGTTCTTAAAGGTTTCTCATCCAATTTGCTTTTTTTTTTTAATTCATTCTTTTTAGTAGAAGCACCTTTAGCTTCCTGCCTGTATCAGCTATAAAGTTGAATTCTTGCTTAAAAGGAAATGTAGCTACTTCATTTTTATCACAAGCTAAAGCAGCTCATCTGCTTTCAACATGGAGTTTCCAGAAGTGTTTTTGAGACAGTTTTCTAATTCTCACTGAAGAAGAAAACATTATAAATAAAACATTAAAAAGAAACTTTTTAAAGTGTAACTTAAAAGCGGTTAACAGCACCTTACTATTCAATTATATAAAGAACATTTATTTTTAAGCTTCACATTAAGTGCTTTAAATTGAGTGGATACTTTTTACTTGGAAAAAAAAAATTTTTTTAACACATCTGTGTTAAATTTGTCCAAACTATATGTTATCTTATTCACACTCTGCAAGCATTCTTTAATAATATATTACATATTTATTCTAGCACTTGACTCCTGGGCTTTTTAATCTGTCCTTCACTAGAAGAATCAGCAATTCTGTATAGAAGAAATTTAGTGGCAGCACCCTGGTTGGAAGGAAAAATGATGAGATGAATGATTTGGTAGCCATGAGAATAAGCCTATCAGCTCTCCTACTGAGGGTACCATAATTGACAAGTAGGTTCAGCTGCTGCCCCATAAAATCCACAGCTTCTTCCCAGGGAAGTTATGCTTCCAACAGCTGCTCCCAGACTTTGACTCAGCATGACAGGTTTACTAAAATGAGTCATCCTGGAAGACACTCCACTGTAGGGTGACTTTGGCTCAAACACTGCTTGTTGACCTTGTTGAATTTTCCTTGAAACTGCACTGCCCTTCCTTCCTTCTCTTCTTCACAGGGTCAGACCTCTCTCAACCTTCATGGTCTTAAGACTCTCCCAGCCTTTTCCAGCTTCTTTCCTTCGTAGGCAATTTTCCCAGTAACTGTCTTGCCCATCTAATTCCCTACTGGTGCCTGCAGCTCTGACAACCTATACTACCACAAAAGGCAGATGTCGTGGTTGGGTTTATGTAGCACCTCATGTAAGACTGAGAGACTGTTACTTAGTCTGTGTCAAAAATTGAGGAGGGAAGTCCAGCTCTCTCCACGATACCCTTGTGGTAATGCTAATGCTCTTCTCACAAAAACAACTACACATCCTTGATAATTTTATTTTTGTTCTCTGGAATTTTTCAAACCTGACATGTCTTTTTTAAAGGTCACACTCATCTGTAGGCAGCATTTCAACATAGCCTATATATACAGCGAATGGGAGGCTATTTTCTCTTTCAGTTACAATATCCTTGCTTGAAATGTAGAGGTTGGCCATACAAATCTTTCACTTGTTTGGGCTGATATTTAATTTTTATGTAGGGATGCTTAACCTGGGAGTGATATAGCATGCTTTGGGAACTGTTTATTATTCTTTAATTATGATTAGGATTACTTTTGCTGTTTGAAAAAGTACCTCATGTTACATACTTTAAAAGCAATAACTTCTAAATTATTTAAGAACCATAATGCTAGTCTCTCAACAAAATATTTCTAATATACTTTTTTATACTTTTTCATCAAAAATCATTAGTGGCTAAAACGACCAAATAAAACATTAATTTTTACTACCTTGTAAAATTAGAATGTGTGTTATTATTTATAGGCTTACCTACAGATTTGGGAAACTCTGGTGGCACAGTAGTTAAGAGCTACAGCTGCTAACCATAAGGTTGGCAGTTTGATTTCACTAGGTGCTCCTTGGAAATAGTATGGGGCATTTCTACTCTGTCCTATGGAATCACTACGAGTCAGAATTGACTCAATGACAATTTTTTTTTTTTTTTACATTTTTGGGTGAATATTATGGAAAATAAGGAAATTGGAACCCTGATGGCGCAGTGGTTAAAGGTACAGCTGCTAACCAAAAGGCCAGCAGTTCGAATCCACCAACCGCTCCATGGAACCCCTATGGGGCAGTTTTACTCTGTCCTATAAAGCCAGTATGAGTTGAAATTGACTCAATAGCAATGGGCTTGTTGTTGTTGCTGTTTTTATCAAAGAAATCAACTCCTTTAAAAATCTACCATATAGTTTTTGCTGCTTTATCACTAATAAATGATATTCAGCATGAATACCATTAATAGAAGCTTTTGGATTAGCGGTATTTAAATTATTGCAACTATAATAAACCATCAGATGCACATGGCATTAATGGTAAAGCAACTTAAGTGGATAAGTCTAAAACTACCTTTGTGGGTCAGGTGCATCTCTAAAAATAAACACAAGGTTAATCTTTACTTTAGTTATATATATTAAAGATGAGACAAAGTCTTCATGTTGACACAGTTTTTCTAAACATGTTTGAAGATTTATAACTGGGAATTCTTCCCTAAGTAAACACATTTAATGTGTGAACATGGACTCTTGGCTTTTCCAAGAGTTCTGCTCATCTGTTAGGTTGGCATCATTCCCACTCACAACTGGGTTGGAGTTCTGCCCTGGGGCTTAGGCACCAAATGGCAAGATTTTTAAATAAGACAGTACATATAATGCCTCCCTGCTCTGGGTGGGATATCTCTTATAACTGAATCCAAGCAGTAGCATGAAACCTAGCTTTATCCTCCATCAAAGCTTTTGGGCATGTGTTCAAGATGACACAATTTTCAGGTTAAATATGTCACATCATACTCCTGTCAGTAAGGATGGCCTTTGTTAGAGATGACTGCTTGGAAAGTTATTACATTATTATTTTTTACTATTAGTTAATATTTTCCATAACTAAAGCTTACATGTAGACCTATGTATGACTACTATTTTAAATTAGGAAATGGTCAGGAAGAACTAGAAAAATATTATCTGTCTCATCCTTAAATAATTTTAGTCTAAGATATATATTCACAGACAGAATGCTTTTAAATAGTGCTTGAGCATGTAGTCATGAAAAGATTTATTTTAATATATTAACACCAAATAAAATACTAAGAGACTAAAGTGTGCATACAGATCAATTATGTATTTAAATAATTAAAATTCAGTACTAATAGAAAAGAGGATGAGAGAAATTAAGTCAACTTTTAGTTTTACAATTCTCTCCATCTCTGTATCTTATAATTCAAATTGTGTATGCATTTATTCATTCATGTAACAAATACATTGAGTTATTCATGGCATCAATTCCAAATAAAGACTTAAGAAATTAAGGAGTCCTGATGGTGCAGTGATTAACTGTTCAGCTGCTAACCCAAAGGTCAAATGTTTGAACCTACCAGCTGCTCCATGGGAGAAAGATGTGCCAGTCTGTTTCTCTAAAGATTATAGCTTTGGAAACCCTAGCGGGCTGTTCTACTCTGTCCTATCTGGTTGCTATAAATTAGGATCCACTGGACGGCAATGAGTTTGTGTCTTAGTCATCTAGTGCTGCTATAACAGAAATACCACAAGTGCATGGCTTTAAAAAACAGAAGTTTATTCTCTCACAGTCTAGTAGGGTAGAAGTCCAAATTCAGGCTGCCAGCTCCAGGGAAAGGCTTTCTCTCTCTGGCAGCTCTGGGGGAAGGTGCTTATCATCACTCATCCCCTGGTCTAGGAGCTTCTCTGCACAGGAACCCTGGGTCCAAAGGACGCACTCTGCTCCTGGCGCTGCTTTCTAGGTGGTATGAAGTCCTTCTGTATTTCTGCTCCCTTCTCTCTTTTATACCTCAAAAGAGAATGGCTTTGGAAAAAAATCTAATATTGTAGATTGAGTCCTGTATCATTAACATAACTGGACTATATGAAGAAGAATGGGGCATCAAGATTGGAGGAAGACTCACTAACAACCTGTGATGTGCAGATGACAGAGCTTTGCTTCCTGAAAGTGAAGAGGACTTGAAGCACTTACTGATGAAGATCAAAGACCACAGCCTTCAGTATAGATTGCATCTCAAAATAAAGAAAACAAAAATCCTCCCAACCAGACCAATAAGCAACATCATGATAAATGGGGAACAGATTGAAGTTGTCAAGGATTTCATTTTATTTGGATCCACAATCAACAGCCATGGGAGCAGCAGTCAAGAAACCAAAAGACACATTCATCGGGCAAATCTGCTGCAAAAGACCTCATTATAGTGTTGAAAAGCAAAGATGTCACCTTAAAGACTAAAGTGTGCCTGATCCAATCCATGGTGTTTTCAACACTTTATATACATGCAAAAGCTATATGATGAGTAAGGAAGATTGAAGAAGAATTGGTATCTTTGAATAGTGGTATTGGCGAAGACTACTAAATACACCTTGGAGAACCAAAAGAGTGAACAAATACATTTTGGAAGAAGTACAACCAGAATCCTCCTTAGAAGCAAAGATGGCGAGACTACGTCTCACATACTTTGGACATATTGTCAGGAGCAATCAGTCCCTGGAGAAGAGCATCGTGCTTGGTAAAGAAGAGGGTCAGCCAAAAAGAAGACAACCCTCAATGAGATGGATTGACACAATGGCTGCAACAATGGGCTCATGCATAACAAGAATGGTGAGGATGGCACAGGAAAGGGCAGGGTTTAGTTCTATTGTACATACAGTCCCTATGAGTGGGAACCCACTCGATGGCACCTAGCAACAGCAACAACAATCCCAACTCATTGACATGATAGGAATAGGATTTACAACACACAGGACAATCACATCAGTTGACAAAACGGTAGATGATCACACAATACTGGGAATCATGGACTAGCCAAGTTGACACACATTTTTGGGGAACGTAATTTAATCCATGACAGTAAGAAATTAAAAGATTCACTAAAAAATTGTTTTGTGTTACCATAACATAAAAAAAAAATTTTATGACATAACATAGAAGATATTAATCTGTATGTCCAATGTCAAACTGTAACACCAATATATTTATTAATTACTAAAGGGTAACTTATGAAAAAGAAGTCATTTTAAATTTAAAAATATAGTAAAGAATGAAATGGGATTGGGTACAATGGAAAAGGCCTGGAAGATGACATGCTAATAAGAGTGAAGGATAATCAGGGACAATATGAATATCGTGCCTGGCAATCAGCTAAACTAAGTTCTCAGCTGCAAAACCATTGTTTTTGTATCCCTGTTTTACAAGTTTCCCCAAATAGCAGAATTTAGTCATGTTCTTTTTCTGACCCTGTTATTATGAAAAAAAAAAAAAATTAAATACATTTACTGTATGTCACTCTCCTGCTTAAAACTTTGTAGTGTGTCTCCATCATCTGACAAGGCAATACTGCTTCAAGTTCTCCTCTCCTCATGTCATCGCCTGTCTTTGCTACAGTTCTGACACTTCCCAGACTTCAACACTAGTGTATGGAATGATGTCAGGCAGCTATCTCTGCCAAAATTGTTTCTTCTTCCTTTGTCTGGTGAATTTCAGTCCATTCAAGGTAGATGGAACACCACTGCCTTGGAAGTTTTCCTTCTTTATCCTGGTCAGAGGTAATTTTTTTTTTTTTTTTTAGTTTCTGAAGTATTGGTTGTTGTTGTTGCATGCCTTCAGTAAATTCCAACTCATAGTGACCCTTAGGATAGAGTAGAACTGCCTCACATTTTCCAAGATCGTAATCTTTCCTGAAGAAAATTACCACATCTTTCTTTCATGGAGTGGCTGATAGGTTTGAGCTGCCAGCCTTTCAGTTAGAACCCATGTTTTCAGATTCTCAATTTAATGTTTTTTTTTTTTTTTTAAATCCTGAATGTTGGCCAATAGTGGTAAATAAATATTCTCTATCTCTGTCTCTGTTTATCCATACATTTGTCTATCTGTGCTTCCTTCCGTCCGTCTGCCTGTCCATCCATCCATCCAACCGCCTACCTGCCCATCCATCTGTCCATCCATCTGTCCATTCATCCACCCATACATCTTTTTTTACCTGCTGTTTAATGCCTCCTATATAGTATGTTCTACGTAACTATCTGTAATGAGAATTTGCTAACACTTTTAATATATGAATGCTCAAGGTAAAATGGTATGTGTGGAGACATACTGTTATATGACATCTGAACACTAACTGTCTGAGAAAGAAAAAATCAGTAACTAGTCCAGATGACTGAAGAGTATATGAGGATATTTTAGGAGGATGGGCCACACACACGTAAACATCTCTTTAAAACAGATCACACTTTATAAAATTAATTCAAAAGAATTGGCAGTGACTCTACCTATCAATTTTGGTTGTTGGTTAGGATAACTTGGTGCTTAACCTCCCGTGAGAAGACCTGCACAATCCAACATTACTGACTTGCTTTAAAATATCTAGATACACTGTTTTCCTAAACCCAGTTTTCAAAGCGTAAAAATGATCAGACCACTGAAACATGTTTATCTGTCAAAGTTCATATTCCCCTACTTCTTGTCACATTTACTTCATCATCAGTGGCAATTCATTTTTTGTCTGGAAGTGAAAATAAATGATTCCTACTAATTAGGTAAAAAATAATTTCCTTCTCCACTTAAAAAATCACAATCACTTGACAATTGTTTTTTTTCCAATATCTAGACTCTAAACCATGTGATCTTTGAATCTTTCGTTTATGCTTCACCAGAATCCTGGCAATCATCAAGTCTCTTTCTCTGATTTTATGTTTTATTTATTGTTCCATTAAAAGTATGTTCTGTCTTTCTTTTCCATTGTATTGACATGAGCTTATCTAATTCTCAGCATCACTTTTCTACCTCTCTTAACAATTCTTCTCAATATGAAGTTTTTGTTACCTTCCATTGTCTGGGTTCTAAATGACAAGTTGCTTAGGGCTGTCTCTAAGCAAGTTTTCTCTGCTTTACTGTACTGGGATTTGTTTTTTTTTTTATAATTCCCACAGCTTCACTGGAATACCAAATTCAAAATCCCAGCTGAAACAACTTCTCTGATCATCAGAGGATATGTGAATAATATACGCAACTCTTGGTTTGATTACTCCCATGATAACATCATAAGTCCCCTCAAATTTCTCACGTCCAAAGTGAAATTCATGATCCTCCAGACACAAGTCTCCCTTATCTCCAGTGCTCCCTATCTCATTTCACAAGGTAGAAACTGAGAATCGTGATTGATATGTCTTTCTTGCTTACACAGTACAACCACTCAGTCGCCAAGTCTTGCTGATTCAACGTCTTAAATCTCTCTTCAGTCTGTCAGCATTTTTTTTTCCCCTGTTCCAATGACACATCTTCTTCTAAGTGACATTAATTATCGCAATGATGTCCTAACTGGTTTTCCCATTGCCGCTGTGGTTCCTCAACAATTCATTCTCTAGGCTTCAGGCACATAACCTTTCTCAAGTATAAAGTTGGTCATCACATGTCTCAACCAAAATCTATATTTTTTTTTCCTAGCACTCGTTGTATAAAACTGAAATTCCTTAAAACAGCCTTTAAGTTTCTAAATAACCTCATCTATCACTTTATCCTTATATTCTCATTCCCACACCCTGGTATATAGAAGGGCTCAAATTTTTGTCCTATTATTACTAAATGTTCCACACTGTCAGTTAGAATCCATGCAAGGAAGCAAAAATGGCCCCAGGTAATTCAAATGGAAAAAATTAATACAGAGGTTGGTTAAAAAAATTGGTTATGAAGGGATAAACCAGAAGAAAAAGTTAAAAAAAAAAAAAAAAACTGGGAAAGTTAAATGGAAAAAAGAGAAAAATTGGGTTATATGGTCCTACTTTCATTGCCTTGTACAATATCACTGAGAGTAATTTCATTTCCCTCATATCTTTAACTTTCACCAAACAAAACCTCCCCTCATGACACCAGTTTCCACCAGCATACAATGTTATGGTTCTAACACTCCGGATGTTCTAAGATTTACAGCTTTGATATTACCGTCTCTTCTACTGTGTCTCCCATGTTAGTGGTAATGGCTTCCTGTTTTTGCTAATCTCAGACGGTCTCTACCTTCCCTGTTTGCCTTTTCATCTGTTGATGATGCGTGTTACCAAGGACATTACTATGAAACCACAGTACAAACATCCAAATCAAGAAATCATCATTGATAGGACACTATCACTTAATCTACAGTCACCAGAAAACAGTCTATGTGGTGCACAGGAAAGGGTGAGAAATGGATTTAAGAGAAAAGAGGCAAAGAAACACCATACCACATAATTTCATTTACCAATGACTTTAACGGAAATAAAAGTGAAATACCCATGGCATACATTCCAAGAAATTGGGAAAAAGCAACATCAAGACTCTAATGAAATATATTTTTTCCTATACTGGTAGCAGCATCTTTTGATCGGGTAAATGAGTGTACTTTGCCATATAAATGTACAACATTGGCTTATTATTGAAATATTTACACTGATCTATGTTCAGTGGAATGCCGTGGCAGTTCTATGATTTTTATAATTATCATGAAACAGCAAGTATTCTTTCAAGCAAACAAAGAAGGCTTTTAAATTTTGTATATATTTCTTGTTTCCCATACCATCATTTATGTCAATGGTAATATCTCTCCTTTATATTACAAAATGCAAAGAAATTAGTCTTTCTAGCACTTATAAAATGAAAACTTACATGTGCTGTGCAAAACACTTAAACTATTACACTACAATGTAACTTAACTAGATATTTCTAGATTTTTCTTTCAAAAGGAAGTGTATGTATCCAATTCTATTATTTTATCCTCATTTAAACCCCAAAGCGACCCTATAGGACAGAACAGAACTGCCCCACAGAGTTTCCAAGGAGCGCCTGGCGGATTCGAACTGCTGACCCTTTGGTTAGCAGCCGTAGCACTTAACCACTACGCCACCAGGGTTTCTGTTATCATCATTTAGAGGTCAATAAATTATCATTTTGGTCAGATAAATAAGGCTGTGTATTTAGTTCAATATTTAAATACTCCTAGTAATCAAGGTATAAAATGTCTCAATAAAGGGACCAAAACTTTTATGAGATAAACCTACCATGGAGGGAAAAGTGTGGCTAAGACTAGCATGTCACTGCTTAGGCTTCTCCTTTTTAAGACCAGGAGCCCAAGTGCCTACGAGAGCAGCCAATCCTTGCTCATCTCCTTGCAATGATATTGTTATTCTCATAATAGGTCCATTTCTACAAAAATAATATTTATAAAATAATTATTTCAATGGGAAAAAGGATCTGGTAGAGCCTAGGATATTCATGCCACCAAGTAATTGATTCATTATGCCTACAAGAAATTCAAAGACCACAGCCTTCAGTAAGGATTACACCTCAACATAAAGGAAACAAAAATCCCCACACCTGGACCAATAAGCAAGATCATGATAAACAGAGAAAAGGTTGACATTGTCAAGGATTTCATTTTACTTGGACTGACAATCAATGCCCATAGAAGCAGCCACCAAAAAAATCAAATGAAGTATTGCTTTGGGCAAATTGTTGCAAAAGACCTCTTTAAAGTGTGAAAAATCAAAGATGTCACTTTGAGGACTAAAGTGGGCCTAACCCAAGCCATGATGTTTTTAATCACCTCATATGCATGCAAAAGACAGAAAATGAATAAGGAAGATCAAAGAATTGATACCTTTAAGTTATGGTGTTCACAAAGAATATTGAATACGCCACGGACTGCCAAAAGAACAAATAAGTCTGTCTTGGAAGAAACACAGCCCGAATGCTCCTTGGAAGCAAGGATGGTGAGACTTGATGTCACTTACATTGGACATGTTATAAGGAGGGACCAGTCTCTGGAGAAGGAGAGAAGGACATCATGCTTGGTAAAGTAGAGGGTCAGCAAAGAAAAAGGAAGACCTTCAAGGAGACAAATTAACACATTGGCTGCAACAATGTGCTCGAACATAGCAACGATTGTGAGAATGGCGCTGGACTGGGCAGTGTTTTGTTCTGCTGTGCATAGGGTCACTGTGAGTCAGAATGACTCAAAGGTGCCTAACAACAACAACAACAAGAAATTCAAAGTGTGGATTTTCTAGAAAGCTTAATGTGCTTTGTTATTATACACTTACATGAATAAATCAATAGTGAAACTTGAGCTAAAACATTTTTGAACATTTCAGAGCTAATGATAAAAATAATAATTCACTATCAAGATATGACAACAGTGTTCAAAATTGTCAAGAAAAATATAAAGTATATGAGAGAAGAAAGAGAAGACAAATATAAATATATACACACATGTGCAGCAAAATTGAAACTCCCGTACAATATAGCTGCTAGATCACAAAACAATACAAGCAATAGTAACTTAAGAATGTAAATTGTTGTTGTTCTTCTTGGGCACCATTGAGTTGATTTCCACTCATAGCAATGCCATGTGACACAGCAGAACAACCCCACTCAGTTTCCTAGGCTGTAATCTTTACAGAAACAGATAGCTATGTATTTCTCTTGTGGAACACTGCGTAGGTTCAGTTAGCAGCTGAGAGCTTAACCATTGCAACACCAGGGTTCCTGAAGAATGTAAATTAAGTACTTTAACCATTCTTTCTATATTTAACTGTAATTAATTTAAATTATATATTAATTCAATTCTCCTAATAGGAAAAGTAAGGATTCCTGGTGGTGCACTGTTTCAACACCCCTCTGCTAACCAAAAAGTCAGCGGTTCAAACACCAGTAACTACGTGGAGAAAAAAGTGTGGCAGTCTGCTGCTGTAAAGATTTCAGCCTTGGAAACCCTATGGGGCACTTCTACTCTGTCCTGTAGGGTTACTACAAGTCAGAATTAACTCAATGGCAACAGGTTTGGTTTGGTCGAATATGAAAAGTGACTGTACTCTTTTTTCCCCAACTCCTATAAAGTGATTATTAGGTTATCTTATTTTATTATTGCCACCTCCTTCTCAAGATCCTTGCACACCCTCTCTAGCCTTATACATTTTAGTCACATGTAACTATGGCATGAAGAATTTCTTAATCACTCTATCCCCACGTTAAACTCAGATCCTTCTGAATTTATTCTTTGTTGTTATAAATTGTTTGGTAGTATACAAACTTTAGCTCCAAGGAAAGTATAATTTCCTAGTAAGCAGGACTCAGGTCTTCCTTTGCATAACCCTTAGTACCTTGATGTTGTTGTTGTTACCATTGAGTTGGCTCTGATTCTTTGTGACCCCATGTATAACAGAATGAAACGTCGCCCAGTCCTGTACCAACCTCAAAATAGTAGTTATGTTTTAGCCCACTGTAGCCACAGCGGATTGACACCATACAAAACGGAGCTCACTCATTCACACAAAGAATCCATGTCAAGCAATGTTAGAGAATCTGGAACGAGACTGCACAGTTTGAAACCAAGCTCCTTTCACTTACTTGCCTTGTAATTTTTGGTGAGCAATTTAAACTTTTAGTGCACCTATTTTTTTCTTCTAAAAGTGTGATAATATTAATAACCTGTAACAGGTTTTTTTTTTTTTTGAGGAATAATGAGCTATTAAATGGAAAATATTTAAAATGGTTCCAGACCCATGTTAAGTACTAAATGAATACTGGTAGTCTTAAGTATCTAGTGCAACTATAACAAAAATACCACAAGTGGGTAGCTTTAACCAACAGAAATTATTTTCTCAGAGTTTAGGAGACTAGAAGTCCAAATTCAGGTCCATGGCTTTAGGGGAAGGCTTTCCTCTATGTTGGCTCTGGCGGAAGGTCCTTCTCACTTTTTCGCTTCTGTGTCTTGGCTCTTTAGAGACCTCATGTGGCATGGCATCTATCTTTCCCCATCTGCACTTGCTTGCTTGCTCAGTCTGCTCTTTTTATATCTCAAAAGAGATTGACTTAAGACATACCCTACACTAATACTGCCTCACTAACAAAACAAAGAAAATCCATTCCAAAATGGGGTTATAATCATGGGTATAGGATCAAAACCAACCAAACCCATTGCCATTGCCATCGAGTTGATTCTGACTCATAAGGACTCTATAGGACGGAGTGGAATTGCCCCATAGAGTTTCCAAGCAGTGCCTCGTGGATTCAAACTGCTTTTTTTCTTTTGTTAGCAGCTGTAGCTGTTAACAACTATACCACCAGGGTTTCCATGGGTATAGGAGTGAGGATTTATAACACATATTTTTGAGGGACACAATTCATTCCATAACACTGGCTAATATTATTTCCTTGAATCCATATGTCTTTAATGCTTATATGTAGAAGCTGGAAACCCTGGTGGCATACTAGTTAAGAGCTTGGCTGCTAATGAAAAAGGTCAGCAGTTCAAATCCATCAGCTGCTCCTTGAAATCCCTATGGAGCAGTTCTACTTTGTCCTATACAGTCACTATGAGTTGGAATCCACTCTACAGTAACAGATTTGGTTTTGGTGTTTTTTCATAGAAGCTGGATACAGTGGTTAAGAACTTGGCTGCTAACCAAAAGGTCAGCAGTTAGAATCTACCAGCCATTCCTTGGAAACCCTATGGGGCAGTTTTACCCTGTCTTATAGGGTCGCTATGAGTCAGAATTGACTCCATGGCAACGGGTTTGGTTTTTAGAGGTAGAAGCTGGAGCCCTGGTGGTGCAGTTGTTAGGAGCTTGGCTGCTAACGAAAAAGGTCAGCAGTTCTAATCCACCAGCTGCTCCTTGGAAGCCCTATGAGGCAGTTCTACTCTGTCCTGTAGGGTCACTATGAGTTGGAATCGACTCAAGTGCAATGATTATGTAGAAGCTAAGAGCTATGGCCAAGCAAACCATACAGAATGGCTCTTCCTCCCAACAGGATAATTAGGAAACTGGGCACTGCAGGAGATTTGGAGCAATGTTGCAAGTACTGGTTTCTAAAGAAGGCTACCCTTGTTACACTTCTAGAGTAGACAACGTGTGCCTTTCAGACTTGAATGCAGTCCTTCGCCGTCAGCCTTGGGTATATATTGTCTATACACACAGGGCTCTACTCTGCCATTCCTACCCAGTTTCTAACATGTCTTGGGATGCTGGTGACTAGCCTGATAAAAAAACCTTCACAAACTGAAATGGAATAGGTTGCTGATGGGATGAATATGATGCTCTCCTGCGGAATGAGAGGATTAGGCTGAGTGTTAAGTGCTAGCTTATTCAAAATTGATCAATATTGCATAGTCTTCCAGGAAAGAATTGGCCTCTAGTAAAGCCCTATTAAAAACTGGCAATGGTGTTGAGCTTAAGGCAATCGATCTTGACCAACCTCAAGGATCCCAGCCCCATCACACCAGGGAGCAGGCATTCACTTCTCCCTATCATGGACACCAACACAACAAATACTAGTACTTGTTTGCTGCATCACATAGCTGTGACCACATTATTGGATCCCTGTATCTGATACTCATACAAAGGGAGGGTCTGGTACTACTTCAAACTACTGGGCTGTCAACATAGAGTAAAAGCTAAGCTTCTGACATAAAACATTGTTGTTGTGTCACAGTCCCTGATCACACCAGACAAGAGGCCTAACCTTTCTTAATTGTGCAGGTTAATAATCTCATAGACCAGGAACAAGGCCCTAACCCAGAGGATGAAACAACCGTGTTAGATCCCTGTGTGCTGCACTAGAATAGGCAGCAGGGAAGCACACACACAAACTATTGCTCTAAGTTTCCCTTGTGAATGCCGATCCAGCAGACCTTGAGTCAACACTGTTTCTTATTTGCCCTTGTTCAACACAGTGATCCTGTTTATTAGTGGCAAATTTACAATGTACAATGTTTATAGGACAATGTGCCACAACTCCACATTTCCCTAATGTTTTTTATCCAAGTGAATCCTGTATTGTTATATCCTTCCATATGCTAGTGTTCCTATGAAACTGTAGACATAAAAAAAAAGGGCACAGAAAAGTCAACAGCAAGCAAGTCTGATAATTCTTAAAAGCATCCCTAATTCCCATTCTGCTAACAATTGGCAAGTGACTAGAAAAGCAACATATATTATTTTCATTTAAGAGGACTGACTGAGGATCACTCTTTACTTGGTTGCACACCCTTAATATATTCTTGCTTTACTTTCACAAAGACACAGAGGGTCCCTTTACATAAAGCAGTGTTTTCAAATCTGAACACGCATTAGTACCAACTGGGGAGCTTTTAAAAGCATTGATGTGTAAGACCTACTCTCAGAGATTCTGATTTAATCGGTCTGGGGAGGGGCCAGGGCATCCGTAGATGATTCCATTGTTCAACCAGGGAATGAGAATTGCTGACAGAGAGTTTAGTGGTTTAGGAGTATAATATGGGGGCACTTAATAAACATTTATCATAGTGAATATTGAAAATTTCTATGGTCTTTTATATTACGAGCATGATGAATCCCGAAAAGAATTCATATAAATGTCAGTAATATAAAATGAAAAATAAGTTTGTGTCCCAGGATGAAATGATTCAGTAAATTGTGGCTTATGATATAACTTCCTCCTTTTTTTTTTTTAATTGGCTGGGAAACATTTCATTAAACATGGTCGGTCACCTTAATTTCTTCTAAAGAAACACTATTTGTGCAAAGGAAGTTTAAAAGATCAAGGGATATATATACATATATGAATCTAAAAGTCAGATGTCTTTGTTATCTAGTACTGCTGTAACAGAAATACCACAAGTGGCTTCAACAAACAGAAGTTTATCCTCTCACAGTCTAGTAGGCTAGACCCCAAATTCAGGGTATCAGCTCCAGGGGAAGTCTTTCTCACTCTGTCAGCTCTAGAAAATGTCCTTGTCATCAATCGTCCCCTGGACTAGGAGCTTCTCAATGCAGGGACCCTGGGTCCAAAGGGTGCGCTTTTCTCCTGGCACTACTTTCTTGGTGGTATGAGGTTCCTGTCTCTCTCTGCTTGCTTCTCTTTTTTTATATCTCAAAAGAGATTGGTTTAAGACACAACATAATCTTGTAGATCCAGTCTTACCTCATTAACATACCTGCCCCTAATCCCACCTCGTTAACATCATAGAGGTAAGATTTACAACATAGGAAAATCACATCAGACAGGGGACAAAATGGTGGACAATCACATAACACGGGGAATCATGGATTGGCCAAGTTGACACACATTTTTGGGGGACACAATTCAATCCAAAACACCAAACTATATTGGCACAATTCCATTCGACCAATGAAAGTGAAAGAAGACAGATAAAATTAAAAAAAAAAAAAAAAAAAAATTTCTAACATCTTTTAGATGAGATCATTGGCAGAGAAATTGTT
Source organism: Loxodonta africana (assembly GCF_030014295.1). Taxonomy (NCBI): domain Eukaryota; kingdom Metazoa; phylum Chordata; class Mammalia; order Proboscidea; family Elephantidae; genus Loxodonta; species Loxodonta africana. The sequence continues at coordinate 24,141,804 of NC_087343.1, forward strand.
CATCTCTGAATTTTTTGAAGGGTGAATGGATTTTAATGTGGAAATTCTACTTTTGAATCAAAGTTAAAAAAAGTACCTTTTTTTTTTTTAACCATTGTCATTTGGCTTTAGAAAGGCAGAGATAAAACTTGATATATTTTAGCTTTCAAATATGAACATCTAACTTTGGCACAAAAAAACAAAATGTGAGCATGCAGGCCTGGCATTAGGGCAAATAAAGCTGCAAGTCTGGTACCAACAGCAAGTGCACATTTCCAGCCCTATCCTGGGAGCTGGCACGTAACTCTATGAATTCATTGCTCTCCATCTGTGTATTGTCGCTCAGCTCTCTAGTCAAGCAATAGGTAGGGGTGCAATGACACAGATGATGCCCTATGTTCTCTTATAATTTATTACTCTTTGGATTTTCAGAACAAAGGGGGTATTCAGTATGGACCTACAGGAGTTGGCTTTCTTTTACTTTCACTTTTTCTCATTAAGATTGACTTTTTCTTTTATCTTGGGACTCCGCTTTCTTTTAGAGTTGGAAATAAATCCTTTTTTTTCCCTTCTCTTCTTCTCAGCTTGTCCTTGACTGCTATGGAAACCAGAAAAGAGCTATAGAAATCCTGGAAAATTTATTTATTTTGTTTTTTCCCTTGGGCAGAGGCTGACGGAGTTACTAAAGGTCTTTTAAACTCTAATGTAGGCTTAAATGGGTAAAAAGAAAGAAAAAGTAGTTCTTTTGAATGGAATCCAAATGGTTTTGGCTGTGATATACAAGAGGGGGGAGAAAAAAGGAACAGAGAGAGAAGCTGACAACAGTTGTCTTTCAAATGTCAGCTTATATATAGTATACTAATTGCAACCAGCAAAAAGAAAGAAATAAAATATAGAAAGAAGCATGGTTTTATCTCAATAAAAAGACAAAGAGCAATTCACTTGACATCGTGAATTGTTGTTCTTATTCACAAAATGTTAGCTTTCGAAGTCAGAGGTCAGCTTCTTCAGGTTTCACTTACTATGAAATGAGATGTTACTGAGTCAACTTTTTTTTATGGTTAATAGCACCACAAGCATGCCCCTATTCTACTTTTAAAACAACTCAGTGTGGTGGAGTTACTAGGATAGATTGATCATCAAAGGAAATCCTTGTTTCTGTTGTGAAAATATTCTGTCCAGTCCCCCAATGTCCCAGCACTCTCTGCTTTGTGTGCTTTGCTCAGAGCTTCTTTTGCTGTCTGCTCATCTGCCTGTTAAGAAACCATGTGATCATTACTGGTTTGGAAATTATTTGGTGTGAGAATGAAGAAATAAATAAATGAACTAAAGTAATTTAAGAACATGAAATTTCCTGATGATACCGATATTTCAGTTGTTATTTATGCCTTTTACTTCTGAAGCTTTATCAGGCTCAAAGATTTCCTCAGTATGTAATTAATGCTGCCTCCTTAAAAAACAATATAGAAAAATTGTTTACATCCAAATAAATTAGTTTATCATCATTACCACCAAACATGATTGATTTGTGTATGTTAAAATTTTTAATTCTTATGTCAACCCTATAACAGAATTGGAATTCCTAGATGGTAAAATCCATTAACGTGTTTGGTTGCTAACTGAAAGTCTGGAAGTTTGAGTTTATTCAGAGGTACACTGGAAGAAAGGACTAGCAACCTACTACTGAAAACTCAGACATTAAAAACGCTACAGGTCACAGTTCTACTTCAACAAACGTGGGTCAGAATTCATAGAGACCCTATGCACAACAGAACGAAGCATTGTCCTGTCCTATGCCATCCTCATAAATGTTGCTATATTTGTACTTATTGTTGCAGCCACTGTGTCAATCCATCTGATTGGGGGTCTTCCACTCTTCTACTGACCCTCCAATTCACCAAGCATGATGTCCTTCTTCAGGTACTGGTCCCTTTTGAAAATATGTCTGGAGTATGTGAGACAAAGTCTCGCCATTCCCACTTCTAAGAAACATTCTAGCTGTATTTCTTCCAAGACAGATTTGTTTGTTCTTTTGACAGTTCATTGTATATTCAATATTCTTTTCCATCACCATAATTCAAAGACATCAATTCTTCTTTGGTCTTCTATTCACTGTCTACCTTTCACATGTATATAAGGTGACTTGAACATATCATGGCTTGGGTCAGGTGTACCTTAGTCTTCAGAGTGACTTCTTTGCTTTTTAACACTTTAAAGAGGTCTTTTGCAGCAGATTTACCCAATACAATAAGTCCTTTGATTTCTTGACTGCTGCTTCCATCGGCATTGATTGTGGATCCAAGTAAGAAGAAATCCTTAACAGCTTCAATACTTTCTCCATTTATCATGGTGTTGCTTATTGGTCCAGCTGTGAGGATTTTTGGTTTCTTTATGTTGTGTAATTCCTACTGAAGGCTTTAGGCTATGATCTAATCTTCATCAGTAAGTGCTTCAAGTCCTCTTCACATTCAGCAAACAAGGTTTTATCATCTGCATACTGCAGGTTGTTAATTAGTCTTTCTCCAAGCCTGATGCTGCATTCTTCTTCATAGAGTCCAGCTTCTCGAATTATTTGCTCAGTATAAAGATTGAATAAGTATGGTGAAAGGGTACAACCATGACTCGCACCTTTTCTGACTTTAAACCATGCAGTATTCCCTTGTTCTGTTTGAACCACTGCCTTTTGGTGTATGTACAGGCTACTCAGGAGCACAGTTAGGAGCTCTGGAATTCCCGTTCTTTACAATGTTACCCGTAATTTGTTAAGATCAGCACACTTGGATGCCTCTACGTAGTCAGCATAATACAGTTAAATGTCTTTCTGGTATTATCTGGTTTCAGCCAAGATCCATCTGACATCAGCAATGATGTCCCTCATACCACATCCTCTTCTGAATCTGGCTTGAATTTCTGGCATTTCTTTGTCAAGGTACTGTTACAATTGTTTTTTAAGTATCTTCAGCAAAATTTTACTTTTATTATATTGTTTGATAATTTCAGCATTTAAAGCACCTACATAGCCCTAAACATATATACTATACCACACACCCCCCAAAATATCATAAGCTCTAAGAAATACCTTATAAAGTCTCTTTTATGCAAGAAAAGACACACGTGAGTAAGTAATTACTGAATTTGAGGAATTTACTAAATATTTCAGAATACATGCTAAATATCCAAGACACCAGGAAGAAATTGAGCATATACATCATATTAACATAATCCCTGCCAAGCACAATCATTGAGTGTTCAATTGCCATGTGGTATCCTAAATGTGCACATGAACTGAGTCCTACACAAATTTTCCATTATTCTGTTCATAAATTACTAAGAATGGATTAAAAGCATCATCTCCCTGACTCAGTAATCTGTGCACTGGACTGTACATCCATCTACCTCAACTCTAGCTCAATCTGTAGACATCTACAGTACAGATAAAGCAAAAATCAATGTTGAGTGAGATCATTTAGAGGTGCCTTTTTGAAGGAGGTAAATATTTATTGAATATTGAACGAGTATAGTAATTTACAATTACTCATGATGAAGGGAGGCATATAGCTATTCATCTGAGTCTCTTACTATCAAAGGCAGTTAGGTCTCTACAGTGGGAGTCCATGACTAGGTGAGATTTGAGGACACCCTGGGGGTTGAGTTCAATATAAGAATTCCCTAGTATTTTACAAAAAAACTGAATTGATGCAAATTTATCACTTACTTTACAATGGAATTCCTGAACATACTCTTGAGTTTTCCAGGTCTTTCCAGGATCTCATTGACTAAACCGATGTAAACTAGGCTTTTCAGAACCAAGAATCATCAATCTAGATGAAGCTAAACTGAGTAAATAAACCTCCATGGGAAAAGGGGACTGTATGAAAAATTGAACTTCAAATGTTTTAATTTTTAATAGATAAAAAATGATATAAGCAAGAGCCAACAATGTAAAAAATTCATGCAAAGTAAAACTGATGTCAATGTGCAAATCTGAGATAAGAACCATTTTACACAGTGTCATGGATTGTGTCTCCCCAAAAATATGTGTCAACTTTGTTAGGCCACGTCCTCCATTTTGTGATGTTCCTTTGTGTTATAAAGCATAGTCTCTGCCTATGGTTAAAGAGGGTTAAGGTGGGATGTAACACCCTTGCTCAGGTCACATCCCTGATCTAATGTAAAAGGAGTGTCCCTGGGGTGTGGCCTGCACCACCTTTTACCTTACAAGAGATAAAAGGGAAGCAAGCAGAGAGTTGGAGACCTTGTACCACCAAGAAGGAAGCACTGGGAGCAGAGCACATCCTTTGGAACCAGGATTCCTTTACTGAGAAGTTCCTAGTTCAAGGCAAGATGGATGACAAGAACCTTCCACCAGAGGCGACAGAGAAAGAAAATCTTCCTCTGGAGCTATGCCCTGAACTTGGACTTCTAGCCTGCTAGACTGTGAAAGAATACATTTCTCTTTGTTAAAGCTATCTACTTGTGGTATTTCTGTTATAGCAGCACCAGGTGACTAAGACACACAGATTCTTTTATCTCGTTAAATTAACTAAATTGGAGTAACTTTCATAAGCAAGTTTTAGCTTCAAATTTAACTTCCTGGCCTAATAAAAATTTAGAATTATTTTCCTTGGTATTGGCATGGAGCTCTTCAAACGTGGCTAGAATGAGTAAGGAACTTAATTTTTAAGTTTGCTTAATTAAAAAAAAAAAAAAAAAATTTTTTTTTTTTAATTAAGTCAATTTAATATAAGTGTATCTATGAGGTTTTAGACTACCAACTTGGACTTTGCAGTTCAAATGCCTCTTTGTATTTCAATCATAAAGACAGGTATTCATATTCTTATACCTTTTTTTTCCCCAGAATTTATCTCAGGCATTGTGGCTTTAAAACCTTACAAAATACCTTTTTGTGTCTGCATTATGAAACCCGTATAACCTTTCTGTTTTGCAGTTCCTTCATCTGTGCACTGGGGACAATGATACTTATGGTTAAATCAGCATTTATTTACCTTATGAAGGTTTGGGAGGATTAATCATATGCTGTTTGGAAATCAGAGTTCAGATAAGACATGAAATAAAACTGACAACTTCTAGTAGTAAGCTAAAGGATTTCCATACAGTCTTTACTCAACTAAAAAAAAACTAGAGTAGTGTTAATTAGAAAGTGAAAATAAAAAAAATGTGTGCAACACATTAAAAACAAACAAACAAAAACTGTTGCTGTCAAGGGACCCTACAGGACAGAGCAGAACTGCCCCACAGGGTTTCCAAGGAGCATCTGATGGATTCAAACTGCTGACCTTTTGGTTAGCAGCTGAGATTTTAACCACTGAACCACTAGGGCCCCTGTAAGAGAGGCTACAAAAAAAAAAAGCAATAATTTATCACAGTTCCCCGGTGTTTCAGTCTATGTGTATACATAAAACCCAACAACCAAACTCGTTGCCACTGAGCTGATTCTGAATCATAGGGACATTGTAGGACAGAATACAACTGCCCCAATAGGTTTCAAACGTTATAAATTTTTATGGAAGCAGATTGCCACATCTTTCTCCTGCAGAGCAGCTGGTGGGTTCAAACTGCCATCCTTCATTTGTGTTAGCATCCCAGCACTTAACCACTGTGCCGTCAGGGCACCTTATATATGTATATTAATGTTCTTTATCGGCTGAATCACCTTGGCCTCCACCAGAGAACTGCAGGTTTCCCATCAACTTCCTGATGTCTGACCATCAATTCCTTCTTCAATGGAGATACAGTTTTATATTTGCTTGCTTTTTTATTCCTGGGACCATACTCACCTATCTGCTGTATACAAATTAAGATAATTTTCCTTAAACTTTTATCTTTTTTTTTTTTTTAACCCACCAGAAAATTGAAAGATTCTGAGGAGAAAGACCCTGTGAGAAAGCATTCTGAAGTGACCTTCAGGCTGTCTACTCTGTGGCAGCTGGAGAGTGTGCTGTGCATTCTTTAATGGAGTGTGAACACAGACATCACCATCTGAAACTATACTCAAAAATGGTTTGCAAGATTCATGCATTTATTTATTCATTCAATAAATATTAGCTAAATATCCACTGTAATTCAGCAAGGTATGGCTTCAGGTATAACATGGTGAATAGAAGAGGCATGGTCTTACAATTTAATGGGTCAAGGAGTAAATGATGTAAAAGGAAAAAAAAAAAAAAGAAAAGAAAAAGGAAACAAATTCAAACAAAAATTATTTTGAAAACATCTCCTCCCTCCCTCCCTCCTGTCTTCCTGTCTTTTCTAAAAATAAAAAATCTGCTTATAGAATCATATTAATGATTGAGAAGTTAATGTACTTGAAAGAGAAAATTTGGTGAATATTCATGCTAGTGGATTCTTCTGACTCATTACATCCTTATCAAGAGCTATGTTCTTTATTAAAAATATTTAGAACATTTTTTTAACATCTGCTGGTTTTCTTTAAATTTCTTGATCTATATTATAAAATTTTAGGATATTCTATTCATACGTGTGTGTGTATATATATGTGTGTGTGTGTGTGTGTGTGTATGAAGCCCTGTGGAGTACTGATTAAGATTTTGGCTGCTAACCAAAAGGTCGACAATTCAAATCCAAAAGCTGCTCCTTGGACGCTCTGTAAGGCAGTTCCACTCTGTTCTATAGTGTTGCTATGAGTAGGAATCAACTCAAAGGCAACAAATTTAGTTTTTTCTTGGTATGTATATATATACACACACACACACATATACATATATATGCATATACATATAGTACGTACAAGAAAATATCATCAATATCACATGTAAGTAAAATTTTGCTGAAGATCATTCAAAAGTGGTGGCAGGAGTACATCCAAAGGGAAATGCCAGAAATTCAAGCCAGATTCAAAAGAGGACATGGAACCAGGAATATTATTGTTGATGTCAGATAGATTTTTACTGAAACCAGATAATACCAGAAGTATATTTAACTGTGTTTTATGCAAAGGCTGTGTAGATCATAACAAATTATGGATAACACTGCAAAATATGGGAATTGTAGAACATTTAATTGTGCTCCTGAGGAAGCTGTACATACACCAAGGGGCAGTTGTTCAAATAAAACAAGGGATACTGCATGGTTTAATGTCAGGAAATGTACGCATCAGGGCTGTATCTTTTCACTATACGTATTCAATGTGTATGCTGAGCAAATAATCCGAGAAGCTGGACTACATGAAGAAGAATGGGACATCAGGTTTGGAGGACTCATTAACAGCCTGTGCTAAGCTGATGACACAACCTTGCTTGCTGAAAGTGAAGAAGGCTTGAAGCACTTACTGATCAAAGACCACAGCCTTCAGTATGGATTATACTTCAACATAAAGAAACCAAAAATCTTCATAACTAGACCAATGAGCAACATTATGATAAATGAAGAAAAGTTAGAAGCTGTCAAGGATTTCATTTTACTTGGATCCACAATCAATGCCCACAAAAGCAGCAGTTGAGAAATCAAAGGACTCGTTGCATTAAGGAAATCTACTGTAAAAGGCTTATTTAAAGTATTAAAAGGCAAAGATGTCACTTTAAGGACTAAGATGCATATGAAAGCTGGAAAATGAAAGAATAAAATGAAGACTGAAGAAAAATTGAAATCTTTAAATTATGCTGTTGGCAAAGAATATTAAATATACCGTGGACTTCCAGAAGAATGAACATAACTGTCTTGGAAAAAGTATAGCCAGAATGTTCCTTAGAAGGATGGCGAGACTATGGCTCACGTACTTTGGACATGTTATCAGGAGGAATGAGTCCCCAGAGAAGGACATCATGCTTGGTAAAGTAGAGGGTCAGCAAAAAAGAGGGAAACCTTCAATGAGACGGGTTAACACAGTGGTTGCAACAGTGGGATGAAACATAGCAAAGATTGTGAGAATGGTGCAAGGCCAGACAGGGTTTTGTTCTCTTGTACATAGGATTGCCATGAACAGGAACTGACTTGATGGCACCTAATGCCAACTATAACAGCGGAATGCACTTCTGTATTTACTTCATTTCTTTGAGGTTATATCTTTAATCCCCAAAGAAGAAGAAACGTCTTTGAGAGGTGTCTTTGAGGGCACTTCCTTTAGAAAAATGGATGGGGAATATATCTTTAGGCCCAGGTACTTTTCTAGGCCACCACGTGTCTGACAGTTTGTAATACTGTGGTGCCTTGCATGTTCCTGCGAAGCTGGTATTTCAAACACCAGCAGGGTCGCGCATGGTTGACAGGCTTCAACTGAACTTACATAGTAGGAAGAATGACCTGGCAGTTTGCTTCTGAAAAAATTGGCTTGTATAAACCTTATGAATAGCAGTGGAATATTGCCTGATATAGTGCTGGAGGATGAGCCCCTAAGGTTGGAAGAAAAGTCAAAGTACGACTGAGGAAGAGCTACCTCCTTAAAGCAGAGTTGAGGTTAATGACATGGATAGAGTAAAGCATTTGGGACCTTCATTTGCTGATGTGGCATAACTGAAAATGAGAAGAAATAGCTGCAAACATCCATTAATAATCCAAATTTGGACTATACAAAGTACAAATCTAGGAAAACTGAAATGAAATGGAATGTGTAAAGGTCATATACTCTATGCATTAGTGAGCTGAAATAGACTGGTGTTGACCATTTTGAATCAGACAATCACGTGGTTTACTATTCCAGGAGTGACAAATGAAGAAAGGTGTGGCAATCACTGTCAAAAAGAGCATTTCAAGATTTATGCTGAAGTACAATGCTTTCAATAATAGGACAATATACATATGTCCACAAGGAAAACCAGTTAATATCACTATTTTTCAAATTTACACAGCCACTAATGTCAAAGATGACAAAATAGAAGATTTTTACCAACTTCTGCAGTCTGAAGTTGACTAAACACACAATCCAGTTGCATTGATAATTATTGGTTACTGGAATGCAAAAGTTGGACACAAAGAAAAAGGATCAGTAGTTGGAAAAATTATGTCCCTGGTAACAGAAAACAACGCAGGAGAGTGCATGAAAGAATTTTGCAAGACTAATGACTTATTCATTGCAAGTGCGTTTTTTTCAACAGCATAAAGGAGAAATGTTTCATTGTGCTGTACACAGGGTTTCTATGAGTCAGAACTGACTAGGTGGTACCTAACAACAACTCTTTTCTAGGTGGTCATTATGCTATTTAACATATATTTTCTTCTCTCTCCTTTGCACACCAATGTCATGAGTTATGTATTATTATATCAAATTTATAGATGACAAAACGGATGTGTACACAATCAATTAATTTATGTTACAGTTGCCATTGAGTTCGTTCTGATTCATAGTGACCTTATGCCAGGTCCTGCATCATCGTCACAATTCCTGCTATGTTCAAGCCCACTGTTGCAGCCACTGAATCAATTCATCTCATTGAGGTTCTCCCTCTTTTTCACTGAGCCTCTCCTTTACCAAGTATGATGTGTTTCTTCAGCAAATGGTCCTTCCTGATGATGTATCCAAAGGAAGCAAGACAAAGGCTTGACATCCTAGCTTCTCAGGAGAATTCTCCTGGATCTTGTGGCAGTCCACTGTATATTCAACATTCTTTGTTAACACCACAAATTGAATGTGTCAATTCTTCTTCAGTCTTCCTTTTATATTGTCCAGCTTTTCCATCCATATAATGCTATTAAAAATACCATGGCTTGGGTCAGGTACACCTTAGTCATCAAAGTGACATCTTTGCTTTTTATGATTTAAAGAGATCTTTTGCAGATTTGCACAATACAATACATCTGATTTCTTGACAGTTGCTTCCATAGGCATTGATTGTTGACTCAAGTAGAATGAAATCCTAGATGACATCAATTTCTTCACTGTTTACCATAATGTTTATTGGTCCACTAATTAGGATTTACATTTTCCTTATGTTCAGGTGTAATCAATGCAGAAGGCTGCAGTCTTTTACCTTAATCAATCACTGCTTCAAGTCATCTTCATTTCCAGCAAGCAAGTTTATGTCATCTGTATATCAGAGTCTGTTAATGAGTCTTCCTCAAATCCTAATACCTTGTTATTCATATAGTTCACCTTTTTGGATTATTTGTTCAGTAAAGTGAAAGGATACAACTCTGCCACACACCTTTTCCAATTTTAAGCCCTCAGTATTTCCTTGTTCTCTTTGAACAACTGCCTCTTGATCTTTGCACAGATTCCACATGAATACAGTCAAGTTTTCTGAAATCCTCATTCTTTGTAATGTTTTCCATAATTTATTATGAATTACACAGTTGAATACCTTCATGTAGTGAATCAAACATAGGTAAATAACTTTCTTGTATTTTCTGGTTTGGGCCAAGATCCATCTCACGTCAGTGATGATATGCCTTGTTCCACGTCTTCTCCTGAATCTGCCTTGAACTTCTGGTATTTTCTTGTCAATGTATGTCGATACATGGCTGCAGTGTTTTTGAATTATCTTCAGCAAAATTTTGCTAGCATGTGACAATGATATTTTTCAGTAATTTTCACATTTCATTTGTTGCCTTTCTTTGGAGTGGACACAGATAAGGATCTCTTTGTATAAAAGTAATTTTTACAAAGCCATAAAAAATACCCAGATTTAAATTCAAATGTGTAATTCAAAAACTTTCTAACAATAATAATGTATATTGTAAGGTCTTCATTGCACTTGAACTTAAATCATACAACTATCATGAGTGGTTAGTAAGCACAGGCGTCAATCTGCAATTGGGAACCACTTTGCTCTCAGTGGCTTGTGTGTCTTATTTAGCCTAAGGCTGCCGCAGTACAGTAAAAAATCCATAAATAAAGGGCTGAGGTAACCTTGTAAGATCCTTTAAAAAATAAGAACATATTTCTCAGCTTAATTCTCCCACAGTTTCCAGAAATATTAACCCACTAAGAACATTCTGCAGAGCCCTGGTGGCACAGTGGTTAAGAGCTACAGCTGCTAACCAAAAGGTCAGCAGTTCGAATTTACCAGCCACTCCTTGGAATCCCTATGGGGCAGCTCTGTTCTGCACTGTAAGGTCATTATGAGTCGGAATCAATTAGATGGCAATGCATAAGAACTTTCCAGACAAGACTCGATGAATATTAGACCTTCACTTAACCTCAGTGATGACTTATGTAGGCATGTAATATGTGGCTACATAACTCCATGCTGTACGGACACCTTACATAATCTGGGTATTATTGAAAGCTGTTAAAACTGGGGGCATGCTTAGTGATTTTAATTAACAAAATTAAATGTTTTTTAAAGAAAACTTGAAGGAGAACTGAGATATATAAATCATCTTTCAAATATAGGATAGTGGCAACAACTGCATTAGTTTTTATATACTTATAACTTTCTTTTCCTCTAACTATGCTGTATGAATTTCTTTTAATGTTGCTAGTTTTCATAACCATAGCTATCCCTTATATATTATGTGACAGATAGTATGGCACAAACCTATACTTGTATCATTTAAAAAAAATTATTCCAATACTGACTAATGTCAACTTCAATTTCTGCTGGACAGCTATTATATTGTCAGCATCGCAAAAACACAGGATCACACAGAATATTGTAACTATAACAAATGGCTATAAAGCCTTTCTACTCATTTCAGAAAATGTCATACAGTTAGCGATTAGGCACTGACACAGCCATATAACCCAAAGATATACTCAGCCAAATTTTGTGCAGATATATCCAAACCAAAAACCAAACCCGCTGCTGTCCAGTCAGTCAATTTTGTGACCCTATAGAACAGAGTAGGACTGGTCTGTAGGGTTTCCAAGGACCGCCTGGTAGATTCAAACTGCTGACCTTCTGGTGAGCAGCCTTAGCTCTTAACTACTTTGCCACCAGGGTTTCCATAGATATATCCAGTTTACATTTAATTAAAAATAAGTAGCCTAATGAATGGTATATATAAATATTTATTTCAGCAGATAATTTTAATGGATCCTTAAAATTACTTCAATGCCTAGATTTGGGATTTTATTTTAAAGAATATGTTCAACATGTAGCCATTAAATATTGGTAAATGAAAATGCAAATGTTGCATTATTAATATTATCACCAAGGCTATTTATTAAAAACAAATAGCGGAAAACCAACATTAAATTATCCCTGACAACTGAAGAATTTGTATGAGAAAAGGAGAAGGAAAAGGAGGGAGTCAGCCAGCCCTAGGTTGTGACCCCAATCACTGAAGCAAAATTGGCCTCCTAGATTGATACTGAAAAATCCAAGGTAATATGATGGGCCAATTGTAAAATGTTCCAATATCTGAATTCCATAAAGTATTTCCAGTGTTTTATTGTTTTCTTTCTGCACAAGATGGACTATGGGGTAGAATGACTGATGGATAAAGGCATAAAGTGTGTATCTTTGCAAAATGAGGGAAAAAATAACACAAAGAAAAAAGCAAGATCAAAGATGGAGAAGCATCTCTCAAACATGTTATTTGTCGATTTTATTGCATTTTGATGTTAGTTTGAAATTGTGTCATAAATTAATCTTGAACCTCATTTTGCACCACTTCTAAGTACTTGGGTTTGGAATTAAGGCAAATCTGGGTTCAAATTCATTTCCAAGAATCTAAAGTTATGTGACATTGGGGAAGGTATTTAAACATCCCACACTTCATTTTCCTCAACTGTAAACTGGTATAATAGTAACACATCTCATTGGATTGTTTGATAAATAATTCATTCATTTAAAAAAGCACTATTTGTAGTTGCCGTGAAGATCGAAAGTGATTATATGCGTATTATTAGCTTACTACCTGATGCACAGTAAAATCTTAATAAATGCCAATAGTGCTCTTACTGCAGTAATTAGCACTTAATTTTTTTTTTAATATGTAGTACCCTCATATTGTTCCTAAGTATGAAAATAACCCTAAAGAGAGCGACTGTGCTGAGTTAATTGTAGGTACTCAATACACAGTTATTCATTAGTTGACAATAAAAGGGGTTGTGACCAAACTAACAAAAATCATATTTTGTTTCTTTTGTCTGTGTGTAGTCATTCCTATTCCCTCAGCTAATCTCTGGTACATGCCGCAAATCCATCTGCTTTCTAAGATAACAACAACACAAAGGCTTTTTATGAAAACTCAAAGTGGAGTAAAGAGACAGCTAATATTTAGTCAAAAACCCAGAAGGATTATACTAATTGTCTTGTACATGGGCAACTCTAGGCAAATTGTTCTGCATCGACTCGACGGCACTGGGTTTTGTTTTCTGGAAGCCAATATAAATTCTCTAGAGCTTCATGCTAAAGGGGTCTATGCAAATGATGCCAAAAGGTCAGAAGGTGTGGGAGCAGGAAGGGAAGAAAGTCCACATGTGGAGGAGATGGGAGCAGAAAGTACCGACTGAACATGGAAGAGTCACAAAAGCTAGCAATTTAAATTGTACTCCTTCTGCCTGCATGACCCTCCCAATACCCCTTACACTGTTATATCATTTCACATCATTGGTTATCTTCTAATGTACTGTATGTTATTGTGGTTGCTGTGTGCCATCAAGTCATTTCTGACTCACAGCAACCCTAAAGGACAGAGTAGAAGTGCCCCCACAGATTTTGTGATCTTTATGGGAGCAGATTGCCAGGACTTTTCTTCCTTGGAGCAGCTGGGTGGGCTTGAACCACTGACCTTGCAGTTAGAAGCTGAGCGCTTACCCGTTGTGCCACAAGAGCTCCTAATATATTATATAGTTAACTTTTATGTATATCCCAAAACCCAGATATATATATATAGTCTCTCTATCCTGATAACAAGGAGAGCAATGATTTCACTTTGCTTTTCTGTGGCTTGTTTTTTTCTTAGTTATTTTTTCACTGATATATGTCCAGTCTCTGGCAAAGTGCCTGGCACTTGATAGAAGTTAACAAAAAAAAAAAAAAAAAAAAACAAAGGAGAAAAGCTCAGGGGAAACAGACAACTACGTGGGTGATTGTGTAGTTTCGAGGAGACCCTGCCCACCCAACCAAGGTAGAATGAATAACAACTGTTCCAGAGGATGCCTTGCTCCTGAAGTAAAGACTTGTTTCTCAAAATATTTCTGTTAATTACTTCTTGTTGTTGTTGTTCTTAGGTTCTGTCAAGTCTCCTCTGACACACAGCCACCCTATAGGACAGGTTAGAATTGCCCCATAGTGTTTCCAAGGGGCAGCTGGTGGATTTGAACCCCCGCCTTTGGTTAGAAGCTGAATCCTTTACCACTGCACCACCACCCCTGGGGCTCCAGTTTGTTAATGACTTAGCAGAAAGAAATACGGCCTAAGGAATTTCCAACACCGATCTACTTTTCCTGTTCAGGACCTATAATTTTGCGTTAGAATAATTAAAAATAAAAAAGATAAAACATAAACAATGTAATAAAAATGTCAGTTGAAACAATCGTTATATCCTTAATTATTTTTTTCTTTTGCAAGTTAATGAGTATTTTAATACAGAACAGGTAAGATATGCTAAGATGAAATACTATTTGTACTAAAATTCCTGTCAAGTTGAGAAGACAAAAGATAACAAACATGAAATTACTATAGTGTAACCAAGTTATTCCCTATTGGTGTGGTCATTTAAGTGCTTGGCTGCTAACCCAGCAGCTGCTCCTCGGAGAAAGATGTGGCAGCCTGCTTCTGTAAAGATGACAGCATTGGAAACCCTATGGACGGTTCTACTCTAGGGTCACTAGGAGTTAGAATTGACTCCATGACAGTGTTTTTTTTTTTTTTTTCCCCCTTTTAACCAAGTTATTAGCCACATACTAGATACTTTGGGACTATCTATAGGCAATATATAAGTTTAGAGAATCTCTTATGATAAAAGTTAGATGATCTCTGATGTATCATCAGAGAAATGAGAATAAATGATTTCCTTAAGAGTCTTTTTTTATGAATATTGAGACTTTACACTAGTAGAGATGGAAACGGCATGGGACAAAGCTACATAGGGGAAGGTGGTGTTGTGTGCCATCAAGTTGATTCTGACTCATAGCAACCCTATAAAGCAGAGTAAAACTGCCCCATTGGGTTCCATAGGCTCTACGGCCAGGTCCTTTCTTTCGCGGTAAGACTGGTGGGTTTCAACTGCCGACCTTTTGGTTAGCAAGTGACTGCTTACCCATTGGATCACCAGGGCTCCCATAGGAGAAAACAGTCATGGCCTACAGGTAGCAAAAGGATTCAGTGCTTCTACTGGAAAATAGACACAATCCTGGGTTAAGTACCTTTGGCCTTTCTATGGAACACACTACTTTCATAGTTAACGTTTAGAATTATTATAGACTTTTATGTAAGGGTTGCTAGTCATAGTTATGCATTATAGAAAGACCACCTGAGCAATACTGTATGGCCAGCAGGATAAGCCAGTATAGAAGAAAATGGGTAAGAAAATAAAACATCATCTGTTTTTTGAGGGTGAATGGAGGAAGAGAGTTTATAGAGTGAGATCAGGCGGTGCATCTAGTAAGGGAAGTAATAAAAACAACAATATCTGTGAATACTGCCAAGACTAAGCAATAAAAACTGACCACTTCAAATAGCAATTTGATAAAATGTACCCAATTCATATTTAATGGTGATTCTTCCAGACTGGGGGTCAAAGACAGCAGTGGTCCCCCTTTGTTTTTTAAATCAAATGTCATTCACATATGCATGACTGCATCAGGGACTATATATAACTGCAATCTGGACTTTTTTCCCCCACTACAGTTAACACATTAACAATTTCTCTTCACTTTTCATTCTGCTATAAGCCATTTGGTTCCTTCCCCATCAATGCTATCATGACCATTTAACCTCTCTTCTAAACAGGGACACTTTTGCTAATAATTATATTTGCCAGCAGGCATAAACTGGATTACCCCATGAAAACTGAAAGAAATGTTTCTCCTACCTGTTATTCTAGGCATAAGATACTGTTGGCTTCCCTCTAAATAAATATCTTTTGTCAAATATACAGATACTGATAATTTAATGATATTTCTTTTTCTAAATTTTGATTGTATTAATATTTCTATTACAGCCAAACTTCTGAAGTAGATCTAGAATTTTAAAAGTTCCATTACGATAAAAATATTTCTTATCTATGTTATTTTTATGTTGGGATGTTTTGAGTTGGCTGTGTCAAATCCATTGAGAGGACAAATGTTCAAACCAAAATTATATCTGAGCATCAGTCATTGAAGTACTTTAAAAATTAAAGCTTAACCATTATTTGTAACTGCCCGTATGTTACAAAAACATCCCGAGTGTACATCAAAGAAACCAGTTTTCCAGGAGAGTTTTTCAGAGCTCTCAAAGGCTGACAGAATCCCTGCTTCACTTGGAAATTGCTAAACAGATTCTTTGGAACTAGTGAAATAGGAACTATCTCACATTTTTGTTTGGCATTGTTTTGTCCTAGGTTTTCAGATGCCTTTGTTATCTGCAGGGATTGACAATAGTCTCTAGCTGATCAACTGGCACAAAATGCCATGCTTAATTTGCTATTCTATTGCAATGCTCTTTTGGATGTATTTTTAATTTGCTATTCTATTACAATGTTCTTTGGGATCAATTTTTCCTAGAGACCAGCAAAAAGTGACAAGGTATTGAAAACAGTTTGACAAGACACATAATCAGAGAATGTAATTTGTAGTAACAGAAATGCATTTCTGAGCATAGTAAATAATATGAAAATGTATAACTACTGTGGAGAAAGGGTAATAACTTTGCAAAATTAGATAGAATACAAATAATGGTATCATTCTCAACAGGATTATGATACAGGAATGACTGAGTAGGTAATGGTATCACAGCCTGGCAAGACTGACCTATGAGATAATAGATCTAACATTTTAATGAAAAATAACTTAAAATTTACGAAACAATGACTTGCAGGAAGGGATTTAATTATAATATATGTGGAAAGTGCATAATTTTTTACAGTTCTTTTTTTTTTAACTACTATTCTATAGAGAGCTGTCAGAAGTTGCAGGTGTTTTATATTATTTATGTTTTATTTATTTGGAAATATTGAATGGTGTTATGCTTTACTGTGTATCATTTAATATTTATTAAGTTATTTTTTGAATTATATTTAATCAAGAAACCCAAAAAACACAAAGGTCTTGCATCACATACTACTGGAATTTGTAATCTAGATAATTCCCAGAGATCGACGTCATCTGGGAAAACACTATACAGATAACAGATGCCTAGAGCCCTTGTGAAGAATCTAAGCGCTTGTCCTTGGTTGTTCTGAATAACCTTGATTTAAGAGTTCTACGCTCCAGTACCCACTCCTTTCTCCCAAAAGACTGATTTAAGATAATTTCCAAAAATACCATAACAAGCACTGTGTCAGCCTGAGGGCCCTGGGACCTCTTTAGGCTAAGCTGGCAGGCTTCTGAGAACCCTGATGTTAACTAGGTTCTTGGACTTTACAGAAAGAGCAATAAAATGATTTGTTTTTTCTACTCACTCGGCTAATACAGATGGGAAAATCTTATGGCTCACTGGGTTTGAAAACTTTTGACTTGCTGACAATCACCTGATCAAACCAGTGATGTCTGAAAGACTGATTTTTTTGTTTGTTTAGATAAGTGGAGAAAAGAATCCTTTTAACTGTGTGTGTGTATACACATGCACATAAATCCATATACGTAATATATGTTTGTGTTTTCTCCTGTTAATAGACAATAAAAATACGTACAAAAGTTTGTACAAATATAACTGTAATTATAATGATGTGCTGGGCTGCTAACCAAAAGGTTGGCTATACAAAACCAGCAGCTGCTCTGTAGGAGGAAGACATGGCAGTCTGCTTCTGTAAAGATTCAGAGCCTTGGAAACCTTATAGGGCAGTTCCACTCTGTCCTATAGGGTCACTATGAGTCAGAATTGACTTGAAGGAAATGGGTTTGATTTGGTTTAGTAAAATCTATAACTATATATATACCTCATGTAGACCCAATTTGCACAATTTATTATTTTTTTCAAAGCTGGAAATTCTATTTTCCTTTTAATTCTACCAGCAAAGCCTTTTTAATCATTAACAATACAGAGAGAGGAGGTCCAAGACGGTGAAGTATTCAGACACTTCATAGTGTCCCGCTTAGAACAAAGGTCTGAAAAAACAGGAGAACCAGATATAGACGACAGCTTTGGAACCCTGAGCATCAAACACAAAGCTGACAAATGGGGCTGAGTGCCAAGTGGAAGGAGAAACAGCACCAAAACAGGTCACAGAGAATTACACATGGCCAGCATTCTGTACTAACCTGCACTCTGCGGGTATGTTGAGGCGGCAGTTTTAACCCACCAGCTGCTCCTTGGAAACACAATGGGGCAGTTCTACTCTGCCCTACAGGGACTCACTAAGAGTCAGAATCGACTCGACAGCAACTTTTTTTTTTGGTTTATACCATATGCTAGGTAGCCCTTCTGGTGCAGTGGTTAAAGCACTTTGCTGCTAACTGAAAGGTTGGTGGTTCGAACCCACCAGCTGGTCTGGGGGAGAAAGATGTGGCAGACTGTTTCTGTAAAGATTATAGCCTTGGAAACCCTATGCAGTGGTTCTCTGTCTTTTAGGGTCTCTATGAGTCAGGATTGACTTGAAGGCAATGGGTTTGGTTTGGATTTGGGTATACCATACCATAAAGTTACTAATACACCCACCCCACCCATCTTTACAGATGAGAAGACTGAAGCACAGAGGGTTTAAATACTCTGTCTAAGGGCACAGGGCACTAAGTGGAAGGCCTTGGATTCCACTTTTGGTTAAAACCAAGTGAATACAGCCCATCTCCTACATATGACATTTGATTTGATTTTGATAATTGTATGTTATGAACAATTCTTAACTGCTCTCCCTTATTCACATCTTTCTGACTTTCACTTTGGCATCTTATACGTGGCTGAAAGTTACAGTTCTTGTCCCAACATTTTTTTTTCCTTATTTATAAAAAAACCCCAAAAATCCCAAATCATGTATTTTCTAGGACATGTCCACCACTATTATTCCGCATTTTTAACGGCTTGTTCCACATACAATAGCTGTATTTTAAACAGTTGCTATAGAGACTGTGACCCCCAAAACTGAAAATATTTACTATCTGGTCCTTTATAGAAAAAAGTTCGCTGACCCATGAATTATAGGATTCCAGGTAAGAACAAGTGAGCATCTACCTTCCATGAAAAGAAAAAAAAAAAAAAAATGCAGAACTCCTGGAATATCACAGCATAGAGTGTATGACTGAGTTTAACATTAAAAAATATAAACACATATATTTGTAAACCAGTGTGATTTGCCTCACTGGGCAGACTTTGCTAGCACCTCATAATTGTCCATATTATATATCCTGTCACATGTATGGCCAAGGAACATTCAGATTTTAGGACAGATTGTAAAGCTGTGGCATTTAAGAACACAGATATTAGAGCCAGAGTGTCTGTATTTATCTCGTCTTTTTCTACAAAATGGGAATACTAAAAAATGTTATAGAATTCTTGTGAGGATGAAAAATGAATCAATACAAGTGAAATATTTAGAGTAATGGTCATAAATGTGCTACATAAATACATGCAGCTATAAATATCATTATAATCAATTATTATTCTTGATTTATATTTTATTTTCAATGTTCTATTAATCTCAGAGGTTACAGATATTAAGTATACTCAGCTTTAGATTTCCTACTATAAAATTTCATAGATTTATACACTCTGTAACCATTCATAGAGCTTTGGGTTATTTACATTTCAGTTGACAGTGTGTGAGAAGGAACACATTTAAATGCATCATGGTTAAAAACTTCACATCTTGCTCCATTACACTGATGTGTAAAACCTTGGAATCCTCTGTTACGTTTCCTCTCTTTGTTCACAATAGGAACAAACTTGAATTTCTAAACTTTCCATCCCTTCCTCTTTTTTTTTTTTACATCCAATCTCCCTTGCATTTGAAGTGGTTTCGTTTATAACCACTCTCCTTTCCATTCTTAGCAAGGATACAGAGCTGCATAAGTTTTCAAGGACGGAGAATACCAAAATACTTTTAATGTATTACCATCATAATGAACAGCCAGCATACCCAATATATTTAGCTTCCAAATAAAAGTACGTTTTATATAGAGTCTAAGTCAGCTCTCATCCATTTATATTTTAAAACCACATTGAGAAAAATCATTAGACAGAAAAATATAATATTTGTCTATGCCAAAACATTTTCTAGAAAAATATGACTTGTAAGAGAGTAGAAGAGAAGACCACCATAGGCAGGATTTTTCTCTTTTATTTATTTTCTTCTCTTGCACACTTCCTTCTACATAACAAAGTGGCAATGAAGATGGTATTACACAAATAGTTGTTCATTTACTGATTGATTAGGCCACTTGGAAAATGGAAAAAGAAATTAAAGAAGAAAAAGAGAAAATGCCAGTATGGTTTTTCAGGGCCCTGTGTCATGTGTACCATGTTAAACAGGAAGATTTTTTACAAGAGAAATAATGTTAGATTTTTTCACTTAAACTGATAATTTGTGATTTCACAATGTAACTTCACTCTCATGCATTGCTGAGTGGATTTATTAAATTTCAAAAATGTTTATTTTCTGTTGTATTATACCTGCTTAGCAATTCATTTAATCTATATTTATATCCTATGGTTTGAATTTTCTCAGACCTTGTTATTCTCTGTGTGTAACTGAAGAGCTAGTGAATATTATTTTCCTCATTTCAAAGATCATGCTGCTGATTGAGAAAACATGCCCAAGGATGCAAGTCTTATAAATAACAGAGCCAGGAATTGAACCTAGGTCTTTGATTCTTGTACGTTTGCTTTCGGCTACTACGCTCTATTTCTTATTTGTAAGAAGTAGTGCAGATAGACTCTACTATTTCAAAGGAAAAAAAAATTATTCAAACTGATGACATTTATTTACACATATCAGTTAAAATAAATCGCTCTAATTGTAAGTCAGCAAAGCTACTTAATTTTGGTTCAATACTTTTACGATTTTTCATGACTCCTGGTTCCATTTTCCGTTTACAACAAAGTTTCCTGTAGTATTCTGGAAGAAAGTAAATATAGCAGAGACATATAACCACTCTTGGATGTATTCTTTTCTAATAAATTTGCCCAGTGATGCATAAATTCCAATACAGGTTTGATATTTAACATTTATGCTAAAACAAACATCAAAGATGAAATTCACTCACTCATGGCTTATTGATAGTCTTAACAAGAAATATGCACACACATACATGAATGCATACACATGTATTAGATACATAGGGCATATGAGATGACGCCTCACCATATTGTGCTAACATCATTAAGAAACTGAATAGACACACATTATGAGTGACTTGGGATGCAGACGTTTGGCCTGGCTGTTGTCTGATGACTCAAAATACATAGGCTTCTAAAATCCAATCCTTATTCCCTGTGCAGATTGAGTAAGCCTCATCTCTGACATACTGAGTGATTCATTTATAAAACTATGCATACGCTTAGCATACAACCCAGCCACTCCATTACTACGTATCACTCAAGTGAAATGAAAACTTACGTTCACAAAAAAGTTGGTACATGAATGTTTCTAGCAACTTTACTCTTAATAGCCAAAAACTAGAAATAACCCAGCTGTCCTTCAATAGGAGAGTGGATAAACAAGCTGTGGTACATACTGCTCTAGATTAGAGCTGGGATACAATATGAACTCAGGTTTATTTTCATATATATATATATGTATATAAATATATCATTACAGAAATAAATACAGATTTGTACACATATGTGGGTTACTATACATACATGTACTTGTCTAGCTCTGTGCACCAAGGGTGCCATGAAGCAGTAATACTCCATAGCAAACAGCACTCCCAGCACTTAGATCTCAGTTTCAAAACACTATTCTTCCATCTTATGTACAATAATTAGAAAGGAGTTTGCCATGACATAGCATGTGTTAATGGAAACTCTTTACAACTGAAGTGCATTCTGGTCCCAGGTATAGCACCTGTGCCTTGCCTCTTCTCAGCTCACATCCATTCACTAACTTTCTGGCAGTAACTAAGCTGATTTGTTATTATAATACGTAACTGAGTTGTCAAAGGAGAGGATTTAAAAGAGTGTTCAGGTTTACAGGTCACATTGCACATCAAAATTAAAAACCATACGTATATCAGAATTTTAAAAAATGTCAGTTTAAAATGTAGGTGTGTAGCATATTAACAAGACTATGACATTTTTTATATATTTTAAGGTAAAAAGATATAACTGTGGTCATGTTCACTAAGCAAAACAAAACAAAGAACAAAAATTTGTAATTTGGTTTCTTCACATGCCTGTTATTTTCTAAAGTATACCTTAATGATAATTGGTTGATAAAGCTACAACTGACAAAAGGATATCTTAATAAATGTTAATCAACATGAAAGTATTTATCTATAAATGTTTGCTTCTCATGGAAGATTCACAGCAACAACCAATTAGCCGTATTATTTTGTTCACAAAAGTATTAAAGTAAATACAGTCTAATAGACTGCCTTAAGCATTTATTAACCATTGTTGAGATGTGCTGAATTTTTCTATTAAAACTGAACATAAATCATTTTTAAAATAATTTCAAATTTGAATATAACCTTTCTTTTCATTTACAGAAATGCCATGTTATAGCTTTATAGTACATTTGGAAAAAGATATGTTTTAAACATTTAGGCATATTTGTTCCTGTCACATATAAATGTGAAATTTAATTATTTTTCCTTTTTAATTAAAATGCCTTAAAACCCATTGCTGTGCAGTTGATTCCAACTCATAGCGACCCTATAGGACAGGGTAGAACTGTCCCATAGGGTATCCAAGAAGCACCTGGTAGATTCAAACTGCAGATGTTTTGGTTACCAGTTGTAGCTCTTAACCACTATGCTGCCAGGGTTTCCTAAAACATTTTACCCATTACTTAAATTAGAAAGTAATCCAACCTTTATGAGGGTTTCCCATGGTTCTAAAGATGAGTCCCAGGGAAGAATGGACTGCCCTTAACCGAAGATCAAGTTTGGATTATTACCCTGGCACATAAAGAGGGAAAGACCCAACCCACATGACAAGGGAAACTGTATTAGGATACACTTTTTTTTTTTTTTTAAGTGGTTAAGAGCTATGGCTGCTAACCAAAAGGTTGGAGTTTGAAATCACCAGCGGCTCCATGGAAACCCTATGGGGCAATTCTACTTTGTTCTATAGGGACACTATGAGTCAGAATTGACTCAGCAGCAATGGGGTGTACATTATAGGTTTTGTGGCTTAAAATAATAATCCAGGAAGTGATTTGGTTATTATATTAACTAATATAAATGTACAGCCCTACAGACTTCCACTGAGGGAACCTGAGAGATGGTTTACCAAAGGTCACTTTATGTCCATGATGACATGGTTTTCCAGACCAGTGCTGTCAAGTATAAAGGCAGTGCAAGCCACAGCTGTAACTTTTAATTTTCTTGTAACCACTTTAAAAAAGAAAACCAACTAAAATTAATTACACCACTCTATTTTAACAAATATATATAAAACATTACCATATAAACATGAAATCAATGGAAACAGTCAATGAGATAGTTTACATTCTGTTTTTCATACTAAGTTCTCAAAATCCAGAGTATATTTTAAACTTATTGGCATATCTCCATTTGAACATGAAATTTTCAACAAGTGAAATATAGTGAGCAAAAAAATGTGGTGTATTATGTAAATTAGTTTATAAACTAAAATATACAATACTTTAAATAAGATAAAATTAAAAATTCAGTTCCTCAGTTGTACTAGCCACGTTCCAAGTGACAAATAGATAAATGTACCTATTGGCTACCATACTGGACTGTGCAGTTCTAAACCAGGTACCAGATCAAACATTTTGAAGCTTTTTCTTATGTGATTTATCATTTTAAATAAAATACAGCTATATATTTTTTTATTAAGTATATAATACTTGAAAACAATTTTATATTCTATAATGTACATGTGTAATCAAACAGAGTGTAGAAGTTATGGAACAATGTCATTAAAATTCTGCTGAAGATAACTCAAAAATGGTCACAGCAGAATATTCACAAGGAACTACTAGAAATTCAAGCCAGATTCAGAAGAGGATGTGGAACAAGAGAGATCATGGCTGATATCAGATGGATTTTGGCTGAAAGGAGAGAATACTGAAAGATATTTGCTGGTGTTTTATTGACTATGCAAAGGCATTGGACTGTGCAGATCATAACAAATTATGGATGACATTGTGAAGAATGGGAATTTCAGAGCACTTAATTGAGCTCATGTGGAACCTATACTTAGACCAAGAGGCAGTCATTGGAACATAACAAAGTGATACTGCGTGGCTTAAAATCAGGAAAGATGTACATCAGGGTACTTATTCAATATGTATGTTGAGCAAATAATCAGAGAAGCTGGACTATATGAAGAAGAATGCAGCATCAGGATTGGAGGGAAACTTACTAGCAACCTGCAATTTGCAAATGACACAACCTTGCTTGCTGAAATCAAAACAGGTTTGAAGCACTTAGTGATGAAGATCAAAGACTACAGCCTTCAATATGAATTATACCTCAACATAAAGAAAACAAAAATCTTCACAACTGGACCAATAAACAACATCGTGATAAACAGAGAAAAGATTAAAGGTGTCAAGTATTTCATTTTATTTGAATCCACAATCAACGCCCAGGGAAGCAGTAGTTGAGAAATCAAATGACATATTGCATTGGGCAAATGTGCTACAAAAGACCTCTTTAAACTGTTAAAAAGCAAAGGATTTTAAGGACTAAGGTACACCTGACCTACACCATGGTATTTTCAATCACCTCACATGCATGCGAAAGCTGGACAATGAATAAAGGAGACCAAAGAAGAATTGATGCGTTTGAGTTATGGCATTGGGAAAGAATAGTGAATATACCATGTGTCATGGATTGAATTATGTCCCCCCAAAAATGTGTGTATCAACTTGGTTAGGCCATGATTCCCAGTATTGTATGGTTGCCCTCCATTCTGTGATTGTAATTTTATGTCAAAGAGAATTAGGGTGGGATTGTAATACCCTTACCCATGTTACATCCCTGATCCAATGTAAAGGGAGTTTCCCTGGGGTGTGGCCTGCACCACCTCTTCAGAGATAAAAATGGGAAGTGACCAGAGAGAAGGGAACCTCATACCACCAAGAAAGCAGTGTAGGGAGCAGAATGCACCCTTTAGACCTAGGGTCCCTGTGTGGAGAAGCTCCTAGTCTGGCGGAACATTGATGAGAAGGTCAACAGAGAGAAAAAGCCTTCCCGTGGGACCGACACCCTGAATTTGGACTTTTAGCCTACTTTATTATGAGGAAATAAATTTCTCTTTGTTAAGGCCATCCACTTGTAGTATTTCTCTTATAGCAGCACTAGATGACTAAGACAACATGGAATTTCAGAAGAACAAACAAATCTGTTTTGGAAGAAGTACTGACAGAATACTTCTTAGAAACAAGGATGGTGAGGTTCATCTCATGTACTTTGGACATGCTAGTCCCTGGAGAAAGACATCATGCTTGGTAAAGTAAAAGGTCAGACAAAAGGAAGATCCTCCATGAAGTGGACTGACATAGTGACTTTAACAATGGGATCAAAAATAGCAACAATTGTGAGGATGGTGCAGGAACAGGCAGTGTTTCATTCTATTGTACATAGGGTCACTGTGATTCAGAACCGACTCAATGACACCTAACAACAATAAATGTACAATATGCATTTAATATTCCCTATAAAACAATGACACTCATGATAAAAACATAAGCTTTCATTAAAAGAAATGAATATAGATACATAACTGCCACTTTAAAGTGACTAATTCAATTATCTCTGAAATACTTCAGTTTAAATTTTATTCATACAATGCTATTCAGATATTCAATCTATAAAATGGTCACGTTCAATGAACAAGAAAGCACAATTTCAATACTGTTGTGTTGCAGAAGCAGAGAACATAACCAAGAGCTTCACTTTGTGTAACAAGAAGATTAAGTAGATTCTCAGAAGGGAAAAGAATGGCAGCTAGCATAAAAAGCAATTAAACAAACCACAAAAAACTCACTGATCACAGTATTCCAGTTTCACCATAACAATGCGGCCATCTGATATGAACTCTGTGATGGAGGAAGAACTAATGCAAAGATCAAAGAAACAGAAAATTAAGAATCAAATGCATGAATATTAAAGTGTTTCTGGTTACCCTTATATTATTCATTGTTTTCTTGAATTTAATAGAGGTTCCTGTTAAAGGACACAAAATTGTATAATAAAATATGAAATTCCATTAAGAACATATAAAGAAAAGGAGTAAGGGAAAGAGAAGTTGAAAAGAGCAATATAAGACAAACAACAACAAATTCCTGGAAGAAATAATGGGAACGTGCTATTCGAGTCCAAATTAGAATTTATAAAACTCTGAAAGAATGTTTGCATACACACCACTTTCAGAAATTAATTTACATGGAAGAAAGGACAATTCTTTGGTGACAGAAATACTTGGGTTTGTATACTTAATATAGCCACTGAAAAGGTATCTAATCTCTCTGAATCTCAAAGCTTTTCTTCTGCAAAATGAGATTAATTGAAGGTTGGGAATTAGGAATAGAAATATTATAGAGCATAGCATTCAGAATTACATAAAAATAAGTCTGTTTATACCGTTATAGTATACTTTAATAAGAAGAATCTTTTTCGTTGTTGTTAGGTGCCACTCTGTGAAGTTGATTTCTACTCATAGCAACCCCACGTGACAGAGTAGAACTACGCGTTAGGGTTTTATGGAAAGAGATTGCCAGGTCTTTCTCCTGTGGGGTCGCCCCTGGGAAAGTTCGAATTGTCAACCTTTTGATTAAGCAGCCGATCACTTAACCATTGAACCACCAGGGATCCTTAATACTAAGAATACAACCAAAACCAAACCCACCGCCATCTAGTCAATTCCGACTCATAGCGACCCTATAGGACACATTAGAACGCTTCATAGGATTGCCAAGGAGCCTCTGGCGGATTCAAACTGCTGGACTTTTGGTTAACAGCTGTAGCTCTTAGCCACTGAGGCACCAGGGCTCCAAAATAGTTACCAGTAATTCAGCTCTGATTTGATATCCTTACAATGTATCCTGATATCCTTTCACATAGTTTACGGGATTGAAACTGTTTTCCTCATTTAAGGTATAGAAATCTACCCTCAAAGATATCAAGGATCAAACAAAATCATACAACGAACATGTTATAGAACAGGGTTCACACGCAGGTAATCCAGAGATTCTACTCTGAAATACATATTATGTTGCAATTTTAGTACAAACATATTCATCTATCAAGAGGAATGTCTAATTTCATATTTTAAAAAGTAAATTCTCCCAGCTATGGCATAAAATGGATGTATCCTGAACAAAACCTGCTCTGCACTAACTGGTTAGAGTAGAAGATTAGTGGTTGCTACATTTGATAATACCCTATAACAGTTTCTACTCATGTACATATATAGTCGTATACACATGTAGATCAGTGCAGGTATTATATCTATGATGTTGGGTTACAATGTCAGTGAACATGGTATTTACCTACTCTATTTGGATTCTATATTAGAGGTGCCCTGGTGGTGTAGTGGTTAAGCTCTTGGCTGTTAACTGAAAGGTCAGATGTTCCAACCCACCACCCACTCTTCAAAAGAAAAGACCTAGCAATCTGCCTCAACTGCAAAGGGCTTAAATTTGGTATTGGTTTTATTCTATATTAATGTGTAATTTGGGTAAATATCTGCATTGCATGAGTATAAGTTTCTCCTAGCTTAAATAGTATAACTTTTTCCTTTACACAATCGTAATCAAATGACATGTATTCATAATTATATTTTTGAATTGCATTGTTTCATATTAGAAAATATTTGTCTTTAAAACATACTGAGTATTGTCAGTAAAACTAATGATTATTAATCACATTTTAAAGAAAATATAACATGAAAAATAGTTATTCAACTTGTTTTCTACAAGCTTCTATTAGATCCTATTCTTTTGGATTACCCACTGGTAATGCCATCTAAATTTTACATTTTAATCATTTGGAAAAGTGCAGCAGGGTTTGCTGAAATAAAAAAGACACAAAAATTATTGGTGGTTAGAAAGCTAAGGAACTGGGAATGTGATTGTTGAATCATTCTACATGGATATTTGAAATGTATTCACTTATTCATTCAACTTGCTTGATAAATATTTGCTAAACAGTGCCTACATGCTAGGCACTATGCTAGATTTGCAGTATAATACAAAACAGATGTTGTTAGGTGCTGTCTGGTGTATTGCACTCACAGTGATCCTATGTGACAGAGTAGAACTTCTCCATAGGGTTTTCTAGGCTGTAATCATATTAAGGAAACCCTGGTGGTGTAGTGAGTGGTTAAGTGCTATAGCTGTTAACCAAAGAGTTGGCAGTTCGAATCCGCCAGGTGCTCCTTGGGAACTCTATGGGGCAGTTCTACTCTGTCCTATAGAGTCGGTATGGGTCGGAATCGACTCGACGGCAGTGGGTTTTTTTTTTTTTTTTTTTTTTTTTTTTTGTTTAATTGTATTAACGGAACAGGTTGCTAGGTCTTTCTTCTGCAGAATGGCTGGGTAGGTTGGAACGGCCAAACTTTTGGTTAGCTAGCACCTGAATGCTTAACCATTTATACCAGCAGGGATCCTATAAAACAGATGCTGATCCCCAACTGCTTTAGTCCCACATGCTTTGTCTTTCTAGAAATGTCAAGCTCTGCTTTACCTCATGGCATTTGCATGTAATTTTCCTATGTCTAGAAATCCTTTTCACTAACTCTTTGTGTCCAGACCCTTCCTCAACTTTTACATTTCCATGGAAGTGTCATCTACTTAGAAAGAATTTGCTAGTCTAACCTATCTAGCTAATGATCCCACCACACCCCACATTTCCTTTACAGAATGTATTTCAATCTGAAATGGCCCCTTTGTATATTTGTTTATTATCTACTTTCCCCATCAGATAGAATCTGAGCTCTGTGTTCATTTCTTTGTCCCGGTTCCTACAGCGGGGCCTGAGACATAATAGGTTCTCTATCAATATTTGTTGAATTGATAGATGTAAGCTAAATTTGGTCAGAGAATAATATTTATTCTGTACAGAGAAAAATGTATATCCATAAATACATACTCAGAAGAATTACTGCAAAAGAAAGTACACTTTTTAATTCTAACATCCAAGACTTAATTTCGTACCTGATATTTTCAAATAGAGTAACAGATTCATAACTTTTATAAATGGTTTATTTAGTTTATGATATTTTTTAAATTTAATTTTATATTTAAAATCAACATTCCATCTATTTTCTAAAACTAAAAAAGCAAAACCCAGTGCCGTTGAGTCGATTCCAACTCACAGCGACTCCATAGGACAGAGTAGAACTGCCCCATGGAGTTTCCAAGGAGCGCTTGGTGGACTTGAACTGCCAACCCTTTGGTTAGCAGCCGTAGCACTTAACCACTATGCCACCAGGTTTAAGTAACTTAAACACTTTTAAAGTTTGGACAAGGGCATTTGAAAGTAAAAAATGCTTGGGAAACTTTTTTTTTTTTTTTTTACTTAACATTCACACAGTCTTTCACTATCTGTTTCACATTGCAGTAATTTCAATGAAAAATGTCTTCTAAAACTTCTCCTAGGGGAAAGGGTCATTTATCTGATTTTCTAAACCTCACCCAATATCTTAAAATGGTTTCTAAGAGACGTCATGCATTAATATTTTATCATATGTGTATACTTTAATATGTCACACAATGACAACATAAAAAAGAGAAGTAGGGTTAAAAAAGGAAATAAAATTTCAAAGATGTAGAATTCCAAAAATGCAGTCAAAATAGTTAATTAAATAAATCATGTTGAAGTCATAGTCAATGCAGGAACCATGTTGTAAAACTGCCGCTCAATTTATGTTTCTCTGTATTTGTATTTGTGTTCTTACTTTTGGAAATATTACCAATTGTTGTTGTTCTTAGGTGCCATTGAGTCGGTTCCGACTGGTAGTGACCCCATGTACAACAAAAGGAAACACTGCCCAGTCCTGCACTATCCTCACAATCGTTATGTTTGAGCCCACTGTTGCAGCCACTATGTCAATCCGACTTGTTGAGGGTCTTCCTCTTTTTTGCTGACCTTCTACATTACCAAGGATGAAGTCCTTCTCTGGGGACTGACCCCTCCTCATAATATGGCCAAAGTATATGAGATGTATTTTCACCATCCTTGTCTCTATAAGGAGCATTCTGGTTGTACTTTTTCCAAGACAGATTTGTTTGTTCTTTTGGAAGTCCATGGCATATTCGATATTCTTCCCCAACACCAAAATTCAGTGGCATCAATTCTTCCTCAATCTTCCTTATTCATTGTCCCACTTTCACATTCATAGGGAGCTACTGAAAACACCAGGGCTTGGGTCAGGTAAACCTTAAGTCTTCATAGTGACATCTTTGCTTTTCAAAGCTTTAAAGAGGTCCTTGGCATCGGATTTGCTCAATGCATTGCATTTTTTGATTTCTTGATTGCTGCTTCCATGGGTGTTGATTATGGACACAAGTTAAATGAAATCTTTGACAACTTCAATCTTTTCTCTGTTTATTATGATGTTGCTTATTCGTGCAGTTGTGAGGATTTTTGTTTTCTTTATGTTGAGGTGTAATCCAAACAGAATGCTGTGGACTTTGATCTTCATCAATAAGAAGTTCAAGTCCTCTTGACTTCCAACAAGCAAGGCTGTGGCATCTGCATAATGCAGGTTGTTAACATGTCTTCCTCCAATCTTGATGCCCCATTCTTCTTCAGATAGTCCAGTCTCTCAGATCATTTCCTCAGCATACAGATTGAATAGGTATGGTGAAAGGATACAAACCTGATGCACACCTTTAAACCACACAGTATCCCCTTGTTCTGTTTGATCAACTGCCTCTAGACCTATGTACAGATTCCTCATGAGCACAATTACGTGTTCTGGAATTCCCATTGCTTGCAATGTCATCCAGAATTTATGATCCACACAGTCGAATGTATTTGCATACTCAGTAAAACACAGGTAAACATCTTTCTGGTATTCTCTGCTTTCAGCCAGGATATACCTGACATGACCAATGATATCCATGGTTCTAAGTCCTCTTCTGAATTTGGCTTGAATTTCTGGCAGTTCCCTACTGAAATACTGCTGCAGCTGCTTTGGAATGATTTTCAGCAAAATTCTACTTGTATGTGATATTAATGATATTGTTCAATAATTTCCACATTCAGTGAGATCACCTTTCTTGGGAATAGGAATAAATATAGACCTCTTCCAGTCAGTTGGTTAGGTAGCTGTCTTCCAAATTTCTTGGCATAAACGAGTGAGTACTTTCAGTGCTGCATCCATTTGTTGAAACATCTCAATCGGTATTCCATCAATTCCTGGAGCCTTGTTTTTTTTTACCAATGCCTTTGGTGTTTTTTTTTTTTTTTTGGTGTAGCTTGGATTTCTTCCTTCAGTTGCATTTGTTCCTGATCATACTCTAGCTCCTGAAATGCTTGAACATCGACCAGTTCTTTTTGGTATAGTGACTCTGTGTATTCCTTCCATCTTCTTTTGATGCTTCCTGAGTCCTTTAATATGGTCCCCCATAGAATCCTTCAATACTGCAACACGAGGCCTGAGTTTTTTCTTCATTTCTTTCAGCTTGAGTTTTCTATCTCCAGGCCTTTGCACATATCATTATAACACTACTTTGTCTTAACTAGCTTCCCTTTGAAATCTTCCATTCAACTCCTTTACTTCATGACTTCTTCCTTTGCTTTAGCTGCTGAAAGTTTAAGAGCAAGTTTCTAAGTCTCTTCTGACATCCATTTCAGTCTTTTCTTTCTTTCTTGTCTTTTATATGACCTGTTACTTTCTTCATGGATGAAGTCCTTGATGTCATTCCACAACTCGTCTGGCCTTTGTTCATTAGTGTTGAAAAAGTCAAATCTATTCTTGAGATGTTCTCTAAATTGAGGTGGGATATACTGAAGGCTGTACTTTGGCTCTTGTCGACTCATTCTCATTTTCTTCAATTTCAACTTGAACTTATATATGAGCAACTGAAGGTCTGTTTCACAGTTGAACCCTGGCCTTTTTCTGAGTGATGATATTGAGCTTTTCCATTGTCTCTTTCCACAGATGTAGTCAATTTGATTCCTGTGTAGTCCATCTGGCCAGGTTCATGTGTATAGTTGCAGTTTAAGTTGGTGAAAAAAAGGTATCCGCAATGAAGAATTTGTTGGTCTTGCAAAATTCTGGGATGTGATCTCTAGCATCATTTCTATCACCAAGGCCATATTTTCCAAATACCCATCCTTCTTTGTTTCCAACTTTTGCATTCCAATCTCCAGTAATTATCAGTGCAACCTGATTGCATGTTCCATCAATTTCAGACTGCAGAAGTTGGTAAAAATCTTCAATTTCTTAATTTTTGTTGCTAGTGATTGGTGCGTAAATTCAAATAATAGTCTTATTAACTAGTTTTCTTTGTAGTCATATGGATATTTTCCTATCACTGACAGAGTTGTACTTTAGGATAGATCTTGAAAAGTTCTTTTTGACGATGAATGCAATGCCATTCTTCCTCGAGGTGTCAATCCTGACATAGCAGACCATATGATTTTCTGATTCAAAATGGCCAATGCCGGTCCATCTCAGCTCATTAACACCTAGGATATCAATGTTTATCCATTCCATTTCATTTCTGACAACTTCCAATTTTACTAGATTCATAATTTGCCCATTCCATATTCTGATTGTTATTGCCACATCAGCAAATGAAGGTCCCAAAAGCTTGACTCCATCCACATCATTAAGGTTGATTCTACTTTGAGGAGGCAGCTCCTTCCCAGTCATTTTTTGAGTGCCTTCCAACCTGAGGGTCTCATCTTCTGGCACTATATCAAACCATGTTCTGCTGCTGTTCATAAGATTTTCACCGACTAAATCTTTTCAGAAGTAGACTGTCATGTCCTTCTTCCTAGTCTGGCTTAGTCTGGAAGCTCAGCTGAAACCTCTCCACCATGGGTGACCCTGCTGGCATTTGAATACCAGTGGCATAGCTTCCAGCATTGTAGCAACATGCAAACCCTCACAATAAGACAAACTCACAGACACGTGGTGGATTACCAGTTACTAGTGAGTACTTGCACCTTGATTTTGACGAAAAAGCTTACTTATATTAAAAACAAATCAACACTTCCTGCAGTAAAAAATACACACACACACCTGTAGTAGTACACTGACCTGAAATTCAGTATACCTTTTATTGGCATTTGCAGACTTTGTTTACCAAAAAAAACAAAACTTCTTTACTAATAAAATATTTTGATCTATACCTTAGATTTGGTTAACTCAGTTTTTTTTTTTTTTTTTTTTTTTTTTTTATGGTTATAATATACCTGATAGTTACATAGGTTATCTTACCCATTCATGGTTATAATACAGTGTAATGCAAAATCAAGACACAAAGGAGAAAAAAAAAAATAAGTTTCAGGGATAATTGTCATACAAATAATGAATCACCAAAAGAAAAAAAAAAAACTATTCTATAAAAGAATAATAAAATATATTCATATAAAGAAGAAACAAGATGGTTGACTAGGTAGAAGCTGCCTCGAATCTCTCTTGCAACAAAGACTTGGAAAAACAAGTGAATCGATCACATACATGACAATCTATGAACACTGACCATCAAACACAGATCTAAAGAGTTGACCTGAGTGACAGGGGAGTAAAAAGCTGTGCTCTGAAGCAGCGACCACCTCTGGAACCGGTGTCCCGCTCCACAGTCTTGAGTCCTCGTGGTTTCCTGGTGCTGAGTGGCGGGGCTGATTGTGGCTAGCTGAGGCGTGGCAGGAACAGGACACAGCCCTAACCCCTAGCCCTCTGGGGTAACCTCAGCAGAGACTCAGCCAGCACAAGCATGCTGCACACTGACGGGGCTAACAAGAGAACAAGCAACCACAGGGGAGGAGTGACTGTTTTCGGAGACTGAAGCCAGAGTCCCAGTCAGAAAACCTTGGTGCCAGGCTTTGGACTGGGCACAAGGGAGCTGAGCACAGCTTCCTGAGATGGCACAAACACAGGACACAGCCCTAGCCCCCTGAAGTGACCTCGGGGGAAGCCCAGCCAGTGCATGCAGGCAGCGCAATGAAGCCACTGACAGAAGGAGAAGTCACCGGGAGGCAGCGACTGGTTTTGGAGCCCAGAGTGCGGCATCCCAGCAGGTGAACCTTGGCGCTGGGCTTTGAACTGGGAGAGAAGGATCTGACCACCACTTCTGAGACAGCACAAGCACAGGACGTGGGCCTGACCCTCGGGGGCAATCTTGACCCAGCCAGAGCACACAGGCTACACGCCCCTCGGGAATCTCAGATAAAAGTCATCACCAAGCAAGATAAGTAACTTTGTCTATATTGCTGGGTGCTACTCTCTCCTATCTATCTGATTCCTCCCCTCTCTGCCCCAGGCAGCTTCATTAATATTGGAATTTCCTGGGTCAGGGACTGAAGTGCTCTGCGTTTTTTTTTTTTTTTTTTTTCTTTTCCTAACCCATTCTCCTGGCCTAAGGGAAAAAAAAAAAAAGAGAGAGAGAGAAGCAGCTACTAAAAACCCAGGGATGAACAATTCCTCCCTAACTTCCCAAATTTGGAATAAAAATACAGAACCAGCTCCAGCCAAGCAAATGAGACCCACATTCTTTGGCTTTCCTCCCTACAGGGAAAAAGGTGGCCATTATAATGCAAAGGCAATTCTGATAAGAGATCTGACTGTAATTATTTTAGCAGATCACTGGAGAGACAAGATTTCCAGGTCCGATATCTCTACCTATTAAACAGAGCCCTCACTGATCCACAATGCGGAACTGAGGGCTGAAGTTCCACCCAAACCTCCTAGCCACCTGCCAAAGGGGTCTGAGGATACTGACACTTACCAGTCTTCGGAGATACACGCATTGGGTGCCTAAGGTTCAGCTGCAGAGCCCACCCACCAAAGTGCTTTAGGAATAGAGACACACCTACCTCACTGGCAACTGGGGGTAGGCTGTCAGCATCCTGCCCCCCCAGAGTGTGACCCTCTGCAGCTACTAGAATCTGATGCACACAACTATCACCACAACTCCTCTAAGTTAATAGGTGACAGTCTACACCACACACTTGGTGACCCAAAATCAGATTCTACTCAAGAATAGTGAATGGACTCTTAGGCTTATATATCTGGTAACAGCCCAAACCAGCTGGTAATAGGACATAAGTGATTCAAAGGCTAAAACAATCAAGACAGTGCAATCTAGTAGCCCATCTGCATATATTGAAAGAAAACAAAACAAGATAAGACTCAGTGAGCAAATATAAAATAAATCATTACAATATATTATAGATGGCTCAGAGACAGCAGTTGATATCAAAACACATAAAGAAGCAGACCATGATTGCTTCTACAAATCCCTAAATTAAAGATCAAAATCTTTACCAAATGAAGATACAATCCTGGAATTGCCAGATGCAGAATATAAAAAACTAATTTACAGAATGCTTCAAGACATCAGGGATGACCTCAGAAATGAAATAAGGCAATCTACAGAAAAAGCCAAGGAACACACTGATAAAGCAGTTGAAGAACTCAAAAAGGTTATTCAAGAACATAGTGGAAAAATTAATAAGCAGCAAGAATCCATAGAGAGACAGCATTCAGAAATCCAAAAGATTAACAGTAAAATTACAGAATTAGACAAGTCAATAGGAAGTCAGAGGAGCAGACTCGAGCAACTGGAATGCAGAGTAGGGGAGGTGGAGGATAAGGCAGTTGACACCAATATAGCTGAAGAAAAATCAGATAACAGAATTAAAAAAAAAAAAAAAAGAAACCCTAAGAATCATGAGGGACTCTATCAAGAAGAATAACTTGCGTGTGATTGGAGTTCCAGAACAGGGAGGGATAACAGAAAATACAGAGAAAATAGTTGCAGATCTCTTGGCAGAAAACTTCTCTGGCATCATGAAAGATGAAAGGATATCTATCCAAGATGCTCATCGAACCCCATATAAGATTGATCCAAAAAGAAAATCACCAAGACATATTATCATCAAACTTGCCAAAACCAAAGATAAGGAGAAAATTTTAAAAGCAGCCAGGGATAAAAGAAAAGTCTCCTACAAAGGAGAATCAAGAAGAATAAGTTCAGACCACTCAGCAAAAACAATGCAGTCAAAAAGGCAGTGGGATGACATATATATGGCACTGAAGGAGAAAAACTGCCAGCCAAGGATCATATATCCAGCAAAACTCTCTCAAATATGAAGGTGAAATTAAAACATTTACAGATAAACACAAGCTTAGAGAATTCGCAAAAACCAAACTAAAGCTTCAAGAATTACTAAAGGAAATTGTCAGGTCAGAAAATCAATAATATCAGATACCAACACAACACAGGAAGAGAAAAGAACATCCTGATATCAACTTGAATAGGGAAATCACAAAAACAAATTAAGATTAATTTTAAAAAGAAAAAATGCTCAAAACAGGGAACCATTGACGTCATTATGTAAAAGAACACAATAATCAAAAAGAGGAACTAAATACAGGAGGCATAGATCTTCCATACGGAGAGGAAAACAAGGCGATATAGGACAATACAAGTTAGGTTTTTACTTAGGAAAATAGTGGTAAATATTAAGGTAACCACAAAGAGGTCTAACAATTCCATAATTCAAAATAAAAACCAAGAAAAACATAATGACTCAGCAAACATAAATTCAACTACTATGAAAATGAGGAACACACAATTTACAAAGAAAAACGTCTCAGCACAAAAAAGTGGAAAAATGAAATTGTCAACAACACACACAAAAAGGCATCAAAATGACAGCACTAAACATATACTTTATAATTACGCTGAATGTAAATGGACTAAATGCACCCATAAAGAGACAGAGAGTCTCAGACTGGATAAAGAAACACGATCCGTCTATATGCTGCCTACAAGAGACACACCTTAGACTTAGAGACACAAACAAACTAAAACTCACAGGATGGAAAAAAATATATCAAGCAAACAACCATCAAAAAAGCTCAGGAGTGGCAATACTAATTTCTGAAAAAATAGACTTTAAAGTTAAATTCACCACAAAGGATAAAGAAGGACACTACATAATGATTAAAGGGACAATTTACCAGGAAGATATAACCATGTTAAATATTTATGCACCCCATGACAGGGCTGCAAGATACATAAAACAAAATTTAACAGAACTGAAAAGTGAGATAGACACCTCCACAATTATAGTAGGAGACTTCAACATGCCACTTTCAGAGAAGGACAGGACTTCCAGTAAGAAACTCAATAGAGATACGGAAGACCTAATTGCTACAATCAACCAACTTGACTTCATAGACCTATACAGAACACTCCATCCGACAGCTGCAAAGTACACTTTTTTTTTCTAGGGCACATGGAACATTCTCTAGGCTAGATCATATATTAGGTCATAAAACAAACCTTTGCAGAATCCAAAACAGCAAAATATTACAAAACATCTTCTCAGACCATAAGGCCATAAAAGTGGAAATCAATAACAGAAAAATTAGGGAAAAGAAATCAAATACTTGGAAACTGAACAATGCCCTGCTCAAAAAAGACTGGGTTATAGAAGACATTAAGGAGGGAATAAAGAAATTCATAGAATGCAATGAGAATGAAAACACTTCCTATCAAAACCTCTGGGACACAGCAAAAGCAGCGCTCAGAGATCAATTTATATCGATAAATGCACACATCCAAAAAGAAGAAAGAGCCAAAATCAGAGAACTGTCCCTACAACTTGAA
Source organism: Loxodonta africana (assembly GCF_030014295.1). Lineage (NCBI taxonomy): Eukaryota > Metazoa > Chordata > Mammalia > Proboscidea > Elephantidae > Loxodonta > Loxodonta africana. The sequence goes on from NC_087343.1 coordinate 24,179,721, forward strand.
CAAATACAAAGCAAGCAACAAAAGAATCCATCAGGCACCAGAGGAAAACAAAAAATAAAAATTAGAGCTGAACTAAATGAATCAGAGAACAGAAAAACAATTGACAGAATTAACAAAGCCAAAAGCTGGTTCTTTGAAAACATTAACAAAATTGATAAACCGTTGGCCAGACTGAAAAAAGAAATACAGGAAAGGAAACAAATAACCCGAATAAGAAATGAGATGGGCCATATCACAACAGACCCAAATGAAATTAAAAGAATCATATGAGATTATGAAAAACTGTACTCTAACAAATTTGCAAACCTAGAAGAAATGGATGAATTCCTAGAAAAACACTACCTACCTAAACTAACACAATCAGAAGTAGAACAACTAAATAGATCCATAACAAAAAAAGAGATTGAAAAGGTAATCAAAAAACTCCCAACAAAAAAAAGCCCTGGGCCGGACGGCTTTACTGCAGAGTTCTACCAAACTTTCAGAAAAGAGTTAACACCACTACTTCTAAAGATATTTCAAAGCATAGAAAATGATGGAATACTACCTAATTCATTCTATGAAGCCACCATTTCCCTGATACCAAAACCAGGTGAAGACACCACAAAAAAAAAAAGAAAATTATAGACCTATATCCCTCATGAACATAGATGCAAAAATCCTCAACAAAATTCTAGCCAATAGAATTCAACAACATATCAAAAAACAATCCACCACGACCAAGTGGGATTTAGAGGTAGGTTCAATATTAGAAAAACCATTAATGTAATCCACCATAAAAATAAAACAAAACACAAATACCACATGATCTTATCAATTGATGCAGAAAAGGCATTTGACAAAGTTCTACACCCATTCATGATAAAAACTCTCAGGAAAACAGGAATTGAAGGAAAATTCCTCAACATAATAAAGGGCATCTATTCAAAGCCAACAGCCAACATCATCCTAAATGGAGAGAGCCTGAAAGCATTTACCATGAGAACAGGAACCAGACAAGGATGCCCTTTATCACAGCTATTATTCAACATTGTGCTAGAGGTCCTAGCCAGAGCAATTAGGCTAGACAAAGACAGAAAGGTCATCCAGATTGGCAAGAAAGAAGTCAAATTATCTCTGTTTGCAGATGACATGATCTTATACACAGAAAACCCTAAGGAATCCTCCAGAACTCTACTGTAACTAATAGAAGAGTTCGGCAGAGTCTCAGGTTACAAGATAAACATACAAAAATCACTTGGATTCCTCTACATCAACAAAAAGAACATCAAATCAGTGCCATTCACAGTAGCCCCCAAGAAGATAAAATAGGAATAAATCTTACCAAAGACCTATACGAAGAAAACTACAAAGTATTAGAGCAAGAAACTAAAATGGACCTACATAAGTGGAAAACATACCTTGCTCATGAATAGGAAATCTTAATGTAGTAAAAATGTCTATTCTACCAAAAGCCATCTATACATACAATGCACTTCCGAGCCAAATCCCAATGACATTTTTTAATGTGATGGAGAAACAAATCACCAACTTCATATGCAAGGGAAAGAAGCCCTGGATAAGTAAAGCATTACTGAAAAAGAAGAAGAAAGTGGGAGGCCTCACTCTACCTGATTTTAGAACCTATTATACAGCCACAGTAGTCAAAACAGCCTGGTACTGGTACAACAACAGGCACATAGACCAATGGAACAGAATTGAGAACCCAGATATAAATCCATCCACATATGAGCAGCTGATGTTTGACAAGGGCCCAGTGTTGGTTAATTGGGGAAAAGATAGTCTTTTTAACAAGTGGTGCTGGCATAACTGGATATCCATTTGCAAAAAAATGAAACAGGACCCATACTTCACACCATGCACAAAAACTAACTCCACGTGGATCAAAGACCTAAACATAAAGACTAAAACGATAAAGATCATGGAAGAAAAAATAGGGACAATGTTAGGAGCCCTAATACAAGGCATAAACAGAGTACAAAACGTTGGTAAAAATGACGAAGAGAAACCAGATAAACTGGGAGCTCCTAAAAATCAAACACCTATGCTCATCTAAAGACTTCAACAAAAGCGTAAAAAGACCACCTACAGATTGGGAAAAAATTTTCAGCTATGACATCTCCGACCAGCGCCTGATCTCTAAAATCTATACGATTCTGTTAAAACTCAACCACAAAAAGAAAAACAACCCAATTAAAAAGTGGGCAAAGAATATGAACACAGACTTCACTAAAGAAGATATTCAGGCAGCTAACAGATACATGAGAAAATGCTCTCGATCATTAGCCATTAGAGAAATGCAAACTGGAACTACGATGAGATTCCATCTCACTGCAACAAGGCTGGCATTAATCCAAAAAACACAAAATAATAAATGTTGGAGAGGCTGCGGAGAGATTGGAACTATTATCCACTGCTGGTGGGAATGTAAAATGGTATAACCACTTTGGAAATCTACCTGGCATTTTCTTAAAAAGTTAGAACTACCATACAACCCGGAAATCCCACTCCTCGGAATATACTCTAGAGAAATAAGAGCCTTCACACAAACCGATATATGCACACCCATGTTTATTGCAGCTCTGTTTACAATAGCCAAAATCTGGAAGCAACCAAGGAGTCCATCAACGACGAATGGTTAAATAAATTGGGGTATATTCACACAATGGAATACTACGCATCGATAAAGAACAGTGACAAATCTGTGAAGCATTTCATAACATGGAGGAACCTGGAAGGCATTATGCTGAGCGAAATTAGTCAGATGCAAAAGGATGAATATTGTATAAGACTACTAGTGTAAGATCTTGAGAAATAGTATAAACTGAGAAGAACACATACTTTTGTGGTTACGACGGGGGGAGGGAGGGAGGGCAGAGGGAGGGAGGGTGGGAGAGGGTTATTTACTGATTAGTTAGTAGATAAGAACTACTTTAGGTGAAGGGAAGGACAATACTCAATACATGGAAGGTCAGCTCAACTGGACTGGACCAAAAGCAAAGAAGTTTCCAGGATAAACTGAATGCTTCAAAGGTTAGTGGAGCAAGGGTGGAGGTTTGGGGACTATGCCTTAAGGGGACTTCTAAGTCAATTGGCAAAATAATTCTATTATGAAAACATTCTGCATTCCAGTTTGAACTGTGGCATCTGGGGTCTTAAATGCTAACAAGCGGCCATCTAAGATGTGTCAATTGGTCTCAACCCACCTGAATCAAAGGAGAATGAAGAACACCAAGGTCACACGATAATTATAAGCCCAAGAGACAGAAAGTACCACATGAACTAAAGACTTACATCATCCTGAGACCAGAAGAACTAGATGGTGCCCAGCCACAACCAGTGACTGCCCTGACAGGGAGCACAACAAAGAACCCCTGAGAGAGCAGGAGATCAGTGGGATGCAGACCCCAAATTCTCATAAAAAGACCAGACTTAATGGTCTGACTGACGCTAGAAGAATCCAGGCGGTCATGATCCCCAGACCTTCTTTTGGCCCAGGATAGGAACCATTCCGGAAGACAACTCATCAGAAATGGAATGGACTGGATAATGGGTTGGAGAGAGATGCTGATGAGGAGTGAGCTCGTTATATCAGGTGGACACTTGAGACTGTATTGGCAAGTGCTGTCTAGAGGGGAGATGGGAGGGTAGAGATGGTTAGAAACTGTCAAAACGGTCACAAAAGGAGAGACTGGAAGGAGGGAGCGGGGAGACCCATTAGGGTGAGAGTAAATGGAGTATGTAGTAAGGTGTATATAAGTTTATATGTGAGAGACTGACTTGATTTGTAAACTTTCACTTAAAGCACAATAAAAATTATTTAAAAAAAAAAAGAAGAAGAAGAAACAATCAGAAAAGAAAAAGACTACCCCCCACTCCAGGGAATCCAGTGATATTAATTAGTCGTAAGTTCTGGAATAAAAGTTCAAGGAGATCAGGTTTCCCCTTTTTTGAGTGTATCACAATGAGAGATACCACCCAAGCCACGAGTTTGGAATTTGTATTTAAATTGTTATTCCATCAAATGTTTCCTATACAATTGCTATGAAAAACAGCAGAGGAAAATACTTTAATTGAAACATCAAAAGGCCAAGTACATAATGATGACTGATTATTAAAAAATAATAAAAATAATTAAATAAAAACTATCAAGAATAGATGAAGTTAAAAAGAAGCACTCTCATCTCTAATGCTTCATGTTATATCTGCTGAAATATCTTAACAATGGCGAATCCTTGATTAGTATGTCAAAGTTTACGGAAAAGAAAGATGGGCTCGATCTTACAGAAGTGATTGGTAACTTCTAAGTGAAAATAAATGATAATACATGATCATAAAAATTGAATTTACAAATACAAAAATGAACCTGAGTTTGCAACTAGATTTGGTGAAAAACAACTCAGTCTAACCCAAAGTCAAAAAACACAAGTCAGTTTCTATTGGGTAGATTCCAAATCATGGTGTCATGGCAACCCCATATATTACAGAACAGAAGAGCTCGATACTGTTACCTTGGCTGTCATTTTTATGGACGCACATTACCTGGCCTTTCTTTTCATTGCTCCTGAGTGGGTACAAACCGCCAAACTTTGTGTTAGTAAAATCAAAACCCATTGCCATCAAGAAGATTTTGATTCATGGTGACATTAGATGTTACAGGGTAGAACTACTCTATAGGGTTTTCTTGGCTGCCACCTTTACATAAGCAAATTTCCAAGTCTTGCTTCCACAGCGCTGCTGGGTGGATATGAACTGCCATCCTCTTCTAGGTTAATAGTCAAACACACACTACTTGTACCACCCTCCTTTAAATAGAGGGATGAGTGTGTCAGATGATAAAAACATTAGATGATTTAATCTTTCTTTTATAGAGTGTTATGATGCTAAAATTTCAAAAATCTAACGAAAACAGTGTCAATGGGGTTAGAATAAAACAGCAAACTGAAGGGAACCATGTCTGATTCATGAAAAGTCCCTATGTTCAGAAAGTAACACTGCTTATGAAAATCAATTGGAGAGAATGAAAAGTAACATTAAGATTTTAAATTTTATGAATTAAATTGAATACAGCCAAATTATCATAAGACATTGGTAGTGTAATTAGTGCAATGTAATTAGTGGAATTAGTAACTAGGGGAAAAAAAAAAAAAAAAAAACCTTTCTCTCCAGAAATACATCCAGAAAATACAGAGATTATAGCTGATCACAAGTAAATATCTGTGCATACAAGAGTAGCATGGAAGGAGGTTTGTATCCACATCATTCCTTTCATCTTTTTAAAAAATTATTTTGTTGTTGCTGAGAATATACTAAAAAAAAAAAAAAAAAAAAATTCAACAATTCCTACAGGTGCAATTCAGTGACACTGATTACAGTCTTCAGGTTGTACAATCATTTTTCACCCTCCTTTTCTGAGTTCTTCCATCCCTGTTAACATAAACTCAGTACCCTCTAAAGTTCCTATCTAATGTTTCAAGTTGCTGTCCTCACTTTCATCCCATATAGTTCTTAAAAGAGCTTACTGCTCAAGATAGACAATTTTTATTAGCTAAATCCAAATAACTGTTTGGTTTTAAGAAGACTTCAAGGGGTATTTTTTGGTTTAAGGTTTAAAGACCTCAGGGCAATAGTTTCAAGGGTTCATCCAGTCTTCATGACTCTAGAAAGTCCAGGGTCCATGAAAATTTAAAATTATGGTCTGTATTTTCCCCTTTTTGATGAGGATTCTTCTAAGAATCTTCGATCAAAATGTTCAGTAATGGTAGCTGGGTACCATCCAGTTCTACTGATCTCACAGTCAGGAGGCAGTTGTTCATAGAGACAATTAGCCACACATTCCATTTCTTCCTCCTATTCCTAACTCTCTTTTCTCTGTTGTTCCAGGTGAATAGAGACCAATTGTTGTGCCTTGGATGACTGCTTGCAAGCTTTTAAGATCCCAGACACTATGCAAGGAATAAGGAGGTAGAATAGAAGTACTAAACACATTATTAAGTCAATTAACTGGTATGTCCCATGAAACCATGACCTTTAAACCTCCAAACCAAGGAATCAAATCCCATGAGGTTTGGTTGTACATAAGCAGCCTCAGCAACTACTCTTTTTTTCTTTTTTTTTGTCATTGTTGTAAATATATCTACCACACAACTTTTGCCACTTCAATCTTGTTATATTCTTGCTGACAAGGGATAATTAAATAAGAAATTTTCTGGTAACATGTGCCTTTCACTTACCCAAAAGAAACAACTATTTTCTTCACTCACTTGGTTTCTTGTGATTTATAACTACTCCTGGCTTAATGATGAACATAAACCAAAACAGAAAATTATATCAGCCTGAAGACTCTCACCTCCAATGGCTGCGTTTTAATTCTAGAGGATGGTGGATGACAATTAAATCAATAAGTCTCATAGGGCTCCTCTGAGGATGTTTTTAAACAGCCTTGGTTGTCAACACACCAAACATGCCGACCTTCCCTGCATGAAGCAAGTGGTTAGTAGCATCTCGAAACCCGTTTTTCTCCACTTTTGGCACTTGCTTTAATGAAGACCAAATCTAGCTACTAGAAATGACAAGAGTTTAGGATATATTCTTCATAAAATGTCTATAGTTAATTCAAAAATAAACAGTAATTCAACTGAAAAATCAATGTATTCCAACTTTCTTTTTTTATTTGAATGTGTTTAATAGAGTTAAAGTACTAAAAAGAAGACAGCTTTTGTTTTTTCCCCAAGGACATTGTATTGTGAAACACAGAACAGTTGCTATAAAATGCCTGTAAAATGACTCTTAGAAACAATGATTCCTCAATGACCACATACTACTTGCATTGCAGTAATAAATAGTCTCAAACACATAAATATAATCTTCCCTATTTTACCCTCAGCTTAATTATAAACTAAAATCCAAATTACTCTAAATCTGTTTCTATGCATTGTTTAAATAGCCTATAAGAAATTTTTGTATCTTTTTATACTTCTAAAAATCTGAGCCTATTTTACTGCCTCTAATTTAGTATATATTTATTCACAACTAGGATAACTACCAGCCCCCCCCCACAAAAAAAAGATTGTTTCCCTTTTTTCTCTGTTTAGTCAATTACTGATTCTGTATACTTGTTAACTGGTTCTTCATGACATCAGAAAACTGTCAGCCTTAAAATTTATCCTGTAATTCAAATACTTTTCAAATAATACATGTTTCTATTATAATGAAGCATGCTTGCTCTTCCTGGTAAAATGAGTTTACCAGCAAGCAGCAGAAAACCTGTCTACACTAACCTTTTAAACACTGTGGTATCTTTTTCTCCACATAACAAAATAATCCGACAATAACTTGCAGTGTTTATACTGCCATCAAGGACTCAGTCTCTTTTCAGTAATGTGCTCCATCATCCTTAGGCTCTTCACTGTTGATCCACTAACGGTCATCTGAGGGGCACAAAATGGCAGATGGAGCTTCATGCATCCTAATCACATTTGGGAACAGAGAAAGAGACAAAGGTTTTTTTTTTCTTCATTTCCAATATCAGAAAAGAAACTGCTTTCCCAGAAGCCCTATAGAGATTCTCCATTGGTCAGAAAGGGAACAACAATCCACTTTTAACTGCAATGTTACTGTTTTATGACATCGAGTCATCCTGACTCACCGTGATCCCATGTGACAGAGTAGAACTGTCGCATAGGGTTTCCTATTCTGTAATTTTTATGGAGCAGATTGCCAGGTCTTTCTCCCATGGAACAACTGGGTAGGTTCAAACTGCCAACCTTTTGGTTAGCAGCTAAATATTTAAACATTGGACAACCAGGTCTCCTTTTGTCTGTAATTGAGGCTGAGAAAGTAATAGATTGGTTTACTTTTTACACGCTTGGGTGAGAGGAAGCATGAAGAAAGGAATGAGATATGACTTTTGGGTACCAATGAAGAGTGTTGGCCACAATAAGATCATTGTTATAGAATTGGCATTTTTAAGAGTGAATGATGAAATTTAACATCTAGAATGCAGAGCTTTCCTGGCTATAAGATGAAGTTCTGTGAAAGACTATCCTGAAATTTACGGAATATTTTATTAACACTTCAGAAAACTTCATGCTTTCTTTAGATTAAATATTGCAAAACAACTAAAAAATTTGGTAGGATGTTCAAATTAAACAAGCTGAAGAATCGTGTACCACCACAAGAAGCCTCACAGATAAGTATATCTCTTGAAAATTAAATGCAAATGTGTTCATTAAGTCAAGATGAAGTTCAAACACTAGAAGGAACTTAAATAATGAAATAGATGCACAGAGTGAATACAAAAAAACAGAGTATAATAAATAAACTTATGTATAGTTACTGATGAAGATTAAAGACAGCAACCTTCAGAATGGATTATACCTCAACATAAAGAAAACAAAAATCTTCACAACTGGACCAATAAGCAACATAATGATAAGGGGGAAAAGACTGAAGTTGACAAGGATTTCATTTTACTTTGGATCCACAATCAACGCCCATGGAAGCAGCAGTCAAGAAATCAAAGTACATATTGCCTTGGGCAAATCTGCTGGAAAAGACCTCTTTAAAGTGTTGAAAAGCAAAGATGTCACCTTGAAGACTAAGGTGTGCCTGACCCAAACCATTATATATTCAATTGCCTCATATGCATGCGAAAGCTGAACAAGAATAAGGAAGACCAAAGACACAATTGAATTAATGTGTTGGTGAAGAACATGGAATATACCACAGGCTGTCAGAATGAATAAGTCTGTCTTGGAAGAAGTACAGCCAGAAAGCTCCTTGGAAACGAGGACAGTAAGACTTTGTCTCACATAATTTGGACATGTTATCAGGAAGGACCAGTCCCTGGAGAAGGTCATCATGCTTGATAAGCGAGAAGGTCAGCCAAAAAGAGTAAGACCCTCAACAAGATGAACTGACACAGTGGTTCAACAGTGGGGTCAAACAGCAATGATTGTGAGGATGGCAAAGGACCGGACAGTGTTTCATTCTGTTGTACATAGGGTTGCTGTGATGTGGAACTGACTCAATTAACAACAACAACAACGTTGCTGGTATTTGAAATACCGGTGGCGTAGCTTCCAGTATCACAGCAACAAGCAAGCCACCACAGTGCCACAAACTGACATATGTGTGGAGATATATATATATACCCCATAGGGTATATGTCTGTGTAAATGTATTTGTGTATCTATACACACACACACACATAAAACAAAACAAAAAAAAAATCACGGTCAAGAGGATTCCAACTCATAGTGACCCTATAGGACAGAGTAGAACTGCCCCGTAGGGCTTCCAAGGAGCAGCTGGTGGATTTGAACTGCTAGCCTTTTGGTTAGCAGCCAAGCTCTTAACTGCTGCACCACCAGGGCTCTGTGTATATATGTACATACTGATATATATTTTGTTTTTTTTTTTTTTTACTAAACAATTATCACTGTACTGATATCATTTGTGGCCATATGCTTTATTCCCATAGGTTAAAAAATAAAATCTGGCTTCTATGAGCAAAAATGATCTTTTTTTGGATATGTTCAGTAGTGAGACTTTCTTGTAAAACAGTTGCCACAACTCCTGGAGACCCCACGAGTCATAGTGTGATATATTAATCTAATAGTTTTCCTCTAATAGATATTCTAACTTCCAAGTGCATATGATATTAAAATTCTGGAAAATAAAAAATAACTTGTAATTTGCTACTTTTTAAAATGTCATTCCAAATGTATCTATAAGTTTTAATTGTAGTCAAATTGAAAAAATATCATACCTCATTAATTAAGTTGTTTGTGGCATACCTAATGAGGCAATGGAACATGGAGCTATCATAATAATTATTTAAAACTCACAGATCCTTTCATCTCACAGGAATTGGAAAAGGAATTTAAATCATGCTTTTGTGAGGTATCTGCTTAGATAACTATTTCAACTGAAATATAATTTTAAATGTTTTTAAATTCTTGTAATAAACTTAATTAAAGCAGTTACAGATTTACAGAGATTTTTCATACACCCCTTTGTGCCTCTTCAGGCAGTTTCTTCTATTGTTAATATATTGCAATAGTTTCATCCATTTGTTACAATTGATGAAGCAATATTAATATCAAAGTCCCTAGTTTACATCAGGATTCACTCCTTGTGATTACACTTCTATTGGTTTTGCAAATGCATAATATCACGTGTTCACCATTACAATATCATAAAGAATACTTTCAATGCCCTAAAAATGGTCTATGCTCCCTAACTCCTCCCTCTGACCCCCTGGTAACCACCAATAATTATCCTGTCTCTATAGTTTTGCCTTTTCCAAAATGTCATATAGTTGGAATCATATAGTATGTAGCTATTCAGATTGGCCTCTTTCACTTAGTAATATGCATCTGAGATTCTTCCATGCCTTTTTGTGACTTGACAGCATGGTTATTTTTATTGCACCATAATACTCCATTAAAAAAATTACAACAGTTTGAATATCCATTCACCTAATGAAGAGCATCTTGGTTGCTTATAATTTTTGGCAATTATAAATAAAGCTGCTATAAACATCAACATAAATTGTGTGTGTGTGTGTTTGAACATATGTTTTCAAATAATTTGTGTAAATACATAGGAGCAAGATTTCTAGTTCATATGGTCAGCCTATGGTTAAAAAAAAAAAAAAATGGTTAGCTTGGTAGAAACTGCTGGACTTCTTCCAAAGCGAGTGTACCATTTTTTATTCCCATAAGCAAGGCATAAAAGTTTCTATTGCTCCTTATCCTTCCAGCATTTGGTACCATCAGTGTTTTGGGTCTTAACCATTCTAATGCACTCCTTGGATGGAGCAAATGGTTAAGTGATTGACTACTAGTGAAAGGGTTGGTGGTTGGAACCCACTCAGAAGTGAATGGAAGACAGAGCTGGCTACCTGCATTCAAAATATCACAACCTTGAAAACCATATGAAGCAGTCTGACTCTGCACACATGGGATCTCCATGAGCTAGAATTAACTCAACAACAACCAAGAACAAGAACAACGTGTTTGTAATTGAAACTACTGTTGTTTTGATTTTCAATCTACTAATGACGTATGAATCCCACTGCCGTCAAGTAGATTACGACTCATAGTTACCCTATAGAACAGAATAGAACTGCCTTGTAGTGTTTCCAAGGAGCAGTTGGTGGAATCAAACTGCCAACCTTTTGGTTGGCAGCCAAGCTCTTAACAACTATGCCACCAGGGCTCCTATGAGTCAGAATCAACTCTAAGGCAACTTATTTTGGCTTAATGACATATGAAAGGAGCCTGGAAGAGCAATGGTTAAGCACTCAGCTAATAACTGAAAGTTTGGTGGTTCAAACCCACCCAGCAGCATCACGGGAGAGAAGACCTGGAGATCTGGTCTCATAAAGATAACAGCCTAGAAAACACTATAAGGCAGTTCAATTCTATTCTGTCACATGGGGTCAATATGAGTCAAATATTGACTTGGCATACAACAACAATGACATAAATGTTAAGCATCTTCTCATATGCTTATTTACCATCTCTATTTTCTTTGGTGAGGTGTCTGTTCAAATCTGTCATGGATTGAATTGTGTCCCCCCAAAATATCTGTCAACTTAGCTGGGCCATGATTCTCAGTATTGTGTGACTGTCCACCTTTTAATGTGATTTTCTGTATGTTGCAAATCCTATCACTATGATGTAATAGGATGGATTAGCAGCAGTTATATTGATGAGGTCTATAAGATTAATAAGCCAATCTCTTTTGAAATATAAAAGAGAGACGTGAGCAGAGAGACATGGGGACCTCATACCACCAAGAAAGCAGCACCAGAAGCAGAGCGTGTCCTTTGGACCTCAGTTCCCTGCACTGAGATGCTCCCACACCAAGGGAAGACTGTTGACAAGGACCTTCCTCTGGAACCAACAGAAAGAGAGCCTTCCTCTGAAGCCAGTGCCCTGAATTCAGACTTCTAGCCTACTGGACTGTGAGAGAATCAACTTCTCTTTTTTAAAGCCCTCCACTTGTGGTATTTCTGTTATTGCAGCACTAGATGACTAACACTAAATCTTTCGTCCATTTTTTAATTAAGCTTTTGTTTTGTTTTCTTATTGTTGAGTCTTAAGAATTCTTTGTAGTTTTGGATACAAATCAGATATGTGTTTTTCAAATATTTTCTCTCAGTCTTTTGGTTGTCTCTTCATTCTATTAACAGTGTTTTCTGCATTCTAAAAAGTCCAACTTACCGAATTTTTTCCTTTTTGGTTTATGCTTTTGGCATTGTATCTAAAAAGTCAAGATCATCTAGATTTTCTCCTATGTTATCTTTTATAAAATATGTTTTCAAAATATATTTTTATAATCAGTTTAATAATATTAATCTTTATAGGCTAATGCAGCTTTATGCCTATTTAAAAATGTTACATTGGCTAATTTATATTAAATGAATAATGTAAGAAAACTATAACTTTCTGCTACACATTAATTAAAAAATTACATATCAAGCTTGGTTTTGCTACAAAATTCGCAGTAAACTTTCATTGAGTCCAATATTAACATGACAAGGAAAATGCTGCTGCCTTCTCTGAGTATCCATTCTAAAACAAATCTTAAAATTGGAAACATATACTCCATCTTTAATTAAAATGAGAGGTAGTCACAACTACAATTCTGAGAGTGGGTGAAAGAATGAAAAGTAATGTAACTAGTTAGAGGAAAATTAACCTTAAGAGTGAGGTAAGTATTGACCCAAAGCCACCGATTCATACCTCAGAGCCATGAAAAAGCTCAGCAATCAGGTACATTGGTAAAAAAATAAAAATTAATCCCATCAATCAAATTTAGCTTGAAAATTAATTGAAACCTCTAGTAGAATGTTGTATTTAAAAGAACCAACTGGCTTTTTTTTTATGGTGGAAAGAGTATGTAATCCTAAAGCAAGGTGTTAATATACACAGCAGTTAAATCCTTCAAATTCTACCAGCATCTTCATTCTTTTCTTCTCTTATCATTTGAGGAAGACGTTGTATTCTCTGGAGGAGGTGAATGAGAGAAACTGTGGACTTGAAAACATCAAACACAGATAAAGCACCAAGCTGCGATATTCCAATTGAGAAACGAAGAGATTGAATGGAAATCTATACACTAATAATGGAACCCTTAGCCCCTTTCTAACTCAACTCTGAAAATTCTACAGGCAGGGGTATACTCGTAGGAAGGAGACTGGCCGATTCTTTCGTAAAAAAGCTAAAACACCTGAGATAAAATCCGCAGATACTGGTAATTGAGGATTTCCAACAAAAATCCTAACCTGCCACCTGGTCATCTTATAGCATATCTAACCACTTAACTATTCATCCCCAACTACACTCATGTACCTGCACGTGCGTGTATGCACATACATACACTTACACACACACTTGCAATCAGAGCTTGTAACAGCAGCTAAATGTTGCCAGATATATAAATTCTCCCTGATAAAACATGAGAAACAATGATCAAAACAAAGAGAAAATAAAATTCAGAAAAAATACAGCAACAACACTGAGAATAGGTAAATAAATTAAAGGCCCTGTAAGTCTTATACTTAAACAATGTGCCAAGGTATCATATCCATAAAATAAAAACAGTATGCTGAAGAAAAGATAGGACCAAGTGTTGTCCTAATATTCAAAAAGTATGTAATATAAATATGAAACTTAACAGCTTTAGTGATGCAGTGAAGATTTCCAGAAAGTAGAACATTAAAGATACGAAGATGACAACGGGCAAGAACATTTGCAAATATAGTAGGGCCATTGCAGAAAGACTAACAACAGAGCCTACTAATACGAAAAGCAATGAATATATACAATATTTTCTCAAGTAGTAATACAAACCACATGTTTTTCCTTCTGTTATGAGTAAGAATTGACTCAATGGCACCCAACAGCAACAACATAGCCACATTAGAGGCTAAGAGTTTACACTCTGCCGAACTGTCATGTAAACATGAACAAAAAAGAACAAAGACATTTTCGGAATAACGATGTTTTAAAATTGTATCTTCTGTCCTTTGACAAGAAAAATATGACAAGATCTGCTCCATCAAAATGAGAGAATAAACTAAAATGGCAAAAAACATGGGTTACAGATACTAGGAAAAATAATAGGAGAGAAGAAAGGGATTTCTCAATAACAGACCAATGAGAAGTCCAAAGACTGCGCTAAGAAGTAAGCAGATTCATTGATCCATCCTGGATAGAACAGGAGGCGGAAGAGCTCCAGAAAAAGTTGTCCCCATGACATGCAAGCATGCCAAGACAGACCATCTGACAAGTTTAAATATGTGGAAAATTCTATTGGGAAATCCATTAGGAAACTGCTTGGAGTGTATGAAAAACAGACTTTGGTTTAAAAAAAAAAAAAAAAGTAAATTGGAAAGAAATGATATAAGGTAAATATTAACTCTAGGAAAAAAAAAATATATATAAGCATGATAAAGTAAAAAAGTCTTACCAGTGGAAAACATTTATATAGTCATATAAATTAAAATGTTGGCTGTAAATTTAACTTCAGTTAAATTGATATGGAGGATATGGGAGGATATGGAAGGAGAACGTATATGTGATAACATAGTAACTACCTCCATTTATGAAAGAAAGTTGATAAATAATGTCTAAAGAAAGGAAACAATAGACAGAAGAAACAACTATAAGAATTTTGCACTAGTTACTTTTGGTACGCAGCACTCTAGAGAAGGACACACAACTTAGTTTTGTTATTGTAATTCCTAGTTCTTAGCTATTGCATTTTATTCTATGCATAATTACATTACGTTGCTAAAAAACTAAAAATGCAATCCATTAAATTTGGAGCCCTGGTGATGCAGTGGTTAAGAGATCAGCTGCTAATCAAAAGGCTGGCAGTTCTACACCACCAGAAGATCCTTTGAAACCCGATGGAGTAGTTCTATTCTGCCCTATACGGTTGCTATGAGCCAGAATCAAACTGATAGAAATGGGTTCCGATTCATATCAATAGACAGAAGAAACAGCTTTAAGAATTTGAAATAGTAGCTTTTGGTGTGCGGCAATCTAGAGAAGGGACGCACAACTTGGTTTTGTTACTGTAATTCCTAGTTCTTAGCTATTACATGTTATTCTAAGTTTAATTACACTACATTGGTAAAAAATAAAAATTAATGCTTGAAAATTAGCTACAACTGATAATATTTCAAATTCTGGCCCTTTGAATTTAAAAGAACCAACTGGTTTATTTTTCTGTTTTTTTTTTGTTTTGTTTTTAAATGGTTTGATAGAGCAGATGGTTTTAAACTGCTATTTGCAAGCATTTTTCCCCAAATAACACATTTTGTAGTGGGTAGACTTTCTGCAAATAAATGAGCCAAATTGGATACAATCATAATTAGAATTTGACTTTTTTATGTTGATATTTGAAAGCCATACCAATATGTTATAAAATATATATATATTTTTTTCAAATTAGACAATCTACTAAAGTAGCAATGAGCTTTCTTTGCTCTGAACTCAGACTACCAAAGTTCAAATTACAGCCAGGCTGTCAGATGAACTTTCTGTGCCTCATTTCCTTCATCTTTAATAAGAGTATACACAGATACCTAAATCATAGTTTCTAGGAATTAAACAAGATCATTCATGTAAGGAACCTAGATTTTAGAACTGCACTTGGCAGTAGCTAAGAACTTCATAATTATTAGCCACGATATCATTATTCCCAGGGAAAGAAATCGATGAGTCTAACGAAGAATAACTTGTGAAAGTTTAAGAATTTTTTACACACCTTTTTATTGTTTTATTTTATCATTCCATTTTATTTCATTCAATTCATGTACCAAAATTATTTTTTCAAAAAAAAGTTCTAAAAAGAAACCAGATAGGTTTTATGAGCTTGCAATCCTTTAATCAACTACCTCAATGTATTTATATACATATACATTTATATTTATATATACATATATACCTATAAATACATATATATGTATACATATATATTTATATCTATGTATATACATAGGTATATACATATATACATATGTGTGTGTGTGTGTATAGATATATATCTATATATAAATATCAGCATTACTCTCCATCTGTATTTCAAATACCAGCAGGGTCACCCACAGTAAACAGGTTTCAGCAGAGCTTCCAGATTAAAACAAACTATAAAGAAGGACCTGGCAGTCTATTTCTAAAAATATAGGCCAGTGAAAACATTACGGCTAGCAGCAGAATACTGTCTGATATAGTGCCAGAGGATGAGTTCCTCAGGGTGGAAGGCACTCAAAATATGACTGGGGACGAGCTGACTCCTCAAAGTAGAGCTGACAGTTAATGACATGGATGGTGCCAAGCTTTCAATACATTCATTTGCTGATGTGGTACCACTCAAAATGAGAAGAAACAGCTGCAAACATCCATTAATAATCAGAACGTGAAATGTGCAAAATATGAATCTAGGAAAATTGGAAGTCGTCAAAAATGAAACGGAAAACATAAACATCGATATCCTAGGGATTAGTGAGTTGAAATGGACTGGTATCATCCATTCTGAATCAGATAATCCTATGATCTACTTGCCGGCAATAGCAAATTGAAGAGGAATGGCATTGCATTCATCGTCAGAAAGAACATTTCGAGATCTATTCTGAAATGCAACTCTGTCAGTGCGCTTTAAAAAATAAAAAAAAATATATATATATTTTTTTTACAAGGAAGACCATCACTCAAATTTATGCATCAGTTACTAACAATAAAGATGAAAAAAATTAAGAATTTTGCCAACATCTGCAGTTTGAAATTGATCAAACGTTCAGTCAAGATGCATTGATAATTACTGGCAATTGAAATGTGAAAGCTGGAAACAGAAAAGAAGGATTGGTTGTTGCACAATATGGCTTTGGTGATAGAAATGACGCTGGAGATTGCATGATAGAATTTTGCAAGACCAACAACTTCTT
The DNA here is from genome assembly GCF_030014295.1 of Loxodonta africana. Lineage (NCBI taxonomy): Eukaryota > Metazoa > Chordata > Mammalia > Proboscidea > Elephantidae > Loxodonta > Loxodonta africana. The sequence goes on from NC_087343.1 coordinate 24,196,690, forward strand.
CATTACCAAAACCTTTTTTCAACAACATAAATGGCAAATATACACATGAATCAAATAAAATAGACAGGAATCAAATTGACTATATCTGCGGAGAGACAATGGAAAAGTTCAATATCATCAGTCAGGACAAGGTTGGGGGCTGACTGTGGAACAGACCGTCAGTTGTTCATATGCAGGTTAAAGATGAAGTTGGAAAAAAAAAAAGAACAAGTCATGAAAGCCAAAGTATGACCTAGAGCATATCCTACCTAAATTTAGAGACCATTTCAAGAATAGATTTGACCTATTAAACACTGATGAACAAAGACCAGATGAGTTCTGGAATGATATCAAGGGCATCATACATAAAGAAAGACGTCATTAAAAAGTCAGGAAAGAAAAAAAAGACCAAAATAGATGTCAGAAGAGACTCCAAAACTTGCTCTTGATCATAGACCAGTTAAAGTGAAAAGAAGAATTAATGAAGTAAAAGAGCTGAATAGAAGGTTTCAAAGGGCAGCATAAGAAGAAAAAGTATTATAATTAAGTGTGCAAAGAACTGCAGATAGAAAACCAAAGGGAAAAACGAGCCCGGCATTTCTTAAGCTCAAAGAAATAAAGAAAAAATTCAAGCCTTGAGTCGCAATATTAAAGGATTCTATGGGGGAAAACATTAAACGATGCAGGAAGCATCAAAAGAAGATGAAAGAAATACAGAGTCATTGTACCAAAAATAATTGGTCGATGTTCAAACATTTCATGAGGTAGCATATGATCAGGAACTGATGGTACTGTAGGAAGAAGTTCAAGCTGCACTGAAGGCACTGGCAAAAAATAAGGCTCTAGGAATTTATGGAATACCAATTGAGATGTTTCGACAAACTGATGCAGCGCTGAAAGTGCTCACTTGTCTATGCCAAGAAATTTGGAAGAGAGCTATGTGACCAACTGACTGGAAGAGATCCATATTTGTAATCATTCAAAAGAAAGGTGATCCACCAGACTGCAGAAATTATTGAACAATATCATTAATATCACACAAAGGAAAATTGTGCTGAAGTTCATTCTAAGCCATTGCAGCAGTACGTCTACAGGGAACTGCCGGAAATTTAACCACGATTCAGAAGAGAACGTGGAACCAGGGATATCATTGCTGATGTCGGATGGATGTTGGCTGAAAGCAGAGAATACCAGAAAGATGTTTACCCGTTTTTTTATTGACTATGCAAAGGCCTTGGACCGTGTGGACCATAACAAATTATAGATAACATTATGAAGAACGTGAATTCTGCAAAACTTTATCGTGCTCATGAGGAAAACCTGTACTTAGACCAAGAGGCATTATTTCAAACAGAACAAGGGGATGTACTACTTGGTTTAACGTCAAGAAAGGTGTGCATCAGGGTTGTATCCTTTCACCATACTTATTCAATCTGTAACGCTGAGCAAATAATCTGAGAACCTGGACTACATGAAGAAGGTCAGGGCACCAAGATTGAAGGAAGACTCATTAACAACCTGCGTTATGCAGATGACACAACCATGCTTGCTGAAAATAAAGAGGATTTGAAGCCCTTACTGATGAAAATCAAAGATTTACAGCCCTCAGAATGGATTGCATCTCAACATAAAGAAAGCAAAAGTTGTCACAGCTGGACCAATAGGCAACATCATAATAAACAGAGAAAAGATTGAAGTTGTCAAGGATTTCATTTTACTTGGATCCACAGTCAACACCCATGGAAGCAGTAGTCAGGAAATCAAATGACATACCGCATTAGGCAAATCTGTTGCTATGGTATTTGCAATTGCATCATATGCATGTGAAAGTTAGGCAATGAATAAGATGGAGGGAGAATTGACACCTTTGAATTGTGGTGTTTGTGAACAATGTTGAATATACCATGGACTGCCAGAAGAGCAAACAAATATGCCTTGGAAGAAGTACCTCAGAATGCTACTTAGAAGGGAGAATGGCAAGACTTTGCCTTTCATACTTTGAACATATCAGGAGGGATCAGTCCCTGGAGAAGGACATCATGCTTGGTAAAGTGGAGGGTGAGTGAAAAATAGGAAGACACTCAATGAGATGGATTGGCACAGTGGCTGCAACAATGGGCTCAAGCATAACAATGATTATGAGAATGGTGCATGACCAGGCAATGTTTCATTCTGTTGTACATAGGGTTGCAATGAGTTTGAACCAACTCAACAGTACCTAAAGACAACAATGCAAGCTCTGGGAAGGGTTTTCAAACACTTTAATTTAATATTTATGGTTCTATTTAGTAAGGAGAATAAGTTAAAAGCCATGTTTCAAATGTTCTGGTACAGTAACTAAAAATGTTTTTTGAATTTCCTCTACTTATATGGACCTCAACATATTTACCTAAGATTTAGAAAAATTACACATACAGTAAAAAGTACCTTAGAAACTCTCCCATTTCCTCATTTTACAAAAGAAAAACTTTTATTCTTTGCAAAGGACAAATACGGCTATTTGAAGAGTTACAGGAAACATGGCATATCATCTTGCAAAGTCCATTTTACACAAAGAGATATTTGGGAAACAGGAGAGAAACTTTTTGTATTAAATATATCTAATATATTACATTGTGTGGAATATCTAATTCAAGGAAAGTTTAAGGTACAGTCAAGAATTCTAAGGCTTCTCGTTTTCATCAGATCTTTAACGGTTACACATATTCACAAAGAAGGAACAAGGAAACAAGGAAGTTGGGCTTTGGTGAAAGAGCTAGAGCAGAGGAGACTTGATCCTGGCTTAGAAGCTGGTTCAGATGCATCTACAGAAACAAATTCCCAGTGACATCTTTTAGTAGATCAAGGAAGAAAAGTTATAATAACACTTAACAATACAATTACATTCTGAAACATATTACATATTAAACTTTGAATATAAGTTTAAGCAAAAATGTATGTGGAAGATAAGTTTGGGCGAGTTTATAAACAAAAGAGAGGTGGCAGTAGACAGCAAAAGCATAACAAAAAGCTAAGTCCGGAGATGCATTTTGCCAAATAATTCTTTTCCCCAAATACGTACAAAATAAAAATAAGAAACCAAGAAAGCAATCAGTTTTTACTTAGTTACATTTTTTGGGAAATGATTTTATTTTTGATTGGAGCAACTAATTGCATTTATGTCAGTGACATACATTGTATTTATGTCATACATTTATGTATTTAAGCCAATTTTTTCTGTTTGCATAATAGTTGGTGGTTATGAACTAAGATTAAGAGGGGTGTATTAAATACATGAAAATGTGTGGTATTTAGATATGAACATTTATTTGAGATAGTTCTATTTCAATAGTGCCTAGATAGGATGCAAAATAAAAGCAAAAGCAAAACAGTGCAGTCTTGTACACATGTGCATGCGCGCGCGCACACACACACACACACACACACACACACAGAGGAAGCTATCAAGTGGCAGTGGAAGTTGCCTTCAATATTATTCTTCCTTCCTGTTTCATTCTGCTCTTAGAGAAAATTACTCCAATTTCTACCTCTTCTGCTGGTAAACCAGTCCATTTTCCTCTCAGCCATGCATCAGTCAGGAATGATTATCACCCCCGCCCCCCGCCACTGCCAACACACACACACACACACACACACACACACACACCCCAGATGTTCAGTAAACAATCCTTATAATCTGGAAGTCTGGATGACCTGGCTTTAAAATCTAAATGTGCTGCTATCTAGCCAGATGGCCATTGCCAGGTAATATTTTTGGCCTCGAGTTACAAATTAGATTGGTATTCTTCACATATAATATAGCACTGTGGCTAGGTTATTGCTCTCTCAATTCGTTTTTTCCTGTTTCACTTTATAATGTTAAAAAGTGTGCATATAGTGCAATCCAACTGTAATGGCAAATTTTAAATTCATTCAATTGAAAAAAATCATTAATTTCCTCCATCATTTTAGTCTCTGTAGTGAGTTCAGGTCAGGTGAGGGATGCAAGGATGAATAAAACATAACTTGCTCCTCAAAACTCTTGGGATGCAGGAGAGAAGAAAACTGTGTAAATATAATTCTAATACAATGTATACTGCAACGACTGCCTCAAGTTAAATATAAACAATGTACACAGGGGTTGTTGAGGAAGAAATGATGAATTTTCATTAGTGTGTGTAAGAATATTATCCATAAAAGAAATATAATTAAGATGGGTGTAAAGTATAAAAACAGTTTTAGATGGGATTAAGTAGGAAAAACACATCTTGAGCAAGACAAAATATGGGGAGCTAAAAAAGCAGAAGGTGCATTTACAGAAGAGTAAATAGTACTATAGGAAACCCTGGTAGTATAGTGGTTAAGAGCTACGGCTGCTAACCAAAAGGTTGGCAGTTCGAATCCTCCCGGTGTTCCTTGGAAACCGTATGGGGCAGTTCTACTCTGTCCTACAGGGTTGCTATGAGTCAGAATTAACCCGATGGCAACGGGTTTAATCTTTTTTTGGGTAAACAGTACTGTGCATGTGGAGTTTCTTGTATTAAACATGTAATGTATTTATACTAACATGATATATTTCTGTAATATATAGTAAGTATTATATATATTAACTATATATATTTAATATTTCTTGTGTTATATATATTTATATGATACACTTATATTTATGACACATAGTAAATTGGATTTATGATATACACTAAATACAATATATACTAATTATATTGAATATATATAAGAAACTCCACATGCACAGTAGTGTTTATACTCCCTTAAATGAAGCCTGTATTTTTCAGTTTCACGTCTTACTCTTGCTCAAGATGTCTTTTTCCTACCATACAGAATTTATATATATATGTAAATATAGATATATATACATACAAAGATGGAGCTGAAATATACTTTAAGGCAAAACATGGAAGGTCTTGAGTAAGTGAAACTATATTTTAAAAAATAAAATTAATAGTTTCACATTTTAATGGTGGCAGAAGAAATCTACCTTGAAAAGAAAGGATAATATTAGTGTGAGTGGTTATTCACCACGAGGATCAGATCAGCCGATTCTAGAAAGTCATCACCTGACCCTCTTCCTGGCATTGATTTCTTTTTGCGGAAAGAAACATATGGAGAAAAAGTAGGAGAGAAGCGTCACAAAAACATATGGCTACAGGGAGACTGAGATTTTCAAGTCTGAATCTCTGTTTAAATTTCATACAGAAATTCAGCCAGAAATTGTCTTTAAAAATATCATGATTTATCACTGGCCAAAACCACTCCTTATTTTCATATATTTTTCTCTTCCATTTTGTCTTTTTCAAATTATGCGAGTTAAAACAGAAATGTTCTAGAGTTAAAAATTCCCAAAATTGTTCAGTTTTGCTCTATAGAATGTAATCCTCAGCTTTCAACATCTAAAAATAATAACCACAAAAATTTTTCAAAGGGTATTTAAAAAAAAAGTTTTAAATTAGAGAATATTAAACACGTGTTTCTTCTATTATTTTTCAAAAAAGATCTATATGTTACTTTTAAATCATAAAAGTTTTGTATTTTCTACTGTAAATGGCCAGTCAATAAAAGTTCCCTAAGGAGAGAAATAGGCTTATTTTACTGACTTTTTTTTATAACATTATAAAATTCTTATATGTTATTTTAGCTACCTTAGTTTTAGGAAAATAATCAGCACATATATATTTATTGACATTTTTAACCCGTGAAGTCATCCCTCGTATATCTTTTTCTCAAGGTATTTACACTATAAAACAGGTAAGTGGACTGAGGGTATAACAAGAACAGATGAGAGGACAACTTGAAGAGGAAATCTTTTGAATTAATAAAATCAACATTTGGGGATCCTGCAATAAAGGGTTCACCCTGTCATATCATCCCACTATATTGCCCAATGATAGTATGAATCAATATGGTTTTAGTTGGTATTTCTAGGACTTAGCCCCTTCCCGAATTAGCTCTTTTCTATTGCTCTTCTCTGGTTCCTTTTACTATTATTCCTCTTCTACTCTCTGTCACTACTTTATTATTTTCAGGAAGTATAAGAATATTTTGTTAATTTTTTAAAAAGTGGTTAGTGTTAGCTCAACAAGGTCATGGCTCACAGAAATCTATTGAGAATATTTCATATAACCTAATGTTTTAGGAGGAAACCCTGGTGACCTAGTGGTTAAGAGCTATGGGTGCTAACCAAAAGGTCAGCAGTTCAAATCCACCAGGTGCTCCTCGGAAACCTTATGGGGCAGTTCTCCTCTGTCCTATAGGGTCTCTTATGAGTCAGAATTGACTCGATGGGCATGGGTTAATGTTCTAGGAAGTAGTAAGAATAGTAATAAACCAAGGACAGTAATGCAATACTTAGTATTAACTTTGGATTTGCAAATTCATTAATTGGAAGTTTCCACTTTTCTAATTGGAAAATTATCAGACTCTCTTTTACCCAGTGTGTTTTAATACAAAATGTGTATGTAAGCATAATGGGCCTTAAGTAAGACGTTATTATTCAGTACTCCTTTTGTTGCCTTGCCTGTGCATTTTTCACAGTTGCAGGGAAAAATAAAGCCAAGAAATAAGAATTTCCTTGAAAAGTACAAACTTTAGTATTATAATTTTCCCACCATCTCAGTGATAACAGGTAACTCCTTGAAGGGAGCTCTGTGTGTTTTTACAGAGTGGAGGTAGAATCTTCTATCATTTCCCCAGGGAAAAGCCTATAAAATATTGATGTTCTGGAGGGGATTGTAAAATAACGCAACTGCTCTCCCTTTCCTTTGTGGAGAGCTCAGCTTCCTTTTTCTGAGCGTTCTCTTCCAATCTCTTTTCTCAGGATAGGCTGTGATTCTCTGTGCAATGGTTGACTTTCCCTCGTTTCCATTCAAAATTCCTGCAGGGGCAGTATACTCTGCAGTTGGGAGAAGCTCTGCTTCTGCTCACGGGCACCTCTTCTACGCAAAACCAAAAAAAAAAAAAAAAAAAGGCTGTTGCCATAGAGTCAATGCCGACTTTTAGCCTCTTCTATGCAGGGGGATTCAGCTTATAAAGAGGAAACAGTGGTTCAAAGAGGTTACTATACTCCTCAGTGAGTGTTTAAGAAAGAGGGAAGAATAAAGTGGTCCCTCATTCTAGACTTCCAAAACCGTCGGATATTTAACTTTTCGATGTTTGTAAGAGAAGTGCTTATTTCCTCAAACATTAAGCAATATAAGGATTTAATTCCACAAAGAAAACCTCCAATACAAACGATAAACTTTTTATCTGTAGTCAGGCCTGAGCTGAATGACCTAGGTGTTTGTCACGCTTGCCCTTTTCCTTCATTGTTTTTGAAAATTCTTTCAAATCTCACAAATGTGTATGAGAGGCAAAAGACAGACAGACATAGCTTTTAGGCTTTTCTACCAGTATGATGTGCTAAATAGGGAACTGAGTGACCTCTGGACAAATAGGAAACTGTATTTTTGCATCAACGTTAATATCAGAGGGGATTTATGGTATATATCTCAATTTTTTTTTTTTTTTTATCCCAAATTAAAGCTTTTTACTTTAAAAAGAAATGGAGCTGTAAGTGGCTCTGGGTATGAGTATAATTGTATAACAAATATTGTATTTCATTCTGACTCTAAAGAAAGGCTAATAAGAAATAATTATGCCAATAGTAAACCAAACCAAACCCAGTGCCCTCGAGTCAATTCCAACTCATTGAAACCCTGAAGGACAGAGTAGAACTGCCCCATAGAGTTTCCAAGGAGCGCCTGGCAGATTCAAACTGCCAAGCCCTTGATTACTACGCCTCCAGGGCTTCCATGCCAATAGTACTAAGTAGTAAGTATTCAAGCAAAGTCATTTGGCAAGAGTTATGGCTCACTCCCCAAGAACCTCCTGTTTTATAAATATTTTAATAAATATTCCACAGAAAGATCTCAATATTTGAGTCATTTCTTTATTTCCCCCAAATTTTCCTAAAACAGATTTTTTCAAGTATATATAGTCTTTATGCAGACAGCAAAATGAACTAGGGAGACATAAAAATGATGCAAGACTTTTTACATTTTTTTCTTTGATTTAGTAAATTAAGTCCATACAAACTGACCATGTAATAAATTGGTTGTAAAAACAGAAGATCAATTATATTTAATCTTATGATTCTGGATTAAAATTAAACAAATATCAATTTTGCTGTATGAAGAAAAACAGTACTTAATTCTTGTGATCTTATAGATGACTCAGTTTATTGGTTCCAGGCACACCATTAAACACTTTATGTACATTTAAATCACACAGTTTTAATAGCATGAGATGTGTTAAGTCATCACGTATAAATCGGACAACTGAAGTTCCCTTGGTGATTCAAATGGAAGATGTGCTTGGGATCTAACCGAAAGCTTGTAGGTTCAAGTCCATCAGGGGTGCCTTAGAAGAAAGGCCTGGCAATCTACATCCAAAAAACCAGTCACTGAAAACCTTATGAGGCACAATTCTACTCTGACGTATATGGGGTCTTCATGAGTGGGAATCAACTCAATGGAAACTTGTTACTGGTTTTTAAACTTCAGTTCACATGGCTTAGTGGACAACCTGTGGGTATGCAGCTCCGGGATGTTAGATCTAGGTTTTAACTCATGACTGTCATCTCCATAAGCCGTGGTAAGGCAGCAGTTAAGTGCTTACCTTCTAACTGAAATGTGGGTGGTTTGAACTCACCCAGCGCCTCTGTGAGAGAAAAGACCTAGCAGCCTGCTCCTGTAAACATTACAGCCTACAAAGCTTTATGGGGCAGTTTTACTCTATCATATTAGGTTATTGTGAGTTGAAAATCAACTTGACAATAACAACCCATCTCATTTTAACCAGTAGAGCATCGTGGTAATACTGTGAATTCTGAGATTTCCCATGTCTGTTTCACTATTTATCTATTTTGTGACCTAGGGCAGTTGATTACCGTTTTTGTGATTCAGGCTCCTAAAGTGTAAAATGTCTCCATAGATCCCAGATTTAATTATTATAACATACCTGTGAAGAAGCAAGACACTGTTTCCTTCTTAACATAATTGGAATAAGTTATATTTGTTTTCTATCGTTCTGGGAATTAAAAACCAAAGCTAAACAGATTGAGAGCCAGAAGTGAATATAAAATTGATAAATAGAATCAACACTCAAAATATAAATGGAGATCCTCTAGGGATTATGCTCCACTAAGGCAGTCATGGTGAGTCATTTATTTATTTCTCTTCTTTAGGTTTCTACCTATTTTGATATTTTTTTAATTTTCTATCTCATAATAACATTTTTCTTTTATATAAAGGAAATATAGCAAGTCTCTATATCAATAAATACAGAGAAATAATATTATGCAAATATTTTTTAAAGAATGACAATTTTTTTTAATCTATTTTGCCGATACTTGTATGATAAGGAATGAAACCCGCTTGAGGGAAAGACTTGTCTTTTGGTGGTTTCCGTTTATGACACATAGTTTATCCACCTTATTCTATAGTGAAATCAACTTTCTAACAATTTATAGTAAATAAATATTTAAAAGTAATTTGGTAGAAATTAGTGAGGGAGGGGCGCCTGCAGGAAAGTGCCACATATATCAGGCACTCTGCTAGAAAACTCCAATGACTTGTTTCATTTAAACCCGTTGACATCGAGTCGATTCCAACTCATAGCGACCCTATAGGACAGAGCAGAAATTCCCCATAGGGTTTCCAAGGAGTGCCTGATGGATTTGAACTGTCAGACTTTTGGTTAGCAGCTGTAGCTCTTAACCACTACACCACTAGGGTTTCCTTGTTTCATTTAGTATTGATAAAAGCTCTGTGAAGTAAATCGTATTTGTCCCACATCATTTTAGCAAGAGGAAATGGATGCTTCTAAAGGTTAACTAGCTCAGTTTCAATCTTGTAACCATTAAGTAACAGAATTTAACTAAAAATGAAATATACTGATGCAAAATCTCTCTGTGACACCACATTGTTTTGCATTATTCTCTGGTTTTATTAAACATGCATGATTGTAAGGTGTTCGCTGAACTGTACTGAAAAAAAGAACACATAGAGGGTTATGTGCCTAATTAGTTAAGATGGTTGTTCCTCAATTACTAACATTCAGTTTTCCTAAGCTACCAATTAGTCTTTGCCAGTGTTTGATCTCATTCAGACCTAATATCAATCAGAAGCTGAGACAGAGAAATACTTTGGTAATCAAATGGGAATATTAGAGTAGTTCGTGATGGGCTTGGGTTAGAAGAGAGAAAGCTAGTTAGCACAGGTTGCATTTTACTGTTCAATAATTATATGTTACACTCCAAATAAGTGAATGTCATTATGTCTACTTCCAAGGTGAATACAAAGATGAAATGAAGAAGAATTTCATTCAAGACGTTTCCAGTCTAGTAGGGGAATTACTGTCCCTTGAACAAATCTTATTTTCAAACCAGGCAATCCTTGACATACCATAGAATTTTCTTTCTAAAACACACGCTAATTTCCTCCTAAAACTTAGAAGCTAAAATACACACTCATCAGAATAAGATACAAGTCCCTAATTCACAAACTATATTTTCATACTCTCTCAGTGGCATCACTTTCTACATTACCCCTAAAAAAATAAAAAAAACAGCTGCCACAGAGTTGATTCTGAATCCTGGTGACCCTACCTGTGTCAGAGAAGAACTGTGTCTTATACCGTTTTCAAAGGCAGATTTTTCAGAAGTAGATTTCCATGGCTTTGTTCCAATGCACCTCTGAGTTGACCAGGTGCCAACCTTTCAGCTAGCAGATGAGTACGCTAACCATTTTTATCAACCGGCAACTCTGGTAGCTACAACAGTATATAGTAAATGCTCAGTAAATATTTGTTCGATCAGTAGATTAAAACACTGCCATTGAAGTATTGGAGAAGGACACTAGAATACAGGACCTTAGGGGAAGGAACTCAGAGCAAGTATCTTTGAGTTTGAGCATCTCAAGTTTGAGGTGACAGTTTGAAGCAATTGTAGCGAGGGAAAGCTGTTAAAAGAAGAACAAAAGTGTCAGACACCTTAAAAATAATTCCTTACAAGATGTCTTAATAAAAAAACATGAAATCATGATGGAATTACCAAAAACACTAAGTTTAATAGAGCATTTTCTGAGTGTACCTTGGTGAAGCTGAGGTACAACTGGTGACAAAGCTAGCAGAGAGCACTTTGATGACTAAAGTGTGCCTCACTGAAGACAGGTATTTTCAACAGCCTAATACACAATGGAGCCTGGTGGCACAATGGTTAAAAGCTCGGTTGAGAACCAAGAGTTCAGCGCTTTGAATCCATCAGCCACTCCTTAGAAACCCTATGGTGTCGTTTTACTCTGTCTTACAGGGTAGCTATGAGTCAGAATTGACAGCGACAAGTTTGGTTTTTGGATTCTGGAACACACAAGAATGGTGAGACTTTATCTCACGTATTTTGAGTATGTTATCTGAAAGGACTAGACCTTGGAGAAGGACATCATGCTTGGTAAAGTAGAAGATGAGTGAAAAAAGAAGATCCTGGACAAGATGGATTGACACAGTGGTTGCAACAATGCGCTCGAGTATAACGATTGTGAAGATGGTGTAGGACTAGACAATGCTTCATTCTGTTGTACACAGGGTTGCTATGTGTCGAAACTGACTCAATGGCACCTAATAATACATATGTGAAAGCTGGATAATGAATAAGGAAGAATTGATGTCTTTGAATTATGTTATTGGCAAACAATATTGAATATACCATGGAATGCCAGAAGAATAAACAAGTTTGTCTTGGAAGAAGTACAGTCAGAGTGTTCCTTAGAAATAAAGATGGCAAGACTTCTTGTCATGTACTTTGGACATGTTCACAGAAGGGACTAATTCCTGGAGAAGGACATCATGCTTGATAGAGTGTTAGTGAAAATAGAAAAACCCTCAATAAGATAGACTGACATGGTGGATGAAACAATGGGCTCAAACAGGAACAATTGTGAGGATGGCACAGGACCAGGTAACATTTCATTTGGTTATACATCAGGCAAGTATGCATTGGAACTGACCTGATGGCACCTAACAACAAAAACAGTGCAGTGCCTCGAACATAGAAGAAATTGAATAACTGATTACTGGTTTAAGGCATATATTAATGAACGGCATGAAAAAATAGCTGTCATTGTAACTGGAAATATATTTTATGGTTTCCATGAGTTAAATTTTCTGGCTACTGGATGTAGGTATGTTACCAAGGTTCTCCTAATCTGACCTACTGGTTCAAGATCTCTATGAAAGGAGAGCCATGAGAATAAGGACACTTTTCATGAAATAAATACATTGTCAGTACTGTCATTGTCTCAGTGATGTCTCAAGGATTCAGGAAGGCAAAAGAAAAGGTCCCAATGAAATGTCACGTGCACCCCTTTCCTAATGAGAACCGTAAGGTGTACACTTGGAAGTGGCAGGATTATGTTGCGGTGGGAGGGGTTTGCACTGTTCATGCTGATACCTGTCATATTGATTCTCTGGCCCTCCTAGGAATTCTCCCAGCTATCTAAGATCCTTTAAGGAAGTCATTTTCCACTTAAACCAGCTTGAATGGATTTTGCTATATGCACCCAAGATGATATCAATGTGGAGGCAATTCAGAAATGAAGAAAATTTATATATATATACACACACACACAGTGCATATATATTATTTATTATTATGAAGAAATAATAGATGTATTATTTTCAAAATGTCACTTTGCCTATTGCATTGTCATTCAAATCGGCTAAATATGAGATCACGTAAGTCAGTGCCCACTTTATTCCACTGCTTTGGGAGATCAAAGATCAATATTATTTTGTTCTCTTTTGTATATCCAGGACCTGTACAGTCAGGGCTAAGGACAGTGATTGATAGATAATAAGCAGTTAATAAATATGTGCTACTTGAATGAAGGCATTTATGAAGTAATAGTTTCAAAATTCACATCTGCTAGAGACATTCTGGTCAATATGAATTAGTAATAGAATGTTTCTGTTACCTGTACCCCCAAATTCAGGCCTGCAAATCCCTAGTTACTCTATGCAAAGTAGCAAGCTCAAGTATAGCTCAGGCAGGTCCTACGTTTGGTGGTTTTACAAAAGCTGACAAATCAGAATCACTCCCTGGAATAGACCAACCACAAGGATATTTCAGTTGGAAAAGCTTGGTCCTAACAACAGCACTTTCCACAAAGCACTTGAGGCAAGGTCACTAGAAGAAAATAGGTCAAGCTTGCCACCATGCTCCCAGATACTGCAAATTAAATAGCAACAGCTGAAGTAAGAAGAAGAAGAAAAAAAAAGTCATTTTCTAAGGTACTCAAGTGTCATAAACATTTATAAGGACACATTTTAAAAGTGGTAAAAAATTTGTCAAAGCTGTAATCAAGCTGACACCATCTGGTTTGGGACCGTTGGTGACTCAGTGGTGGTTGCACATGATGGACTCTGGTTCAATGCCTGGCCGATGCACCTCATGTGCGACCACTACTCGTCTGTCAGTGGAGGCTGGCATGTTGCTGTGATACTGAACAGGGTCAGCAGAGCTTCCAAACTAAGACAGGCTAGGAAGAAAGGTCTAGAAATCTTCTTCCAAAAATCTGCCAATGCAAATCCTGTGAAACCCATCACAATGGGCTGATCCAAAGTTGATCATGGGGATGACGCAAGATCGGGCAGCATTTCGTTCTGTAATACACGGGGTCATCATGCATCAGGAGAAAACTAGATGGCAGCTAACAACAATGTGTTTATTTAGGAAGTCACTATGTGATAACTCTATGAACTATTTTTATCATCATCATCCATTATTGTCATCATCATCATCATTAATGATGTCTTTTAGTTCGATTTAGCCCGAGTACGAAGTTTTCAAATAAACCATGATATGCAAACCAAAACCAAATCCATTGCCTTCAAGTCGATTCCCACTCATAGTGATCCTGTAGGACAGAGTAGAACTGCTCCATTGGGTTTCAAAGGAGTGCCTGGTGGATTCGAACCCCTGGCCTTTTGGTTAGCAGCTGTAGCTCTTAACCACTATACCACCAGGGTTCTGTATAGAAGAATATAATCTACAATTGACCCAACTGAAGATTTTAAGACCATAATTTAAATAATTTGGTTATATACACAATTACGGTGTTTAAATCAACTTTCCCCATCTCTAATGGACTTAATAAACTTACATAACTACAGGCCAGTTGAAGTGATGGAAATAGAAATATCCTTTTCACTCTACTTCCAGAAAATAAAGTAACATTTCAAATTGTCAGAAACACAGGTTGTTAATTGCTTCCATTGATTGTTCCATCCTGTTGTGGGAATCCAGCTCGTCTTCCCATCCCTTCTGCACTATAAAGCAAGTCATTATCTGATTCATGAATTCTTAAATTGAAACTGAAACCGACCTTCCCACTATTATTCCCCTGTGTGTACCCCACAGCTTACCTCTTCTTCGCCTAACATTATTTAACTTCTTCTCACTGTTCCAATGCTTATAATGGTGACTATTTTCTCTTAACACAATTTGTCAGTAACACAGGTCATACCGTAGATTGTTCAACACACTCTCGTTTCTCATATGCTAGAAGTAAATGAAGCTGACATTTAGTACAAAAGTATTCATTAGAAAATAAACTATGTTCTATCTATGTGTTGGCTTGTCTGCCTGCCTGTACATCTATCTGTATGCCTGTCTGTCTGTCTACCTACCTACCAATCTACCTATTTGTTGATTTCAAAATAATTACTGAGGTTTTTCCTTGCAATTTAACATTACAACTTTAAAATGTCATAGGTTTTCCTTTGTTGGTTTCTAAGGATAGGATGTCAAACAATTGCCATTAAGGGAAGTGGCTATACTCCCACAATAATTCATATAACGTAGCATTCTTTAAGGAATGCATTTTGTTGAATTAAAAATAATAATGTTACCGAATTCTAGTAAACTGGTGAGGATTTAGAAAATAAAAATATATACAGAATAGCAAAAAATAAAATTAAGCCTTTCTGGATGATGCAGAATCTATCTTTAATCCACTTCTTTACAAACTGCTAGTTGAATGAAGAAGGCGATACGGTTATGTTTGTGCTATATTAAGATATACTAGTAATGAATCAATGGCACTGGGGTTTTTTAGTAATGAATAGGAGCCCTGGTGGCACAGTGGTTAAGCATTCAGCTGCTAACCAACAGGTCAGCACTTTGGCTCTACCAGCTGCTTCTTGGAAACCCTATGGGGCAGTTCTACTCTGTCCTATACCGTCACTAGGAGTCAGAATAAACTGGATAGCAATGGGTTTGGGATTTGGTTTAGTAATGAATAACTTAGGGGGAAAATTGATCCAAGGTTAAGCATCTCAGAAAAAAGCGGCCACAATAAAGACACTTTTGTTTACCATAAAGACTGTGGAGACTTGGTGGAGCAGTGGTTAAGTGTTCAGCTGCTAACCAAAAGGTTGGCAGTTCAAGTCCACCAGCTGTTCCCTGGAAACCTTATGGGGCAGTTCTACTCTGTCTCATAGGGCCCAACATGAAGGTACCAGGTTTGTTTTTTTCATAAAGACTATATTGTTTTGCATTATACAACTCCAAGTAATCCCCATAGTCTCCTTCTCAGAGTCTGAAACATATTTCTTCTCAATTATTATATATGGCTTGTCGCAGTAAAAGAGGCTCTTATTTTTCTTAAAACGGTATCACATAATTTCAAAAAAATATTAATAATTACCTATATTCTACAGAGAAACTGTTTTATGATCTAGGAGAGAAAGTTATTGGATAAATACTTCAGGCTAGAGTAATTAATGGTCTTATGAATTGGTAGGGTGACTTTGTACTTCAGAGTAGATGGAATAATAGTTTCTTTCTTGCATTTTTATGAGTGGTCCCTTGGTTACAATGAAAAATGATATTGTCAAGTTCATCAAAATTAAACTGACTCTAAAATTTAGTCATTTGATTCCAACGTTCTGTAAGTGAATGAGCTTTAAAAAAAGAGTATTTGCTGAAAGCAATGTAATTCAAAGCTAGTTTTTATGAACACAAAAATAAGTTTTTATTTTTCAAACAAAGATGAGTGTTATTCATGCTCCATGAAAAGGGACTAATAGAATGGAGCAAATGATAGTCATACAAGAAAACATTCAGTTACTTGAAGAAAAACCTGATATATATTACAATAATTTCTCTGTATATAAAATCCTCATATTACCATATCAAGCTACTTAAAGGTTTGATATTTTAGAAAAGTTTAAAAGATACCAGAGTAAAAGGCAAATGAAAATTTAAAGTGAAATATAAGTAGATTTAAAATGTAGTTCTTGACATTATAACATGCATATGAACATTTAACAGTGGCATATTTAAAACTCCATTAATTCCACTGTCATGATATTGACATCTTGATATTAACAAGTCAAATATGTTAAAAGCACATGTTGATATATAGCTCTTATATGTGAATTTATTACTTCTTTCTCAGTATAGATCAGGGAGTGACTTGTTGAGAGTCAGCCTTTTCTATACTGAAAAAAGAAGTATGCTTCAGTTCTTACACTTGTGGAACATTAGCCATTCTTTGGAAATGGAAGAAATGGGTAGCAAACCTCAGTACAGAATATTTTTTCAAGCGTGTAAATGCCACCCCAAAACTCCTCTGAAGACTGCTACCCAAGAGTCTGCAAAAATAGGAGCAGTTCTTTAGCTTTCAAACTGACATAATCTGCAAGAAACAATCCATCAAATCAAGAAGGCTTCACCACAAATCCTCCTTAGAATTGGAAATATAATAACGAATGTATTGATATTTATGTAAATCTACTAAAAACCAACAAAGAGGAGTCAATTCAAGTAATACATCAGTGGAGAGTCAGAAAGTTGAAGACAGTTGGGGACAAAACAAGACCAGTACAAGAGGTGAGAATAGTGTAGCTTAAATTTCATATTTTAATGATTGTCTTGAATTCAAGTTGTAGATGGTGACAGGAAGAGGAGGCTGATACTTATATTTCTATTCCTGAGGTTGATTTTCATTTGTGTATTTAGCTGTCTTTTATCCCATCCTATGTCTGTTTCTTCTGCTAGCACTGTTTTTTTCTAGAAGAAACTGTATTTATTTAATTGGGATTTACTGAACTTCTACTGTGTTAAGAGTTGTATATGAGGAAATACCAGAAAATAAGATCTACAAAATCATTTGTAAAATGAGAATATTGAAATACATTTCAATTACTTTTCTAATAAAAATATCTTAATTTTTTTCAATATTAATAGGTTTCCATTAATGGTGATGTATCATCAGAACTTTTGATCATATGCATTTTTTACTTGTCTGTCTATTTGACGAACCACAACTCCTTATCATCTCTATAATACTTACCTCCTTGCCTAAGCAACAGATACATATTTTGTCAAAAAGACAACCTAGGTGAGATAATATTGATAGATCAACATAATCTATCAGAACTATCACATCAAATTAAATAGCTATAATATTATTTCTGAGTCGGCAAGTTCACATCAACAAACTCCACCTTCACAAGTGTGGTAAACTCCTTCAATTTACAAAGCCAAAGTAAACTTTTTATAACTTGATAAGCAGTTATAGTTATTCATATGAGAAATAGTTGACAAAATGAATATTAAAATGGAGACAAAATTCCCAATTAATTTATTTTGCATTTATGCTGACTTAAGAGGCAACAGGATCACTATCTAGAGTGTCACTATCACTGTGAGTCTGGGTGCTATGTATGTCCATGCATTTGTAAAATGAGTAGAGGGATGGTGTGTGTGTGTGTATTATAAAGAAGGCATTAGAATTACAAAAGACAAAAAATCTAAACAAAAATCATTTTACTTTGATTTGGAAAAAAAGAAAAACACAATGTAACTTTCACATAAAAAAAAAAGCCAAACTTGTTATGGTTAAAAGTGTGATTTGAAGCCCATAATATGTGTAGTAGAGTCAGTATCATTCTCCAAGATTATTGAGGTCTCTAAAATGTCTTCAAGTTAAAAATAACAGGAACCATTTTTACCCATACCAATTTTGAGTTTAAGCAACCACAAGTAATAAATGAGGAAACTGAAGATCAAAGAAAAAAAAAAAAAAAAAGGATTATTTAGATGACTATTAAATCTAGAATTACAAGGATCTAAATTACTATGAATACTATTCAATTGTGGGAAGTTTATTTGGTGTTCACTATGTGGATAGCATCAAATCAATAAAAATCATGATCAAAACTAACACACTATATGCAGTAAATTAGGTTCTCCATTACCAGAGGAATAGTCAAAGAAAAATTTAATGGAACTGAATGAAAACTGCATGATGACAGATATGTTTCTATCTTGTTAACTGCTGTCACCGATACCTAGAACAAAGCTTCTGTCTTAGGACTCCAACATAGTTGTTGGGTGGAAGAATAAATGCAGTTCCCCTGATAAACTGGTTGGTTCACCCTTGCAAAACACCGTTATTGGCACCCTGGCTATCAGCATCGTGAATACACAAGGAGAGAAGACCATCCCGAAACTGCCTTTTACTAGAACCAATAATTTCGTGCTAGGGAATTAACAACTTCAACATAAAATCAAATGAAGCATACATTTTGACATATGATAGTAAAAAGTGCACATCGTAATAACAAGACGTAGCATTCTAATACCTAAATCATAGAAAAGGCTACTGTCTTGGATGGAAGATGCTGGAAATCTGCATCTCAAATGTGGAATTATTTTCTTCATGTAAATAGCCTTTATATTCAATACTACATTTAAATAGCCTTTGTATTCAATACTACATTAAATGACATAATCTGATGGCAGATGGTCCTGGGAGACTCAATTATGTAGAAAGGCAAGTCATGTCATAAAAATAAGAGTCACCTCCTCTGAAAGTGTTGTTCGTCATAAAATATCAAATTGGAGAAAAATAAAACTAAGCAAAATGCACTTGAGGACTACCATTATTTAATTAGTCTAGCAGTTATTGAGTGTTCCTGGAAAGAAGCCTCCCGGGAAAAGTCCTGTTATATCTCTGACGGTGTAAGTCATAGGAAAAATAATGATTTTGCCAAAGAATTGTGCCAGTAACTGATAAGCCAGCTGATGAATATGGACAAATATTCAGATTAAATGGGTCAAATATACAGACAGTACCAAAAAGCAACTCAGGGTTTCTTTAACAATTTAACATCAGAATGGGTGTTAATGCTGGAGACTGGAGAAACTCTGAGAGTATAGCCCCAGACACCTTTTAAACTCATTCCTGAAGTTACTCCTGAGGTTCACACTTCCGCCAAAAATTAGACAGGTCTATAGGGCCTATTTTTTTTTTTATAGGGCCAGAAATAATCCACATGAGGAATGGTTTCAGTAATTCAATTCATGCAAAGGAGACTAATAGGTGCAAAGATGAGAAGTCAGGAAGGAAAGAGAAAAACTGGATGAATGGAAACAGGGAACCTGTGGAGTTGGCAGCCAATGTCACAAAACAATTTGTGCATTAACTGTTTAATGAGAAACTAATTTGCTCTGTAAACTTTCATCTATAAAGAAAAAAAAAGGAATGGGTGTTAATGCAAGTGCATATCTTTTGCAAATAAAAGTGATTAACAAAACTAAAGGTGAAAGACTATGTAAAATTATTTAATGTTCTCTCATTAAGAGAGGGAAAACAAACAAAAGGAAAAGAAAACCATAAACAGCAGAAATACCCGTCCCTGGAGAAGGATATCATGCTTGGTAAACTAGTGGGTCAGAGAAAAAGCAGAAAACCCTCAACATGGATAGACACAGTGGCTGCAACAATAGGCTCCAGCACAGCAACAATTGTGAGGACAGCGCAGGTCCAGGCATTGTTTCATTCTGTTGTTCATATGATTGCCAGGAGTTGGAACCAACTAGACAGCATCTAACAACAATAACATCCCTGAATTATATTTAATATGTGTGATGATGGTTTCAAATATAATTTACAATTATTAGTCATGTCATTCTACATCAAGACAGACTGCAAAAAGTCTCTACATGACTATAACATTTCCTAGGGTCAATTCAGCACTGTTATTTGTTTTTGATGGTTGAAAAGGTATTTAATCAAGAGCAAATGACAAACATCTACGTAATGTTCTCCTTGAAATAATGACTGGCGTCAGTATTTGGATAGAAATTCATTTGGCTCTCCTTTAGGAGCATTAATAGCAGGGATTTGGAATAATTCACCTGTAATTATTTGTCTCTTTTTAGTTTTGTTTTCAAATATTATCTTCTATATATTATTCTCCACCAAACATCTGTCGGTCATACTGTGGTGGAGAACACTGTGGTAACTTGCATATTGCTATGATGCTGGAAGCCATGCTGCCAGTATTTCAAATACTAGCAAAGCCACTTTTGGTAGACAGATTTCAGTACAGTTTCCAGACTAAGACAGACTAGGAAGAGGGACCTGGTGGTCTACTTCTAAAAAACTGGCCAGTGAAAACCTTATAATAGCAGCGGAACATTGTCTGATATAAACTAAACTAAAAACAGTGCCAGAAAATGACCTCCTCACATTGGAAGGCACTCAAAATACTACTGGGAATGAGCTGTCTCCTCAAAGTAGAGTCAACCATAACGACGTGGATGGAGTCAAGCATTCAAGACTTTCATTTGCTGATGTGGCATGACTAAAAATGAAAAGAAACAGCTGCAAACATGCATTAAGTTATTGAAACATTTAGTGTACAAAGTATGAATCTAGGAAAATTGGAAGTTGTCAAAAATGAAATGGCAGAAAGGGCCACATAAACCAGAGACTACATCAGCCTGAAACCAGAAGAACTAGATGGTGCCTGGCTACCACGAATGACTGCTCTGACGGGGAACACAACAGAGAATCCCCGATGGCGCTGGAGAATAGTGGGATATGGACCACAAATTCTAGTAAGAAGACCAGACTTAGTGGTCTGATTGAGACTAGAGAGACTCCAGAGGTCATGGTCCCCAGACCCTCCATTAGCCCAAGAATGAAACCATTCCCAAAGCCGACTCTTCAAACAGGGATTGGACTGGACTATAAGACAGACAATTTTACTGCTGAGAAGTGAGCTTCTTGGCTCAAGTAGACACATGAGACTACATGGCTAGTTCCCATCTGCAGGTGAAATGAAAAGGCAGAGAGGGACAGGAGTGGGTTGAGTGGACTTTCACTTAAAGCACAAGTTAAAAAAAAAAAGAAAGAAATGGAATGCATAAAGATCAATATCCTAGGCATTAAAAAAAAAAAAAAAAAAACCTGAAATAGACTGGCATTGGCCATTTTGAAATAGACAATCACATGGTCTACTATGCCAGGAATGACAAATTGAAAAAGGATGGCATTGCATCCATTATCAAAAAGAACATTTCAAGATCTATCCTGAAATACAGCACTGTCAGTGATCAAATAATAGCCATATGCCTACCAAGTAGACAAGTTAATACAACTGTTATTTAAATATACGCACCAACCAGTAATGCCAAAGATGGGGAAACTGAAAATTTTTACCAACTCCTGCAGTCCAAAATTGATCAAACATGCAATAAAGATGTATTGATAATAATTGATGATTGGAATGCAACAGTTGGAAACAGACGAAGAAACTGTACACAGAAAATCTGGCCTTATTGATAGAAATGACACCAGAAATTGCATGATAGAATTTTATAAGACCAATAACTTATTTATTACAAATACCTTGTTCAACAATACAGTGACTATATATATGGAATTCACCAGATGGAAAACACAGGAATCAAATCGAGTACATCTGTGGAAAGAGAACATGGAGAAGCTCAGTATCATCAGTTAGAACAAGGACAGTGGCCAACTGCTGAAATGACCATCAATTGAGCATATGCAAGTTCCAGATGAAGATGAAGAAAATTAAAATAAGTCCACAAGAGCCAGAAAAATGACCTTGAGAGTATCCCACCTGAATTTGTAGACTATTTCAACAATAGATTTGATGCAGTGAACACCCATGCTCGAAGACCAGACAAGATGGGGAGTAAAATCAAGGACAATATACATGAAGAAGGTAAATGGTCATTAAAAAGATATGAAAGAACCACTTTCAAAAATAAAAAAGCTAGATACAGAAACACCATACTATCCAGCAAACTTACTCCTAGGAATATACCCTAGAGAAATAAGAGCTGTCAAATGAACAGACATATCCATGCTCATATTCATTGCAGTAATATTCACAGTAGCAAAAAGATGGAGGCAGCCTAAATGTCCACCAACAGATGAATAGATAAACAAATTATGCTACATACACAGAATGGAATACTAAACCAGTAAAACCAAACCTGTTACAGTCGAGTCTACACAATGATAAATAAAGACGATGAATGTGCGAAACATCTCACAACATGGTTACTCTAGAGGGCATTCTGCTGAGTGAAATATGTCAGTCACAAAAGGGCAATATTGTATGACACCACTATTATGATAAATCAAGAAAAAGTTTACACACAGGAAAAAAAATTGTTGGCTAAAAGGGTGAGGAGGGAGAAGAAGGGGAAGTCACTAACTAGATAGTAGTCAAGTGTCAACTTTGGTGAAGGGAAATACGACACACAATATAGGAGAAGTCAGCACAACTTGATCAAAGCAGAGGCACAGAACATTCCTAGACACATGTAAATACTTTGAGAGACTGAGTTGTTGGGGCTGAGGGGTGGGGATCATAGTTTCAGGAGACATCTAGGTCAATTGGCATAACATAGTTCATAAGGAAAATATTCTACATCCTATTTTTGTCAGAATTGTCCGAGGTCTTAAAAGCTTGAAAGTAGTCAGCTAAGATACATCTATTGGTTCTACCCTATCCAGAGCAAAGGAAAATGAATGAAACAAAAGATGTGAGGAAAATATTAGCCCAAAGGGCTAAAGGACCACATGAACCAGACCCTCCATGAGTCTCATTCCAGAAAAACTAGATGGTGCCTCTCTATCACCATAAACCACTCTGATAGGGATAACAACAGATTCCCAGAGTAGGAGAAAAAAGTAGAACGAAAATAAAATTCATGAAAAAAGACCAGACTTACTCGTATGATGGAGACTGGAGGGACCCTAAGACTATGGTCCCTGGCCACTCTGCTAATTCTGAACTGAAACCCCCCCTGAAACCCACTTTTTAGACAAACATCAGACAGGCCTATAAAACAAACAATAACACATGTGAAGAACATGCTTCTTAGTTCAATTAAATATATGAGACTAAACAGGCAACACTTGCAAAAGAGCAAAATGAGAATGCAGGAAGGGACAGAAATTGGACAAATGGCCACAGAGAACCCAGCGTGGAAGGGGAAAAGTGTTATCACATTGTGGGGACTGCAACCAATGTGACAAAACAATAAATGTATAAATTTTTGAATAAGAAACTAAAACAGACAGGAAAGAAAGAAAAGACCAAAATGGATGTCAGAAGACATGCTGAAACTTGTTCTTAAATGTAAAGTAGCTAAAGAGAATGGAAGAAACGAAGGAAAAGAGCTGAACAGATTTCAAAGGGAGGCTGGAGAAGGCAAAGTAAAATATTATAATGAAATGTGCAAAGACCTGGAGTTAGAAACCCAAAAGGGAAGGAAATGACCTGCATTACTCCAACTGAAAGAACAGAAGAAAACACTTAAGCCTTGAGTTGCAATTCTGAAGTATTTCCATTGGAAAATCTATAACAATTCCAGAAGCATCAAAAAAGACAGAAGGGGAGGTGGGACAAAGATGACAGAGTAGTCAG
Source organism: Loxodonta africana (assembly GCF_030014295.1). Taxonomy (NCBI): domain Eukaryota; kingdom Metazoa; phylum Chordata; class Mammalia; order Proboscidea; family Elephantidae; genus Loxodonta; species Loxodonta africana. The sequence continues at coordinate 24,220,465 of NC_087343.1, forward strand.
ATGCTTCTGGTGAGCCCTCTTACAACAAAGACACACAAAAAAACAAGCGAAACAATTATATTTATGACACGCTAGAAACCCTGAACGTCAAAGGCAAAGATAGAAAATGGACTGAGCGATAGGGGGAGGGAGAGACGGTTCAGAAGTGGAGAAGATTTGCTGGACCTGAACCGCCAGGAAACTTCATGCTGTGGTGGGCTTGTGGTAGCGTTTTGCTGCAGTTTCCTCAGGGAGAAACAGCCAGTCACACAGCCTAATCACACCTCCGGAACCAGAGAAGAATAGTGCTCTCAGCAAAAGCTAAGTACTTGTGTATATTTTACCACAACCCCAGCCCTAAGCCAGCTTCAGTGGCTGTCAATTTCCCTGGGCCTGAGATAGGTCCTGTTGCACATTCTGAGCCGTTCTCCTGGCCTTGGAGAAGGAATAAATTCACTACTGGGGAAAAGATAATCTGCCAGCTCCACTAATATGAGGAGCCCAGGACAGAGCAGCTCCTGTCCAGGCATAAACAGTCCATGGACTTTGAATACCCTTCCCCCCTGCATGGACCTATGTGGGCCTATTTCAGGAGAACAGGCCGTTGTTGGCAGACTGCAACTGTTTCAGCTGTGCAGTGGAGAGGTGGACGTTTAATGTTTGACACTGCTTTGCCTATTAAAAAGGGTCTCCACCTACCAAGATCAGGGGTGAAATGAGTCTAAGGATAACTGGTACCTCCCAGTCCTTACAACCAAAACCATTGGGTACCCAAGGTCCATGTGCAGAACCCATCCACCTGTGCACTGTAGGGAACAGGGACACGCTTTCCTCACAGACACTCAGGGGACAGCTGTCAGCCCCCTGCCTTGTTCAGAGTGTGACCCCCTGCTGCAACCAGATACCAGTACCTACAACAATCACCCCTGCCCCTCTAAGAATGTAGGACAGAGCCTGTGCTACACTCTTGATGACCAACCACCTGGACACCTGAGCTGAATCCATACAAGAAAAGTGAATGGACTCCTAGGTTCATATGCCTGGTAACAGCTCTAGCCATCTGGTGACAAGATGCTAGAACTTCAAAGGCAAAAATAATCGAGTTAGCTCACTCAAGCAACCTATCTAGACGTATCAAAACAAAACAAAGCAATAAGATAGGATATAGTAAGCACACATAAAATCAACTAATACAATAACTTATAGATGGCTCGGAGGCAATAGTCAATATTATAAAGCAGCAGACCACAATTGCATCAACAAGCTCTCAAAACAAAGAATCAAGGGATATTCTGGATGAAGGTGCCTTCCTGGAATTACTAGATGGAGAATACAAAATATTAACATACAGAACTCTTCAAGACATCAGGAATGAGATTAGGAAGGTGATCAGGCAATACCCAGAACAAGCCAAGGAACACACAGATAAAGCAGCTGAAGAAATTAAAAAGGTTATTCAAGAACATAATGAAAAATTGAATAAGCTGCAAGAATCCATAGACACAGAGCAATCAGAAACTCAGAAGATTAACAATAAAATTACAGAGTGAGACAGCTCAATAGAAAGTCAAAGGAGCAGAATTGAGCAAGCGGAAGGCAGAATTTGTGAACTTGAAGATAAAGCACTTGGCACCAATATATTTGAAGAAAACTCTGATAAAAGAATTTAAAAAAAACGAAGAAAACCTAAAAATCACGTGGAACCCTAACAAAAGAAATAACCTACGAGTGATTGGAATACCAGAATAAGGAGGGATAACAGAAAATACAGAGAGAATTGTTGAAGATTTGTTGGCAGAAAACTTCCCTGATATCATGAAAGATGAGAAGATATCTATCCAAGATGCTCATCGAATGCCACATATTAAAAGAAAGTCACCAAGACATATTATAATCAAACTTGCCAAAACCAAAGATAAAGAGAGAAATTTAAGAGCAGCTAAAAAAAAATTTTTTTTTTTTTAGGGACAGGTGAAAAGTCACCTACAAAGGAGAGTCAATAGGAATAAACTCGGACTATTCGGTAGAAACAATGCTGGCAAGAAAGAAGTGGGATGACTTATATAAAACACTGAAAGGAAAAAATGCCAGCCAAGAATCATAAATCCAGCAAAACTCTCTTTCATATGAAGGCAAAATTAAGACACTTCCAGATAAATAGGAGTTTAGGTAATTTGTAAAAATCAAACAAAAACTTCAAGAAATACTAAAGGGAGCTCCCTGGTTAGAAAATCAGATGTCAACCCAGATAGTGAAAACACAAAAATAAATCAAGATAAAAAAAACACTCAAAACAGGGAAACATGATGTATCCGTGAAACATTTCATAACATGGAGGAATCTGGAAGGCATAATGCTGAGCGAAATTAGTCAGCTGCAAAAGGACAAATATTGTATGAGACCACTATTCCCAGAACTTGAAAAATAGTTTAAAAAGAGAAGAAAATATTCTTTCATGGTTACGAGAGCTGGGAGGGAGAAGGGAGAGGGGTTTTCACTAATTAGATAGTAGATAAGAACTAATTTAGTTGAAGGGAAAGACAACACAAAACACAGGAGAGGTCAGCACAACTGACTAAACCAAAAGCAAAGAAATTTCCTGAATAAACTGAATGCTTCTAAGGCAAGCGTAACAGGGGCAGGAGTTTGGGGACCATGGTTTCAGGGGATATCAAAGTCAATTAGCATAATAAAATCTATTAAAAAAACATTCTGCATCCCACTTTGGAGAGTGGTGTCTGGCGTCTTAAACACTAGAAAGTGGCCACCTAAGATGCATCAATAGGTCTCAACCCACCTGGAGCAAAGGAGAATGAAGAGCACCAAAGACACAAGGTAATTATGAGCCCAAAAGACGGAAAGGGCCACATAAACCAAAGACTACATCAGCCTGAAATCAGAAGAACTAGATGGTGCCTGGCTACAACTAATGTCTCCCCTGACAGGGAACAAAACAGAGAAAATCTGAGGGAGCAGGAGAGCAGTGGGATGCAGACCCCAAATTCTCATAAAAAGACCAGGCTTAATGGTCTGACTGAGACTACAGGTCATGGTCCCTAGACCTTCTGTTAGCCCAAGACAGGAGCCAATCCCAAAGCGACCTCTTCAGGCATGGGTTGGACTGGACTATGGGATAAAAATGAACACTAGTGATTGAAGACCAGACGAGTTGTGGAATGACATCAAGGACATCATACATGAAGAAAGCAAGAGGTCATTGAAAAGACAGGAAAGAAACAAAAGACCAAGATGGATGTCAGAGGAATCTCTGAAACTTGCTCTCAAATGATGAGCAGCTAAAACGAAAGGAAGAATCGATAAAGTAAAAGAACTGAACAGAAGAATTCAAAGGCTTCTCAAGAAGACAAAGTAAAGTATTATAATGACACGTGCAAAGAGCTGGAGATGGAAAACCAAAAGGGAAGAACACACTTGGTGTTTCTCAAGCTGAAAGAACTGAGGAAAAAATTCAAGCCCCGAGTTGCAACAGTGAAGCATTCTACGGGGAAAATATTAAACGATGCAGAAAGCATCAAAAGAAAATGGAAGGAATAAACACAGTCATTATACCAAAAAGAATTAGTCGATGTTCAACCATTTCAAGAAGTAGAATATGATCAGGAACCGACGGTACTGAAGAGAGAAGTCCAAGCTGCTCTGAAGGCATTGGCGAGAAACAAGGTTCCAGGAATTGATGGAATATCAATTGAGATGTTTCAACAAACAGATGAACGCTGGAGGTGCTCACTCATCTATGCCAAGAAATATGGAAGACAGCTTCCTGGCCAACTGACTGGAAGAGATCCATATTTATGCCTAATCTCAAGAAAGGTGATCCAACCAAATGTGGAAATTATAGAACAATATCATTAATATCGCACACAAGCAAAATTTTGCTGAAGATCATTCAAAAATGGCTGCAGCAGTATATTGACAGGGAATTGCCAGAAATTCAGGTCAGTTTCAGAAGAGGACGTGGAACCAGGGATATCATTCTTGATGTCAGATGGATCCTGGCTGAAAGCAGAGAATACCAGAAGGATGTTTACCTGTGTTTTATTGTCTATGCAAAGGCATTCGACTGTGTGGATCATAACAAATTATGGATAACATTGCAAATAATAAGAATTCCAGAACATTTAACTGTGCACATGAGGAACCTTTACATAGATCAAGAGGCAGTTGTTCAGGCAGAACAAGGGAATACTGATTGGTTTAAAGTCAGGAAAGGTGTGTGTCAGGGTTGTATTCTTTCACTGTACCTATTCAATCTGTATGCTGTACAAATAATCCAAGAAGCTGGACTATATGAAGAAGAACAGGGCATCACGATAGGAGGAAGATTCATTAACAACCTTCGTTATGCAGATGACAGCAACTAACAACAACAACAACGACATGGGATAGGAAATGATACCGGTGAAGAGTGAGCTTCCTGGAGTAAGGAGACACATGAGACTATGTGGGCAGCTCCTGTGTGGAGGGGAGATGAGAGGGCAGAGGGGTCAGAAGCTGGCCAAGTGGACACAAAAATAGAGAGTGGAGGGAAGCAGTATGCTGTCTCATTAAAGGGAGAGCAACTAGGAGTATATGGCAAGGTGTATATAAATTTATGTATGACAGACTGACTTGGTTTCTAAACTTTCACTTAAAACATAACTAAAAAAAGAAAGAGAGAGAGAAAAAGAAAAAAAAAAAAAAACCAGAAGGAATACACAGAGTCCCTGTACCAAAAATAATTGGTCGATGTTCAACCATTTCAGGAGGTAGAATATAGTCAAGAACTGATGACATTGAACGAAGAAGTCCAAGGTGCACTGACGGCACTGGTGAAAAACAAGGCTCCAGAAATTGACAGAATACTAATTGAGATGTTTCAACAAAAGGATGGAGAGCTGGAAGCGCTCACTAATCTATACCAAGAAATTTGGAAGATAGCTACCCGGCCAGCTAATAAGAAGAGATTGATATTTGTCCCCATTCTAAAGAAAAGTGATCAAAAAGGATGAAGAAATTATTGAGCAATACCATGAATAGCATATGTAAGTAAACTTTTGCTGAAGATCATTCAAAATCGATTGTAACAGTTCATTGACAGGGAACTGCCAGAAATTCAAGCTGGATTCAGAAGAGGACTTGGAAAAGGGATATCATTGCTGATGTCAGATGGATCTTGGCTGAAAGAAAAGAATACCAGAAAAATTTTTATTTGTGTCTTATTGAGTATACAAAGACATCCAGCTGTGTAGATCATAACAAATTAAAGATAAATTGTGAAGCATAGGAGTTCCAGAACTCTTAATTGTTCTTATGAGGAACCTGTACATAGACCAAGAGGCAGTCATTCAAACAGAACAAAGGGATATTGCATGGTTTAAAATCAGTAAAGGTGTGTGTCAGGCTTGTAACCTTCCACCATACTTATTCTACCTGTATGCTGAGCAAATAATTCAAGAAGCTGTACTATATGAAGAAGAAAGTGGCATCAGGAGTGGTGGAAGACTTATTAATAACCTACACTATGCACATGACACAACTTGCTTGCTGAAAGTGAAGAGGAAACAAAGCACTTACTGATGAAGATCAAAGAATACAATCTTCAGTATGGATTACACTTCCTCATAACAAAAACAAAAATCCTCACAACTAAGCCAACAAGGAACATCATGATGAATGGAAAAAAGACTAAAGTTGTCAAGGATTTTGCTTTAATTGGATCCACAATCAACACCCATGGAAGCAGTAGTCAAGAAATCAAAATACAAAGTTGATACAGTGGCTGCAATAGTGGGCTGTAACACAGAAACAATTGTGAGGATGGTGTAGGACAGGGCACTGTTTCATTCTGTTGTACATAGGGTCTTTATGAGCAGGAACTGACTCACTGATACTTAACAACAATAATAACATAGCACTCTATACTTTTATAGTATTTACCTGTCTTCCACATATTTTAGATATTTGAATGTTCATTTCTCCATCTTTAGTGGAGAAGTTCTCTTTAAGCAGGGAACTTTATTGTTGGTCTTGACATTCTGAGTGGTTCTAAGTGAAGAATAGAAACTCAATAACACACACACACATATGTATCTTAAGTACTTGAATTGTATGTCTAACAGGAGGAAGGATAAGTTTATGATTCCATCTATCAAAGCACTAAATGAGTGTACTAACACTTTTAAAGGAAGGAAAAAAAAACAGGAAATAGAAAAATGTAAGGTCTAATCATGGCTCTTCACTTATTCATTGTAGATAGCAACTTCCACATTTGCTACAAGAGTGATTTAGATTAAAATTTATATAAAATCCTTTCTAATTCTAATAGTAAAATGTCATCCATTTCTCTACAGGAATATAAACCACAAAAAGAGTTTCTAATTGGGACCTTCAATTTACATATTGAATAATACACATAACAAAATAATTCATGGATTTTCTGTAGTCTTTACATACATTTTACATATTTTCATTTATCTTAACAAATAGAAATAGGTCACAAATCTCAAAGACTAGCACCCTTATCTGCTAGTGACACTCAAGAGACAGAGGAAAGAAAAAAAAAGAATAAAAGTTTTAGAACTCAAATTCATATCAATGTAAGCAAGGATGGCGATACTGTGTCTTACACACTTTGGATGTGTTGTCAGGAGAAATTAGTCCCTGGAGAAGGACATCACACTGTTACATGACTGGCACAGTGGCTGCAACAATGGGCTCAAACATAACAACGATTGTAAGCATGGCACAGGACTGGGCAGTGTTTCTTTCTGTGGTACACAGGGTTGCTATGAGTTGGAACTGACTTGAAGGCACCTAACAACAACAACAACAACATCTCTACTGTGTGCCCTAGTGGTGCAGTGGTTAAGAGCTATGATTGCTAACTACAAATTTCGCAGTTCAAATCCACCTGCTGCTCCTTGGAAATCCTACGAGGCAGTTCTACTTTGTCCTACAGAGTCCCTACGAGTAGGAATCGACCTGATGGCAATTTTTTTTTTTTTATCTATACATAAATCATTTATTAAAATGATCTATTTTACCAAAAAGAAAATGGCATAAAGGATTGGTAGTTTAAGATAGATTGAGACCTTTGAGTTGAAGGATTATTTCCTTGATGGGGAAAAAAGGAGAGGGAAAAAAAAACAGTCTTAAGAAATGAGTTCAAACAGTATTACATTTAAGTGACTGCATATACATGCAAAAACTGGACAATGAATAAGGAAGACCAAAGAAGAAATGATGCATTTGAACTGTAGTGTGGGAGAAGAATATTGAATATACCAGGGAATTACAGAAGAACAAACAGGCCTGTTCTGGAAGTACAGCCAGAATTTTTGTTAAAAAGTGAGAGTGGTGAGACTTCATCTCACATAATTTTCATATGACATCAGGAGAGACAAGTCCCTGCAGGACATCATGTTTGACAAAGTAGAGGATCAGGAAAAAAGAGGGAAACCTTCAATGAGATGGATTGTCACAGTGGCTGCAACAATGGGCTCAAATATAGCAACAATTGTGAGGATCACACAGGACCTAGCAACTTTTTGTTCTGTTCTGCACAGGGTCAATATGAATAGGAACTGACTCCATAGCATTTAACAACATTTGAAATAGTAGGTACAAAACTCTTCCATTCAGAAAGGCCTTAATCTAAAGGTGTTGTTGTTGGTCATTCCAGTCAATCAGCTGACAGGCTTGAGCACAAAACAAATGAAGCATAGCAGTTTAATTGTATACCATGTATATGTAAAAGAGTATTAATCCAATTATACGGCTGCAGCAGTATATCGACAGGGAACTGCCAGAAGTTCAGGCTGGTTTCAGAAGAGGACATGAAACCAGCTATATCATGGCTGATGTCAGATGGATCCTGGCTGAAAGCAGAGAATACCAAAAGGATGTTTACCTGTGTTTTATTGACTGTGCAAAGGCATTCAACTGTGTGGATCATAACAAATTATGGATAACTTTGTGAAGAACAGGAATTCCAGAACACTTAATTGTGCTAATGCGGAACCTTTACATAGATGAAGAGGCAGTCTCAGACAGAACAAGAGGATACTGATCTGTATGCTGAGCAAATAACATGAGAAGCTGGACTATATGAAGAAGAATGGGGCATCAGGATTAGAGGAAGACTCATTAACAACTTGCATTATGCAGATAACACAACCTTGCTTGCTGAAAGTGAAGAGGACTTGAAGCACTTACTAATGAAGATTAAAGACCACAGCCTTCAGTATGGATTGCACCTCAACATAAAGAAAACAAAACTCCTCACGACTGGACCAATGAATAACATCATAATAAACGGAGAAAAGATTGAAGTTGTCAAGGATTTCATTGTACTTGGATCCACAATCAACAACCATGGAAGCAACAGTTAAGAAATCAAAAGACACGTTGCATTGGGTAAATCTGCTGCAAAGGACATCTTTAAAGTACTGAAGACCAAAGATGTCACCTCGAAGACTAAGGTGTGCCTCACCCAAGCCAAGGTATTTTCAATTGCATCATATGCTTGTGAAATCTGGACAATGAATAAGGAAAACCAAAGAAGAATTGATGCTGTTGAATAGTGGTGTTGGCAAAGAATATTGAATATACCATGGACTGCCAAAAGAATGAACAAATCTGTCTTGGAAGAAGTACAACCAGAATGCTCCTTAGAAGCAAGGATGGTGAGACTGCGTCTTACATACTTTGGACATGTTGTCAGGAGGGATCAGTCCCTGGAGAAGGACATCATGCTTGGCAGAGTACAGGGTCAGCAGAAAAGAGGAAAAGCCTCATCGAGGTGGATTGACACAGTGGCTGCAACAATGAGCTCAAGCATAACAATGATTGTAAGGTTGGTGCAGGACTGGGCATTGTTTCATTCTGTTGTACACAGGGTCTCTTTGAGTCAGAACTGACTCAATGGCACCAAACAACAACAACAATTTAATAAAACCTAATTGTCCTAGTATTTCCTCTTACATCTTTATTTTTATCAACTCCGTTTAAGAATAAAATGTAAATATTTTTGAAGAAAACATATTTATCAACACTTTACATATTAAGAATGGGAAGCAGCTTACATGAGTTGACATGGTGGCACTTCAATCTCTTTTCCAATTAATTAAGGTACTAAAAGGGGAAGTCTGCACATAGTTATTCCATCACAGTACTTGGTCTACTATGCAGGGAATGACAAATTGAAGAGGAATGGCTTTGCATTCATCGTCAAAAAGAGTATTTCAAGATCCATCCTGAAGTACAACTCTGTCAGTGATAGGATAATATCCATACAATTAAAAGGAAGACCAGTTAATACAACTATTACTAAAATTTACATGCCAACTACTAATGAAAAAAATGAAGAAATGGAAGATTTTTACCAACTTCTGCAGTCTGAAATTGATCAAACATGCAATCAGGATGCACCGATAATTACTAGTGATTGGAATGAGGAAGTTGGAAACAAAGAAGAATCGGTAGTCGGAAAATATGGCCTTGGTGACAGAAATGATGCCAGAAATCAAATGATTGAATTTTGCAAACCAATGACTTCTTCACTGCAAATAACTTTGTTGACCAACATAAATGGTGACTATACACATGGACCTTGCCACATGGAACACATAGGAATCAAAAAGACTACACCTGTGGGAAAAGATGATGGAAAAGCTCAATATCATCAGTCAGAACAAGGCCAGGGGCCAACTGCAGATCAGACCATCAATTACTCATATGCAAGTTCAAGTTGAAACTGAAGAAAATTAGAACAAGTCAATGAGAGCAAAAGTACTATAGTATACCCCCACCTGAATTTAGAGACCATCTCAATGACAGGTTTGACGCATTGAACACTAATGTCCAAAGTCAAATTGTAGAATGATATCAAGGACATCAAACATGAAGAAAGAAAGAGGTCAATAAAAACAGAACAGAAAGAAAAGACCTAACTGCATGTCAGAAGAGACTCTGGAACTTGCTCTTGAACGTCCAGTAGCTAAAGAAAAAGGAAAAAAAAAATGATGAAGTAAAAGAGCTGAACAGAAGATTTCAAAAGGTGCTCGAGAAGACAAAGTATCATGATGACGTGTGTAAAGCGCTGGAGATAGAACACTAAAAAGGAAGAATATACTCAATATTTCTCAGCCTGAAAGAACTGAAAAAAATTGTCAAGCCTCAAGTTGCAATACTGAAGAGTTCTACAGGACAAATATTAAATGATGTAGGAAGCATCAAAAGAAGATGGAAGAAATACACAGAGGCACTATACCAAAAAATATTGGTCAACGTTCCACCATTTCAGGAGGTAACATATAATCAGCAACCAGCGGTACTAAAGGAAGAAGTCCAATCTGCTCTGAAGGCATTGGCGAAAAACAAGGCTCCAGGAATTGATGGAATATCAATTGAGATATTTCAACAGACAGGTGCAGCACTGGAAGTGCTCACTCATCTATGCCAAGATTTGGAAGACCTGACCAACCGACTGGAAGAGATACATATTTATGCCTATTTCTAAGAAAGGTGATCCAATTGAATGTGGAAATTATCAAACATTATCATTAATATCACATGCACACAAAATTTTGCCGAAGATCATTCAAAAGTGGCTGCAGCAGTATATCAACGTGGAACTGCCAGAAATCCAAGTCAGATTTAGACGAGGATGTGGAACCAGGGATATCATTGGTGATTTCAGATGGATCCTTGGTAAAAGCACAGAATACCAGAAAGATGTTCACCTGTGTTTTATTGACTATGTTAAGGCATCTGTGTGGACTATAAAAAATTATGGATAACATTGTACAGAATGGGAATTCTGGAACAGTTAATTTTGCTTATAAGGAATTTGTACAAGAATCAAGAGGAGTTTGAACAGAGCAAGGGGATACTGTATGGTTTAAAGTCAAGAAAGGTGTCCATTAGGGTTTTATCCTTTTACCATACCTATTCAATCTGTATGCTAAGCAAATAATCCAAGAAGCTGGACTATATGAAGAAGAACGGGGCATCAGGTTTGGAGAAAGACTCATTAACAACCTGTGTTATGCAGGTGACACAACCTTGCTTGCTTAAAGAAGACTTGAAGCACTTACTGATGAAGATCAAAGACCATAGACTTCAGTATGGATTACATCTCAGCATAAAGAAAACAAAAATCCTCACAATTGGACCAATGAGAAACATCATGATAAATGGAGAAAAGAATGAGGCTGTAAAGGATTTCATTTTACTTGGATCCACAATCAAAGCCCATATAAGCAGCACTCAAGAATCAAAAGATGTATTGCATTGGGCAAATCGGCTGCAAGGGATATCTTTAAAGTGTTAAAAAGCAAAGATGTCACCATAAGGACTAAGGTGAGCCTGACCCAAGCCATGTTTTTTCAATCTCCTCATGCATGGGAGAGCTGGACAATGAATAAGGAAGACGGAAGAAGAATTGACACCTTTGAATTGTGGTGTTGGTGAAGAATTTTGAATATATCATGGACTTCCAGAAGAATGAACAAATCTGTCTTTGAAGAAGTACAACCAGAATGCTCATTAGAAGCAAGAATGGTGAGGCTACATCTCACATACTTTGGACATGTTATCAGGATGGATCAGTCCCTAGAGAAGGACATTATGCTTGGTAAAGTACCGGGTCAGCAGAAAAGAGGAAGATTCTGAATGAGATGGATTGACACAGTGGATACGGCAATGGGCTCAAGCATACCAACAATTGTGAGGATGGTGCAGGGTAGGGCAGTGTTTCCTTCTGTTGTGCACAGTATAGCTTTGAGTCAGAACTCACTCAGTGGCACCTAACAACAACAGCACCCCTGTGAGAAAAACTGAAATGCAAGTGTCAACTGTGATTAGCACTGAAGGGACCTTTGGAATCTACTGGAATATCTTCCATCATCATCAATAGTTAATGTCTATTGTTGAATTACTCACAATACCAGTACTCAAGGCTGCCTAATATGAATCAGATACGGTAAGCTTTTTTTTACTCATTAGCACTGTTCAGACTTTTATTAGATTAAAAAAAAAAAAAAAAAGACATTCCAACATAGAGATGCAAACAGTCTAGCGGACAAGTATAAAGCTAAATTATTTGTTGACATATAGCTGGGAAAAAAGCAAGAGTTGATTGCAAAAACAAACAAAAAAAGTGTGTTTCATTTATATACAATGGTCATTTGCAGATAGAGCTACAGATATTAAGCTTTGTTAACCACCTGTAGCTTTCTCGCCAATGCAAATGAAATCTCTCTAATTTCGGTTGTTTTTCTACACTGCCTTTAAATAAAGTAGCATTTTTCTCATTCACAGTTGGTGCTTTGTGCCACTCCTGCCTTCTAAACACAGTCTTGAATTAAAAGTAATGGAGAAAATGCCTTCTGGCTTGCCAAAATAGCTGTTACAAAGACTAAACATTAGAACATCATTTAGAGTTTATTTCCTTAATCTACACACAATTCTAACAACTTTGATTAGCTGATTTCTTCAACAGATTAGACAAAGAAAATTAAAAGGAAGAACAAGGCAAGAAATACGCAAACCAGCAGTCTGTTTAAAAGATGCAAATTGACATCAGAATGTAGGCATCACACCCAATAATTACTGGTCTTAATAAAGGCTTGGCATCATCAAGAAAAGGATTGTTTTGCCTTTATACTTTAAAACAGAGAATAATATACAGCATTTGAGGGGAAAAAAAAAAAAAAAACTTGTATTGAAAATGTTATTTTCCCCAAATTGTGCCAAATAAATGGCAGTCTTCCATTAGCTATGAAATGCACTTACCCAGAACATTTTATTTTCCAGTGATGCTTCCAATAATATATTAACTCATCAAATACAATAATTATCTCTAATTATTCCAAATTTCAAGAAAGCACATCATGGAAATATCAACTATTCAGTGTTTATTGTGGAATACCTCTCTATCCTTCTATGAACCAGGTCATCAGTGTTATGTGATAGTATAAACGTGGCTAGAAGTGAATTAACAAGATGGATGTAAGTTAACATTTGTCTAGATGTCTGAAACAGGCTTTTAAATATCATTTTGAGGAAAAAGAAGTCAACCGTTAACATGAAATTTCCTGTTTGCGGCTGAAATTATGGGCAGTTGTACAACTTGCTTTGTAGAGATGACACTCTCCTTGCTTAAAAAAAATACAAAAAAAAAAAGGTTGATTAAACTCCAACTCACTGCTGTCGAGTTGATTCTGACTCATAACTTTACCCTTTAAAGTTTTTGCTCTGAAATGCTTTCCCTTCTTTGATTGTTTTTTTCTCCTTTCCATTTTGCGCTATTAATTTGTACTTTTTTCTGTCTTCTAATTTTTCTCTTCCCTCCATTCTTTCCTTCTTTGTCTATCTGTCATGTCTCCATGCTCTTTTTTTTTTTCCTCCTACACTTAACAAAATTATTGATCCTTCCTTTTGTAAAAAAAAAAAAAAAATTTTTTTTTTTTTTTTTGTCCACCAATATCCTAGGAACTTCTGATTCATTTATTTTGTTTTGTTTTTTATCACGTTCAATATATTCCAACAAACAAGTTTTACTACATTCATTGCTTATTGGAAGAATAAGAAGTATGAAGCCATTTAAAAATATTTTCCTTACATTAGTAACATTTGAGTTATTCTGAAAGTAAATATGGGTGTTTGCTTTTTAAAATCCATTTTAAGCTTCATCTTTGAAACAACTTATTTTTAGAATAATAATATGACAATGAAAATGTAGGAAGCATAGATTTGTACATATACTTTTACTGGCTTTGAAATGATGGCTAAACTTCATCAGACATGACGAGCATTCTTTTTTATGATTTCTGCAGAAATTTAGAAAATGCAAATTTTCTTTACTTTCATATAAAAATGTTTTATTACCAACATTAAAAAAAAATCATATCACGTATAAGAAAAATGAACTGTGATTGAAATCTATCTTCACCTAGAGAATTGTATATCTCAGATGATACAGAAAAAGTTAGTAAAAAAGACAACTCTGTTGGGATCCTGCCTGATGGTTATCAAACACTGTAGGTACCTAAGCACTTTCTCACCACCCCCCTCACTGATGATGAAAGGCAAATAAATACAGGACTTATTTTTATAGATGATCTTGTATCTAGCTCACGTTATCCATTTTATGTTATCCATTTCTGGCCCAATGGATGTGAGATGAAGCTCAGAGGAGGTAAGTGGAGGAGAGGTATAGGGGCAGAACTTATAAAAAGCTATTGCCTTTCTGATTAACAACAACAACAAAATAGCCAAGATGAAAATGGGTAAAGCCCTTTCCTTTCCTGCATAATTACTGCCCTAATCATAAATATGATTTCTGGAAGTATATCAGCTATTTCGAGCACATAAGTAGCCAGCACACAGTAATGGGTAAGGAGGGGTCCCTGTTAAATGGAGCTAAACATGTTCCTAACCCAAATAAAGAAAAGTCATAGTTGACTTTTAGATCACTAATTCACATGTCTGAGCCATTTCATGAGTTCAGCCATTACTTTCCACCAGTATTAAAATCTTGACAATGTGTTCTTTCATTAATTTAATATATCAGTTTGGTTGTTAACTTATGTCTAACTTCCCCTACAAGTCTCATGCCCAGTTTACATCTCTTCCCCGTAATAAAAATATAATTTCTATCATAAGTAACATCTTCCCCATTTGCAGAATATCTTCGTTTTTGGTGGGAGGAAAACTGTTGAATATTAGGTAGTAATTTTTTCTTTTATTTGAAAAGTTAATTTTAGTTCTGCGGCTTTTTGTTCAGGCTGGATAATAGGAAAGAGAAAATTATTTGATATCTCTTTCATGAATTTGGGAAAACGTGACTAAGCATATATGCCTGTAAAGGCTAGTAAGCCTTATTAAATATCTTTAAAATTCATATATAAGCAGCAAAAATTAGGATTTATTATTTAAATATTCCTGATGAAATGTTGATAATTTATCACAAACTTTTCTCAGAAAATGCCAGGAGTAGTTGCTTTACTTGCTAGCTTTTAATCTTATAATATTTTCACATGCAATGAACATGATATTGCTTTTAATCTTATAATATTTTCACATGAACCTGAACACAATGATATTCATAGTTTTTTTTTTTTTAACTTGTGGAAACTTGTATATTTTTAAAAGTATATTGTACTAACAAATGTCTCACCATGTTGTATGATTGCATATGGAGGTACATTTTAAGTATTGTTCACATTATTCCACAAAATCAAAATTCTTATATTAATTATTATCAGGATAAAAAGACATGGGAATATATTTGCCACCAATGTAAAAATAAAACCAAACCAAACAACCCAAATCGATAAATAATTGTACACACACAAGCTTTCTCTCTCTCTCTCTCACAGACACACACATACTCTGAGCCAATTGCTAATATCAATGGATGCAGGTGTCCAGATTTTCTTCTGCCATTTCCCTCTGTGTGTATGAAGACTAGAAACACTGGTTAGACTTTTGTCATACTGCTGTGTGCTTCCCTAGCACCCTACCCTACCTGCATGATAAAATTTATAATTCTCTGTTGTAATTATTTGTTGTTTGTATTTCTTACTGCCCGTATATTACATGATGGCAGAGTTTTTATCTTCCCCCTACCCCAGTGCTCTAGCTTCAGAACCTACCAGAGTGTATGACACAAAGAAGGTGATCAATGAGTGCTTGTTGATTTATTTCAATTTAACGATTCATTATAAATGAATTAGAGAGCACAGAGAATTTTTTTTAGACTCTAGGGATTACTTATACGACTAAGTTTAAGAAATCACCTAGCTGACGGGCACAAAACTCAATGTTTGTAATTCATCACGTATGATAAAACTCATTATGAGTACTTCTGTTATTGTGACTTTCAAATTTGAGATGATGAGAAGAGAAAAAATATTTTACAAATGTTTTGTTCATAGTTTTCCAGTATTAGTCAACAAATCTTCTATATCTTGGCCTATGAAACCACAGTTATACCCCTTTTTAAATTTTAGAAAGAATACTGTCTAAGCAAGAGCAAAAAGACTTGTTGCCAATTTTTTTTTTTCAAATGAAAGCTTAGAGAAGGCATTTTTTTACTTGCAACTATTTGAGTAAGCCCTTATACATTTCAAAACGGAAGTTTACTTTATTTCAAAGTACATGAATTCAAGTTTAAATTGAGGTTTTATTTTGAATTCATTTTGAACTGACCATTTTGATTATACAGTAAGTTACTATCTTTCCAAATTAGGCAAATGAATACCTATAACACCCTGAGTAAACTATGGAAACCTTGGTTGCATAATGGTTAAGTGCTACAGCTGCTCACCAAAAGGTCAGCTGTTTGAACCCACCAGGCGCTCCTTGAGAACCCCATGGGGCAGTTCTACTTTTTCATATAGTCCAGCTCCTCAGATTATTTGCTCAGCATACAGATTGAATAGGTATGCTGAAAGAATACAATCCTGACACACACCTTTCCTGACTTTAAACCACGAAGTATCCCCTTTTTCTGTTTGAACAACTCTCTCTTGATCTATGTAAAGGTTCCTCATGAGCACAATTAAGCATTCTGGAACTCCCATTCTTCACAACGTTATCCATAATTTGTTATGATCTACACAGTCGAATACTTTTGCATAGTCAATAAAACACAGGTAAACATCTTTCTGGTATTCTCTGCTTTCAGCCAGGATCCATCTGACATCAGCAATGACATCTCTGGTTCTATGTCCTCTTCTGAATTTGGTCTGAATTTCTGGCAGTTCCCTATTTATATACTGCTGCAGCTGCTTTTGAATGATCTTCAGCAAAATTTTACTTGCGTGTGATATTAATGACATTTTTCAATAATTTCTGCATTCAGTTGGATTAACTTTCTGGGGAATATGCATAAGTATGGATCTCTTCCAGTCAGTTGGCCAGGTAGATATCTTCCAAATTTCTTGGCATAAATGAGTGAACGCTTCCAGTGGTGCATCTGTTTGTTGAAACATCTCAATTGATATTCCATCAATTCCTGAAGTCTTATTTTTCACCAATGCCTTCAGTGCAGCTTGGACTTCTTCCTTCAGTACCATCAGTTCCTGATCATATGCTACCTCTTGAAACAGTTGAATGTCAACCAATTATTTTTGGTATAATGACTCTTTGTATTCCTTCCACCTTCCTTCAATGCTTCCTGAGTCATTTAATATTGTCCCCATGGAATCCTTCACTATTAGAACTCAAGGCTTGAATTTTTTCTTCAATTCTTTCAGCTTGAGAAATACCATGTGTGTTCTTCCCTTTTGGTTTTCTATCTCCACCTCTTTGCACGTCATTATACTACTTTATTTTGTCTTCTCTAGCCTCCCTTTGAAATCTTCTGTTCAGTTCTTTTTTTTACTTCATCATTTCTTCATTTTGCTTTAGCTACTTGACATACAAGAGCAAGTGTCAGAGTCTCTTCTGACATCCATTTTGGTCTCTTCTTTCTTTCTTGTCTTTGTAATGACCTCTTGCTTTCTTCACGGATGTTGTCCTTGATGTCATTCTACAACTCATCTGGTCTTCTGTCATCGGTGTTCAACGAGTCAAATCTTTTCTTGAGATGGTCTCTAAATTCAGATGCGATATACTCAAAATCATACTTGGGCTCTCGTTGATTTGTCCTAATTTTCTTCAGTTTCAACTTGAACTTGCATAGGAGCAACTGATGGTCTGTTCCACAATCGGTCCCTGGCCTTATTCTGACCGATGATATTGAAATTTTCCATCGTCTCTTTCTACAGCTGTAGTCAATTTGATTCCTGTGTATTCCATCTGGTGAGGTCCATGTGTATAGTCACTGTTTATGTTGGTGAAAAAAGGTACTTGCAACTAAGAAGTTGTCGGTCTTGTAAAATTCTATCAAGCAAACTTTGGCATCATTTTACAACTACCAATCCCTCTTTGTTTCCAACTTTCACATTCCAGTTGTTAGTAACTATCAATGCATCCTGATTGTATGTTTGATCCATTTCAAACTGCAGAAGCTGGTAAACATCTTTAATTTCTTCTTTTTTGGCATTAGTGATTGGTGCATAAATTTGAATAGTTGTATTAACGGTCTTCCTAGTAGGTGTATGCATATTATCCTATCACTGACAGCGTTGAGCTTCAGGATAGGTCTGAAATGTTCTTTTTGACTATGAATGAAACCCCATTCCTCTTCAAGATGTCATTCCCAGCATAGTAGACTATATAAGTTTGTGGTTAAACTGAGAGTCAGTTCTTACAATCCAAATCAAACTATTTTCTATCATTAGAGACTTCTAAAGAAATAGTCTTTCAAACTTTTATTTTTTTTTAATATAGAATTGAATATGGCAATATTCATATCCTTAATAAACCCTTTGTTCTAAAATGAAATTTAAGACAGGCCTTCAATTTTTTCAGAAATATAGAATTATGGGACTATGAATTTTATTTTTTTTTTAAGTGTGTATCAGAACTTTATTTTGTAGTATTCCATTCTATGAATATATCACATTTTGTTTATCCATTCATCTGTTGATGGACACTTGGGCTGTTTCCAAGTGAATAATAATGCAGTGAATACTGGCATGCAAATAACTGTTTTAGTCATTGTTTTCAAGTCTTTTGGGTGTATACCTAGGAGTGGAATTGCTGAGTCATAAGATAATTTTCTGTTTTTTTTTTTTTTTAGGTGAAGGTTTTCAGAGTGAACTAGTTTCTCATTAAACAATTAATACACATACTGTTTTGTGACATTGATTGCCAAACCCACGACATGTCAACGCTCCTTTTTCTGAACTTGGGCTCCGTATTACCAGCTTTCCTGTCCCCTCCTGCCTTCTAGTCCTTGCCCCTAGGATCATGTGCCCATTTAGTCTTGGTTTTTTGCTTTTTTTTTTTTTTTTTTAATGGGCCTGTCTAATCTTGGCTGGCAGGTGAACCTCAGGAGTGACTTCATTACTGAGCTATATGGGTGTCTGGGGGCCAAACTCTCAGGGTTTCTCTAGTCTCTGTCAGGCCAGTAAGTCATTTTTTTTTTACGAGTTAAAATTTTGTCCTTCATTTTTCTCCAGCTCTGTGCAGTTCCCTCTACTGTAATCCTTGTCAGAGCAGTTGGTGGTGGTAGCCGGGCAACATCTACTTGTTCTTGACTCGGTCTTGCAGGGGTTGTGGTAGTTGTGATCCATTAGTCCTTTGGACTAATCCTTCCCTGTGTCTTTGGTTTTTTTCATTCTCCCTTGCTCTAGATGGGGTGAGACCAGTGGAGTACCTTAGATGACCACTCACAAGCTTTCAAGACCCCAGATGCTACTCAGCAAAGTAGAATGTGGAACATTTTCTTTATAAACTATGTTATGTCAGTTGAGCTAGATGCTCCATGAGGCCATGGTCCCCACAGCGCTGAACGCAATAATTTGGTACCTCCGGGAGTTTGGATGTATCTATGGAGCTTCCATGATCTTGTCTTGGACAAGTTGTGCTGGCTTCCCTAGTATTATGTACTGTCTTACCCTTCACCACAGTTACCACTTATCTACTGGGAAGTTGAATTTTAATTGTACTTAAATTTTAATAGATTTTCTCAGGGGAAGAACAGTGGATAAAAAAGAATCTACAGTTACTGCATTTTTATGCAAATTCTTTGCCAACCATGCTTCCCCTCATGAATTATTTTCCTAGGTATGCTATGTGCACTCTGTGTGTGTGTGTGGGGGGTGTATTATTTATGTGTGTGTGGGTGAGCTATTTACGTGTATGTGCTTTTTGCAGACAAAAAAATGTATATATATGATTCTTGATTTAATGTAGTTTCTTGGCTTGGTGTAAACAAATAACCTGATTTATATTGGACTGACATGGTGTACTGATTCTTACTGAGTCAAAAAAAAAAAAAAAAAAACTAGTCAATCAGACTGCTTTTGCCTTGAGCCATGTAAGGTATCAATAAAAATCCAAATGTCTGAATCCTAAAATAAAACCACATAATGTCTGCCAATAATAGCTTACTTGTGTGTATGTGAGTATAAAACCTAAAAACAAGGTATTCCCACCTCATAGGACTATGAAGAACTTGAACTCTATGTAGTCATAGCACTTCATATCTATATTAGCAACACTTTACTTCAACATAACTTTACTATCCCTGGTAATTCTTATTAAGAATAATGAAATTGAAAATATAACTTTATTTGTTTATTTCAGGAACTTCCTGAAAATCCATTTGTTCAAAGGACATCATAACTTGCCCTCATCAGGGTGAATAGGGCCTTCTCAAAGTTATATGAGGAGCCCTGGTTGTGCAAAAGTTAAGCACTAGGCGGCTAACTGAACAATTGGTGATTTGAACCATCCAGCAGCTCTGAGGGAGAAAGACCTATCTGCTTCCATAAAGATGACAACCTAGAAAACCAATGGGACAGTTCTACTCTGTCACATGGGGTCACTATGAGTCAAAAAAAAACAACTTGAGAACACCTAAAAACAATGACAACAAAGAAATATATCCACTGTTTGGCTCATAAAATGACTAATGACTGCAAGACACTCTCACTCCCCCTTCCCTTTCCTGTATCCACTAATGCTGAATTATAATATCATGAACCTGGTCCAAATCTAACCAAACTAGGTGCTTTAAGAGACTTGCTTTAAACCAGATCTTAAAACTTTAAAAATATCTCACTTTTGTCTGCCTTGAGCATTTTGCTCTTTTAACAACTATCCGTATGGAATCAGATTGACAACAGTAACTCAAAAGACTAGATAGGAAATTTAGGGGGCAAAGAATTTATGTTAATGAAAGAGGAATAATTCAGAAAAGGAGGGTGAAAATGGCTGCACAACTTGAAGAATGTAATCAATGTCACTGAATTGTACATATAGAAGTTGTCGAACTGGTATATGTTTTGCTGTGTGTATTCTTAACAACAATAAAAAAACAAAAACTCACCTTTCGACTTCCTCTTTCAGAGAAATGAATAGATCTCTGTCAAGATAACAGTCTCCATTACTGCTAAGCAATGGACTTGGTTTTGCTTTCAACAAGCTTTTTCTAAGGGCTCTCAAGGAGTTTGCACTCAATACTATTTAATCTCATTTTTCCCTGAGCCATACACTGTATTCACTGAAAAAACAAAAAGAGAAAAATACACATACGTGTATATATACATTATATGTATATATACATTACTTTCACATAGTGTAAAATCCAAGAACATTTCAGTTGAGTTGGTGAGGAAGTGTTCCCGTTCACTTCCCTAGAGGCAACTATTGTTAGGAATCCTTCATTATATTTCCAGAGAGGATCAGTGAGTACCAAAAAATAAAAAAAATCTATATCTGTCTCAGTGGTTCTTAACCTTGAATGTTATAATCACATGGGGAGATTTAAAAATATATGTATTGATGCCTAGGTCTCATTCTCAGAGATTTCAGTTTAATTGGTCTGGGAAGACACTGGGATACGGGGATTTTAAGTGCTCTCTAGGTAATTCTACTAAGTTGAGAACCAGTGATCTATTCTACATATTAGCTTGCATCTTTCCCTTTAAAAAGCTTATCTGAGATTTTTCCAAATTTCTCCATTTAAAAAATAATACACATCTCCCCATGGTACAGAGGGACCATGACTTGTTTAATTAGTAGTGTCCTAGATTCAAAACTTCACTTGTTTTTGGCATCTTCCTTTTAATTCCATAAGCAGCTCTTCCATGGTATATGTTATTTGACATATTGATAATATAACTGAAATATATATTCTTAGAAGTACAGAATCTGCATAAAATTGCACAGTAATTTGTGAATCCTGTGAAAACTGTGAAATTGCCTCTTAAAATGTATTCATCACATGCTTTGTAAAAGGATGTGTTTTCCACAATCTATTGGTGCTTCTCAAGGAGCTTAATTTGCACATGAATCGGGGAATGTTGTTCAGAAACAGATCCTGTGTTGAGGGGCAGGGTGTGATTTTGCATTTCTAACAAGCTCCTTCTTTGATTCCAATGCTGCTATCCTACAGACTATGCTTTAGGTAGAAAAGATCTAGCATAAACTGTGGCCAAAAAAAAAAAAAAATTTCCTGATTTTTGTAAATAGATGAAAAGCAGTAAGTTCTTAGAGCATTAAATGTAATTTATCTTTTGAGAGTTGAGTATCTATTCATACGTTAGAGTTATTTGTATTCTTTCTGTTTAGTGTCTATTCATATCTTTTACATTTTTATTAGGCTTCTGGATTTTTTTTTTTTTTTTAGTGTACAGAAGCACATTATGGGAAATTATTATTTTTTTTAATAGCGACTTTACTAAGACATAATTCCTATACCACAAAATTCACCTTTCCAAATTGTACGATCCAGTGGTTTATAATATATTCATAGAGCTGTGCAACTATCAAAACTATCTAATTTCAGAGTATTTTTTACCAATCTATAAACTTTATTCCTAATCTTCCCCTCCACTCCAGTCTCTAAAAACCACTAATCTACCTGCTGTCTTTATACATTTGCTTAATCTTAGTATTTCATATGAATTGAAACTTATACTATAGCATGGATGGAATTATACACCCCAAAATATGTGTTGGAATCCTAATGCCAATACCTTTGGATGTAATCTCATTTGGGAACAGGGTTTTCTTTGTTATGTTAATGGGGTCATATTGTTATAAGGTATGTTTTAAATCTAATTCCTTTCAAAGTATAAAAAGAGCAGGTTAACAGATTAAAACCAAAAGCCAAACCCATTGCTTGTTGAGCTGATTTTGACTCATAGCAACCCTATGGGATAGAGGGAAACTGCCCTTTAGAGTTTCCAAGGAGCAACTGGTGTATTCAAACTGTAGATCCTTTTGATTAACAGACATAGCTCTAACCACTACACCACCAGGGTTTCTCTTAGCAGACTGGGCACAGAGAAGAGAGAGCACAAACAGAGGAAAGATCTCCAAGGAACCAAGGAATGCCAGGGCTTGAGAAGCTGAGACAAGGATTTTTCCCCAGAGAAGAAAGAAAGAGAGCCTTCCTCTAGAGCCTGTGACCTGAATTCAGATACCTACCTTCATAAACTGAGAAAATAAATGACCATTTCTTAAAGCCACTCACTTGTGGTATTTCTGTTATAGCAGCAATAGGGAACCAAAACATACTGGCTTCTTTTGTTTAGCATAATGTTCTCAGGAGTCATTCATATTGTAGCATGTATCAGTACTTCATTCCTTTTTATTGTCTATTAATATTCCATTGCATGGATATATCACATTTGTTTATCCATTCATGGTTTGATGGACACTAGGTTGTTTCTACATTCTGACTCTTGTAAATAATACTGCTGTCAACATCCTTGTACAAATTTTTGTGGATATGTTTTCTTTTGTGAAATGTAAGTAATACATGTAAGAATGGATTGTTGGGACATATGGTAACTCTGACATCTTGAGCAAATGTCCAACTCTTCATCAAAGTAGCTGCACAATTTTACATCAGACTTCCATATTCTCTAATTTCTTGTCAACAGTTCCTGGGCGGGATAGTATTCTCTTGCAGTTTTGACTTGCAATTCCCTATTGATTGATGGTGTTAAGCATCTCGTCATTTGCTTATTGGACCTTTGTTCTTCGGAAAATTATGTTTAAATAATTTGCTCATTTTTAATTTGGGTAATTTGACTTTTTTTTTTAATTTTTAGACTTCTTTGTATATTCTGGATGCAAGATCCTTCTCAGATTTATGATTTACAAATATTTTCTCACATTCTGTGGGCTATGTTGTTACTCTTTTTATTTTGTCCATTAAAGCACAAACATTTTTTGACTTTGATTAAGTCCAATTTATCTACCTTCTCTTTGATGGTTTGCGCTTTTGGTGTCATATCTAAGAATCTATTACCTGATCAAAATCATGGTGAGTCACTTTCATGTTTTATTAGAACGATTATATATTTTTAGCTTTTACCTTTAGGTTTTGATTTAATTTTTGTATAGGATGTAAAGCAGGACTCCCACTGATTTTTGTATATTGATCTTACATTCTGAAATTTTGCTGATTCTTTCTGCTGGCATCCCAAATCTGCTTTTGAGCCACTCTAGTGATTTTTTTTTTCCATTTTTCTTATTACACTCTTCTACTCCAGAATTTCTATTTGGCTCTTCTGTATAATTTCTATCTCCTTATTTATATTCTCCATTTGATGAGACTTTATTCTCATACTTGCCTTTAATTTTTTAGACATAGTTTCCTTTAGTTTATGGAATAGTTACAGGAGCATTTAAAGTCTTTGCACAGTATGTCCAAGAATTAGAATTCTTCAGAAATTGTTTCTTCTGAATGATTCTTTCTTCCTTTCTTGCTTCCTTCCCTCCCTCCCTGCCTCCCTCCTTTCTGCCCTCCCTTCTTTCTTTCTTTTCCTTCCTTCCCCCACATATAGGCCATATTTTCCTATCTTTCCTGCACCTATTTTGTCCTATATAAATAATATAATATTAAAAAGGCACCAAAAACCAAACCCAGTGCCGTCGAGTCAATTCTGTCTCATAGTGACCCTATAGGACAGAGTAGAACTGCCCCATAGAGTTTCCAAGGAGCGCCTGGTGAATTCGAACTGCCGACCCTTTGGTTAGCAGCCATAGCACTTAACCACTGCACCGCCAGGATTTCCCTAAAAAAGGCACAGGACAGATATAATGTGGCAACTCTGAAAATGACATTCCCCATGCCTCCTGGGTTTGTTTTTGTTGCTGTTCGTTCCTGCCATTGTTTTTATTGCTACTGCTGCTGGTACTCTCTCTGTTCAGTAACTTTTCTGGGCTGTTCTATAAACTGTGTATTTTTATGTTCGGTGTGGCTATTGAAGCCATACTTCCTTACTTTAAAAAAAAAAAAAATTGTTTCCGTGAGTCAATTCCAACTCATAACGACCAGCTAATGCTTGAGCAAAGATTTCTTTAGATGACTTAAACCAATAAATTTTCAAAAGACCACTTTTTTTTTATGTGTATGCATTAAGACAGGTGCTTGACTGTACATCTCTGCCTTACCCTTCATTCTGCCTGTGCAGAGAGCCTCTAGGTTAGCCATCAATGAAACTTAGAGCCTTCTTAAGTCTTTCCTAGAATGGTCCCCAGCCACTCATATGTGTGTTATCTTCTAAATCCCTACGATGGTATTAGAACTTTTCAAAGCCTCTTATGGACATTCCATTCCCCATTTTTTTTTTTTTTTTGGAGGGAGGGATTTTCTTTTTTGATGGCCAGCCTCTTGTTTGTCCCAACTGGTATCATTGCCTTATGCAACTGTGATGTTAAACAATTGAATGATTTGCCTTAGTCTCTCCACCCCTACCCCCGGGATATGGCTTTTCCCACTGAGTGAACTCTGAGTCAGGTCAGTCAAGACAGACCCTATAGATGAGGCTTTTCTGGGAGCTGCCAGGCATGCCAAACAGGGATTATTGGGAAGCTTAAAACCTGTTCACCCCTGTGGCTGTTAGGCTGCTGGTTTTTACAGTTACCATGGTTATAAGGCTGCTGGTTTTCAAAGCTACAAGAGAACTGGTGAGATGGGGATAGGAGCTAGGAAAGTGCAAATGTCAGAAAACTCACTGTTCTTACTTACGTTACCCCGTTTTCCTTGACTAAATACGTCTTGGATAGTCGTTAGCCTTTGTTTAATTTGCACAGTTCTGAAAAAGCTGATTTTCACAATGTTTGCCATTATTCTCAATGTTTTTATCGAAGTGTGGATTTTGGGGTATATTTACTATTCTGGAATTTTTTTTCCCCCCAAATTAGCTCTTTTTAATGAGAGTTGAGAATATTTTCCCCATTTTCTTTTAATTTGGTAACTGTATCTGCTTAACATGGTTCTTAATATGCATAACATTTGATATTTTGGGGCTCGAATTAATCAGTCTTTGTTTTATTCATCAAATGCTTAAAAGATTCCTCACTTCCCATTCTTCTTTTATCTCTAAAACTGTCCTTAGGTGTACTTCCATTTCTTTGAATGGCAATGCTCTCTCCTGTCTCTTAAAACTGTGCCTTCTGCCTAGATTCCTTTTCCTGCCACAGGCCACTCCTACCCAACTTTTTCCGTATAACTCCTTGTCTTAGTCATCCAGTGATGTTATCACAGAAAAACCACAAGTGGATGGCTTTAAAAAAGAGAAGTTTATTTTCTCACAGTAAAGTAGGCCAGAAGTCCAAATTCAGGGTGTCAGCTCCAGGGGAAGGCTATCTCTCTGTCAGCTCTGGAGGAAGGTCTTTCTCATCAGTCTTCCCCCGGACTAGTTGCTTCTTCACACAGGGATCCCAAGTCCTAAGGACGTACCCTGCTCTCATTGCTTCTTTCTTGGTGGTACGAGGCATCCTCCTCTCTGCTAGCTTCCCTTTCATCTCTTGAGAGATAAAAGGTGGTGCAGTCCACACATGAGGGAAACTCCCTTTACATTGGATCAGGGATATGACCTGGTAAGAGTGTTACAATCTCACCCTAATCCTCTTTAACATAAAATTACAATCACAAAATGTAGGACAACCACAGAATACTGGGAATCCTGGCCTAACCAAGTTAATATTCACATTTTTGGGGGGACATAATTCAATCCATGACACTGTTGTTTATGTTTCAGACTTCAAATTAGGAGCCATGTAATCCGTAAAGCCTTGCCTAACCCTTGCAAGTATGAATTAGCTGTTTTTCCTGTAACATCACACCTGTGTACTCTTTGGTAACCCACAGGAAAAAGTAATGCCTAGAAGAACCAGATCTGTCTGGTTCGTGTTTATTCAGATTGCCTGGTACATAATAAGTAAAGGGAGAAGAATAGATAAATGAGTTTCTGCAATTAAAATGATTTTACTTCACATAATCAGCTAATTCATGCTTTGAAAAAAGTTGTAAATCATATTTTATTGCAGGTCATTAGATTAAATCAGCTTAAACTGTTAGCACAATTTATATTATATTGCAGAGGCAGATTTACTCCAACCTATTTTTTTTTAATGAAGCTTAAGCTCCAGGTTCCTTCCCTTGTACTGATTCATTACAAGGCCCTGTACCTGAATTTTTAATTTTGTATTGGTTGTATTAAACACATGGTTAGGACTGTCAAACTTAGCAAAGGAAAATGCAGAATGCTCAGCTAGTCTTGAATTTCAGATAAACAATGGATAATTTTTTAGCATAGGCATATCCCATGTAATATTTGGAACATAACTTAAAAAAAAAGTTATTAATCTGAAATTCAAATGTAACTAGATATTCTGTAGTTTATCTGGTAACTTGCAATGCCACTCACCCTGTCTAAATTATATAAATTTCAGGCTCTATAAAACTGGAATTAGCCTCTGTTGCATTACTATGATTAAAAGTTTGAGTTATTATATGTTTATGTTTAGGGTTAAGCTTTAATATTTTCATTGGTTGTTAACCAACCAATGTATACACTTAGAAAACTTAAGATGAACAGATAGTTGTTTCAAATGTGTTATTTCATATTATATATTTTATACAATTAAATATATTTTACTGGTTAATTTTTAATAAAAGAGAACTATAGTAATCAAGGAAACCCTGGTGGCATAGTGGTTAAGTACTATGGCTGCTAACCAAAGGGTCGGCTGTTCAAATCTGCCAGGCACTACTTGGACACTCTATGGGGCAGTTCTACTCTGTCCTATGGGGTCACTATGAGTCGGAATTGACTCGCAGGTACTGGGTTTGGTTTGGGTTTATAGTAATCAAATTTGCCATTAAGTCAGTGAGGATCAAATATATTCATATTTTCAGTAAGTATGTATTAAGTCCCTACTGTATGCCATAAACTGCTCTAGGAACTGATGACACAAAATAAAGAAAACAAGGTCTTAATATTTTTAAGCGTGTTTGGAAATATTATGCAGTAATGTGACCTAATAGATGTAACAATCATCAATTTTAATAAAATTATTTTCACTAAGTGCCAGCAAATGACCATTAGTTCCCACCCTTTAAAACAACCAAAGAAGTTTAATTATTTTTGATAGATATGCATACACCATTCTTGTCAAGCAAAAGGTAAATATATGCATAATTATGCTAAAATGCTTTTCTTCCAAAAAGAATGATTTGATTTTTCTTCTATTTTCAATTTTTTGTGCTTTCAAGAATTCTCCTAAATGTAAGTTTCGGAAAGATAAGAGACTACAATTTGATATATACATTTGAAAAACATGGAGGGATTTTAGATTTATTTGGATCTTTCAAACAACCCTGTAATATTGTAATTTTGCAAAGAGCATCTATCTCTGTGATAGCCCAAATGTCAGAAAGAAGGCTTGGAAATTCTCAATATTCAGAATGTTTGTCCAAGAAATCATAAACCTAAGTATTTATTAGGGCTGAAACACAATTTCTAGAATAAACAATCAATAAACTAATCTCCAATTATGAATATCCAATGATTGTCCTGACATTATTGCAATTAGCACATAAATGGCATTTCTATCAAAAATCTCTTGATCATACATTATTACAGGCAACTAGTTCATACATTAAGGGTCTATCAGTAAGAGTTCCGACTCAGCAAAAATCAAATGGCACACACAAATTGGAATAATTTGAGTTAAATAAATGATATGGAAAAATGTAATGTAGTTTCCTGGGACTAATAATAGTTGATTTTTACCACCTTAACTCCAGTAAGGGAGGGAATTGTTACAGGGTCCAGAAAAGATTTTGATACAGAGATGGCTGCTTTGAAAGGAGCAGTGACTTTCTGCTATGGGACACAGACAGCTTGTAGTGACCTGACTGGAGGGGAAACAGAGTGACTCTTCAGATGCTATTTTATTAACTGTATACCAGCCAGTTTTTATGCCTCTGGACTTCAGAGGCAAGGTATTATTCAGGTTCTAATGTATTTACCAGGTAGGTCCATTTTTATAATGCATGAAGCTCAGTAAATCAGAGTAGGGGCCTCATTGTTGTGTAGGTTGAACATTCTGTTAGGTGATGTTTCCTGGATATGTTAGTTATGTAAACTTTTGCCTTTTTTCCCTTTATTTCTGTGAGGTAACTCTTGCAAGAAAAATTATGGCTTTTCTGTGTGGTAGTTAGGGAGTCTCGATAGGTTTGTTTTGGGATTTTCTGTGTCATAATGGAAAACCAGAGGTTCCCAATGTAACCTAATGAAAAGTTGTCTGAAATAAATTATATACCTCTCATTGGTATACTGTCATATTGGTGGCTTGTATTATCAGATCACACATTTCAAAATTCATAGCTCATATAAAAAATTTTGATTTGGTCTTTGAATCAGCATACCTTCCATTGCTAAAAACACGTAGTACCAAAAAAATTTGGTAACAAAAGGAGTAATAGGTAAGAGAACTTCATTCTTCTACAGCTCTTTGATCTTCTGGAAATCCGCTTTAACCAAACCCAACCGAAAACTAAAGCACAAGGGCACCTATTGATGCTGCCCATGAAGAGCAGGCTCTAAGTACAGATAACAGAGAGGTAGGGTAGAGAGTAGGTCTTGAAGAACAAATGGAAAATGTAAACAGTGGAGTTTTCAAGGGAAAGCAACCATTCAAACTCTTCAGTATTTTACTTTAATCCCATTCTCATCTATGCAAATGCCATTACATTTTTCTGTTTCTGATATCAGAAACTGATATTTGGAAATGTTTAAACTTAATTGTCAAGAAATTTACAAGTATATTTGGGATAGCCTGATGTAAAATATTGGCTCTAATACCCACAATAAAACTCATGTTGGGGAAATCATAGACCACCACAAAGACAGTCACCCTCAGAGGAGCTGAATTTTGAGTATAACAAGGGGTTCCAAAAAAAAAAAAAAAAAAAAAAGCCACTGCAGTAGAATTCATTCTGGGTTATAGCAACCCTATAGGACAGACTAGAATCCCCTATAGGGTTTCCAAGGGGGAGCTGGTGGATCAAACTTCCAACCTTTTTTGCTAGCAGCCCTAGTTCTTAACCACTGAACCACCAAGACTTCAATGAGGAGTTAGGTGACTACAATATTTGGGGAAGAAGTTCCATTCCCTTTAGGATGTCAAAGACCAAAAACCAACCAAAGAACAATACCTTCGAATATAAATGTCAAATTAAAAGTTAGAAGAGCAGGGCGGAGCCAAGATGGCGGACTAGGCAGACGTTACCTCGGATCCCTCTTACAACAAAGACACGGAAAAACAAGTGAATCGATCACATACATAACAATCTACGAACCCTGAACAACAAACACAGATTTAGAGACGGAGAACGAACTAATACGGGGAAGCAGCGATAGTTTCCAGAGCCTGGAGCCAGAGTACCAGTCAGGTACGGCACAACCACAGAGACCTGCTCCACCCCCCTGAACTAACCCCGGGAGGGGGACCAGCCGGTTCCACAGGCGGCGTGGGACGCAGCCGGTAGGAGAAGTCCCCGGGAGGCAGCGACTGGTATTGGAGTGGGGAGAACAGCGTTCCAGCCGGGACACTCGGTCGCGGCACAAGCACGGGGAGCTACTCCACCCATCTGAACTAACCCCGGGAGGGGGCCCACCTGGTTCACGGGGGCGGCACGGCCACACGGCTGGAGGGACGAGAAGTCCCCGGGAGGCAGCGACTGATTTTGGAGTTGAGAGTGCACCGTCCCAGTAGGGGAGCCTTGACGCTGGGCGTGGGGCTGGAAGCGGAGGATCTGACCGTGACTCCAGCGGGCCAGACCCCCTGGGGGCAATCTCCACACAGCCAGCACACATAGGCGACGCGCCCGCGGGAATCTCAGATATAACAGTCATTCCAAGCAAGACAAGCAACTCTGGCTATATTCTGAGGTGCTACTCTCCTATCTCTCTGTTCCCTCCCCCACCCTCCCCAGGCGGCTTCATTAACATCTAAATAGCCTGAGCCAGAGGGAGAACTCTGATAGGGATCTGACTGCAGTTTTTTTTTAGCGGATTTTCTGGAAAAACTAGTTTCCCACTGATGGCTCGGAGACAACAATCCATATCAAACCACTTAAAGAAGCAGACCGGGACAGCTTCTCCAACCCCCCAAACAAAAGAATCAAAATCTTTCCCAAATGAAGATACAATTTTGGAATTATCAGATACAGAATATAAAAAACTAATTTATAGAATGCTTAATGATATCACAAATGAAATTAGGATATCTGCAGAAAAAGCCAAGGAACACACTGATAAAACTGTTGAAGAACTCAAAAAGATTATTCAAGAACATACTGGAAAAATTAATAAGTTGCAAGAATCCATAGAGAGACAACATGTAGAAATCCAAAAGATTAACAATAAAATAACAGAATTAGACAACACACTAGGAAGTCAGAGGAGCAGACTCGAGCAATTAGAATGCAGACTGGGACATCTGGAGGACCAGGGAATCAACACCAACATAGCTGAAAAAAAATCAGATAAAAGAATTAAAAAAAATGAAGAAACCCTAAGAATTATGTGGGACTCTATCAAGAAGGATAACCTGCGGGTGATTGGAGTCCCAGAACAGGGAGGGGGGACAGAAAACACAGAGAAAATAGTTGAAGAACTTCTGACAGAAAACTTCCCTGACATCATGAAAGACGAAAGGATATCTATCCAAGATGCTCATCGAACCCCATTTAAGACTGATCCAAAAAGAAAAACACCAAGACATATTATCATCAAACTCACCAAAACCAAAGATAAACAGAAAATTTTAAAAGCAGCCAGGGAGAAAAGAAAGGTTTCCTTCAAGGGAGAATCAATAAGAATATGTTCTGACTACTCAGCAGAAACCATGCAGGCAAGAAGGGAATGGGACGACATATACAGAACACTGAAGGAGAAAAACTGCCAACCAAGGATCATATATCCAGCAAAACTCTCTCTGAAATATGAAGGCGAAATTAAGATATTTACAGACAAACACAAGTTTAGAGAATTTGCAAAAACCAAACCAAAGCTACAAGAAATACTAAAGGATATTGTTTGGTCACAGAACCAATAATATCAGATATCAGCACAACACAAGGTCACAAAACAGAACGTCCTGATATCAACTCAAATAGGGAAATCACAAAAACAAACAAATTAAGATTAATTAAAAAAAAATAATACACATAACAGGGAATCATGGAAGTCAATAGGTAAAAGATCACAATAATCAAAAAGAGGGACTAAATACAGGAGGCATTGAACTGCCATATGGAGAGTGATACAAGGCGATATAGGACAATACAAGTTAGGTTTTTACTTAGTAAAATAGGGGTATATAATGAGGTAACCACAAAAAGGTATAACAACTCTATAACTCAAGATAAAAGCCAAGAAAAACGTAACGACTCAACTAACATAAAGTCAAGCACTATGAAAATGAGGATCTCACAATTTACTAAGAAAAACGCCTCAGCACAAAAAAGTATGTGGAAAAATGAAATTGTCAACAACACACATAAAAAGGCATCAAAATGACAGCACTAAAAACTTATTTATCTATAATTACCCTGAATGTAAATGGACTAAATGCACCAATAAAGAGACAGAGAGTCACAGACTGGATAAAGAAACACGATCCATCTATATGCTGCCTACAAGAGACACACCTTAGACTTAGAGACACAAACAAACTAAAACTCAAAGGATGGAAAAAAGTATATCAAGCAAACAATAAGCAAAAAAGAAGAGGAGTAGCAATATTAATTTCTGACAAAATAGACTTTAGACTTAAATCCACCACAAAGGATAAAGAAGGACACTATATAATGATAAAAGGGACAATTGATCAGGAAGACATAACCATATTAAATATTTACGCACCCAATGACAGGGCTGCAAGATACATAAATCAAATTTTAACAGAACTGAAAAGCGAGATAGATACCTCCACAATTATAGTAGGAGACTTCAACACACCACTTTCGGAGAAGGACAGGACATCCAGTAAGAAGCTCAACAGAGACACGGAAGATCTAATTACAACAATCAACCAACTTGACCTCATTGACTTATACAGAACTCTCCACCCAACTGCTGCAAAGTATACTTTTTTTTCCAGCGCACATGGGACATTCTCTAGAATAGACCACATATTAGGTCATAAAACAAACCTTTGCAGAGTCCAAAACATCGAAATATTACAAAGCATCTTCTCAGACCACAAGGCAATAAAACTAGAGATCAATAACAGAAAAACTAGGGAAAAGAAATCAAATACTTGGAAAATGAACAATACCCTCCTGAAAAAAGACTGGGTTATAGAAGACATCAAGGAGGGAATAAGGAAATTCATAGAAAGCAACGAGAATGAAAATACTTCCTATCAAAACCTCTGGGACACAGCAAAAGCAGTGCTCAGAGGCCAATTTATATCAATAAATGCACACATACAAAAAGAAGAAAGAGCCAAAATCAGAGAACTGTCCCTACAACTTGAACAAATAGAAAGTGAGCAACAAAAGAATCCATCAGGCACCAGAAGAAAACAAATAATAAAAATTAGAGCTGAACTAAATGAATTAGAGAACAGAAAAACAATCGAAAGAATTAACAAAGCCAAAAGCTGGTTCTTTGAAAAAATTAACAAAATTGATAAACCATTGGCTAGACTGACTAAAGAAATACAGGAAAGGAAACAAATAACCCGAATAAGAAATGAGAAGGACCACATCACAACAGAACCAAATGAAATTAAAAGAATCATTTCAGATTACTACGAAAATTGTACTCTAACAAATTTGAAAACCTAGAAGAAATGGATGAATTCCTGGAAAAACACTACCTACCTAAACTAACACATTCAGAAGTAGAACAACTAAATAGACCCATAACAAAAAAAGAGATTGAAACGGTAATCAAAAAACTCCCAACAAAAAAAAGTCCTGGCCCGGACGGCTTCACTGCAGAGTTCTACCAAATTTTCAGAGAAGAGTTAACACCACTACTACTAAAGGTATTCCAAAGCATAGAAAATGACGGAATACTACCCAACTCATTCTATGAAGCCACCATCTACCTGATACCAAAACCAGGTAAAGACATTACAAAAAAAGAAAATTATAGACCTATATCCCTCATGAACATTGATGCAAAAATCCTCAACAAAATTCTAGCCAATAGAATCCAACGACACATCAAAAAAATAATTCACCCTGATCAAGTGGGATTTATACCAGGTATGCAAGGCTGGTTTAATATCAGAAAAACCATTAATGTAATCCATCACATAAATAAATCAAAAGACAAAAACCACATGATCTTATCAATTGATGCAGAAAAGGCATTTGACAAAGTCCAACACCCATTCATGATAAAAACTCTCACCAAAATAGGAATTGAAGGAAAATTCCTCAACATAATAAAGGGCATCTATGCAAAGCCAACAGCCAATATCACTCTAAATGGAGAGAACCTGAAAGCATTTCCCTTGAGAACGGGAACCAGACAAGGATGCCCTTTATCACCGCTCTTATTCAACATCGTGTTGGAAGTCTTAGCCAGGGCAATCAGGCTAGACAAAGAAATAAAAGGTATCCGGATTGGCAAGGAAGAAGTAAAGTTATCACTATTTGCAGATGACATGATTATATACACAGAAAACCCTAAGGAATCCTCCAGAAAACTACTGAAACTAATAGAAGAGTTTGGCAGAGTCTCAGGTTATAAAATAAACATACAAAAATCACTTGGATTCCTCTACATCAACAAAAAGAACACCGAAGAGGAAATTACCAAATCAATACCATTCACAATAGCCCCCAAGAAGATAAGATACTTAGGAATAAATCTTACCAAGGATGTAAAAGACCTATACAAAGAAAACTACAAAGCTTTACTACAAGAAATTCAAAAGGACACACTTAAGTGGAAAAACATACCTTGCTCATGGATAGGAAGACTTAACATAGTAAAAATGTCTATTCTACCAAAAGCCATCTATACATTTAACGCACTTCCGATCCAAATTCCAATGTCATATTTTAAGGGGATAGAGAAACAAATCACCAATTTCATATGGAACGGAAAGAAGCCCCGGATAAGCAAAGCACTACTGAAAAAGAAGAAGAAAGTGGGAGGCCTCACCTTACCTGACTTCAGAACCTATTATACAGCCACAGTAGTCAAAACAGCCTGGTATTGGTACAACAACAGACACATAGACCAATGGAACAGAATTGAGAACCCAGACATAGATCCATCCACGTATGAGCAGCTGATATTTGACAAAGGACCAGTGTCAATTAACTGGGGAAAAGATAGCCTTTTTAACAAATGGTGCTGGCATAACTGGATATCCATTTGCAAAAAAATGAAACAGGACCCATACCTCACACCATGCACAAAAACTAACTCCAAGTGGATCAAAGACCTAAACATAAAGACTAAAACGATAAAGATCATGGAAGAAAAAATTGGGACAACCCTAGGAGCCCTAATACAAGGTATAAACAGAATACAAAACAATACCAAAAATGATGAAGAGAAACCCGATAACTGGGAGCTCCTAAAAATCAAACACCTATGCTCATCTAAAGACTTCACCAAAAGAGTCAAAAGACCACCTACAGATTGGGAAAGAATTTTCAGCTATGACATCTCCGACCAGCGCCTGATCTCTAAAATCTACATGATTCTGGCAAAACTCAACCACAAAAAGACAAACAACCCAATCAAGAAGTGGGCAAAGGATATGAACACACATTTCTCTAAAGAAGATATTCAGGCAGCCAACAGATACATGAGAAAATGCTCTCGATCATTAGCCATTAGAGAAATGCAAATTAAAACTACGATGAGATTCCATCTCACACCAGCAAGGCTGGCATTAATCCAAAAAACACAAAATAATAAATGTTGGAGAGGCTGCGGAGAGATTGGAACTCTCATACACTGCTGGTGGGAATGTAAAATGGTACAACCACTTTGGAAATCTATCTGGCGTTATCTTAAACAGTTAGAAATAGAACTACCATACAACCCAGAAATCCCACTCCTAGGAATATACCCTAGAGATACAAGAGCCTTCATACAAACAGATATATGCACACTCATGTTTATTGCAGCTCTGTTTACAATAGCAAAAAGTTGGAAGCAACCAAGGTGTCCATCAACGGATGAATGGGTAAATAAATTGTGGTATATTCACACAATGGAATACTACGCATCGATAAAGAACAGTGACGAATCTCTGAAACATTTCATAACATGGAGGAACCTGGAAGGCATTATGCTGAGCGAAATTAGTCAGAGGCAAAAGGACAAATATTGTATAAGACCACTATTATAAGATCTTGAGAAATAGTAAACCTGAGAAGAACACATACTTTTGTGGTTACGAGGGGGGGAGGGAGGGAGGGTGGGAGAGGGTTTTTTATTGATTAATCAGTAGATAAGAACTGCTTTAGGTGAAGGGAAAGACAACACTCAATACATGGAAGGTCAGCTCAATTGGACTGGACCAAAAGCAAAGAAGTTTCCGGGATAAAATGAATGCTTCAAAGGTCAGCGGAGCAAGGGCGGGGGTCTGGGGAACATGGTTTGCGGGGACTTCTAAGTCAATTGGCAAAATAATTCTATTATGAAATCATTCTGCATCCCACTTTGAAATGTGGCGTCTGGGGTCTTTAATGCTAACAAGCAGCCATCTAAGATGCAGCAATTGGTCTCAACCCACCTGGAGCAAAGGAAAATGAAGAACACCAAGCCCACATGACAACTAAGAGCCCAAGAGACAGAAAGGGCCACATGAACCAGAGACCTACATCATCCTGTGACCAGAAGAACTAGTTGGTGCCCGGCCACAATCGATGACTGCCCTGACAGGGAGCTCAGCAGAGGACCCCTGAGGGAGCAGGAGATCAGTGGGATGCAGACCCCAAATTCTCATAAGAAGACCAAACTTAATGGTCTGACTGAGACTGGAGGAATCCCGGCGGCCATGCTCCCCAGACCTTCTGTTGACACAGGACAGGAACCATCCCCGAAGACAACTCATCAGAAATGAAAGGGACTGGTCAGCGGGTGGGAGAGAGACGCTGATGAAGAGTGAGCTAATTATATCAGGTGGACACTTGAGATTGTGTTGGCAACTCTTGCCTGGAGGGGTGATGGGAGGATAGAGAGAGAGGGAAGCCGGCAAAATTGTCAAGAAAGGAGAGACTGAAAGGGCTGACTCAAGACGGGGAGAGTAAGTGGGAGTAGGGAGTGAGATGTATGTAAACTTATATGTGACAGACTGATTGGATTTGTAAACGTTCACTTGAAGCTTAATAAAAGTTATTATAAAAAAAAAAAAAGTTAGAAGAGCAGATGTCTGTCATGACAGATTATCACAAACAACTGTCTTCTCAAACGGGTGACTTTCAGGGAAGATTCTAGGGTGATTAATGACAGAGTTATGTACTTAAGGTTAGTTGCTGATTTTCCCAAGAAATATCAGGAAGGCAACACTCTATCATCTTTAAACAGAACCAAGTTAGTCTTCTTATCTTTTCTCTTTGAATGAATGAACAGATAAATGAATACATCAGCTGACCTGTGATACTATATTATCAACCTTTTGGAGGGTCCTTTTCCACTCATTATAGCACAATGGTCAGTAATATTTGTTACTTTAAAGGATATTTAAGTGAGCATTATAGGCGACAGTGAGAAATATATTCACAGTGACGATTTGTATAAAAATTATGTGAAATAATCTTTTGAAGTCCAAAACACTTAACTGGGATTATTTTGAAATTTCTTACGAAATATTTGATTTTCAGAATTATATTTTTCAGGAAATTTGCATTGTTTGAAAACAACTTAATTTCTAATATACATACATGTAACAATTAGAAACTAAAATTAACAAAAATATCTTAGCAGTATATACAAAAAGTGTATACATGTAAACATACATATTTAGTGAATAGTCACGATATGCCCAAAATGCCAAAATTGTCACACAATATATGCTAGGAATCTATTAAAAGTTTAAAATACTATTTGACATTATGGTAGAAGAATTTTAAAAATAGGAAGAAAAAATTATTCTATAACCTCCCTATGATTATTTATCTGTTCTTAGCGATCATGGAAACCCTGGTGGCTTAGTGGTTAAGAGCTATGGCTGCCAACCAAACAGGTTGGCAGTTTGAATCCACCAGGTGCTCCTTGGAAATCCTATGGGGCAGTTCTACTCTGTCCTTTTTATGAATTGGAATTGACTTGAGGGCAACGGGTTTGGTTTTAGCTATCATAATTTGTATTAGCTCAAATGCAAAGTTGTACAGAAACAAAATCATCAAAAAATCAAATTCAATAATCATCTGAAGAGGAACAATAATATAAACAAAAGATTAATGATTTTCTTCAACTCTTTAAGGAGAGAGGGAACATATCTATCAGTGTTTAAAGAGACTCATTTTAAACACAGAATGGCATAACTATGAATTATTTTAACATTATAATGTAGACATTTGCAGATGGTACTCCTGCAATACTAGATTGAATCTCTAATGGAGAATACAGCTGCTTAAATCATCTCCTTTAGTGAAGGCAGTAAAGTGAAATGCTGAAATTTCTATTATGAATTAGAGAAGGCGCCTTTGTGAGAGAGCTGAGTTTTAATGAATGCCAGGTTGACATTGCAAACTGATTTGTCCTGACATTTAGAAGAATTCTACGGAATTATGTGTGCATACCTTCTGACACTATGCAGACTAAAATACATTGGTAATGTTTAAAGCTTTTAAAAGAATATCACTGTTTTGAAATACTGAGAACAAGTCTCCTTTTCAGCGAAAGCAGATTTCAGACTTGGAAAATGAAATAATAACATCTGGCTGTAAAGTTGAGTCCCAAAGTAAAACAGATCAAAACTTCAAGCTATTGAAATAGTCTTACTGATTCTTCTTTTACGAAAGAGTGAGGTTTGGACTTGCAGGGCAGGGGAGAGCGATGTAACTATGTTAAAAAGAGGGTAGAAATATTTCATGGTAAAACATTTTAAATTGCTGATATTATATCATTTTTCACTTACAAAAGACTGAACCTGAATCCATTCATGGTGGCTACACAGGCCAAAGCCAAGCTTTTAAACATTGTGCTATAGTGTTTCATAGAATGAAGTACGCTTAGGACATGCTCCACTATAGGTTTTCTGCACTATAGGTTTTTCAGTAGAGATGCCCTTGTTTTCATTTTCATTGTCGCCTTCTACAACACAATGAAATATAGCTCACTGAAAGTAAAAAAATACTTGTAATACATTTCTGAGGTAAATATGCTTCAAATCGTATTACAGGGCCCTACTTGCCTCCTTGGAAACCCTGGAGATGTACTGGTTAAGAGCTAGGGCTGCTAACCAAAAGGCTGGCAGTTGGAACCCGCCAAGCACTCCTTGGAAACCCTATGGGGCAGTTCTACTTTGTCCTATAGGGTCATTATGAGTTGGAATCGACTCGATGACAATGGGTTACTTGTCCCCTCACTTTACATTTTCTCCAGAGGAGTAGATGTCCAGATTGAATTATGTACCCTCAAAAAGTATGTGCCCACTTGGTTAGGCCATGATTCCCAGTATTCTGTGGTTGTCTTCTATTTTGTGATTGTAATTTTATGTTAAAGAGGATTAGGGTGGGATTGTAAGACCAGCCTTACCCAGGTCACTTCCCTGATCCAAGGTAAGGGAAGTTACTATGGGGTGTGGCCTGCACTACCTTTTATCTCACAAGAGATAAAAGGATAGGGAAGCAAGCAAAGAGTCGGGAGCTCATACCACCAAGAAAGCAGTACCAGGA
Organism: Loxodonta africana; assembly: GCF_030014295.1. Lineage (NCBI taxonomy): Eukaryota > Metazoa > Chordata > Mammalia > Proboscidea > Elephantidae > Loxodonta > Loxodonta africana. The sequence goes on from NC_087343.1 coordinate 24,260,207, forward strand.
GCAGAGCGTGTCCTTTGGACACGGGGTCCCTGCACCTGAGAAGCTCCTCAACCAGGGAAGATTGAGGACAAGGACCTTCCTCCAGAGCTGACAGAGATAGAAAGCCTTCCCCTGGAGCCAATGCCCTGAATTTGGACTTGTAACCTACTAGACTGTGAGGAAATAAATTTCTCTTTGTTAAAGCTATCCACTTGTGGTATTCCTGTTATGGCAGCACTAGATGACTAAGACTCACTACAACAGGAGGAAGAGGGACTGGTCTTACTTGTGTCAGCCTGGAATTCACTGTGCCATATTTCATGAGTGGATAGGATTGATAAGTTAACTCTAATTCCTCTGGCATAGCACAGACTCATTTTCTTTTCATGTTTTTCATGTCTGGCTGCTCCTGCAGGCTAGAAAGAATGGCCCTGCAATGGAGCCCTGCTGTATTCCATTTGGGGGTGATGGGCGGGGAAAGTGTAGGAGTAAGAGAGAGAGATCTTTTGGTTCCACATCCTAGACATACTATTTAAATGAGTTTTAACTGAGAATTCATAATTATCAGGGTTGTTGAGCCATTGCCAACAGTTAAATATTTTGATAGACTTTTAGGTAATTGTCCTTTGAGTATATTCTCTCCTACACTTTTATCTGAGCAGGTGTAAACCTCAGTCTTCCCTCCACATAGAGCTCCCTGACCCCTTAAAATGAACCAACGTGTTGGTCTAGAATATATTTATTGTTAAATACAAAGAATGGGACAGGTATGGCAAACTTTGGCCTATGTGGTTAGTGGTAGCTGGCAATTTGGTAACAGATGTTAAAGTACTCTTTGACTACATGAAAAAGAATGTATTTGGGTTATAATCTGCTTTCAACTCTAAATAGGAAGAGTTTCTGTATTTTGGAGTATAAATGTCAGTGATTGGAAGTTTCAGTAGGAACCAAAAGGAAAGATAGGGTGGTGGTAGAGATCTACCTTATTTGTTACTGTTTATTTCTTGCATCAGAGAATATGTGATAAATAGGGAAAAAAAATTGAGTGCACACCTATTAAACATGGTGATATCAGATTATTCTTCGATATTTCAAAATAATAACAATACAAACATCCATTTACACATCACAAACTTATTCAGCAAACATTGTGTGTTTAACATTCTTTTTGTTTCCATTAAAGTGCTTAACCAAGCACATCAGTTTCTATAGCCACTAAGAGTGTAAAATATATCTTAAGTTACCAATCATGTCCTGTCTAAAATGCAAATACTTAGGACTTCACTTCCCAATTCTCCCTGAGTTGAAATAAGTGCCTCTGGAGTTTAAGCATTCCTGAGGGGCACTGGGGGTCAATGTGATCACCATCTGCTCTTCCTGGCCTCTTCTGAGTTTTGCTATCAGGCTTGATTTTGACAGTTAAATTCTTGTTGTATTTACCCCGAAGCATGCCTCCCCATACCATCCTGCTGTGAGATTATGCATGCCCTGCCAGACTTCTGTAGTCTTTCCCGGAGGTCTCAGAAAATATTTACTTTTTTTTTTTTTTCTCTCATTCATGCTAAGATTTGCTAAAATCTTCAAATTTCTCCACATCTATGTTCCTACAGATCCTTGTCAGCTTAGTCTACGCTAAAATCAAGTTCTTGTGAGACTCCAGGGTCATACTGGATGAAAGGAATCTCTAGAATGTTATATTGTTCTGAGGATATACCTTAGGAGGAAAGTATAGAGAACGCTCTGGGACTTCCAAAACCTGGCTAGATGCACTACTTCTGTGATTTATCTTATAGTGAGATCACTGTGAGGGCTACTTTTCAAGCATCTTCCTTTTCAAATCTCTTCTTGCTTGTTGGGAAAACAAACAAACAAAAAATCCTCTTGTTTACTTTTGGGAAAGATTACTAAAGCGCAAGAATTCTTATCCTTCTATGGCCTCAACTGTTCTCTGGAGTCAAATGTGGTTGACAGATCATGCAGTGTCCTGGGTCATTTGTTACAGTTACCCTGTCCTCTCACAGGTAGGTGAGGCCACATGTCTCTGCCCTCTCTCTCAGTCCAACCTGTCCAAACCTTACACTTCCCATCTGCCTGGACCCCAGGGTGTCTGTGCTGTGCCTGGGTCATAGTGGAGAGATCATGAAACTAAACCTAAGTTCAAAGCCTCACTTGGACATCTGCCAGTTTCTTTATGAAAGAGTAGAGACAGCATCTACTCCCCAAGGGTGATATAAGAATTCCATATAAGAATCCCAGTGTTGGCAGTTAATCATTTCAACGCTCAATCCAAATTTGTCATCTAGTATTTAAAAATCCCCCAATTATTAGAGACCAGAGCACATTTTCCCTCTCTAAATTCTCATAGCATTGTCTGTATGTGGCATTCTTCCAGTGATTCAGCATAAAAACCTTACAATATTCATCCAATATTCAGCTATCACCAGCTAACCAAAATGCTGGCTGTTCAAACACACTCAGTGGTTATGTAGAGGAAAGACCTGGAAAGCTGCTTCTGTAAGGACTGCAGCCAAGGGAATCCTATGGACCAGTTCTACTCTAACACATGTGTTTGTCATGAGTTGGAATCAGCAAAGAATATATTACAGAGAGTATTCTAGAAGCTTGTCATTAAAAATGAGAGCTAAGAATAGGCAGAGGCACTTTTAAACTGAGAACAGATGATTTCCTGAGAAAAAACCCATTGTCACTGGGTCGATTTTGACTCATAGCAACCCTATCAGACAGAGTAGAACTGCCCCATGGGGTTCCCAAGGAGCAGCTGGTGATTTCAAACTGACGACCTTTTGGTTAGCAGCCGAATGCTTAACCACCGAGCCATCGGGGCTCTGATTTCCTAAGATCTACAATAAAATTCAAATCAACTGTGAAATATTGGGAGCATAGGATGGTCACTATTACTCTTTTCGTTAACACTGAGCTGGAGACTCTAACCCATGTAGTAGAATCAAAAAATAAATAAATGTATGGGAACGTAGGGAAAAAAAAAAAAAGGTTATTGACCATAGTATGAATACCACTATGCTGAATCTTATAAATTTCATCCTTGAGATTTAAAATCCAGTTTATGGAAATCCAAAAAGAATCTTTTCACTCTCGATAAAATAAAAATGTGAAATTGAGTAACCCTGGCTTTTAGAGTATTGCCAACAGTGAATTCTGTCTTAGGTTTCTAGCGCTGCTGTAACAGAAAATACGACTATTGGAAGGCTTTAAAGAATAGAAGTTAATTTTTTCATAGTTTTTAGAGGCTAAAAATCCAAATCAGGGTCTCAGCCATGTTGATTCCTTCCTCATATGTAGTTCTGGATGGTTCTTGGTTCCTTGGCTTGGGTATAATCCTCACAGGGCATCTGTTTTCCCATAGTAATAATTATCATCATAATAGTCTTACTTGCTGTGAATGTTTACCCTGTACCTTTCACTCTTTAAGAATTTTGTTTGCATTAACTTATCATCACAATAATACAATGAGTTACCCATGTTTCCCAGATAATAAACCAGGGATAGCAGTAGGGAAAGTAACTTGTCCAGGTGTAATGGTGTAATCAAGATTTGGATCAATTTTTCTGGTTCCATGTCAATTGTTCTTAAGATTATGATTATACCACTTCTACTCAAAACTCTATTTTGATAAGTCTAGGAAAAGCCAGTGAGACAGAGCATAATGTTTTCTCCATGCTTATTGTTGTTAAGTGCTCTCAAGTCAGTTCCGACTCATAGCAACCCCATGCACTACAGAACAAAATACTGCCCAGTCCGGAACCATCCTTACAATTTTTGTTATGTTTGAGCTCATTGTTGCAGCCACTGTGTCAATCCACCTAGTTGAGGGTCTTCCTCTTTTCCGATGACCCTGTACTCTGCCAAGCATGATGTCCTTCTCCGGGGACTGATCCCTCCTGGCAACATGTCCAAAGTATGTAAGAAGCAGTCTCTCCATCCTTGCCTCTAAGAAGTATTCTGGCTGTACTTCTTCTAAGACAGATTTGTTCGTTTTTTCGGAAGTCCGTGGTATATTCAATATTCTTCACCAACACCGCAATTCAAAGGTGTCAATTCTTCTTTGGTCTTCTTTATTAATTGTCCAGCTTTCACATGCATATGACGCGATTGAAAATACCATGGCTTAGGTCAGGTGCAACTTAGTCTTCAAGGTGACATCTTTGCTCAACACTTTCAAGAGGTCCTTTGCAGCAGATTTGCCCAATGCAATGTGTCTTTTGATTTCTTGACTGCCGCTGGCATGGCTGTTGATTGTGGATCCAAGTAAAATGAAATCCTTGACAACATCAATCTTTTCTCCGTTTATCATGATGTTGCTCACTGGTCCAGTTGTGAGGATTTTTGTTTTCTTTATGTTGAGGTGCAATCCATACTGAAGGCTGTGGTCTTTGATCTTCATTAGTTAGTGCTTCAAGTCCTCTTCACTTTTAGCAAGCAAGGCTGTGTCACCTGCATAATGCAGGTTGTTAATGAGTCTTCCTCCAATCCTGATGCCCTTTTCTTCTTCATATAGTCCAGCTTCTCAAATTATTTGCTCAGCATACAGATTGAATAGGTATGGTGAAAGAATGTAACCCTGAGGCACACCTTTCCTGACTTTAAACCACTCAGTATGCCCTTGCTCTGTCTGAATAACTGCCTCATGATCTACGTACAGGTTCCTCACGAGCAAAATTAAGTGTTCTGGAATTCCCATTCTTCATAATTTGTTATGATCTACAGAGTTGAATGCCTTTGCATAGTCAATAAAACACGGGTAAACATCTTTCTGATATTCTCCGCTTTCAGCCAGGATCCATCTGACATCAGCAATGATATCCCTGGTTCCATGTCCGCTTCTGAAACCAGCCTGAATTTCTGGCAGTTCCCTGTCTATATACTGCTGCAGCCATTTTTGAATGATCTTCGCAGAATTTTGCTTGTGTGTGATATTAACGATATTGTTCTATAATTTCCCTATTTGGTTGGATCAGCTTTTTTGGGAACAGGCATAAATATGGTTCTCTTCCAGCCAGTTGGCTAGGAAGCTGTCTTCCATAATTTTTGGCATAGACAAGTGACCACCTCTAGCGCTGCATCTGTTTGTTGAAATATCTCAATTGATATTCTATCAATTCCTGGAATCTTGTTTTTCACAATGCCTTCAGAGCAGCTTGGACTTCTTCCTTCAGTACCATCGGTTCCTGATCATATGCCACCTCTTGAAATGGTTGAACAACCTTGACATTTGGTATAATGACTCTGTGTATTCCTTCCATCTTCTTTTGATATTTCCTGCGTCATTTAATATTTTCCCCATAGAACCCTTCAGTATTGCAACTCGAGGCTTGAATTTTTTTCTTCAGTTATTTCAACTTGAGAAACACTGAATGTGTTCTTCCCTTTTGGTTTTCCAATGTCGTTATTATACTTTGTCTTCTCGAGCTGCCCTTTGAAATCTTCTGTTCAGTTCTTTTACTTCACCAATTCTTCCTTTTGCTTTAACTGCTCAACATTTGAGAGCAAGTTTCAGAGTCTCCTCTGACATCTATCTTGGTCTTTTCTTTCTTTCCTATCTTTTCAATGACCTCTTGCTTTCTTCATGTATGATGTCCTTGATGTTATTCCACAACTCTTCTCGTCTTCGGTCACTAGCGTTCAATGTGTCAACTCTATTCTTCAAATGGTCTCTAAATTCAGGTTAGAATTGCTCTTCAGAGCAAGTCCACTAGGGCTGTCCATAAAAAACTAATTTTAATTTGGACTGTAGACTAACAGCTATGTTTTTTGAGAAAAAAACTTGTTTTTCCTTGGTAGTCAAAACCAGGATGTGAAACCATAAACCCCAAGGGGTTTTAACCAAGTGAACACCCACACCGCTCAGAATAATAATGCTCAGGAAGAGTTTTTTCTTGGTGCTGTTGCCAGCAAGCTATTTTTTTCTTTTAGCAAGTTAGACAAACTACATGTAAGCATCTTGTGACCAGGATGTGAACATCCTGTAAACCCTCTGTAATCACTAACTATATTACTAATAATCAGTAACCAATCAGAGTGTGATCATTACAATATTCTTTAATTTTCCTATAACTGCCCTCCTTATGGTTTTGTTCGTCTTTTTAACCCACAAAGAATACTTGTATAATGAAACTGCCCCAGGACTACCTGGCTCTATTTTCAATGGGTGATGTAATTCTCCAACTGCAATTGTTCTAAGGCTGAATAAGACTCTCTGTTTTAATTTGAAACAACATTCAAGTTTTTCTCTAGAACGGATACTTACAAATGTTCTAATTTAATTTCTGACATAGTCTCACTATAAAAAAAAGAGGTACATATATTGTAGAGCAAAACTACTGGGCCAGGTACTCCATTTAAAACATGGCTGAGAAAAAAACAACTTGTTTTAACATTTCTAAAAATTTTTATACAGCATTGGATTTTGCCAGAAAAAAATTTACTCCCGATTGAATTTCATCGTGATTTGAGCTTGTGCTTTTTAGGACCAACATGGACAAAAAAATGCCTACCTTCCAGGAGTCAGGAAATATTGTGTGGGAAACAAAAGATTTGAGTTTAAGTAATTGAAGTTTTTCAATTTACAGTGAAAGGAAATGTATTATATATGATAAGGAGTTAATTGATGACAAATTTATTCATATCTGGAACATGTTTTCCCTGTTTTTGGTACTATATTATTTGAACTGATTTATTTTTCATTTGTTTCTTTGTTTACTCCTATGGTGTGATTTTATATGTATATAGACTTTCTGGGTATCAGGTTAAGATAAGTAAAATAATAAAAATATTAAGAAAGAGTGAACTGACAAGGCAGAGAGGACATGTTCAAAGGTATACAATTTGAATTTTGAAGGTAGTTATAACTTTAATAATATAACTTTCCCATAAACACATCCTACTTGATGAGTCTGACCTGGGAGAAACTCAAGTTTATAAGCAAAAACAGTATCTAACAGACCAAGTAGATATGGACAAACCAAAGGCAAGGTAAATAGAGCACACTTAATGAAAGTTACGTAGAAATAAACTGGCCAGAATCTTCCACGTGATTCCATCACAATGGTACGCTCTACATACACTAGCAAACATGTAGTAGTTGTATGTAAATGAGGAAGTGTATGGGAATTGGTAGAATGTACACTGGAGCAAATATGTACAATAAAATGAACTAGGGTAGATAACTAGATGATCGTGTGTCCTTTTGAAATAATGCAATATTCATTGAAGATTTGTACCCAATGCCTTTCCTTGTCACTTTGACTGTTCTTTTGTTTATCTATCATCTATCCATCCATCCATCCACCCATCCATCCATCCATCCATCCATCCATCCATCCATCCATCCATCCATCCATCCATCCATCCATCCATCCATGCATCTATTCATCTGTCATGGATTGAATTGTGACCCCCAAAAACTTTTGTATCAATTTGGCTGGGCCATGATTCTCAGTATGGTGTGACTGTCCACCATTTTGTCATCTGATGTGATTATCCTATGTGTTGTAAATCCTACCTCTATGATGTTGATGAGATGTGATTATCGACAGTTAGGTTGTTGAGGCAGAACTCAATATACAGGATTGAATTGTGTCTTGAGCCAATATCTTTTCAGATATAAAAGAGATAAATGAGCAGAGAGACATGGGGACTTCATCAACACCAAGCAAGAAGAACCAGCGGCATATGCCTCTGGACCTGGGGTCCCTGCACTGAGAAGCTTCTAGTCCAGTGGAAGATTGAGGACAAGGACCTTCCTCCAGAGTTGACAGAAAGAGAAAGCCTTCCCCTAGAGCTGACACCCTGAATTTGAAATTCTAGCCCACTAAACTATGAGGGAATAAACTTCTGTTTGTTGAAGCCATCTACTTGTGGCATTTATGTTACAGCAGCACTAGATGACTAATACATATCTATCCATCCATCCATCTATTCATTTATTTACTTATTTATGGTGAGTATCAAAAATGCCATGTTTACACCTATTCACAAGAAAGGTGATCCAACCAAATATGGAAATTATAGAACAATATCATTAGTATCATACGCAACCAAAATTTTGCTGAAGTTCATTCAAAAGTGGCTGCAGCAGTATATCAATAGGGAACTGCCAGAAATTCAGGCCAGATTTGGAAGAGGACATGGAAGCAGGGATATCATTACTGATGTCAGATGGATCCTGGCTGAAAGCAGAGAATACCAGAAGGGTGTTTACTTGTGTTTTATTGGCTTTGCAAAGACATTCGACTGTGTAGATCATAACAAATTATGGATAACACTGGGAAGAATGGGAATTCCAGAACATTTAATTGTGCTCGTGAGGAACCTGTACATAGATCAAGAGGCAGCTGCTCAGACAGAACAAGGGGATACTGAATGGTTTAAATTCAGGAAAGATGTGCATCAGGGTTGTATCCTTTCACCATACCTATTCAATATCTATCCTGAGCAAATAATCCAAGAAGCTGGACTATATGAAGAAGAACAGGGCATCAGGATTGGAGGAAGACTCATTAACAACCTGTGTTATGCAGATGACACAACCTTGCTTGCCAAAAGTGAAGAGGCCTTGAAGCACTTACTGAAGAAGATCAAAGACCATAGACTTCAGCATGGATTACACCTCAACATAAAGAAAACAAAAATCCTCACAATTAGACCAATAAGCCGTATCACGATAAACAGAGACAACACAGGAGTTGTCAAGGATTTCATTTTACTTGGATCTAAATCAATACCTGTGGAAGCAATAGTCAAAAAATCAAAAGATGCATTGCATTAGGTAAATCTGCTGCGAAGGACCTCTTTAATGTGTTGAAAAGCAAAGATGTCACCTTGAAGATTAAGGTGCACCTGACACAAGCCATGGTGTTTTCAATTGCCTCATAAGCATGTGAAAGCTAGACAATGAATAAGGAAGACTGAAGAAGAATTGACTCCTTTGAATTGTGGTGTTGGCAAATAATACTAAATATACCATGGACTGCCAAAAGAATGAACTAATCTGTCTTGGGAGAAGTACAACCAGAATGCTCCTTAGAAGCAAGAATGGTGGAAACTGTGTCTTTCATACTTTGGACATGTTGTCAGGAGGGATCAGTCCCTGAAGGACATCATGCTTGGTCAAGTACAGGGTCATTGGAAAAGAGGAAGACCCTCAATGACATGGGCTGACAGTGGTTGCGACAATGGACTCAACCATAACGATTGTAAGGATCGCACAGAACCAGGCAGTGTTTCGTTCTGTGGTACATAGCGTCGCTGCGATTCAGAACCAACTCAACAGCACCTAACATCAATAATAACAACAACATCAAGAATGTTAAGTAGGTTGAATGTGGACAATGGAAATTAAACAGGAAAGTGAAATTGATGAGAAAGGAATAGGGAAATGTCAGTTATTGAGAGAGCAGAGGATAGACATGTTTGATAATGAACATCCATTTAAAATACTTGTGAGACTTCAGGTTTCTGGTCTGTCATGTAGAGAGATGGAAGTTAATCCTTCTAACCTTACAACAAGAAAAAAGCTGAAAATTAACATATCTCCTAATATCCTTCAGAGAATTGAGGACAAAAGGCAAACTGCCACCTCAAAAACTGAAGTGAAAGACCAGCTGATACTGAGAATCACTGCTTACAAGCAATGGAAACTGCTTATGCAGCTATAGCCCCCACTGGACCTGCATCAGGAGAATGAACAAATACGTCTTTCAAGAAGTACCACCAGAATGCTCCCTAGAAGCAAGGATGGCGTGACTTCGTCTCATGTACTTTGGACATGTTATTTGGAGGGAGTAGTCCCTGGAGAAAGATATTATGCTTGGCAAAGTAGGGGGTCAGTGAAAAAGAGCAAGATCCATTACAAGACAGATTGACACAGTGGCTGCAACGATGGGCTCAAACATAGCAAGGAGGATGGCACAGGACCAGGCAATGTTTAGTTCTGTTGTACATAGAGTTGCTATGAATCAGAACTGACTCGAAGGCACCTAACAACAATAACAAAATCAGCAACGGCATCTGAAACCCCCACTGCCACCAATTTCTTTATACACGTATCCTTTCCTTTTCCTTAAAGAAGCCAGCAAATACGGGTAATACAATAAAAATACTTTATTCCAGAATACTGTAGTACCACTGAGCTTTAATCTTATAAAAACTGAAATTTAAATAGTAAAATGACATTTTTCATATCTATTGTTTAAATTTTATGTCAATAACCCACATCTTAAATGCAGATAAAGCAAAAAAAAAAAAATCATATTAGTGATTAGTGTAATGTTAGAAAATAATTTTTTAGGCTCTTAAAACTTAATGAAATATTGAGAAGGACTTTTTCATTAAATTTATTTTAATTTACCTTTCCATATTGTTCTACTGACAAAAAATGTCAAACTATGGAAAATGTTATGTTTATGCAATCTAAGTGAACATTATGTGGATAGCCTCAACAAAATTATTTTTCTCTGAGAAAACATTGTAAGGTTTTTACAGTGTTGAATCCCATTTTAATTCCTATGTTACATTAACGTAAATTCAAATACAATCATTATAATTCTCCGCAAGACAATAAAAGAATACAATGTACTGGAGGAATTAAAGCTGGAAGGAACAATTTAAAATAGCAATTGTTATCTTACTTAAAAAAACACCCTGTGGAAAATGGTAGATTTGGTATTTTATTATGCACTTTTCCTTTTAAATCTATAATTGTGGTTCTGTATCTGTGAATAAAGATAAAAGAAAGGACTTTAGTCACAGTTGCAGGGGTGTTAAGTCACTACCCTTGAGAAGTCTGGTTTTCTGTTTTCTAATATGTGCCTGCATTGATCCAACTGAAGGGGAGGCAGCTTTGCCATTTTCTAATCATGCTTAGAAATCTATAAACACTCCAAAATCTTCTAAATAAGGCACTATCGGCTTTCCTACCTATCTCATTTTCTGTGGCCAAGCATAGAGGGATCATTTCTAGGCAATTACTGCAAGTAAAGTGATTTCTTAGGCCATGATTTATAATACAGGAAATAAACGTGCAATACATGATTTCCATTGTTATTTGAGATTGCAGAATTCTACGTGAGAAAATCAATAAAGTTTTGCTGCTTTACAGTGCTCCTGGAATCTGAGTTCTCCACTGCTTTATAAATTATGCATTAGGAATCACAAAATTACATCTCAGAGAGTATTGGTTGCCAACAAATTATTTTGCATAGTTTTAAATAAATAGTGATTAATAAGTACAGTCGTTTTCTGGATTTCATTGGCCCACCAATCACTGAAATTCTCTGCAAAGCTCTTAGTGGAGAATGAGTCAGGAGCACATTTTAGTTTCCTCTAATCCTAGATATGCCAAGGCAATCGCAACCTGATGGTTACAAGTTCTTTCCACTACAAGGAACAATGCATCATCAGTGACTCTAATCTTAATAGAATTCTTTCTCTTGCTTATATCCCATCTGAGTCATGGAGCTTTATTTTTTTAGAGGAATGTGGATCTTTGCTCAGGTCTTTCATCACGGCTGTCCTCATAGATAGATAATGAACCAGGCTTATTTATCATTTTTTTTTTTTTTTTTAGCAAACTTAAAATCTTAATGGCAAAATAGGAAGAAGAATGTGTTCCACTTTTCTAATTCTAATAATCAGTAAATATCTTCAAATATGTTATCAAATTATGGTTGCTGAACCAAGGTAATTGTGCTTTGTTAAAAGAAAAGGGGAAGGATAATATGAAGTGGGAAATGCCAGAATTAAGGATAAACCAACCCAAAACAAACTCATTGCTATCCAGTAAATTCTGATTCATAGCAACCCTATAGGACAGAGTAGAACTGCCCCATAGAGTTTCCAAGGAGTGGCTGGTGAAATTGAACTGGTGACCTTATGCTTAACAGCCGAACACTTAACCACTGAACCACCAGAATACCTAATAATAATTTATAGACTCAAAAAAAAAAAAAACTTGGTTGCTTCCCATGAATATAAATGAAAAAAAAAATCAGTCTAACTAAATATTATTTGATTCAGTGACTACATGAGTTGATCCAGCTACTGTGTATAATATAGAAATGGCTATCAAAATTTTCCATCTCCAATCCTAAGGTGAATCTTATCTTTTCTAGATGAGAATTTATCATCTACTGCGATTCATTTTTTTTACGGTTCATAATACTTTATCATCTACTATGATTCATAACAGAAATCCTGGTGGCATAGTGTTTAAGAGCTACAGCTGCTAACCAAAAGGTCGGCAGTTCGAATCCACCAGATGCTCTTTGGAAACCCTATGGTGTAGTTCTACCTTGTCCTATAGGGTTGCTATGAATCAGGATCAACTCCACGGCACCAGGTTTGGTTTTGGTTTAGGTTTATGATTCATAAGGATCCCTGGTTTTGCAGTGGTTATGCATTCAGCTGCTAACCAAAAGATTAGCAGTTCGAATCTACCAGGTTCTCCTTGAAAGCCCTAAGAGAAGTTCTACTCTGTCCTATAGGGTTGTATGAGTTGGAATCAACTCAGCTGCATTAGAATTGACTTGATGGCAACTAACTGCAACAATATGTAAATATAGATATGAATATATACATAAAAAATATATATATAGATATGAATATATAGATAGATACATATGAGGTTTCTTGGTGGTGCAGAGTTTGGGCTTGACTACTGGCCAAAATGTTGATAGCTGGAACCCGCGCAGCAGCACTGCAGATAAAAGGCTAGGTGAACTGCTTCCTTAAAAATCATAACCAAAAAAAAAAAAACCCTCTGGAGCAGTTCTGCTCTGTAACACAAGGGGTTGCCATGAGTCAGAATCATCTAAAAAGCAATGAATTTATATTTATATAAACCCACTGCCGTTGAGTCAATTACAACTCATAGCGACCCTATAGAACAGAGTAGAGCTGCCCCACAGGGTTTCCAAGGAGCACGCGGTGGATTCCAACTGTCAACCTTTTGGTTAGCAGCCATAGCTCTTAACCACTATACCACTAGGGTTTCCATATATACATGTATATGTAAGTATGTGCATATATGCATGTATGAGTATGTATGTGTATATAGTATATATGTTGTACATATATCTATATCTAGTATATAAATATCCAAAAACCAAACAAACAGAAAACAAAACCATTGCTGTCGAGTCATACTGACTCATAGCAACCCTATAGGACAGAGCAGAATTGCCCCATAAGGTCTCAAGGAGCAGCTGGTGGATTTGAACTGCTGACCTTTTGGTTAACAGCCAAGCTTTTTAATTCTTGTTCTACCAGGGCTCCATAATACTTTCATATCAGTTTGAGAGGAAATCTGTTCCCATCCAAATATGATTCTCACAATTGGACCTATAATAAGCAAAATCATGATAAAGGGAGAAAAGATTGAGGTTGTCAAGGATTTCATTTTAGTTGGATCCACAACACCCATAGAAGCAGCAATTAAGAAATCAAAAGATGCATTGCACTGGGCAAATATGCTGTTAAAGACCTCTTTAAAGTGTTGAAAAGCAAAAATATCTCCTTGAAGACTAAGGTGCGCCTGACTCAAGCCATGGTATTTTCAGTCGCATCATATGCATGCAAAAGCTGGATGATGAATAAGGAAGACAGAAGAAAAACTGATGCCTTTGAGTTGTGGTGCTGGCAAAGAATATTGAATACATCATGGACTGCCAAAAGAACAAACAAGTCTGTCTCGGAAGAAGTGCAACCAGCATGCTCCTCAGAAGCAAGGATAGTGAGCCTATGTCTTATAGAATTTGTACATATTATCAGGAGGGAATGGTGCCTGGAGAAGGACATCATGCTTGGTAAAGTACAGGGTTAGTGAAGAAGAGGAAGACCCTCAACGAGGTGGGCCGACACAGCAGCTGCAACAATTGGCTCGAGCATAGTAGGGACTGTGATCCAGGACTGGGCACTGTTTCGTTGTGTGGCACATAGATTTGCTCTGAGTTGGAACCGAATGAATGGTACCTAACAATGATTAAGGGTCTGGGAATTTGATGTTAGGGAAATAAAATAAAATACAGAGCAGTAGGAAGTAACAGATGTTGCAGGAAAACCAGCTGCCAGACTGTGGTTTGGGTGAGATATATTGATGGCTTGGTCTAGGGTAAAGACATTGGGATGGAAAGAAGTTGCAAAATTTTAGATTTTAGAAATATTTAGGAGATGAAATTGACTCTCAGTAGAATATCTTCTTAAGCATTATACCAAGAACACCAGCTATTGTTGTTGTTAGTTGTCAGCAAGTCAATTTCGACTCATGGAGACCCCATGTGTGCAGAATAGAACTCCTTCACAGGGTTTTCAAACATGTGACCTTCAGAAACAGATTGCCACAGCTGTCTCCGGAGGCAACTCTGAGTGAATGTGAACCGCCAACTTTTCTTCCAGTAGTTGAGCGCTTAACCATTTGTGGACCCAGGGACTCCATAGAACATTGGTTAACAATGAATGAAGGAAAAAAGCAGCGCGTAGATAATTAGGGAGGAATCGAGAATGCCTTCCTGATTTTTGGCTCAAATAACTATCTATATGTTAGTGTCATTTACCAAAGAGGGAACAACAGAACATTGCCATGGTGTGGGGGTGAGAGCTATGAGTTCTACTACTACTCATCTTAATTTAATTTTCTACAGCTTGACTGATTCTATTCTCCCATTTCAAGCTTTTTATTAGTCCTTATTGCCAACAAGTCTAAAGTAAATTCCTTCTCATGGCATTGTAAATTGGCAGCTTTTGGCATGTCTATCTCATCTTTAGTCTTACAGAGCCATTTCCCCAATTATGTTATGCTTTTGTGATGTCTTGTCTTTGAAGGAACTCCTGCATTCTTCTGGAATGTCCCTGATCCCCAAACCATCTGATAAACATCTACTCATCTTAAAAATCTCTGTAAAGTTTCTCTCAAAAGCTTTTTGTATATTCCCCAGTAAGAGTTTGTCAATTTTCTCCCTTTGGAAGGATTTTTTTCACAACTTTCATAAATATCTGTTGAGAACCCCTGGGGGGGATGGACATGATTTTAAGAGATAATGGTGCTTTAAAATTTAGACTGATTAAATACGCCAAAGGAAGATGAGTTACATAATTCAGACACTGTTAAACTTGCTGTGACTTACTATGTTATACAGAAAAACAAACGAATGAAAAGATTAAGGAATGTCATAAAATATAACTCAACCTTGTAAGAAAATATACATGCCAGGATGATAAAATCAAAGGTTAACTTTCAAGTATGCTAATCGAGATACATTTTAATGTATACTTGAATACCGAGTAAGAGATTCACAAACGTGGGAAATCTGTCAACCTAAAGAAGACATTAATATTTCTGGGTACAACCTAGTTTTTCAATAAAGTCAGTGCACCGTGACAATTTTTCCATCCTCTTTACAACACAGTGTGTAACAGTAATGGTGGCAACAGTATGACATCAAGTAGCAGACAATAATAATTTTTACTTTCGGACCAAAAGGGAATGATATTAAAAAGAGTGGGGAGCGGTGAGAGCCAAGGATCCTTGCAAGTTACCAGAGCTGAATTTCACATCTCAACAATACACAAATATCACAGATTCTGAGCACCTTTGCTCTGCTGTATTTTTCTGGGAAAACTCATTTATTTTATTCATTTTCGTGTGTATTAGCCTTGGAAGGACACTAAAACATTGAAACAAACTCAAACAACAAAGATTGTGTCTGAAATAAAACACTTCATTGAAGTGAAATTAAGGATATTCCTCATCTCTGCTCTTTGCTCTCCCCAACTCCCCAAATGTGACAATTAAATAAAATTTTACAGACACAAAATTCTATCACTACAAAATCCTGTCTTCGATCCTTTCACTGAAAGTGCCCTTCACAATTTTGTTCTAACAAAACAAATACCTGGATCTCGCTTGACGATATTGCTTGCTTCTCCGCAGTGATACCAAGTGGTAGAGAGTTTCTGTGGTGTTTCTATTTTTATTTTCGCTTGTAATTCTCTTATCACTGAGCCAAGAATTAAGATGGGATTTTTGACTCCCTTGTTCCTCATTGTTGCTTCCAGGCTATTCTCCATCTTACCCAGAGATTTGGATCCTAGGTTATAAGATTTTTGTCACGCAGGACTCCTCAGTATAGAATCATGTACTGACACCCCAGTGTGTCATCATTTCTTGTTGTCTTTAGCACCTATCTCACAAGGTTTAATATTCTCACCATGAACAGAAATCCTAGCCATACATTGGTTTCTCTGTTCCTTTAACTTTTCCTGTGAACTAATATGGCTCTCTTGCCAGTCTCTCACTTCCATAGGCATGACCTAGACCTTGTCATTATCAATAACACATCTCCTTCGTAATTCCAATTTCATGCATCACCCTCTGTCAGCATGACTTCCTGACTTTCTGCATCTAGCAACCCCACTCTGAAAACCCTTCCTGCCACCGGGACATGCATTTATTGATCCTACAATGTTTTCACTATCCCTCATCAACCTTAGATTTTTTCTCTCCCATCAAAGCTCAGCATAAATTCTATGGCCAATTGTTTTATTGACTCCCCTGTATACAGCCTCAACTTTCTTAATTTTCTTCAGTTTTTGTCATATTCAACAACAAAAAAAACCTTAGCCCTAGTTAAATTGAACTCTTTACTAATTCAACCATGAAGCTGAGCACTGATATGACTAGAGAAAAACACTTGATCATGCTGTCTGATCTCATTTTAAATTCACTGTAAATCTCAGTGTAATACATCTTTCTATTACCTTCCTTCCTCCGCTGTCCTAGATGATTGTTCTGCAACCCCTTAAACATCCAGCATCTCCTTCTCATTCTCCCTTTCAGCATACAGACTTGCCTATTAACCCCTGATAAACTGAAACCCAATCACCTGCCACATATACACCTGTAACATCTATACTGACACTCTGCCTTCTCTCCTATTATGTCGATGGGTGTGTTAGTTACCTTGGAAACTCTATGGGGCAGTTCTACTCTGTCCTGTAGGGTCGCTATAAGTCGGAATCGATTCGACAGCACTGGGTTGGGTGTTAGTTATCTTTTGCTGCTATAACAAAAATACCACCAGTGGATGGCTTTAACAAAGGAAGTTTATTCTCTCACAGCCCAGTAGGCTAGAAGTCCGAATTCAGGGCTCTGGCTCCAGGGGAAGGCTTTGTCTCTCTCTGTTGGCTCTGGAGGAAGGTCCTTGGTCTGGGAGCATCTCAGCACAGGAACTTCAGGTCCAAAGGATGTGCTCTGCTCCTGGGACTTCTTTCTTGGTGGTATGAGGTTCCCATGTCTCTCTGCTCGCTTTTCTCTTTTGTATCTCCAAAGAGACTGGCTTCAGACACTACGTAATCTTGTAGACCTCATCGATGTAACTGCCACTAATCCATCTTATTGCATCATAGTGATAGGATTTACAATATAGAGAAATCACATCAGAAGATAAAATGATAGACAATCATACAAGGGAATCATGACCTAGCCAAGTTGACAGATATTTCAGGGGGACACAATTCAATCCATGACAATGGACAACCCTTCCACTTGTACAATGTTGCCATAGCCTTCTTACTGGGGCCTTTATTTATACTATATCCTTGTGCAAAGAAAAAGGTATCCCTTTCTCCATGTGCACTAAGCCTTCCTCTAGAATGCTAACAAGTAAGGACAGTGCATATGGGCTAGATTATAGCTCACACTTACCTCCTGGACTTGGAACCTCTGTGTACTCCACAACTGTCAGCAGGGGACCTGTGTCTGTCCTACTAAAGGACATCACTCCAGCAATTATCCCCTACATCTATCACCAATATCACAAATTTCTCACCTCCACTACATCATTTCTATTATGCTTTATTCCTTCCAACATAAAAAAAAAAAAAATATGAACTCTTCTGATCTATACCCCTATCAGCATCCTCACCATTACTGTGTTCCCAGTTGCACCTGAAATCATTATAAGAGTTATTCATATTCAGTCTGCAATTTCTTCCTTCTCCATCTCTCTTGAATTCATGCCTGTCAGGGGTTCTCCTCTTTCACTTCACTGAAACTATTTTTGGAGGTCATCAATGATCTCTGCTGCTGAAGGCAAGGCCAGGTCTTAGCCCTTGTATATCTTTGACACAAGCGACTACTTCTCCTTACTGTAAACTCAGCTTCATTGATACTACTCTTAATGTGTGTGATCGAAACCCACTTCAACACAATCATTGCTATAATACCCCAGTGGTCCAAGCCACCATAATGCCTAACCTCATATCCCTGTTTCTATCAACGCCACACTCCACTGGTTTCTCTCAGCAGTCTTGGTGATCCTTTTAAAAATACAGGTCATATGAGGTTACTTTTCCATTCAAAATCCTCAATGATTTCCCATTTCACACAAAGTAAAAACTAGTCTTTACCTACAACCTTTTACAAAAAATTGATAACCTCATTACCTCTCAGACTTAATCCCCCATCCTAAAACTTGCTAATTTTGTCTCAGCACTTTAATATTGGATGTTTTCTGTACTTTGGTTGTTCTTCCCCATGATATTCTCATGATTCAATCCCTCACTTTCTCCAAGTCTTCACTCAAACATCACCTCTCAGTGAGGCCTTCCCTGACCACACTATTTAGAATTATATCTCCCAGGGCTCCCCACCACCTTTCCTGCTTTATCTTTCTCCTTGGTACTTATCACCTTGCCACTTACTCATTACATTTATCTACTCTATCCCTTACTAGAATGTATGTCCATTAGGTTTAATCTGTTCTATTCCCAAGACCCTAGAATAGTCCTAAACACATAGTAGGTACACAATAAAAAATCAGTGAAATGGACTGGCTTGGAAGTTATGTATCAGACACTACTCTAGTTCCTGAGAATATAATGCATGCAAGCCATCTTTAATCTAATATCTGCAAGCTTTTCTGGTCTATTCTAGTTTATATATTATTAATATATATATATATATTATTTTTTAGAAAGAAAACTTAAGACTTATTATCATACCTCAGTGATAATGGCAATGATCAGAAAAACTAATTGTAATATTAAATTTTAAGGAAGTAAGTTTGAGTGAGCTGAGTTTATCAAGTTTCCTAAAAATAGTAGATCATTAGTATTTAGACATAGATTTTTAAGTTTTTTTAGTATGAGTCGGAATCAACTTGATGGCAACAGGTTTGGTTTTGGTTGGTTATATTCTATGTATAATCAATCCATAATCTGCTTATTATTTGCTTTTAAGTTTTTCCCTTTAAGGTTTTTGATTAAAAAAATAAATAAAAAGGAGATAGAAGTGACAACGTTTGTGGATTCAAATTGCTCATAATGCAGGCCCTTTCTTAAAATACAAAAACGTGTGTATCTCACATACCCATTATCCACTGCCATCGAGTCAATTCTGACTCATAGCAACCGTATAGGACAGAGAAGAACTGTTTCCAGGGAGCGGCTGGTGGATTCGAACCACCAACATTTTGGTTACCAGCCCAGTTCTTAACCACTACATCACCAGAGCTCCTGTCACACATAAGCAAATTCTTATTTTTTATGACTTTTAAAGTGATCACATTCTGTTTTTATACCCTTTCTTCTGCACTATTCCTTAAAAAAAAAAAAAAATTTTTTTTTTTTTTATTCCTTAGAATATACTTTTAAGTAATATATATATTATTTTTGGATTAGTAATAATAATTATCAAATTTTTGGTATATTATAGACATCCTAAGTATGATAATAGCTCATTTTATCCACATAACAATCATATAAGATTTATGAGTCAGTAGTAATATTCCAATTTACAGTAGATAAATGAACATTAATGTATTAGATAGCTTATCCAAAGCTCTACACATGATGAGTTGTAAAAATGAGATTCAAACCCAATATTCTTTAATGCCACAGATTCCCCATTTACTGAGTTTCTATAGTATTCCAGGCACTGGCCAGCTTAGTGGAAATAGATGTGAGCAGGACATCTCTATCCACTAAGACAGAGAGGCTCTAGGAGAGTGGTGACGTTGAACAGTCACTGAATGAGATAACCCTGGAGAGGCAGATATGGACTAGATCATGCCTGTCTTCATTGTTCAAATTAAGGGTTTTGATGTTTATAAAAAGAATAATAAAAAAATTGAGAAATCTTAAGCAGAGATGTGACACTGGTCAAATTCGTTTAAGATATATGCATGGGTATACATGTATACATATATAGGCACTTTCTTATTCTAACTGGTTAATGCTGACACATAGGAGTTCTATTGATTCTGGTGAGTATACACATGTGTCTGCATATATTTGTAGTACTACTAACTTTTAAAAGGCTTTTAGTGTCTTCATTTTACTTGTCTAGTTAGATAATTATTTAATTTTACATAATAATTACATTGTTTCCTCTTATATATACACCAATGAGAATGTGTCTTTAATTCTCCTGAGATTCCCTGTAGTTTTTCCTTGTTGTAATGGCTATTGTTTTTGTTAGGTGCTGTCGAGTTGATTTTCAACTCAGTGGACATCCATTGTTTTTGCCTACTGCATTAATTAATTTTCAGAAAGCAAAAAGACAAAAATTCTCTGGGTATTACACAGAGAAAGATATTTAATACAGGGTATTAGAGACTTACATAACCATTTTTAAAAAAGGGCTAAAATACTGAAAATCAGGTACGCCATTTTGAGGAAATTTAGATATGCCTGGGGTCATGAGGAGCCCCGGTGGCATAGTGGTTAAGAGCTTGGCTGCTACCAAAAGGTTAGCTGTTCGTATCCATTAGCAGCTTCTTGGAAACACTATGGGGAAATTCTACTCTGTCCTACAGGTTTGCTATGAGTCAAAATTGACTCCATGGCAACAGATTTGGTTTGGTTTTGGGGTCATGAAAGTTGTCATAATGATTCTAGCTGTTTCTAAGAGAATATCTCAAAAGAATAACTAAAGAAGGACTGGCTATTGATCTGATGATCAAAACTAAATCACATGTTTCTCAGAACACCTCATAAGAGTTACTCTAGCAATTCTGAATATTGATCCTATGATCTCAGATCCCTTCTGGTGACAGAATTCTAAATTGCCTTTAGGGAGATATTCTTAACCTCCTTTCAACCCATGTGATTTAACTAGACCCCAAAACCTCATATCCTGGTTCCGGAAATCTGCATTCTACTGGCCACAGTGAGCAGCTGAGACCTGGGCATAGTATCAAGTCAAATCAATTAGTTCTCAGCCCATAGCTTTTGCTAAAATGAGCTATTTTCACTGGAGTTATTAATTGAACAGAAGATAATTCTTAGACTGATGGTCATCATAGTCACCACATGGAAAATCAGCCTAAAATAAAAACAACGAAAAGGAAAACAGACTACATAGTGGACAAAAGTCAGATTGTGAAGGCTTTTTTGAACGACTGATTCCAGCCATATTTGGAGTTAGGTTTCCAGTTGAATTTCTCAAACATATTATCCAGTTTTGCTCAAACAAATTGCATTGGGTTTTTTCATTTGCCTTTAAAAAAGCCCCAAGTATAATATCTATTAAATACACTTTTGAAACCCTTTTTAGATTGTACTTCTGTTATTTTAATTAGTAGTGTGCACCTATGATATCTTGTGCTGCAGTTTTTGATGTTGCATTGTTGTTGCTGTTGTTAGGTGACGTTGAGTTGGTTCCGACTCTTAGGGACCCTAGGCACAACAGAACAAAACACTCCTGGTCCTTAGCCATCCTTACAATCATTGCTATGCTTGAGCTCATTGTTGCAGCCACTGTGTCAATCCACCTCATTGAGGGTCTTTCTCTTTTCTGCTGACCCTGTACTCTGCCAAGCATGATGTCCTTCTCCAGGGACTGATCCCTCCTGACAACATGTCCAAAGTATGTAAGATGCAGTCTCGCCATCCTTGCTTCTAAGGAGCATTCTGGTTGTACTTCTTCTAAGACAGATTTGTTTGTTCTTTTGGCAGTCCATGGTATATTCCAAATTCTTCGCCAGCACCACAATTCAAAGGCATCAATTCTATGGTCTTCCTTATTCATTGTCCAGCTTTCACATGCATATGATGCGATTGAAAATACCATGGCTTCGGTCAGGCACACCTTAGTCTTCAAGATGCTTTTCAAAACTTTAAAGAGGTCCTTTGCAGCAGATTTACCCAATGTAATACATCTTTTGATTTCTTGACTGCTGCTTCCATGGCTGTTGATTGTGGATCCAAGTAAAATGAAATCCTTGACAACTTCAATCTTTTCTCTGTTTATCATGATGTTGCTCATTGGTCCAGTTGTGAGGGTTTTTGTTTTCCTTATGTTGAGGTATAATCCAAACTGAAGGCTGTGGTCTTTGATCTTCATTAGTAAGTGCTTCAAGTCCTCTTCACTTTCAGAAAACAAGGTTGTGTCATCTGCATAACACAGGTTGTTAATGAGTCTTCCTCCAATCCTGATGCCCATTCTTCTTTTTATAATCCAGCTTCTCGGATTATTTGCTCAGCATACAGATTGAATAGGTATGGTGGAAGAATGTAACCCTGACGCACGCCTTTCCTGACTTTAAACCAATCAGTATTCCCTTGTTCTGTCCAAACAACTGCCTCTTCATCTATGTAAAAGGTTCCTCATGAGCACAATTAAGTGTTCTAGAATTCCCATGTTTGCAATGTTATGCATAATTGGTTATGATCTACACAATGGAATGCCTTTGCATAGTCAATAAAACACAGGTAAACATCCTTCTGGTATTCTCTGCTTTCAGCCAGGACCCATCTGACATCAGCAATGATATTCCGGGTTCCATGTCCTCTTCTGAAACCAGCCTGAATTTCTGGCAGTTCCCTGACGATATACTGCTGCAGCCGTTTTTGAATGATCTTCAGCAAAATTTTGCTTGTGTGTGATATTAATGATACTGTTCTATAATTTCCACATTCAGTTGGATCACCTTTCTTGGGAATAGGGATAAATATGGATCTCTTCCAGTCAGTTGGCCAGGAAGCTGTCTTCCATATTTCTTGGCATAGACGAGTGAGCACCTCCAGCGCTGCGTCTGTTTGTTGAAACATCTCAATTGATATTCCATCAATTCCTGGAGCCTTGTTTTTTGCCAATGCCTTCAGAACAGCTTGGACTTCTTCCTTCAGTACCATCGGTTCTTGATCATATGCCACCTCTTGAAATGGTTGAACATCGACTAATTCTTTTTGGTATAATGACTCTGTTTATTTCTTTCATCTTCTTTTGATGGTTCCTGTGTCATTTAATATTTTCCCCATGGAATCCTTCACTACTGCAACCCGGAGCTTGAATTTTTTCTACAATTCTTTCAGCTTGAGAAACACCGAACGTGTTCTTCCCCTTTGGTTTTCCATCTCTAACTCTTTGCACATGTCATTATAATACTTTACTTTGTCTTCTCGAGAAGCCCTTTGAAATCTTCTGTTCAGTTCTTTTACTTCATCAATTCTTCCTTTTGCTTTAGCTGCTCGACATTCAAGAGCAAGTTTCAGAGTCTCCTCTGATATCCATCTTGGTCTTTTCTTTCCTCCCTGTCTTTCAATGACCTCTTGCTTTCTTCATGGATGATGTCCTTGATGTCATTCCACAACTTGTCTGGTCTTCGGTCACTAGTGTTCAATGCATCAAATCTGTTCTTGAGATG
Source organism: Loxodonta africana (assembly GCF_030014295.1). Lineage (NCBI taxonomy): Eukaryota > Metazoa > Chordata > Mammalia > Proboscidea > Elephantidae > Loxodonta > Loxodonta africana. Next base: position 24,283,867 of record NC_087343.1, read on the forward strand.
GTTTCTAAATTCAGGTGGGATATACTCAAGGTCATATTTTGGCTCTCGTGGACTTGCTCTGATTTTCTTCAGTTTCAGCTTGAACTTGCATATGTGCAATTGATGGTCTGTTCCACAGTTGCCCCCTGGCCTTGTTCTGACTGGTGATATTGAGGTTTTCCATCGTCTCTTTCCACACATGTAGTCAATTTGATTTCTGTGTGTCCCATCTGGCGAGGTCCATGTGTATAGTCGCTGTTTATGTTGGTGAAAGAAGGTATTTTCAGTGAAGAAGTCGTTGGTTTGCAAAATTCTATCATTCGATCTCTGGCATTGTTTCTATCACCAAGGACATGTTTTCCAACTACTGACCCTTCTCCTTTGTTTCCAACTTTCACATTCCAATCGTCAGTAATTATCAACGCATCTTGATTGCATGTTGGATCAATTTCAGACTGCAGCAGCTGATAAAAATCTTCTATTTCTTCATCTTTGGCTCTAGTGGTTGGTGCGTAAATTTGAATAATAGTTGTATTAACTGGTCTTCCTTATAGGCATATGGATATTATCCTATCACTGACAGCGTTATACTTCAGGATACATCTTGAAACGTTCTTTTTGACGATGAATGCAACACCATTCCTCTTCAAATTGTCATTCCCAGCATAGTAGACTATATGATTGTCCAATTCAAAATGGCCAATACCAGTTCATCTCAGCTCACTAATGCCTAGGATATCAATGTGTATGCATTCCATTTCATTTTTGACAATTTCCAGTTTTCCTAGATTCATACTTCTTACATTCCAGGTTCTGATTATTAATGGATGTTGGCAGGTGTTTCTTCTCATTTTGAGTCATGCCACATCAGCAAATAAAGGTCCCAAAAGCTTTACTCCATCCTCGTCATTAAGGGCGAGTCTACTTTGAGGAGGCAGCTCTTCCCCAGTCATCTTTTGAGTGCCTTCCAACCTGGGGGGCTCATCTTCCAGCACTACATCAGACAATGTTCCGCTGCTATTCATAAGGTTTTCACTGGCTAACACTTTTCAGAAGTAGGTCCTTCTTCCTAGTTTGTCTTATTCTGGAAGCTCAGCTGAAAGCTGTCCTCCATGGGTGACCCTGCTGGTATCTGAATACCGGTGGCATAGCTTCCAGCTTCACAGCAACACACAAGCCCCCACAGTATGACAAACTGACAGACACATGGGGGTGATGTTGCATATAATACAAAAATAATAATGTAACTTACACATCAACATTCTTCTACTTATTCTATCTTCTGTAAAATCTATTATCTAGGAACTATTATTTAAAAAATTTTAAATAACCTTATTATAAAAACCGCCTATGCTAAGCAGCTGTTTTAAGGATAATTCTTCTCAATTTTAAATTTTATCACAGGGTTCCTGTTTTACTCACATTTTCTACTTTTTACTGAATCCATGTTCTGTGATTCATGTTGTTGTATAATGTTGCTTGTTCACAAAGGTTTTCAAATACAGTACCTTAGAAACTTATTAATTTACTGCCATTGTGTTTGCTTCATGTGTGGTTTTATTTTTATTGCAATTACAGGTTTTTCGGGAATGTTATAGTAGAATTTCTTCTTCCTACTATTGGGGCTGGGCACTATCCTTTGTGTCCTATGGGTTGCTTTACAGAGGAAGAGATGGTCTAGATAGTATCCCCAGGTAAGAGTTATCAGTGAGAGTAGGGGAAAAGTGTTAATTTCTTGCTATTTAGCTATTTCCTACATTGTGGAAAATACTGACAGCTAAGCTTTTGACATAATCTCATGATGGACAGGTGTCAAATGGAAGACTATTGCTAACGTATGATTACGACACATGGAAACAATCCACTGGAAGCTAATAGATGTAGGTGGAAGGAAATGCCTGTTTTTACCCTCTTGTTTTTTATCAGTGTCTGGTCTGTCTCATTCTTTCCTTTATTTCAAGCCTCAGGTACTTTGTGACTCTAGGTGCTCCGTTATTTTCTCCTGTCATGTCTTCTCATTCTGTCACTGCTACTATACCAGTGCTTTAAAGTTGACTGGTGACTTGGGTTAATAAAACTTTTTTATCCTGTGGACTATCCATTCAAGGTGACATGTATGTAATTGTTGCTAGTAATTGAAACGGTTTACTTATCTGAAACATAAAGGACTAGAGGTCAGTTATCTTTCCAGAATATGATACTGGGCATGGCTTAAATCCTAATGTGGACAGAAATCATCTAGACTTGGTATTAAATGAAGCCAAGAATAAAGGGTAATATGTTGCCTAGAAAATCACATAGCTGTACTGTTAAGATTGAAGAGATTGGTGTCAATGATAATTGACATAACCAAAACCAAACCCCAGTGCTGTCGAGTCGATACTGACTCATAGCAACCCTATAAGACAGAGTAGAACTGCCCCATAGAGTTTCTGAGGAGTGCCTGGCAGATTTGAACTGCTGACCCTTTGGTTAACAGCTGTAGCACTTAACCACTGTGCCACCAGGATTTCCAATTGACATAGTATGCACTAAATAATAAAGATTTGAAAATTTTTATTAAAATATATTTTAATAAAAAACTATGTATTTAGTTATATGAGAGTAAAAACATGCTGATCCTTAACTTTGTATGAGTATTCATACTCCACCTATTCTCTACAAAAAAGGAATTTCAATTAGCAACATTTTCATAGAAGGGCATGATTATTTGAATGCTTTAAGTGGTTAGATAATCCCAGGTTATATGCCACATAACCTCCTAGTTTTCCACTTTTCACTAATACATCTTAACTACTCCTGGTACAGAATACATGAATTAGTAATTTCAATATGAAAACAAGCCAACTCAAATGACAGCTAAGAGGAAACTTCCTAATTGAAGAGATATGTATAGTACATATTTTATGTAGCATACAACCCAAAATATAATCTTTTAATTCTCAGTATACAGAAAATGTTTTAAAAAAAAATTCAGTAGCTGTTCCGTCTCTGTGCCAATTCACTCATTCCCCATAATTTATTAAGAAATCCAAAAAGCTGTCTAGCATCTTTAGTTTCCAGACTGTTGTAATGAAATGTTACCACTGTTAGGTTTTAAAAGAAATTTAAGTAAAAGTGAAAAAAAATAAAACAAAACAAAAAACTAATTGCTAGTTGTCACAAAATTTTTTAAAGTATATGCAATAAAAATGAAGGGCTCCATATGATATTTAATATTTGTCACTATAGTGGACATTGTTTTATTTTCCTTGTGCCTCACATAAACACATTGCTAGTACATGCCTGGTATAAAAAATTAGTCTCAAAATCTGTTCTTTACAGTTTTGAGAGAAGAACATCCACTAAAAGAAGTATTCTTGATAATGCTGTTACTTGTTTCTTCCTTTTAATATTCTCTAAGTTATCCTAACGGCTGTATCATATCACAAAGTAATACCCATTATTCTGGCATGCATGGCTAATATTGCTGAAGAAAAAATTTTCCCATGTTACTTAAATCTTTTCTGTATTGGTCAATTTAAAATATAAATAAAAAGTTAATTGCTTTCATGAATTTAAACATTTTTTGTGGTATTTTTCATTATTACCTAGTGCTTACACTCTTATATTTTATTCTGATCATACTTAAAATGATGAAATAGCTTAATTATCTTTCTAATAAACATCCCTCCAATGGGCAGGAATTACAAATCTTCTTTACTTCTGATTAAAATGATGATACCACATAACCAAAATATAATTAATTAATTACAGGACAATAAAAGAACAAAAATCCATTAAGATTATTTTGCATCAATGAAAATGAATAGGACACTCTGACAGAACTAGAAATTAGGAAACACCTCTTAGAAATTAAAAATTTTATAAACAAAATTAAAGTATGTGTGTTTCCATAGACAAATAAGAAGGAAGGAAGGGAAGGAGCAAAGAACAGAGGTTGGAGGGAGTGAGGAAGGAGAAATGGAGAGAGGAAGGCAGGGAAGAATGCAGATATTCATAAAAGCGCTAGAGATAGGGCTTATGACTTCTCAGAAAGTGGGTGGAGTAGTAAGAAAATATGAGAAGAAACATAGATTGATGTAGAGAATTAGCTAGGAGGTTCAAAGAAAGTCAGAGTATAGAAAATAATATAGAGGAAATTATAACAAGAAAAATAAATACAAGAATATTTATCAGAATTGAAAGAAACTACTTCAGATTAAAATGATCCATGAAGTGTCCAACAAAATAAAGCATATTGTTGTGAAATTTCAGTAGTCAGGGTTAAAAGGATAAGTACTAAGAGCTTTCAGAGGGACAGAGAGTAGGTGGGGAGCAATATGTCACATAAAAGGGTTGGATATTACATTGCTATCAAACTCTGAACAGAAAGCTTAAGAGATGGAAGCAAAAGAAGAAATGCAAACAAATTCTGAAAGAAACTGATTTTTAACTAGAATTCTATACCAGCAAAATCTCAAATAAGAGTGAAATTAGAATAAAGACATTTTAGTCATACATGGTCTTAAAAATTTATATCACACTCAGACTTCCTATGATTGCATCCCATGAAGAAAAGAGTAAGTAAATCAAGAGGAAAAACTAGATAAGAGACAATCAGCATATAATTCAGAAATACTCAACGCAATTTAGGAGAGGGGCAAAGGAATATCATGAGGTAGCGGTGTTGGGAAGGCCCCAAAATGACAGATCTAGCAAACAAACAGTGGAAAAGGAGAAGGTAAGGGCTACAGAAAGATCTCCCAGGAAAGAAAGGAAGGAAGGAAAGGAGGGAGATAAGGATGGAGGGAAGGTGGGAGGAAAGAGGAAGAAAGAGGGGGAAAAGGAGAGGAAGGGGGGAGGAAATGGAGGAAATCATAAAATTTGAGTGCTATTTTAGGAACCTTTACAAAAGGGAAAAATTTTGCTCGCAAAGATAATTTAAAAGAAACCCACAAAAAGAAAACATGCTAAAATTATATTGTTGGTTATTTTACTAAAAGTAGTGGTATAACTAACAAAATGATTGCAGTACAGTAAATTGCTATTATATGGCCCTTTGGCCATGGTCTGGTAATTCCCACAAAATGATTGGGTGGATCTATGTAAATAAGGTGCTGTCACCCACCAAGTGGATTTGACAGTCTGCTAATAATGAAAATAAGGTGCAAGGAACCCTTGCAGGGGAAGGGCCATGCAAATAAGGTACATGGAACTCTTTTAGGGGATTGGTCAGTTTTGCCATGCTGTTAGGCTGAAAGTGAACCATCCCAAAGGCTGTGGGGTACCTCAGTAGACCATCAAGTAGAAGAGCTGGGAATGGAGCAAGTCTTTCGACCTAGGGTACCTACACAGAGAACCTCCTTCATCCAAGAGAGAGACAGCTGTAACACCAGAGGCAGTGCAAGACAGATGGAAGTGGCCGCAGAGATACAGCAGCAGCAGAACCAGGAGACTGGTGTGAGGCAGCCTGGTGGACTTCCCGGCCCACAGAACAAAGCAGCTATAGTGGGCATGCAGACCCACATGGCAAGACAGCTGAGTGCCTTCAGGGAGGAGGTTTGCTGGCAGAGATGTCTCAGGCCACTTATTGGCACAGGAAAGAGTTCTGTATCACTTGCTCAAGCAGGGCAGAGAGAGACGAGGTCTTAGAGGAGTGTGTCCTGAGGGGACTAAAAGGAGGCCTGTTCTGAGCAGACCAAGAGGAGACCTATCTTCAGGGTGTCAAGAAAAGGTATGTCCTCTGGGGGCTGACAGGAGGCCTGCATGCTTGGGTGGGGGGAGGTGGCACTCCCGGCAGAGAGAATGGCCTGACTGCTTGTATGGAGTTGCTGAGATAGCTGTCCTGCATTAAAGAAGGGAGGGATGCGCTCTCCACTTCAGGGGAGCCTTCCAGACTTTGCCTACATGCTTCCTGATCTTTGTCCTGACTTGTACCTGTTATTTCCCTAATAACCTAATAATCATGTGTATGGTCTGTGAATTCTGTGTGGCCATTGCAATGAATTAAACACAGCAGAGAAGTAGAGAGTGCCATAGGACGGACGAATGGTAAATGGGAGGGAGGATTGATAAAAAGCTTGGAGGGTGGAGGTATGTCTGACCTCCACCTTATAGGAATGGGTCTTGGGCTGATGTTTATGGTGATTTTCTTTCCTCCTTCTGAAGTTAGATGAAGAGGTTTGATGCTACACCATTTTTACAATGATATAATTCATCATCCCAAACTGAGATAGAGTTGTAAGTAAAAAGGCTACTATAAGTAGCTATGACAGGACAATAGACATAAATTGGGACTGCCCTATTAACGATGACATATGTTCCATATTAATTAGGTTGAACCATATGGAACTGTCATTTTTTTAGTTAAAAATGATCAAATCTCTGCAATGCCTACCTAAACCTAAAATATTAAGGTTTAAGAAAATTGGAGAAGTTATAAGCATTGTTAGGATAATTATGTTCTTGTTCTTATACCATTAAGTAAAAGACTATTACCAAAATTCTTCAATTAAATATAATATTATAAACATAGTACTTGAACAAGGTGAGTGACTTGCAGAAGGAACAGAAAATTTATTTAAACAAGCAGTGGAGGAATAGAGTCCAGGAATGGTTTCACAGAAATTTGTTGCTTTCCTTAGAAGCCTGTTAATGCTTGATTTTTAATTCTGTAAATGAACGACTCCATAAAAGTACTTAAATTATATTATATTTATTTTGGAAGCCTATCTTTTTTTTTTATTGGACTCCACTCGATGGCAACAGGATTGGGTTTTTTGGTTTAATTATTAAATTATTTAGAGTTACACGAATTTGATAAATAGAATTTTTAAAAAATAACAGGAAATGATGGTTTCAAATGCATTATGCTGGTTTTTGCTGCCAGAAGTCTGTTTTGTCAGTGTTCTGTAAATTACATGCTGCTTAATAAATCTTGTTACTGTAAAGAACTAGCTAGCCAACCATTAAGCTGCTATAACAACAAACATTTAATAAGTGGATAAACCAGTTTAACTTCTTTTGTCAGTTGCTACCGGGAATTGTACAAAATGCATATTTTATATTGGTCAATATATTTTCAGTATTTATTTTTTAAACTACAACACTTCCAATTTGCATCCAAAATGACTCATCACAATAAAAGGAACTGGTTTTGGGGGCAGATAAGGTAAGAAAATTAGAATTATTATTTTAAATGCAAATTCTTAAATGAAACAGAAAGAGTGAATATTTTATCCTTTTTGGAGGTTATAGAGGAGAAGTGACTAAATTATTATACCTTCTACAAGTTGTTTAAACCCTAAATCTCATCTATAACCTGGCAATGGTAATACTCCTATGGTTGTCCCAAAGATGAAATGATTTGATCATCACCTAACTCTTTACAGGAACTGTAACCTCTTATACTCATTTTTTTCCACACCTGGAAACTAGCTACTCTTGATAAAAACTGCATGTAGATGAGAGAGCCATCAGCATAAATTGATGATCACAAATCTTTATGCAATGTGTCTTTTGATTTCTTGACTGCTGCTTCCATGGCTGTTGATTGTGGATCCAAGTAAAATGAAATCCTTGACAACTTCAATCTTTTCTGTTTATCAAGGTGTTGCTTATTGGTCCAGTTGTGGGGATTTTTTTTTTTTTTTCTTTATGTTGAGGTGTAATCCGTAGTGAAGGCTGTGGTCTTTGATCTTCGTCAGTAGGGGCTTCAAGTCTTCTTCAGTTTCAGCAAGTAAGGTTGTGTCATGTGCATAACACAGGTTGCTAACGAGTCTTCTTCCAATCCCAATGCCCCGTTCTTCATATAATCTAACTTCTCGGATTATTTGCTATTAGAACCTGAAATGAGTTAGCTTTGACAATTCCATTTCCCATCTCCCTCCTGTCCTATAGAATTTTTCTATATCACCTCTTACATTACTATATTACACATCACCAATGCTCATCTGTTGTTGTCAGGTGCCATCAAGTCAATTCCAACTCATAGCGACCCTATGCACAACACAAAGAAACACTGCCTCTTTCTGCTCCATCCTCACAGTCATTGGCAGGCTTGAGCCCGTCACTGCAGCCACTGTGTCAACCCATCTCACTGGTTTCCACTATATAGTAAAGCATTACCGAATCAATCATAATCCATCACTCCCATTCAATTCTGAACACCATTATAATAATTTTAATAGTTACAATCGAACGATGCTATTCCTCTGTTTAAGATTCATCTACCTCCATTCCTAAATAATCCATGTCCATCCCCAATACTTAATTACACGCCTTACTTAGCTAAAATATCACTCCTTTCCTTAAATGGTTTCACATTTAAATACATATATACAGACGTGCTGAGCATGGATGTTAAAATCCAAGACAAGGGATTGCGGTACATGGCATCTACTGTGTGCTATGCACCCTTTCCCGTCCTTTCTCTGTTAACGTCTGTATCTCAGGTACTGGAAAACTAAAAACTATTTTGCTCAGATTCTCTTACTTGGATTCCAGATAGGATATTGTTTTTTGTCCATAAAATGTTTTCATGGGAAACTTCAATGGTGGCAGGGAAACCAAGAATCCTCGTCCTGGAGCATTCGTGGCCAAGAGGCAGGCTTCAGTGTTAAGCACTTTGTGAGACTAGCATCCACGTTCCTGTGACTGTACAACGGGTTGTGAGTGGAAGCCAGCTGTGGCAGCAGTGTCATTGGCTGCAATGGTTGCAGTGTTTTCTGGACCTCTGGACTGTCACTATGCTAGCTGAGCCTTGAAATAGAGTCCTAGACCAAAAAAAAAAAAAAAAAAACAAACTTGTTGCTGTTGAGTCAATTCCCACCCATAGGGACCCTATAGAGCAAGACCTGAATTCCCCTCCTTTAACAATTCTTAGTTAACTAGTGCTGCTATATCAGAAATACCATAAGCGGGTGTCTTTAACAAAGAGAAATTTATTCCTTCACAGTCTGAAGGCTAGAAGTCCAAATTCAGGGTGCTAGCTCCCGGGGAAGGCTTTCTCTCTCTTGTGGGCTCTGGGAGAACGTCCTTGTCTTCAATATTCCCCTGGTCTAGGATCGTTTCAGTGAAGGGACCCTGGTCCAAAGGAGTGAACTGCTCCCAGCTTTGCTTTCTTAGTGCTATGAGGTCCCCCTGACTTCTCTGCTCACTTCTCAAAAGAAATTGACTCAAAGTACAAGCTAATCTCGTGCATCGAGTCCTGGCTCATTAACATAACTGCCTCTAATCCGGCCTCTTTAACATCCTAAAAGCAGGATTTACAACACAGGAAAATCACATCAAATGACAAAATAGTGGACAATCACACAATACTGGGAATCTGCTAATACTGGGAATACTGTTAAACTGTTTTAAAATGAAAAAATCTAGAGTTATTTCCATTTCCTATGCTGAATACTGATTCATTTAAATATTGTTTTTATATACGTACGTGAAGAGGTTTCAGGATTTATTTTTTGTCATGAAAAATACTGGAGTTATAGAACTAAATTGATAACATCTTTTTATAGCATGAAAAGACAACTGTTTTTGGAAACTAAATATGTATGTATTGTGAGTGTGTGTGTACAACTAACTACAATACTATTTTTCAACATTTGGAAGTTTACAATATCCTAATACCACTCTACAGCCACTGTGTATCAAAAAAGCTTATTTTACTTCATATGTGGTGCTACTATATCCTAACAAAATCATACAAGAATAATTTGACCACCTTACAATATCCAAGCATCTCAATTTTGTATTAAGTAATTACAAACATGAAATTACAAATTGTGAAGCCATATGTGTAGTATTTTATTAAATATTACACAGCATTTCGAATCACATTTCCATGACAATATTCCGGATTTTAATACTATAAAGATAAACAAAACATGTTAAAGTTTCATAGATTCCCTCAACCTCAATTCAACATCCAACATCAAACCTGCACATTAGACTTGTTGTGGTCTATTCAAGCTATTCAGGGAATTTGGAGTGGCCTGTAGCTATGGCATATCCATCACAGTCTTACTGGCTGCCCGTCCTGTCATTTTCACGGATGCCATTTCTTTCTTTATACCTTGCACTTCTGAAAATGTCATATATTTTGTTCAGAGAAAAGGGGTATTTTTATCCTTTTCATGCTCCAATGTGTTAGTGTAATTTTGAAAGACATATCCTAAAGCAACAAAATGTATTAATGGTCTTCTAAATGCGTGATAGTCATGGAAAATATTTTTTTTTCTTGAAATATCTGTATATGACTTATACTTTTGCATTCTTTAGTAGATATTATTACATTTAAGCCTATGCATGTTAAAATGCTTTAGTTCAAGAAGGAGCACTTGGAGCATTTTACATATTCTTTTAAGACATTTCTTCTGACAAGGTGAGCCACTGTTTCACTGTGTTCAGTGTGGTGTGACGTGCTAGAAATTCACATCTCTTGAGTCTCACTTCATAATGGGAGCTTTCAAAATTTATAGAAAAAGACGCTATCAAAAATATTACAAGGTAGATTTTTTGATGATTTTCAAATTTGTTAGAAACTATTTCTTCCCAAGTCTACTCACGACAAACAATGCTCAAGCTGGATTTATAACTTATATAAGGTTCTTGTTGTTTTGGTACACAGTATATTATACCCAAACATTATGACTGCATACATATAAGCGTGTGTCTCTGTGTATGTACGTATATGCAACTCTGTGTGTGTGTGTGTATATATATGTATATATATACAAATACACACATTATGGATTGAATTATGTCCCCCCGAAAAATGTGTGTATCAATTTGGCCGGGCCATGATTCCTGCCATTGTGTGATTTTCCTATATGTTTTAAGTCCTCCTTTATGACATTAATGGGGGAGGATGGGAGAAAGTTGTGTTAGTGAGTTTGGATTGTGTCTTCAGGCAATCTCTTGAGATATAAAAGAAAGAAGGGAGCAGAGAGAGAGAGAGGGATCTCATACCACCAAGAAAGCAGTGCCCAGAGCATAGCTTGTCCTTTGAACCTGGGGTCCCTGCATGCAGAAGCTCCTAGTCTGGGGGAAGACTGATGAGAAGGCCAACAGAGAGAGAAACCCTTCCCCTGGAGCTGACACCCTGAACTTGGACTTTTAGCCTACTTTACAGTGAAGAAATAAATTTTTCTTTGTTAAACCCATCCACTTGTGGTATTTCTGTTATAGCAGCGCTATATAGCTAAAACAATACACATACATACATATGATTTGTTTATTAACAGACTAAAATAATTAAGGGGAAATAATAAAATTAGCTGTTTTTAATTTCTAAATAAAAAGCCACATTTATTTCAACATAAGACCTTAGGGAAACAAGATGCTGCCTTCAAACATGCCTTCTCTTAGAAAATATTAAGTAGTAACTATAAAGAACATAGCTTTTAATTTTCATATATTAATTAGTGACAAACTGTGTTTGATACATTTATATCTAAATATTATTGTCTAGTTGGAGTTCTCTAGAGGAGCAAAACCAGTGAAACATATACATATATAAAGAGCAATTTAGTTCAAGAAAATGTCTCATGCAATTGTGAGGAAATGGCTCACACAATTGCAGGGTCTGACAAGTTCCAAATCTGTGGGTCAGACAATAGACTGACAACCTCTGCTGGCTCACGAGGTCACAGGGGCTGACTAACCCAAAACCTGTAGGAAAGACAACAGTTTGGAGGCCTCTGCTGCTTTAGGTCATAAGAACCTGAGGCCAGACACACGGTCGAGAGAGACAGCATTGCCAGATGTCCATTTATATATGGATGCAGGCCAAAATCCCAAAGAAACTCCTCTTCCAACTGATTGGCTGCTCACAGCAGATAACAAAATGGGAGATGATTACACAGTGTCTGCCAAAGCACTGAGAATAAAAGCCTAGACAAGTTGACCATAACATTAACCATCACAGTTACCTCTTGAGGGGAGAATTCAGACTTAGTTTTGGAGACTAGAACTCCAACATAACCACTTCTTCCATACAAGTATATGTATATACTTGCAACTTCATGATAAATAGAGAAAAGTTCGAGGTTGTCAAAGATTTAATTTTACTTGGATCTACAATCAGCACCCATGGAAGCAGCAGCCAAGAAATCAAAAGATGTATTGCATTGGGCAAATTGGCTGCAAGAGATCTCTTTAAAGTGTTAAAAAGAAAACATGTCACCCTGAGGACTAAGGTGCACCTGACCCAAGCCATGGTGTTTTCAGTCACCTTATATGCATGCAAAGGCTGAACAATGAAAAAAGAAGACTGAAGAAGAACTGACACCTTTGAATCGTGTTGGTGAAGATTACTGAATATGCCACATACTGCCAAAAGAACAAACAAATCTGTTTTGGAGGAAGTACAACCAGAATATTCCTTGGAAACAAGGATGGCAAGACTATGTCTCACATACTTTGGACAAGTTGTCAGGAGGGATCAGTCCCCAGAGAAGCACATCATGCTTGGAAAAGTAGAGGGTCAGCGAAAAAGTGGAAGACTGTCAACAATATGGATTGACAAAGTGGCTGCAACAATGCACTCAAGCATAGCTACACTTTTGAGGATGGTGTAGGACTAGGCAGTGTTTCATTCTGTTGTACATAGGGTCACTATGAGTCAGAACCAACTTGATGGCACTGAACAAAAACAACATAATTCTTAAGTTCAGTCTATGTTTTATTGCTAGTTTGAAAACATTTGAGTAAAATGAATATTCCCTAAAATTCTCACCATTCTTCATATATCAAATTATTGAGCTGCCAATTAATATTTCTGCAAGAAAATCAGGAAACTGATGTAATGGCACAATAAGTGTGGCAATTCTTAAATTTACATTGAAAAAATTTCAGACAAGGGCACTGTTCTCTGTAACAATTAAATGTGGGTCTTTCCTAAACTACTGGACCCCAGTTGTTGTAATATTAACCAACCTCCGTGTTCTTTCTATTTTAAGTATTGTTGAGTTCAGAAGAAGACATAGAATGTGGGATAGCATTGATGATGTCAGATGGATCCTGGCTGAAAGCAGAGAATAGCAGAAAGATGTTTACCTGAGCTTTACTGATTCTCCTAAGGCACTGGACTGTATGGATCAGAATTATAGATAACATTGTGAGGAATGGGAATTCCAGAACACTTAACTGCACTTATGAGGAACCTGTACATTTATCAAGAGGTAGTTGTTCGAACAGAACAAGGGGTTATTGTGTGGTTTAAAGTCAGGAAAGGTATGTGTCATGGTTATATCCTTTCACCATACTTATTTAATCTATATGCTAAGGAAATAATCCAAGAAGCTGGATTATATTAAGAATAATGGGGTATCAGGATTGGAGGAAGACTCATTAACAACCTGCATTATGCACATGATACAACCTTGTTCACTGAAAGTGAAGAGGACTTGAAGACCTTACTGATGAAGATCAAAAAACACAGCCTTCAGTATGAATTACATCCCAACATAAAGGAAACAAAAATCCTCACAACTGGACCAATAAGCAAATCACTATAAATGGAGAAAAGTTTGAAGTTGTCAAGGATTTCATTTTACTTTGATCCACAGTCAAAACCCACGCAAACAGTAGTCAAGAAATCAAAAGGTGCATTGAATTGGGCAAATCTGTTGCAAAAGGCTTCTTTGAAGTCTTAAAAAGCAAAGATGTCACCTTGAAGACTGAGGTGCTCCTGACCCAAGCTGTGGCATTTTCAACTACCTTAAAAAAAAAAAAAATTTTTTTTACACGTGAAAGCTGGACAACGAATAAGGAAGACCCAAGAAGAACTGATGCCTTTGAATTGTGGTGTTGGTGAAGAATATTGAATATACCATGGAGTGCCAAAAGAACGTATATATCTGTCTTAGAAGTAAGACCAGAATGCTCGTTAGAAAGGATGGCAAGGCTATCTCACTTATTTTGGACATGTTATCAGGAGGGTCAGTCCCTGGAGAAGGGCATCATGCTTGATAGAGTATCAGAGAAAAAGAGGAAGACCCTCAACAAGATGGATTGGAACAGTGGCTGTGACAGTGGGCTCAAGCATAACAACAGTTGTGAGGAAGGCGCAAGATGGGGCAGTGTTTCATTCTGCTGTACATAGGGTCTCTGTGAGTTGCAACCAACTGGAGGGTACCTAACAACAATAATAATTTTGTTTTTTGCAATACGCATGTCTTCTCTTCATTTTACCATCATATTTGATTTCTCTCTGCTAGACAGAAAAATATGAGTAGGTTTACCTAATATTTTGATAAATAAATAATTTGTGTGTCCTTGGAGACCTGATGGCACAGTGGTTAAGAGCTCAGCTACTATCCAAAAAGGTTCCACCAGCCACACCTTGGAAACCCTACGGGCAGTTTTACTCTTTCCTATAGGGTCATTATGAGTTGGGATCTACTGGATGGCAACAGATATTGTATGTTCTGAGGGTCATGATACAAATCCTTTGTGGGATACAGTCGTATCAGTCATAATAAATAGTAATTTTAATTTTTACTCAAATGAAACTTTAATAAGATATAGTAATGAACATTATAAGGAGTCTTGGTGATATAGTGGTTAAAGCACTCAGCTATTAATTGAAAGGTCAGTGCTTTCAAACTCACCAGCTGTTTCTACAGGAGAAATATGTGGCAGTCTGATTCTGTAAAGATTTACACAGTTTTGGAAACCCTATGAGGTAGTTCTAACCTGTCCTATAGAATCATTATGGATCGGAATCAACTTGATAGCAATAGGTTTGATTTTGGGTTAATATACAATTACACAGTAGTGTACATTTTCAAAGCCCACTCATTACAAGTGATTATTTGATTATAGGATGCTTCATTTTTCAATGTCACCCTGACCATTTGACTAAAAACAAACAAGTTTGACATAAAAAAGTACAGTGTTTTTAGTGTTTTTGAAATTTAAAATTTTTTACAGTGAATGTGTTTTACATTTATTTTATCTCTTACAGAGAAAAATGTGACAAGGTTATAAAGTATACAAAAAAAGCATGTACATGAGAAAATATTTCCCACTTATGGCATCTCATATATTATACATATGAAATATCACTAGTATAGTTACATTTTTACATTTATTTGGAAGTAGCTTTGTCTTTTGATTAGACAGGCAGGGTTGTTCTTGGCAAAGTTCTGTGTAAATAAATAAATAGAATAATCAGAGAAAGAAATAATCTGTATTTCAGTAACATATTTTAAGTAGGTGTTCTTATACAAATAAAAAATGCTTATTAGAGGGGTAAGACCAAGATGGCTGACTTGGCAGACGCTTCCGCTGATCCCTCTTGCAACAAAGACTCGAAAAAACAAGTGAATCGATTATATACATGACAATCTACAAACCCTGACCATCAAACACAGAACTAAGGAGTTGGCCTGAGTGACAGCAGAGCAAAAAGCCGTGCACTGAAGCAGGGACCGCTTCCAGAGCCAGCATGCCGCGCCACAGCCTTGAGCCCTCACAGTTTCCTACAGCCAGAGTGGTGGGGCTGGTCGTGGCTTACTGAGATGGGGCAAACAGGGGACGCAGCACTAACCCCCTGAAGTAACCTCAGCGGGGACCCAGCCAGGGCATGCAGGCTGCACACCAACACAGCTGACAGGAGAACGAGAAACCACGGGGAAGAAGTGACTGGTTTTGGAGCCTGGAGTGCAGCGTCCAAGCCAGAAGACCTGGCACTGGGCTTTGGACTAAGCGTGGAGGAGCTGATCACGGCTTCCTGAGATGGTGTAAGCACAGCAAGCAGCCCTAACCCTTGGGGTCAATCTTGACCCAGCCAGCGCACACAGGCTACATGCCCCTCTGGAATCTCAGATAAAACAGTCCTCACCAAACAAGATAAGTAAATTTGTCAATCTTGCCAGTGCTAATACTCTCTCCTATCTATCTGATCCCTACCCTCCCTGCCTCAGCTGGCTTCATTAACATTGGAATTGCCTGGACCAGAGAGTGAAGTGCTCTGCAGGGTTTTTTTTTTTTTTTTTTTCCCTAACCCATTCTCCTGGCCTGAGAGAAGCAGCAATTAACAATCCGGGTGGCGGGGAGGGGGGAATCCTTCCCTGACATCACTAAACTGGAATAATAATACAGAACCAGCTCCAGCCAAGCATAAGAGATCCACAGTCTTTGGCTTTCATCCCTACAGGAAACCGGGTGGCTATTACAATGCAAAGGAAATTCTGATAGAGATCTAACTGTAATTGTTTTAGCTGAGCAGTGGAAAGGCAAGTTTTGGAGGTCTGATACCTCTCTACCTATTAAACAGAGCCCTCGCTGATCCACAGCTGGGAACTGAGGGCTGAAGCCCCACCTACACCACCTAGCCATCTGCTAAAGGGGTCTGAGGATAGTGGCGCCTACCAATCTTTAGAGGTACAAGCAAAGGGTGCCTAAGGTACAGCTGCAGAGCCCACCCACCAGAGTGTTCTAGAGAATAGAGATACTAGTACCTCACTGGCATGTGGGGAAAGGCTGTCAGCATCCTGCCCTCCTCAGAGTGTGAGCCCCTACTGCTACTAGAATCTACTGCATACAACCATCACCACTACTCCTCTAAGGTAATAGGTGACAGCCTACACCACACACTAGGTGACCCGCTATCAGGACACCTAAGCTGGTTCTATTCAAGAATAGTGAATGGACTCATAGGCTCATATATCTGGTAACGGCTCAACCCAGCTGGTAACAGGACACAAGTGATTCAAAGGCTACAACAATCAAGATAGCAAAATCTAGTAGCCCATCTGGGTGCATTAAAACAAAACAAAACAAGAAGATAAGATTCAGTGAGCAAATATAAAAAAAATCATCGCAATATCTTATAGGTGGCTCGGAGACAGCAGTCGATATCAAATCACATAAAGAAGCAGACCATGATTGCTTCCACAAACCCCTAAATCAAATAATCAAAATCTTTCCCAGATAAAGACACATCCCTGGAATTGCCAGATGCAGAATATAAAACATAATACACAGAATGCTTCAAGACATCAGGGATGATGTCAGAAATGAAATAAAACACTCTACAGAATAAGCCAAGGAACACACTGATAAAGCAGTTGAAGAAATCAAAAAGATTATTCAAAAACATAGTGAAAAATTTAATAAGCTGCAAGAATCCATAGAGAGACAGTATTCAGAAATCCAAAAGATCAACAATAAAATTACAGAATTAGACAACTCAATGGGAAGTCAGAGGAGCACAGTTGAGGAATTGGAATGCAGAGTGGGGGAGATGGAGGATAAGGCATTTGACACCAATATAAAAAATATATATATATATAGTTGAAGAAAAATCAGATAACAGAATTTAAAAAAATGAAGAAACCCTAAGAATCATGTGGGACTCTATCAAGAAGAATAACTTGCATGTAATTGGAGTTCCAGAACAGAGAGAGACAACAGAAAATACAGAGAGAATAGTTGAAGATCTGTTGGCAGAAAACTTCCCTGGCATCATGAAAGACGAAAGGATATCTATCCAAGATGCACATCGAACTCCACACAAGTTAGGTCCCAAAAGAAAAATCACCAAGACATATTATTATAAAACTTGCCAAAATCAAAGATAAAGAGATAATTTTAAAAGCAGCCAGGGATAAACAAAAACTCACGTACAAAGGAGAATCAATAAGAATAAGTTCAGACTACTTGGCAGAAACCACGCAAGCAAGAAGGCAATGGGATGACACATATCCCAACGAAGGAGAAAAACTGCCAGCCAAGAATCATATATCCAGCAAAACTTTCTCTCAAATATGAAGGTGAAATAAAGACATTTACAGATAAACACAAGCATAGAGAATTTGCAAAAACAAAGCAAAACTAAAAGAATTACTAAAGGAAATTCTTTGGTGAAAAAATCAATAATATCAGATACCAACACAACACAAGGTCACAGAACAGAACATCCTGATATCAACTCAGATAGGGAAATCACAAAAATAAAATAAGATTAATTTAAAAAAATGCTCAAAACAAGGAATCACTGATATCATTATGTAAAAGATTACAATAATCAAAAAAGAAGGACTAATTACAGGAGGCAAAGATCTTCCATATGTAGAGGAAACCAAGGCGATATAGGGCGATACAAGTTAGGTTCTTACTTAGAAAAATAGGGGTAAATATTAAGGTAACCACAAAGAGGTCTAACAATTCCATACTTCAAAATAAAAAACAAGAAAAACGTAACAACTCAGCAAAATTAAATTCAACTACTATGAATATGAGGAACACATAATTTACAAAGAAAAGCTTCTCAGCACAAAAAAGTAAGTGGAAAAATTAAATTCTCAACAACACAAAAAAAGACATCAAAATGACAGCACTAAACTCATACTTATCTATAATTACACTGAATGCAAATGGACTAAATGCACCAATAAAGAGACAGAGAGTCTCAGACTGGATAAAAAAAAAACACAATCTGTCTATATGCTCTGCAAGAGACACACCTTAGACTTAGAGACACAAATAAACTAAAACTCAAAGGATGGAAAAAATATATCAAGCAAACAACAATCAAAAAACAGCAGGAGTGGCAATATTAATTTCTGACAAAACAGACTTGAAAGTTAAATCAACCACAAAGGATAAAGACACTACATAATGATTATAGGGACAATTCACCAGAAGATATAACCATATTAAATATTTATGCACCCAACGACAGGGCTGCAAGACACACAAAACAAACTTTAACAGAATTGAAAAGTAAGATAGACAGCTCTACAATTATAGTAGGAGACTTCAACACACCACTTTTGGTGAAGGATAGGGCATCCAGTAAGAAGCTCAATAGAGACACAGAAGATGGAATTGTTACAATCAACCCACTTGACCTCATAGACTTATATAGAACATTCCACCCAACAGCTGCAAAGTATACTTTTTTTTCTAGTGCACATGGAACATTCTCTAGAATAGATCACATATTAGGTTATAAAATAAACCTTTGCAGAATCCAAAACATTCAAATATCACAAAGCATCTTCTCAGACCATAAGGCCATAAAAGTAGAAATCAATCACAGAAAACCAGGGAAATGAAATCAAATACTTGGAAACTGAACAATATCCTGCCCCAAAAACACTGGGTTATAGAAGACATTAAGGAGGGAATAAAGAAATTCATAGAATGCCACTAGACTGAAAACACTTTCTATCAAAACCCGTGAGACACAGCAAAAGCAGTGCTCAGAACTCAATTTCTATGGATAAATACGCACATACATAAAGAAGAAAGAGGCAAAATCATACAACTGTCACCACAAGTTGAACAAATAGAAAGCGAGCAACAAAAGAATCCATCAGGCACCAGAAGAAAACAAATAATAGAAATTAAATGAATTAAAGAACAGAAAAAAAAATTGAAAGAATTAACAAAACCAAAAGCTGGTTCTTTGAAAAAATTAACAAAATTGATAAACCACTGGCCAGACTGACTAAAGAAATACAGGAAAGGAAACAAGCAACTCAAATAAAAAATGAGATGGGTGATATTACAACAGATTCAACTGAAGTTAAAAGAATCATATCAGATTATTACGAACAATTGTACTCTAACAAATTTGAAAACCCAGAAGAAATGGATGAATTCCTAGAAATACGCTACCTACCTAAACTAACACAAACAGAAGTAGAACAACTAAATAGACCCATTAAAAAAAAAGAGAGATTGAAAAGGTAATCAAAAAACTCCCAACAAAAAAAAAAAAAGCCCTGGCCCTGACGGTTTAACTGCAGAGTTCTACCAAACTTTCAGAGAAGAGTTACCACCACTACTACTAAAGTTATTTCAAGGTATAGAAAAGGATGGACTACTCCCTAACTTATTCTATGAAGCCAGCATATCCCTGATAACAAAACAGCTAAAGACAACACAAAAAAGAATATTACAGACTTATATCCCTCATGAACATGTAAAAATCCTCAACAAAATTCTAGCCGATAGAATTCAACAACATATCAAAAAAATAATCCGCCATGACCAAGTGGGATTTATACCAGGTATGCAAGGATGGTTCAATATTACAAAAACAATTAATGTAATCCACCATATAAATAAAAGACAAAAACCATATGATCTTAACAATTCATGCAGAAAAGGCATTTGACAAAGTCCAACACCCATTCATGATAAAAACTCTTAGCAAAATAGGAATAGAAGAAAAATTTGTCAGCGTAATAAAGGGCATTTATACAAAGCCAACAGCCCACATCATCCTAAATGGAGAGAGCCTGAAAGCATTTCCCTTGAGAACGGGAACCAGACAGGGATGCCATTTATCACCGCTCGTATTCAACATTGTGCTAGAGGTCCTAGCCAGAGCAGTTAGGCTAGACAAAGAAATAAAGGGCATCCGGATTGGCAATGAAGTAGTAAAATTGTCTCTATTTGCAGATGACATGATCTTATACACAGAAAACCCTAAGGAATCCTCAACAAAACTACTGAAACTAATAGAAGAGTTCACCAGAGTATCAGGTTACAAGATAAACTTACAAAAATCAGTCGGATTCCTCTACCTCAACAAAAAGAACATCGAAGAGGAAATAACCAAATCAATACCATTCACAGTAGCCCCCCAAAAGTTAAAATACTTAGGAATAAATCTTACCAAAGATGTAAAGACCTATACAAAGAAAACTACAAGGTACTACTGCAAGAAACCAAAAGGGACCTACATAAATGGAAAAACATACCTTGCTCTTGGACAGGGAAACTTAACATGGTAAAAATGTCTATTCTACCAAAAGCCATCTATACATACAATGCAGTTCCAATCCAAATTCCAACAACATTTTTTAATGTGATGGAGAAACAAATCACCAACTTCGTATGGAAGGGAAAGAAGCCCCGGATAAGTAAAGCATTACTGAAAAAGAAGAACAAAGTGGGAGGCCTCACTCTACCTGATTTTAGAACATATTATACAGCCACAGTAGTCAAAACAGCCTGGTACCGGTACAACAACAGACACATAGACCAATGGAACAGAATTGAGAACTCAGATGTAAATCCACCCACATATGAGCAGCTGATATTTGACAAAGGCCCAGTGTCAGTTAATTGGGGAAAAAATAGTCTTTTTAACAAGTGGTGCTGGCATAACTGGATATCCATCTGCAAAAAACATGAAACAGGACTCA